>NW_027315912.1:0-600000 GCF_026437365.1 Eucyclogobius newberryi | reverse complement strand
CTGTCTGTAACTGTCTGTAACTGTCTGTAACTGTAACTGTCTGTAACTGTCTGTAACTGTCTGTAACTGTCTGTAACTGTCTGGTACTGTCTGTAACTGTCTGTAACTGTCTGTAACTGTCTGTAACTGTCTGTTACTGTGTGTAACTGTCTGTAACTGTCTGCAACTGTCTGTTACTGTCTGTAACTGTATGTAACTGTCTGTAATTGTCTGTAACTGTAACTGTCTGTAACTGTCTGTTACTGTATGTAACTGTCTGTAACTGTCTGTAACTGTCTGTAACTGTAACTGTCTGTTACTGTATGTAACTGTCTGTAACTGTCTGTAACTGTCTGCAACTGTCTGTTACTGTCTCTAACTGTCTGTAACTGTAACTGTCTGTAACTGTAACTGTCTGTAACTGTAACTGTCTGTAACTGTCTGTAACTGTCTGTTACTGTATGTAACTGTCTGTAACTGTCTGTAATTGTAACTGTCTGTAACTGTCTGTAACTGTCTGTTACTGTATGTTACTGTCTGCTACTGTCTGTTACTGTCTGTAACTGTCTGTTACTGTCTGTAACTGTCTGTAATTGTCTGTAACTGTAACTGTCTGTAACTGTCTGTTACTGTATGTAACTGTCTGTAACTGTCTGTAACTGTAACTGTCTGTTACTGTATGTAACTGTCTGTAACTGTCTGTAACTGTCTGCAACTGTCTGTTACTGTCTCTAACTGTCTGTAACTGTAACTGTCTGTAACTGTAACTGTCTGTAACTGTAACTGTCTGTAACTGTCTGTAACTGTCTGTTACTGTATGTAACTGTCTGTAACTGTCTGTAATTGTAACTGTCTGTAACTGTCTGTAACTGTCTGTTACTGTCTGTTACTGTCTGTAACTGTATGTAACTGTCTGTAACTGTCTGTTACTGTCTGTAACTGTCTGCAACTGTCTGCAACTGTCTGTAACTGTCTGTAACTGTCTGTAACTGTCTGTAACTGTCTGTAACTGTCTGTAACTGTCTGTAACTGTAACTGTCTGTTACTGTGTGTGACTGCCTGTAACTGTCTGTTACTGTCTGTAACCGTCTGTAACTGTCTGTAACTGTAACTGTCTGTTACTGTGTGTGACTGCCTGTAACTGTCTGTAACTGTTTGTACCTGTCTGTAACTGTAACTGTCTGTAACTGTCTGTTACGGTCTGTAACTGTCTGTAACTGTCTGTAACTGTCTGTAACTGTCTGTAACTGTAACTGTCTGTTACTGTGTGTAACTGTCTGTAACTGTCTGCAACTGTCTGTTACTGTCTGTAACTGTATGTAACTGTCTGTAACTGTCTGTAACTGTAACTGTCTGTAACTGTAACTGTCTGTAACTGTCTGTTACTGTATGTAACTGTCTGTAACAGTCTGTAACTGTCTGCAACTGTCTGTTACTGTCTCTAACTGTATGTAACTGTCTGTAACTGTCTGTAACTGTAACTGTCTGTAACTGTCTGTAACTGTCTGTAACTGTAACTGTCTGTAACTGTCTGTAACTGTCTGGTACTGTCTGTAACTGTCTGTAACTGTCTGTAACTGACTGTAACTGTCTGTAACTGTAACTGTCTGTAACTGTAACTGTCTGTAACTGTCTGCAACTGTCTGCAACTGTCTGTAACTGTCTGTAACTGTCTGTTACTGTCTGTAACTGTATGTAACTGTCTGTAACTGTCTGTAACTGTCTGTAACTGTAACTGTCTGTAACTGTCTGTAACTGTCTGTAACTGTCTGTAACTGTCTGGTACTGTCTGTAACTGTCTGTAACTGTCTGTAACTGTCTGTAACTGTCTGTTACTGTGTGTAACTGTCTGTAACTGTCTGCAACTGTCTGTTACTGTCTGTAACTGTATGTAACTGTCTGTAATTGTCTGTAACTGTAACTGTCTGTAACTGTCTGTTAATGTATGTAACTGTCTGTAACTGTCTGTAACTGTAACTGTCTGTTACTGTATGTAACTGTCTGTAACTGTCTGTAACTGTCTGCAACTGTCTGTTACTGTCTCTAACTGTCTGTAACTGTAACTGTCTGTAACTGTAACTGTCTGTAACTGTCTGTAACTGTAACTGTCTGTAACTGTAACTGTCTGTAACTGTCTGTAACTGTCTGTTACTGTATGTAACTGTCTGTAACTGTCTGTAATTGTAACTGTCTGTAACTGTCTGTAACTGTCTGTTACTGTATGTTACTGTATGTTACTGTCTGCTACTGTCTGTAACTGTACGTAACTTTGTGTAACTGTCTGTTACTGTCTGTTACTGTCTGTAACTGTCTGTTACTGTCTGTAACTGTATGTAACTGTCTGTAACTGTCTGTTACTGTCTGTAACTGTCTGCAACTGTCTGCAACTGTCTGTAACTGTCTGTAACTGTCTGTAACTGTCTGTTACTGTCTGTAACTGTCTGTAACTGTCTGTAACTGTAACTGTCTGTTACTGTGTGTGACTGCCTGTAACTGTCTGTTACTGTCTGTAACCGTCTGTAACTGTCTGTTACTGTCTGTAACCGTCTGTAACTGTCTGTAACTGTCTGTAACTGTCTGTAACTGCCTGTAACTGTCTGTTACTGTCTGTAACCGTCTGTAACTGTCTGTAACTGTCTGTAACTGTCTGTAACTTTCTGTAACTGTCTGTAACTGCCTGTAACTGTCTGTAACTGTCTGCAACTGTCTGTAACTGTCTGTTACTGCCTGTAACTGTCTGTTACTGTCTGTAACTGTCTGTAACTTTCTGTAACTGTCTGTAACTGCCTGTAACTGTCTGTAACTGTCTGTAACTGTCTGTAACTGTCTGTTACTGTCTGTAACTGTCTGTAACTGTCTGTAACTGTCTGTAACTGTCTGTAACTGTCTGTAACTGTCTGCAACTGTCTGTAACTGTCTGTAACTGTATGCAACTGTATGCAACTGTCTGTAACTGTCTGTAACTGTCTGTAACTGTCTGCAACTGTCTGTAACTGTCTGTAACTGTCTGTAACTGTATGCAACTGTATGCAACTGTCTGTAACTGTCTGTAACTGTCTGCAACTGTCTGCAACTGTCTGCAACTGTCTGTTACTGTCTGTAACTGTCTGTTACTGTCTGTAACTGTCTGTAACTGTCTGTAACTGTCTGTAACTGTCTGTAACTGTAACTGTCTGTAACTGTCTGTACCTGTCTGTAACTGTAACTGTCTGTAACTGTCTGTTACGGTCTGTAACTGTCTGTAACTGTCTGTAACTGTAACTGTCTGTAACTGTCTGTAACTGTCTGTAACTGTATGTAACTGTCTGTAACTGTATGTAACTGTCTGTAACTGTCTGTAACTGTCTGTTACTGTCTGTAACTGTCTGTAACTGTAACTGTCTGTTACTGTGTGTAACTGTCTGTAACTGTCTGCAACTGTCTGTTACTGTCTGTAACTGTATGTAATTGTCTGTAACTGTCTGTAACTGTAACTGTCTGTAACTGTAACTGTCTGTAACTGTCTGTTACTGTATGTAACTGTCTGTAACTGTCTGTAACTGTAACTGTCTGTTACTGTATGTAACTGTCTGTAACTGTCTGTAACTGTCTGCAACTGTCTGTTACTGTCTCTAACTGTATGTAACTGTCTGTAACTGTCTGTAACTGTAACTGTCTGTAACTGTAACTGTCTGTAACTGTCTGTAACTGTATGTAACTGTCTGTTACTGTCTGTAACTGTAACTGTCTGTAACTGTCTGTTACTGTCTGTAACTGTCTGTAACTGTCTGTAACTGACTGTAACTGTCTGTAACTGTAACTGTCTGTAACTGTAACTGTCTGTAACTGTCTGCAACTGTCTGCAACTGTCTGTAACTGTTTGTTACTGTCTGTAACTGTATGTAACTGTCTGTAACTGTCTGTAACTGTCTGTAACTGTCTGTAACTGTCTGTAACTGTCTGGTACTGTCTGTAACTGTCTGTAACTGTCTGTAACTGTCTGTAACTGTAACTGTCTGTTACTGTGTGTAACTGTCTGTAACTGTCTGCAACTGTCTGTTACTGTCTGTAACTGTATGTAACTGTCTGTAATTGTCTGTAACTGTAACTGTCTGTAACTGTCTGTTACTGTATGTAACTGTCTGTAACTGTCTGTAACTGTAACTGTCTGTTACTGTATGTAACTGTCTGTAACTGTCTGTAACCGTCTGCAACTGTCTGTTACTGTCTCTAACTGTATGTAACTGTCTGTAACTGTCTGTAACTGTCTGTAATTGTAACTGTCTGTAACTGTCTGTAACTGTCTGTTACTGTATGTTACTGTCTGCTACTGTCTGTAACTGTACGTAACTTTGTGTAACTGTCTGTTACTGTCTGTTACTGTCTGTAACTGTCTGTAACTGTAACTGTCTGTTACTGTGTGTAACTGTCTGTAACTGTCTGCAACTGTCTGTTACTGTCTGTAACTGTATGTAACTGTCTGTAATTGTCTGTAACTGTAACTGTCTGTAACTGTCTGTTACTGTATGTAACTGTCTGTAACTGTCTGTAACTGTAACTGTCTGTTACTGTATGTAACTGTCTGTAACTGTCTGTAACTGTCTGCAACTGTCTGTTACTGTCTCTAACTGTATGTAACTGTCTGTAACTGTCTGTAACTGTAACTGTCTGTAACTGTAACTGTCTGTAACTGTCTGTAACTGTAACTGTAACTGTAACTGTCTGTAACTGTCTGTTACTGTATGTAACTGTCTGTAACTGTCTGTAATTGTAACTGTCTGTAACTGTCTGTAACTGTCTGTTACTGTATGTTACTGTCTGCTACTGTCTGTAACTGTACGTAACTTTGTGTAACTGTCTGTTACTGTCTGTTACTGTCTGTAACTGTCTGTTACTGTCTGTAACTGTATGTAACTGTCTGTAACTGTCTGTTACTGTCTGTAACTGTCTGCAACTGTCTGCAACTGTCTGTAACTGTCTGTAACTGTATGTAACTGTCAGTAACTGTCTGTAACTGTCTGTTACTGTCTGTAACTGTCTGTAACTGTCTGTAACTGTCTGTTACTGTCTGTTACTGTCTGTAACTGTCTGTAACTGTCTGTAACTGTAACTGTCTGTTACTGTGTGTGACTGTCTGTAACTGTCTGTTACTGTCTGTAACTGTAACTGTCTGTTACTATGTGTAACTGTCTGTAACTGTCTGCAACTGTCTGTTACTGTCTGTAACTGTATGTAACTGTCTGTAACTGTCTGTAACTGTAACTGTCTGTAACTGTCTGTAACTGTCTGTAACTGTCTGTTACTGTATGTAACTCCCTGTAACTGTCTGTAAGTGTAACTGTCTGTAACTGTCTGTAACTGTATGTAACTGTCTGTAACTGTCTGTAACTGTAACTGTCTGTTACTGTGTGTAACTGTCTGTAACTGTCTGCAACTGTCTGTTACTGTCTGTAACTGTAACTGTCTGTTACTCTGTGTAACTGTCTGTAACTGTCTGTTACTGTCTGTAACTGTCTGTAACTGTCTGTAACTGTCTGTAACTGTAACTGTCTGTTACTGTCTGTAACTGTCTGTAACTGTCTGCAACTGTCTGTTACTGTCTGTAACTGTATGTAACTGTCTGTAACTGTCTGTAACTGTCTGTAACTGTAACTATCTGAAACTGTAACTGTCTGTAACTGTCTGTAACTGTCTGCAACTGTCTGCAACTGTCTGCAACTGTCTGTAACTGTCTGTAACTGTCTGTAACTGTATGTAACTGTCTGTAACTGTCTGTTACTGTCTGTAACTGTCTGTAACTGTCTGTAACTGTCTGTAACTGTATGTAACTGTCTGTAACTGTCTGTTACTGTCTGTAACTGTCTGTAACTGTCTGTTACTGTCTGTAACTGTCTGTAACTGTAACTGTCTGTTACTGTGTGTAACTGTCTGTAACTGTCTGTTACTGTCTGTAACTGTCTGTAACTGTCTGTAACTTTCTGTAACTGTAACTGTCTGTTACTGTGTGTAACTGTCTGTAACTGTCTGCAACTGTCTGTTACTGTCTGTAACTGTATGTAACTGTCTGTAACTGTAACTGTCTGTAACTGTAACTGTCTGTAACTGTCTGTAACTGTCTGTTACTGTATGTAACTGTCTGTAACTGTCTGTAACTGTAACTGTCTGTAACTGTCTGTAACTGTATGTAACTGTCTGTAACTGTCTGTAACTGTCTGTAACTGTCTGTTACTGTCTGTAACTGTCTGTAACTGTCTGTAACTGTAACTGTAACTGTCTGTTACTGTGTGTAACTGTCTGTAACTGTCTGTTACTGTCTGTAACTGTCTGTAACTGTAACTGTCTGTTACTGTGTGTAACTGTGTGTAACTGTCTGTAACTGTCTGTTACTGTCTGTAACTGTCTGTAACTGTCTGTAACTGTCTGTAACTGTAACTGTCTGTAACTGTCTGTAACTGTCTGTAACTGTCTGTAACTGTCTGTTACTGTATGTAACTGTCTGTAACTGTCTGTAACTGTAACTGTCTGTAACTGTAACTGTCTGTAACTGTCTGTAACTGTCTGTAACTGTCTGCAACTGTCTGTTACTGTCTCTAACTGTATGTAACTGTCTGTAACTGTAACTGTCTGTAACTGTAACTGTCTGTAACTGTCTGTAACTGTAACTGTCTGATACTGTCTGTAACTGTCTGTTACTGTCTGTAACTGTCTGTAACTGTCTGTAACTGTCTGTAACTGTAACTGTCTGTAACTGTAACTGTCTGTAACTGTAACTGTCTGTAACTGTCTGTAACTGTCTGTAACTCTCTGTAACTGTCTGTAACTGTAACTGTCTGTAACTGTCTGTAACTGTCTGTAACTGTATGTAACTGTCTGTAACTGTCTGTAACTGTCTGTAACTGTCTGTTACTGTCTGTAACTGTCTCTAACTGTCTGTAACTGTAACTGTCTGTTACTGTGTGTAACTGTCTGTAACTGTCTGCAACTGTCTGTTACTGTATGTAACTGTCTGTAACTGTCTGTAACTGTAACTGTCTGTTACTGTCTGTTACTGTCTGTAACTGTCTGTTACTGTCTGTAACTGTATGTAACTGTCTGTAACTGTCTGTTACTGTCTGTAACTGTCTGCAACTGTCTGCAACTGTCTGTAACTGTCTGTAACTGTATGTAACTGTATGTAACTGTCTGTAACTGTCTGTAACTGTAACTGTCTGTAACTGTCTGTAACTGTCTGTAACTGTATGTAACTGTCTGTAACTGTTTTTAACTGTATGTAACTGTCTGTAACTGTCTGTCACTGTATGTAACTGTCTGTAACTGTTTGTAACTGTATATAACTGTCTGTAACTGTCTGTTACTGTCTGTAACTGTATGTAACTGTCTGTAACTGTCTGTAACTGTAACTGTCTGTTACTGTGTGTAACTGTCTGTAACTGTCTGCAACTGTCTGTTACTGTCTGTAACTGTATGTAACTGTTTGTAACTGTCTGTAACTGTAACTGTCTGTAACTGTCTGTAACTGTCTGTTACTGTATGTAACTGTCTGTAACTGTCTGTAACTGTAACTGTCTGTAACTGTCTGTAACTGTAACTGTCTGTTACTGTATGTAACTGTCTGTAACTGTCTGTAACTGTAACTGTCTGTAACTGTCTGTAACTGTAACTGTCTGTAACTGTCTGTAACTGTCTGTAACTGTCTGTTACTGTATGTAACTGTCTGTAACTGTCTGTAACTGTAACTGTCTGTAACTGTCTGCAACTGTCTGCAACTGTCTGCAACTGTCTGTAACTGTCTGTAACTGTCTGTAACTGTCTGTAACTGTAACTGTCTGTTACTGTGTGTAACTGTCTGTAACTGTCTGTTACTGTCTGTAACTGTCTGTAACTGTCTGTAACTGTAACTGTCTGTTACTGTGTGTAACTGTGTGTAACTGTCTGTAACTGTCTGTTACTGTCTGTAACTGTCTGTAACTGTCTGTAACTGTCTGTAACTGTCTGTAACTGTAACTGTCTGTAACTGTCTGTAACTGTCTGTAACTGTCTGTAACTGTCTGTTACTGTATGTAACTGTCTGTAACTGTCTGTAACTGTAACTGTCTGTAACTGTAACTGTCTGTAACTGTCTGTAACTGTCTGTAACTGTCTGCAACTGTCTGTTACTGTCTCTAACTGTATGTAACTGTCTGTAACTGTAACTGTCTGTAACTGTAACTGTCTGTAACTGTCTGTAACTGTAACTGTCTGATACTGTCTGTAACTGTCTGTTACTGTCTGTAACTGTCTGTAACTGTCTGTAACTGTCTGTAACTGTAACTGTCTGTAACTGTAACTGTCTGTAACTGTAACTGTCTGTAACTGTCTGTAACTGTCTGTAACTCTCTGTAACTGTCTGTAACTGTAACTGTCTGTAACTGTCTGTAACTGTCTGTAACTGTATGTAACTGTCTGTAACTGTCTGTAACTGTCTGTAACTGTCTGTTACTGTCTGTAACTGTCTCTAACTGTCTGTAACTGTAACTGTCTGTTACTGTGTGTAACTGTCTGTAACTGTCTGCAACTGTCTGTTACTGTATGTAACTGTCTGTAACTGTCTGTAACTGTAACTGTCTGTTACTGTCTGTTACTGTCTGTAACTGTATGTAACTGTCTGTAACTGTCTGTTACTGTCTGTAACTGTCTGCAACTGTCTGCAACTGTCTGTAACTGTCTGTAACTGTATGTAACTGTATGTAACTGTCTGTAACTGTCTGTAACTGTCTGTAACTGTAACTGTCTGTAACTGTCTGTAACTGTATGTAACTGTCTGTAACTGTTTTTAACTGTATGTAACTGTAACTGTCTGTTACTGTGTGTAACTGTCTGTAACTGTCTGCAACTGTCTGTTACTGTCTGTAACTGTATGTAACTGTCTGTAACTGTCTGTAACTGTAACTGTCTGTAACTGTAACTGTCTGTAACTGTCTGTAACTGTCTGTTACTGTATGTAACTGTCTGTAACTGTCTGTAACTGTAACTGTCTGTAACTGTCTGTAACTGTAACTGTCTGTTACTGTATGTAACTGTCTGTAACTGTCTGTAACTGTAACTGTCTGTAACTGTCTGTAACTGTAACTGTCTGTAACTGTCTGTAACTGTCTGTAACTGTCTGTAACTGTCTGCAACTGTCTGTTACTGTCTCTAACTGTATGTAACTGTCTGTAACTGTAACTGTCTGTAACTGTAACTGTCTGTAACTGTCTGTAACTGTAACTGTCTGATACTGTCTGTAACTGTCTGTTACTGTCTGTAACTGTCTGTAACTGTCTGTAACTGTCTGTAACTGTAACTGTCTGTAACTGTAACTGTAACTGTCTGTAACTGTAACTGTCTGTAACTGTCTGTAACTGTCTGTAACTGTCTGTAACTCTCTGTAACTGTCTGTAACTGTAACTGTCTGTAACTGTCTGTAACTGTCTGTAACTGTATGTAACTGTCTGTAACTGTCTGTAACTGTCTGTAACTGTCTGTTACTGTCTGTAACTGTCTCTAACTGTCTGTAACTGTAACTGTCTGTTACTGTGTGTAACTGTCTGTAACTGTCTGCAACTGTCTGTTACTGTATGTAACTGTCTGTAACTGTCTGTAACTGTAACTGTCTGTTACTGTCTGTTACTGTCTGTAACTGTATGTAACTGTCTGTAACTGTCTGTTACTGTCTGTAACTGTCTGCAACTGTCTGTAACTGTCTGTAACTGTCTGTAACTGTATGTTGTAACTGTATGTAACTGTCTGTAACTGTCTGTAACTGTCTGTAACTGTAACTGTCTGTAACTGTCTGTAACTGTATGTAACTGTCTGTAACTGTTTTTAACTGTATGTAACTGTCTGTAACTGTCTGTTACTGTATGTAACTGTCTGTAACTGTTTGTAACTGTATATAACTGTCTGTAACTGTCTGTTACTGTCTGTAACTGTATGTAACTGTCTGTAACTGTCTGTAACTGTAACTGTCTGTTACTGTGTGTAACTGTCTGTAACTGTCTGCAACTGTCTGTTACTGTCTGTAACTGTATGTAACTGTCTGTAACTGTCTGTAACTGTAACTGTCTGTAACTGTAACTGTCTGTAACTGTCTGTAACTGTCTGTTACTGTATGTAACTGTCTGTAACTGTCTGTAACTGTAACTGTCTGTAACTGTCTGTAACTGTAACTGTCTGTTACTGTATGTAACTGTCTGTAACTGTCTGTAACTGTAACTGTCTGTAACTGTCTGTAACTGTAACTGTCTGTAACTGTCTGTAACTGTCTGTTACTGTATGTAACTGTCTGTAACTGTCTGTAACTGTAACTGTCTGTAACTGTCTGCAACTGTCTGCAACTGTCTGTAACTGTCTGTAACTGTCTGTAACTGTCTGTTACTGTCTGTAACTGTCTGTAACTGTCTGTAACTGTCTGTAACTGTCTGTAACTGTATGTAACTGTCTGTAACTGTCTGTTACTGTCTGTAACTGTCTGTAACTGTAACTGTCTGTTACTGTGTGTAACTGTCTGTAACTGTCTGTTACTGTTTGTAACTGTCTGTAACTGTCTGTAACTGTCTGTTACTGTGTGTAACTGTCTGTAACTGTCTGTTACTGTCTGTAACTGTATGTAACTGTCTGTAACTGTAACTGTAACTGTCTGAAACTGTAACTGTCTGTAACTGTCTGTAACTGTCTGTATCTGTCTGTTGCTGTCTGTAACTGTCTGTAACTCTCTGTAACTGTAACTGTCTGTTACTGTGTGTAACTGTCTGTTACTGTCTGTAACTGTCTGTAACTCTCTGTAACTGTAACTGTCACTTACTGTGTGTAACTGTCTGTAACTGTCTGCAACTGTCTGTTACTGTCTGTAACTGTATGTAACTGTCTGTAACTGTAACTGTCTGTAACTGTAACTGTCTGTAACTGTCTGTAACTGTCTGCAACTGTCTGTTACTGTCTCTAACTGTATGTAACTGTAACTGTAACTGTCTGTAACTGTCTGTAACTGTAACTGTAACTGTAACTGTCTGTAACTGTAACTGTCTGTAACTGTCTGTAACTGTAACTGTCTGTAACTGTCTGTAACTGTCTGTAACTGTAACTGTCTGTAACTGTAACTGTCTGCAACTGTCTGTTACTGTCTCTAACTGTATGTAACTGTCTGTAACTGTAACTGTAACTGTCTGTAACTGTAACTGTCTGTAACTGTCTGTAACTGTCTGTAACTGTAACTGTCTGTAACTGTCTGTAACTGTCTGTAACTGTAACTGTCTGTAACTGTAACTGTCTGTAACTGTCTGCAACTGTCTGCAACTGTCTGTAACTGTCTGTAACTGTCTGTAACTGTCTGTAACTGTATGTAACTGTCTGTAACTGTCTGTAACTGTAACTGTCTGTAACTGTCTGTAACTGTCTGTAACTCTCTGCAACTGTCTGCAACTGTCTGTAACTGTCTCTAACTGTCTGTAACTGTCTGTAACTGTCTGTAACTCTCTGTAACTGTCTGTAACTGTAACTGTCTGTAACTGTCTGTAACTGTCTGTAACTGTCTGTTACTGTCTGTAACTGTCTCTAACTGTCTGTAACTGTCTGCAACTGTCTGTTACTGTCTCTAACTGTATGTAACTGTCTGTAACTGTAACTGTCTGTAACTGTAACTGTCTGTAACTGTCTGTAACTGTCTGTAACTGTATGTAACTGTCTGTAACTGTCTGTAACTGTAACTGTCTGTAACTGTCTGTAACTGTCTGTTACTGTCTGTAACTGTCTGTAACTGTCTGTAACTGACTGTAACTGTCTGTAACTGTAACTGTCTGTAACTGTAACTGTCTGTAACTGTCTGCAACTGTCTGCAACTGTCTGTAACTGTCTCTTACTGTCTGTTACTGTCTGTAACTGTATGTAACTGTCTGTAACTGTCTGTAACTGTCTGTAACTGTAACTGTCTGTAACTGTCTGCAACTGTCTGTAACTGTAACTGTCTGTTACTGTGTGTAACTGTCTGTAACTGTCTGCAACTGTCTGTTACTGTCTGTAACTGTATGTAACTGTCTGTAATTGTCTGTAACTGTAACTGTCTGTAACTGTCTGTTACTGTATGTAACTGTCTGTAACTGTCTGTAACTGTAACTGTCTGTTACTGTATGTAACTGTCTGTAACTGTCTGTAACTGTCTGCAACTGTCTGTTACTGTCTCTAACTGTATGTAACTGTCTGTAACTGTCTGTAACTGTAACTGTCTGTAACTGTCTGTAACTGTAACTGTCTGTAACTGTAACTGTCTGTAACTGTCTGTAACTGTCTGTTACTGTATGTAACTGTCTGTAACTGTCTGTAATTGTAACTGTCTGTAACTGTCTGTAACTGTCTGTAACTGTCTGTAACTGTCTGTAACTGTCTGTAACTGTCTGTAACTGTCTGTTACTGTCTGTAACTGTCTGTAACTGTCTGTAACTGTAACTGTCTGTTACTGTGTGTGACTGCCTGTAACTGTCTGTTACTGTCTGTAACCGTCTGTAACTGTCTGTTACTGTCTGTAACCGTCTGTAACTGTCTGTAACTGTCTGTAACTGTCTGTAACTGTCTGTAACTGTAACTGTCTGTAACTGTCTGTAACTGTCTGTAACTGTAACTGTCTGTAACTGTAACTGTCTGCAACTGTCTGCAACTGTCTGCAACTGTCTGCAACTGTCTGTAACTGTCTGTAACTGACTGTAACTGTCTGTAACTGTAACTGTCTGTAACTGTAACTGTCTGCAACTGTCTGCAACTGTCTGCAACTGTCTGCAACTGTCTGTAACTGTCTGTAACTGTCTGTAACTGTCTGTAACTGTCTGTAACTCTCTGTAACTGTCTGTAACTGTAACTGTCTGTAACTGTCTGTAACTGTCTGTAACTGTATGTAACTGTCTGTAACTGTCTGTAACTGTCTGTAACTGTCTGTTACTGTCTGTAACTGTCTCTAACTGTCTGTAACTGTAACTGTCTGTTACTGTGTGTAACTGTCTGTAACTGTCTGCAACTGTCTGTTACTGTATGTAACTGTCTGTAACTGTCTGTAACTGTAACTGTCTGTTACTGTCTGTTACTGTCTGTAACTGTATGTAACTGTCTGTAACTGTCTGTTACTGTCTGTAACTGTCTGCAACTGTCTGCAACTGTCTGTAACTGTCTGTAACTGTATGTAACTGTATGTAACTGTCTGTAACTGTCTGTAACTGTCTGTAACTGTAACTGTCTGTAACTGTCTGTAACTGTATGTAACTGTCTGTAACTGTTTTTAACTGTATGTAACTGTCTGTAACTGTCTGTTACTGTATGTAACTGTCTGTAACTGTTTGTAACTGTATATAACTGTCTGTAACTGTCTGTTACTGTCTGTAACTGTATGTAACTGTCTGTAACTGTCTGTAACTGTAACTGTCTGTTACTGTGTGTAACTGTCTGTAACTGTCTGCAACTGTCTGTTACTGTCTGTAACTGTATGTAACTGTCTGTAACTGTCTGTAACTGTAACTGTCTGTAACTGTAACTGTCTGTAACTGTCTGTAACTGTCTGTTACTGTATGTAACTGTCTGTAACTGTCTGTAACTGTAACTGTCTGTAACTGTCTGTAACTGTAACTGTCTGTTACTGTATGTAACTGTCTGTAACTGTCTGTAACTGTAACTGTCTGTAACTGTCTGTAACTGTAACTGTCTGTAACTGTCTGTAACTGTCTGTTACTGTATGTAACTGTCTGTAACTGTCTGTAACTGTAACTGTCTGTAACTGTCTGCAACTGTCTGCAACTGTCTGTAACTGTCTGTAACTGTCTGTAACTGTCTGTTACTGTCTGTAACTGTCTGTAACTGTCTGTAACTGTCTGTAACTGTCTGTAACTGTATGTAACTGTCTGTAACTGTCTGTTACTGTCTGTAACTGTCTGTAACTGTAACTGTCTGTTACTGTGTGTAACTGTCTGTAACTGTCTGTTACTGTTTGTAACTGTCTGTAACTGTCTGTAACTGTCTGTTACTGTGTGTAACTGTCTGTAACTGTCTGTTACTGTCTGTAACTGTATGTAACTGTCTGTAACTGTAACTGTAACTGTCTGAAACTGTAACTGTCTGTAACTGTCTGTAACTGTCTGTATCTGTCTGTTGCTGTCTGTAACTGTCTGTAACTGTCTGTAACTGTAACTGTCTGTTACTGTGTGTAACTGTCTGTTACTGTCTGTAACTGTCTGTAACTCTCTGTAACTGTAACTGTCACTTACTGTGTGTAACTGTCTGTAACTGTCTGCAACTGTCTGTTACTGTCTGTAACTGTATGTAACTGTCTGTAACTGTAACTGTCTGTAACTGTAACTGTCTGTAACTGTCTGTAACTGTCTGCAACTGTCTGTTA
Source organism: Eucyclogobius newberryi (assembly GCF_026437365.1). NCBI lineage: Eukaryota > Metazoa > Chordata > Actinopteri > Gobiiformes > Gobiidae > Eucyclogobius > Eucyclogobius newberryi. Next base: position 585,653 of record NW_027315912.1, on the reverse strand, counting down.
CTGTCTCTAACTGTATGTAACTGTAACTGTAACTGTCTGTAACTGTAACTGTCTGTAACTGTAACTGTAACTGTCTGTAACTGTAACTGTCTGTAACTGTCTGTAACTGTAACTGTCTGTAACTGTCTGTAACTGTCTGTAACTGTAACTGTCTGTAACTGTAACTGTCTGCAACTGTCTGTTACTGTCTCTAACTGTATGTAACTGTCTGTAACTGTAACTGTAACTGTCTGTAACTGTAACTGTCTGTAACTGTCTGTAACTGTCTGTAACTGTAACTGTCTGTAACTGTCTGTAACTGTCTGTAACTGTAACTGTCTGTAACTGTAACTGTCTGTAACTGTCTGCAACTGTCTGCAACTGTCTGTAACTGTCTGTAACTGTCTGTAACTGTCTGTAACTGTATGTAACTGTCTGTAACTGTCTGTAACTGTAACTGTCTGTAACTGTCTGTAACTGTCTGTAACTCTCTGCAACTGTCTGCAACTGTCTGTAACTGTCTCTAACTGTCTGTAACTGTCTGTAACTGTCTGTAACTCTCTGTAACTGTCTGTAACTGTAACTGTCTGTAACTGTCTGTAACTGTCTGTAACTGTCTGTTACTGTCTGTAACTGTCTCTAACTGTCTGTAACTGTCTGCAACTGTCTGTTACTGTCTCTAACTGTATGTAACTGTCTGTAACTGTAACTGTCTGTAACTGTAACTGTCTGTAACTGTCTGTAACTGTCTGTAACTGTATGTAACTGTCTGTAACTGTCTGTAACTGTAACTGTCTGTAACTGTCTGTAACTGTCTGTTACTGTCTGTAACTGTCTGTAACTGTCTGTAACTGACTGTAACTGTCTGTAACTGTAACTGTCTGTAACTGTAACTGTCTGTAACTGTCTGCAACTGTCTGCAACTGTCTGTAACTGTCTCTTACTGTCTGTTACTGTCTGTAACTGTATGTAACTGTCTGTAACTGTCTGTAACTGTCTGTAACTGTAACTGTCTGTAACTGTCTGCAACTGTCTGTAACTGTAACTGTCTGTTACTGTGTGTAACTGTCTGTAACTGTCTGCAACTGTCTGTTACTGTCTGTAACTGTATGTAACTGTCTGTAATTGTCTGTAACTGTAACTGTCTGTAACTGTCTGTTACTGTATGTAACTGTCTGTAACTGTCTGTAACTGTAACTGTCTGTTACTGTATGTAACTGTCTGTAACTGTCTGTAACTGTCTGCAACTGTCTGTTACTGTCTCTAACTGTATGTAACTGTCTGTAACTGTCTGTAACTGTAACTGTCTGTAACTGTAACTGTCTGTAACTGTCTGTAACTGTAACTGTCTGTAACTGTAACTGTCTGTAACTGTCTGTAACTGTCTGTTACTGTATGTAACTGTCTGTAACTGTCTGTAATTGTAACTGTCTGTAACTGTCTGTAACTGTCTGTAACTGTCTGTAACTGTCTGTAACTGTCTGTAACTGTCTGTAACTGTCTGTTACTGTCTGTAACTGTCTGTAACTGTCTGTAACTGTAACTGTCTGTTACTGTGTGTGACTGCCTGTAACTGTCTGTTACTGTCTGTAACCGTCTGTAACTGTCTGTTACTGTCTGTAACCGTCTGTAACTGTCTGTAACTGTCTGTAACTGTCTGTAACTGTCTGTAACTGTAACTGTCTGTAACTGTCTGTAACTGTCTGTAACTGTAACTGTCTGTAACTGTAACTGTCTGCAACTGTCTGCAACTGTCTGCAACTGTCTGCAACTGTCTGTAACTGTCTGTAACTGACTGTAACTGTCTGTAACTGTAACTGTCTGTAACTGTAACTGTCTGTAACTGTCTGCAACTGTCTGCAACTGTCTGTAACTGTCTGTAACTGTCTGTTACTGTCTGTAACTGTATGTAACTGTCTGTAACTGTCTGTAACTGTCTGTAACTGTAACTGTCTGTAACTGTCTGTAACTGTCTGTAACTGTCTGTAACTGTCTGGTACTGTCTGTAACTGTCTGTAACTGTCTGCAACTGTCTGCAACTGTCTGTAACTGTCTGTAACTGTCTGTTACTGTCTGTAACTGTATGTAACTGTCTGTAACTGTCTGTAACTGTCTGTAACTGTAACTGTCTCTAACTGTCTGTAACTGTATGTAACTGTCTGTAACTGTCTGTAACTGTCTGTAACTGTAACTGTCTGTAACTGTCTGTAACTGTCTGTAACTGTCTGTAACTGTCTGTAACTGTAACTGTCTGTAACTGTCTGTAACTGTCTGTAACTGTCTGTAACTGTCTGTTACTGTATGTAACTGTCTGTAACTGTCTGTAACTGTAACTGTCTGTAACTGTAACTGTCTGTAACTGTCTGTAACTGTCTGTAACTGTCTGCAACTGTCTGTTACTGTCTCTAACTGTATGTAACTGTCTGTAACTGTAACTGTCTGTAACTGTAACTGTCTGTAACTGTCTGTAACTGTAACTGTCTGATACTGTCTGTAACTGTCTGTTACTGTCTGTAACTGTCTGTAACTGTCTGTAACTGTCTGTAACTGTAACTGTCTGTAACTGTAACTGTCTGTAACTGTAACTGTCTGTAACTGTCTGTAACTGTCTGTAACTCTCTGTAACTGTCTGTAACTGTAACTGTCTGTAACTGTCTGTAACTGTCTGTAACTGTATGTAACTGTCTGTAACTGTCTGTAACTGTCTGTAACTGTCTGTTACTGTCTGTAACTGTCTCTAACTGTCTGTAACTGTAACTGTCTGTTACTGTGTGTAACTGTCTGTAACTGTCTGCAACTGTCTGTTACTGTATGTAACTGTCTGTAACTGTCTGTAACTGTAACTGTCTGTTACTGTCTGTTACTGTCTGTAACTGTCTGTTACTGTCTGTAACTGTATGTAACTGTCTGTAACTGTCTGTTACTGTCTGTAACTGTCTGCAACTGTCTGCAACTGTCTGTAACTGTCTGTAACTGTATGTAACTGTATGTAACTGTCTGTAACTGTCTGTAACTGTAACTGTCTGTAACTGTCTGTAACTGTCTGTAACTGTATGTAACTGTCTGTAACTGTTTTTAACTGTATGTAACTGTCTGTAACTGTCTGTCACTGTATGTAACTGTCTGTAACTGTTTGTAACTGTATATAACTGTCTGTAACTGTCTGTTACTGTCTGTAACTGTATGTAACTGTCTGTAACTGTCTGTAACTGTAACTGTCTGTTACTGTGTGTAACTGTCTGTAACTGTCTGCAACTGTCTGTTACTGTCTGTAACTGTATGTAACTGTTTGTAACTGTCTGTAACTGTAACTGTCTGTAACTGTCTGTAACTGTCTGTTACTGTATGTAACTGTCTGTAACTGTCTGTAACTGTAACTGTCTGTAACTGTCTGTAACTGTAACTGTCTGTTACTGTATGTAACTGTCTGTAACTGTCTGTAACTGTAACTGTCTGTAACTGTCTGTAACTGTAACTGTCTGTAACTGTCTGTAACTGTCTGTAACTGTCTGTTACTGTATGTAACTGTCTGTAACTGTCTGTAACTGTAACTGTCTGTAACTGTCTGCAACTGTCTGCAACTGTCTGCAACTGTCTGTAACTGTCTGTAACTGTCTGTAACTGTCTGTAACTGTAACTGTCTGTTACTGTGTGTAACTGTCTGTAACTGTCTGTTACTGTCTGTAACTGTCTGTAACTGTCTGTAACTGTAACTGTCTGTTACTGTGTGTAACTGTGTGTAACTGTCTGTAACTGTCTGTTACTGTCTGTAACTGTCTGTAACTGTCTGTAACTGTCTGTAACTGTCTGTAACTGTAACTGTCTGTAACTGTCTGTAACTGTCTGTAACTGTCTGTAACTGTCTGTTACTGTATGTAACTGTCTGTAACTGTCTGTAACTGTAACTGTCTGTAACTGTAACTGTCTGTAACTGTCTGTAACTGTCTGTAACTGTCTGCAACTGTCTGTTACTGTCTCTAACTGTATGTAACTGTCTGTAACTGTAACTGTCTGTAACTGTAACTGTCTGTAACTGTCTGTAACTGTAACTGTCTGATACTGTCTGTAACTGTCTGTTACTGTCTGTAACTGTCTGTAACTGTCTGTAACTGTCTGTAACTGTAACTGTCTGTAACTGTAACTGTCTGTAACTGTAACTGTCTGTAACTGTCTGTAACTGTCTGTAACTCTCTGTAACTGTCTGTAACTGTAACTGTCTGTAACTGTCTGTAACTGTCTGTAACTGTATGTAACTGTCTGTAACTGTCTGTAACTGTCTGTAACTGTCTGTTACTGTCTGTAACTGTCTCTAACTGTCTGTAACTGTAACTGTCTGTTACTGTGTGTAACTGTCTGTAACTGTCTGCAACTGTCTGTTACTGTATGTAACTGTCTGTAACTGTCTGTAACTGTAACTGTCTGTTACTGTCTGTTACTGTCTGTAACTGTATGTAACTGTCTGTAACTGTCTGTTACTGTCTGTAACTGTCTGCAACTGTCTGCAACTGTCTGTAACTGTCTGTAACTGTATGTAACTGTATGTAACTGTCTGTAACTGTCTGTAACTGTCTGTAACTGTAACTGTCTGTAACTGTCTGTAACTGTATGTAACTGTCTGTAACTGTTTTTAACTGTATGTAACTGTAACTGTCTGTTACTGTGTGTAACTGTCTGTAACTGTCTGCAACTGTCTGTTACTGTCTGTAACTGTATGTAACTGTCTGTAACTGTCTGTAACTGTAACTGTCTGTAACTGTAACTGTCTGTAACTGTCTGTAACTGTCTGTTACTGTATGTAACTGTCTGTAACTGTCTGTAACTGTAACTGTCTGTAACTGTCTGTAACTGTAACTGTCTGTTACTGTATGTAACTGTCTGTAACTGTCTGTAACTGTAACTGTCTGTAACTGTCTGTAACTGTAACTGTCTGTAACTGTCTGTAACTGTCTGTAACTGTCTGTAACTGTCTGCAACTGTCTGTTACTGTCTCTAACTGTATGTAACTGTCTGTAACTGTAACTGTCTGTAACTGTAACTGTCTGTAACTGTCTGTAACTGTAACTGTCTGATACTGTCTGTAACTGTCTGTTACTGTCTGTAACTGTCTGTAACTGTCTGTAACTGTCTGTAACTGTAACTGTCTGTAACTGTAACTGTAACTGTCTGTAACTGTAACTGTCTGTAACTGTCTGTAACTGTCTGTAACTGTCTGTAACTCTCTGTAACTGTCTGTAACTGTAACTGTCTGTAACTGTCTGTAACTGTCTGTAACTGTATGTAACTGTCTGTAACTGTCTGTAACTGTCTGTAACTGTCTGTTACTGTCTGTAACTGTCTCTAACTGTCTGTAACTGTAACTGTCTGTTACTGTGTGTAACTGTCTGTAACTGTCTGCAACTGTCTGTTACTGTATGTAACTGTCTGTAACTGTCTGTAACTGTAACTGTCTGTTACTGTCTGTTACTGTCTGTAACTGTATGTAACTGTCTGTAACTGTCTGTTACTGTCTGTAACTGTCTGCAACTGTCTGTAACTGTCTGTAACTGTCTGTAACTGTATGTTGTAACTGTATGTAACTGTCTGTAACTGTCTGTAACTGTCTGTAACTGTAACTGTCTGTAACTGTCTGTAACTGTATGTAACTGTCTGTAACTGTTTTTAACTGTATGTAACTGTCTGTAACTGTCTGTTACTGTATGTAACTGTCTGTAACTGTTTGTAACTGTATATAACTGTCTGTAACTGTCTGTTACTGTCTGTAACTGTATGTAACTGTCTGTAACTGTCTGTAACTGTAACTGTCTGTTACTGTGTGTAACTGTCTGTAACTGTCTGCAACTGTCTGTTACTGTCTGTAACTGTATGTAACTGTCTGTAACTGTCTGTAACTGTAACTGTCTGTAACTGTAACTGTCTGTAACTGTCTGTAACTGTCTGTTACTGTATGTAACTGTCTGTAACTGTCTGTAACTGTAACTGTCTGTAACTGTCTGTAACTGTAACTGTCTGTTACTGTATGTAACTGTCTGTAACTGTCTGTAACTGTAACTGTCTGTAACTGTCTGTAACTGTAACTGTCTGTAACTGTCTGTAACTGTCTGTTACTGTATGTAACTGTCTGTAACTGTCTGTAACTGTAACTGTCTGTAACTGTCTGCAACTGTCTGCAACTGTCTGTAACTGTCTGTAACTGTCTGTAACTGTCTGTTACTGTCTGTAACTGTCTGTAACTGTCTGTAACTGTCTGTAACTGTCTGTAACTGTATGTAACTGTCTGTAACTGTCTGTTACTGTCTGTAACTGTCTGTAACTGTAACTGTCTGTTACTGTGTGTAACTGTCTGTAACTGTCTGTTACTGTTTGTAACTGTCTGTAACTGTCTGTAACTGTCTGTTACTGTGTGTAACTGTCTGTAACTGTCTGTTACTGTCTGTAACTGTATGTAACTGTCTGTAACTGTAACTGTAACTGTCTGAAACTGTAACTGTCTGTAACTGTCTGTAACTGTCTGTATCTGTCTGTTGCTGTCTGTAACTGTCTGTAACTCTCTGTAACTGTAACTGTCTGTTACTGTGTGTAACTGTCTGTTACTGTCTGTAACTGTCTGTAACTCTCTGTAACTGTAACTGTCACTTACTGTGTGTAACTGTCTGTAACTGTCTGCAACTGTCTGTTACTGTCTGTAACTGTATGTAACTGTCTGTAACTGTAACTGTCTGTAACTGTAACTGTCTGTAACTGTCTGTAACTGTCTGCAACTGTCTGTTACTGTCTCTAACTGTATGTAACTGTAACTGTAACTGTCTGTAACTGTCTGTAACTGTAACTGTAACTGTAACTGTCTGTAACTGTAACTGTCTGTAACTGTCTGTAACTGTAACTGTCTGTAACTGTCTGTAACTGTCTGTAACTGTAACTGTCTGTAACTGTAACTGTCTGCAACTGTCTGTTACTGTCTCTAACTGTATGTAACTGTCTGTAACTGTAACTGTAACTGTCTGTAACTGTAACTGTCTGTAACTGTCTGTAACTGTCTGTAACTGTAACTGTCTGTAACTGTCTGTAACTGTCTGTAACTGTAACTGTCTGTAACTGTAACTGTCTGTAACTGTCTGCAACTGTCTGCAACTGTCTGTAACTGTCTGTAACTGTCTGTAACTGTCTGTAACTGTATGTAACTGTCTGTAACTGTCTGTAACTGTAACTGTCTGTAACTGTCTGTAACTGTCTGTAACTCTCTGCAACTGTCTGCAACTGTCTGTAACTGTCTCTAACTGTCTGTAACTGTCTGTAACTGTCTGTAACTCTCTGTAACTGTCTGTAACTGTAACTGTCTGTAACTGTCTGTAACTGTCTGTAACTGTCTGTTACTGTCTGTAACTGTCTCTAACTGTCTGTAACTGTCTGCAACTGTCTGTTACTGTCTCTAACTGTATGTAACTGTCTGTAACTGTAACTGTCTGTAACTGTAACTGTCTGTAACTGTCTGTAACTGTCTGTAACTGTATGTAACTGTCTGTAACTGTCTGTAACTGTAACTGTCTGTAACTGTCTGTAACTGTCTGTTACTGTCTGTAACTGTCTGTAACTGTCTGTAACTGACTGTAACTGTCTGTAACTGTAACTGTCTGTAACTGTAACTGTCTGTAACTGTCTGCAACTGTCTGCAACTGTCTGTAACTGTCTCTTACTGTCTGTTACTGTCTGTAACTGTATGTAACTGTCTGTAACTGTCTGTAACTGTCTGTAACTGTAACTGTCTGTAACTGTCTGCAACTGTCTGTAACTGTAACTGTCTGTTACTGTGTGTAACTGTCTGTAACTGTCTGCAACTGTCTGTTACTGTCTGTAACTGTATGTAACTGTCTGTAATTGTCTGTAACTGTAACTGTCTGTAACTGTCTGTTACTGTATGTAACTGTCTGTAACTGTCTGTAACTGTAACTGTCTGTTACTGTATGTAACTGTCTGTAACTGTCTGTAACTGTCTGCAACTGTCTGTTACTGTCTCTAACTGTATGTAACTGTCTGTAACTGTCTGTAACTGTAACTGTCTGTAACTGTCTGTAACTGTAACTGTCTGTAACTGTAACTGTCTGTAACTGTCTGTAACTGTCTGTTACTGTATGTAACTGTCTGTAACTGTCTGTAATTGTAACTGTCTGTAACTGTCTGTAACTGTCTGTAACTGTCTGTAACTGTCTGTAACTGTCTGTAACTGTCTGTAACTGTCTGTTACTGTCTGTAACTGTCTGTAACTGTCTGTAACTGTAACTGTCTGTTACTGTGTGTGACTGCCTGTAACTGTCTGTTACTGTCTGTAACCGTCTGTAACTGTCTGTTACTGTCTGTAACCGTCTGTAACTGTCTGTAACTGTCTGTAACTGTCTGTAACTGTCTGTAACTGTAACTGTCTGTAACTGTCTGTAACTGTCTGTAACTGTAACTGTCTGTAACTGTAACTGTCTGCAACTGTCTGCAACTGTCTGCAACTGTCTGCAACTGTCTGTAACTGTCTGTAACTGACTGTAACTGTCTGTAACTGTAACTGTCTGTAACTGTAACTGTCTGCAACTGTCTGCAACTGTCTGCAACTGTCTGCAACTGTCTGTAACTGTCTGTAACTGTCTGTAACTGTCTGTAACTGTCTGTAACTCTCTGTAACTGTCTGTAACTGTAACTGTCTGTAACTGTCTGTAACTGTCTGTAACTGTATGTAACTGTCTGTAACTGTCTGTAACTGTCTGTAACTGTCTGTTACTGTCTGTAACTGTCTCTAACTGTCTGTAACTGTAACTGTCTGTTACTGTGTGTAACTGTCTGTAACTGTCTGCAACTGTCTGTTACTGTATGTAACTGTCTGTAACTGTCTGTAACTGTAACTGTCTGTTACTGTCTGTTACTGTCTGTAACTGTATGTAACTGTCTGTAACTGTCTGTTACTGTCTGTAACTGTCTGCAACTGTCTGCAACTGTCTGTAACTGTCTGTAACTGTATGTAACTGTATGTAACTGTCTGTAACTGTCTGTAACTGTCTGTAACTGTAACTGTCTGTAACTGTCTGTAACTGTATGTAACTGTCTGTAACTGTTTTTAACTGTATGTAACTGTCTGTAACTGTCTGTTACTGTATGTAACTGTCTGTAACTGTTTGTAACTGTATATAACTGTCTGTAACTGTCTGTTACTGTCTGTAACTGTATGTAACTGTCTGTAACTGTCTGTAACTGTAACTGTCTGTTACTGTGTGTAACTGTCTGTAACTGTCTGCAACTGTCTGTTACTGTCTGTAACTGTATGTAACTGTCTGTAACTGTCTGTAACTGTAACTGTCTGTAACTGTAACTGTCTGTAACTGTCTGTAACTGTCTGTTACTGTATGTAACTGTCTGTAACTGTCTGTAACTGTAACTGTCTGTAACTGTCTGTAACTGTAACTGTCTGTTACTGTATGTAACTGTCTGTAACTGTCTGTAACTGTAACTGTCTGTAACTGTCTGTAACTGTAACTGTCTGTAACTGTCTGTAACTGTCTGTTACTGTATGTAACTGTCTGTAACTGTCTGTAACTGTAACTGTCTGTAACTGTCTGCAACTGTCTGCAACTGTCTGTAACTGTCTGTAACTGTCTGTAACTGTCTGTTACTGTCTGTAACTGTCTGTAACTGTCTGTAACTGTCTGTAACTGTCTGTAACTGTATGTAACTGTCTGTAACTGTCTGTTACTGTCTGTAACTGTCTGTAACTGTAACTGTCTGTTACTGTGTGTAACTGTCTGTAACTGTCTGTTACTGTTTGTAACTGTCTGTAACTGTCTGTAACTGTCTGTTACTGTGTGTAACTGTCTGTAACTGTCTGTTACTGTCTGTAACTGTATGTAACTGTCTGTAACTGTAACTGTAACTGTCTGAAACTGTAACTGTCTGTAACTGTCTGTAACTGTCTGTATCTGTCTGTTGCTGTCTGTAACTGTCTGTAACTGTCTGTAACTGTAACTGTCTGTTACTGTGTGTAACTGTCTGTTACTGTCTGTAACTGTCTGTAACTCTCTGTAACTGTAACTGTCACTTACTGTGTGTAACTGTCTGTAACTGTCTGCAACTGTCTGTTACTGTCTGTAACTGTATGTAACTGTCTGTAACTGTAACTGTCTGTAACTGTAACTGTCTGTAACTGTCTGTAACTGTCTGCAACTGTCTGTTACTGTCTCTAACTGTATGTAACTGTAACTGTAACTGTCTGTAACTGTAACTGTCTGTAACTGTAACTGTAACTGTCTGTAACTGTAACTGTCTGTAACTGTCTGTAACTGTAACTGTCTGTAACTGTCTGTAACTGTCTGTAACTGTAACTGTCTGTAACTGTAACTGTCTGCAACTGTCTGTTACTGTCTCTAACTGTATGTAACTGTCTGTAACTGTAACTGTAACTGTCTGTAACTGTAACTGTCTGTAACTGTCTGTAACTGTCTGTAACTGTAACTGTCTGTAACTGTCTGTAACTGTCTGTAACTGTAACTGTCTGTAACTGTAACTGTCTGTAACTGTCTGCAACTGTCTGCAACTGTCTGTAACTGTCTGTAACTGTCTGTAACTGTCTGTAACTGTATGTAACTGTCTGTAACTGTCTGTAACTGTAACTGTCTGTAACTGTCTGTAACTGTCTGTAACTCTCTGCAACTGTCTGCAACTGTCTGTAACTGTCTCTAACTGTCTGTAACTGTCTGTAACTGTCTGTAACTCTCTGTAACTGTCTGTAACTGTAACTGTCTGTAACTGTCTGTAACTGTCTGTAACTGTCTGTTACTGTCTGTAACTGTCTCTAACTGTCTGTAACTGTCTGCAACTGTCTGTTACTGTCTCTAACTGTATGTAACTGTCTGTAACTGTAACTGTCTGTAACTGTAACTGTCTGTAACTGTCTGTAACTGTCTGTAACTGTATGTAACTGTCTGTAACTGTCTGTAACTGTAACTGTCTGTAACTGTCTGTAACTGTCTGTTACTGTCTGTAACTGTCTGTAACTGTCTGTAACTGACTGTAACTGTCTGTAACTGTAACTGTCTGTAACTGTAACTGTCTGTAACTGTCTGCAACTGTCTGCAACTGTCTGTAACTGTCTCTTACTGTCTGTTACTGTCTGTAACTGTATGTAACTGTCTGTAACTGTCTGTAACTGTCTGTAACTGTAACTGTCTGTAACTGTCTGCAACTGTCTGTAACTGTAACTGTCTGTTACTGTGTGTAACTGTCTGTAACTGTCTGCAACTGTCTGTTACTGTCTGTAACTGTATGTAACTGTCTGTAATTGTCTGTAACTGTAACTGTCTGTAACTGTCTGTTACTGTATGTAACTGTCTGTAACTGTCTGTAACTGTAACTGTCTGTTACTGTATGTAACTGTCTGTAACTGTCTGTAACTGTCTGCAACTGTCTGTTACTGTCTCTAACTGTATGTAACTGTCTGTAACTGTCTGTAACTGTAACTGTCTGTAACTGTAACTGTCTGTAACTGTCTGTAACTGTAACTGTCTGTAACTGTAACTGTCTGTAACTGTCTGTAACTGTCTGTTACTGTATGTAACTGTCTGTAACTGTCTGTAATTGTAACTGTCTGTAACTGTCTGTAACTGTCTGTAACTGTCTGTAACTGTCTGTAACTGTCTGTAACTGTCTGTAACTGTCTGTTACTGTCTGTAACTGTCTGTAACTGTCTGTAACTGTAACTGTCTGTTACTGTGTGTGACTGCCTGTAACTGTCTGTTACTGTCTGTAACCGTCTGTAACTGTCTGTTACTGTCTGTAACCGTCTGTAACTGTCTGTAACTGTCTGTAACTGTCTGTAACTGTCTGTAACTGTAACTGTCTGTAACTGTCTGTAACTGTCTGTAACTGTAACTGTCTGTAACTGTAACTGTCTGCAACTGTCTGCAACTGTCTGCAACTGTCTGCAACTGTCTGTAACTGTCTGTAACTGACTGTAACTGTCTGTAACTGTAACTGTCTGTAACTGTAACTGTCTGTAACTGTCTGCAACTGTCTGCAACTGTCTGTAACTGTCTGTAACTGTCTGTTACTGTCTGTAACTGTATGTAACTGTCTGTAACTGTCTGTAACTGTCTGTAACTGTAACTGTCTGTAACTGTCTGTAACTGTCTGTAACTGTCTGTAACTGTCTGGTACTGTCTGTAACTGTCTGTAACTGTCTGCAACTGTCTGCAACTGTCTGTAACTGTCTGTAACTGTCTGTTACTGTCTGTAACTGTATGTAACTGTCTGTAACTGTCTGTAACTGTCTGTAACTGTAACTGTCTCTAACTGTCTGTAACTGTATGTAACTGTCTGTAACTGTCTGTAACTGTCTGTAACTGTAACTGTCTGTAACTGTCTGTAACTGTCTGTAACTGTCTGTAACTGTCTGTAACTGTAACTGTCTGTAACTGTCTGTAACTGTCTGTAACTGTCTGTAACTGTCTGTTACTGTATGTAACTGTCTGTAACTGTCTGTAACTGTAACTGTCTGTAACTGTAACTGTCTGTAACTGTCTGTAACTGTCTGTAACTGTCTGCAACTGTCTGTTACTGTCTCTAACTGTATGTAACTGTCTGTAACTGTAACTGTCTGTAACTGTAACTGTCTGTAACTGTCTGTAACTGTAACTGTCTGATACTGTCTGTAACTGTCTGTTACTGTCTGTAACTGTCTGTAACTGTCTGTAACTGTCTGTAACTGTAACTGTCTGTAACTGTAACTGTCTGTAACTGTAACTGTCTGTAACTGTCTGTAACTGTCTGTAACTGTCTGTAACTCTCTGTAACTGTCTGTAACTGTAACTGTCTGTAACTGTCTGTAACTGTCTGTAACTGTATGTAACTGTCTGTAACTGTCTGTAACTGTCTGTAACTGTCTGTTACTGTCTGTAACTGTCTCTAACTGTCTGTAACTGTAACTGTCTGTTACTGTTTGTAACTGTCTGTAACTGTCTGCAACTGTCTGTTACTGTATGTAACTGTCTGTAACTGTCTGTAACTGTAACTGTCTGTTACTGTCTGTTACTGTCTGTAACTGTATGTAACTGTCTGTAACTGTCTGTTACTGTCTGTAACTGTCTGCAACTGTCTGCAACTGTCTGTAACTGTCTGTAACTGTATGTAACTGTATGTAACTGTCTGTAACTGTCTGTAACTGTCTGTAACTGTAACTGTCTGTAACTGTCTGTAACTGTATGTAACTGTCTGTAACTGTTTTTAACTGTATGTAACTGTCTGTAACTGTCTGTTACTGTATGTAACTGTCTGTAACTGTTTGTAACTGTATATAACTGTCTGTAAATGTCTGTTACTGTCTGTAACTGTATGTAACTGTCTGTAACTGTCTGTAACTGTAACTGTCTGTTACTGTGTGTAACTGTCTGTAACTGTCTGCAACTGTCTGTTACTGTCTGTAACTGTATGTAACTGTCTGTAACTGTCTGTAACTGTAACTGTCTGTAACTGTAACTGTCTGTAACTGTCTGTAACTGTCTGTTACTGTATGTAACTGTCTGTAACTGTCTGTAACTGTAACTGTCTGTAACTGTCTGTAACTGTAACTGTCTGTTACTGTATGTAACTGTCTGTAACTGTCTGTAACTGTCTGTAACTGTAACTGTCTGTAACTGTCTGTAACTGTAACTGTCTGTAACTGTCTGTAACTGTCTGTTACTGTATGTAACTGTCTGTAACTGTCTGTAACTGTAACTGTCTGTAACTGTCTGCAACTGTCTGCAACTGTCTGTAACTGTCTGTAACTGTCTGTAACTGTCTGTTACTGTCTGTAACTGTCTGTAACTGTCTGTAACTGTCTGTAACTGTCTGTAACTGTATGTAACTGTCTGTAACTGTCTGTTACTGTCTGTAACTGTCTGTAACTGTAACTGTCTGTTACTGTGTGTAACTGTCTGTAACTGTCTGTTACTGTTTGTAACTGTCTCTAACTGTCTGTAACTGTAACTGTCTGTTACTGTGTGTAACTGTCTGTAACTGTCTGTTACTGTATGTAACTGTCTGTAACTGTCTGTAACTGTAACTGTCTGTTACTGTCTGTTACTGTCTGTAACTGTCTGTTACTGTCTGTAACTGTATGTAACTGTCTGTAACTGTCTGTTACTGTCTGTAACTGTCTGCAACTGTCTGCAACTGTCTGTAACTGTCTGTAACTGTATGTAACTGTATGTAACTGTCTGTAACTGTCTGTAACTGTAACTGTCTGTAACTGTCTGTAACTGTCTGTAACTGTATGTAACTGTCTGTAACTGTTTTTAACTGTATGTAACTGTCTGTAACTGTCTGTTACTGTATGTAACTGTCTGTAACTGTTTGTAACTGTATATAACTGTCTGTAACTGTCTGTTACTGTCTGTAACTGTCTGCAACTGTCTGCAACTGTCTGTAACTGTCTGTAACTGTATGTAACTGTATGTAACTGTCTGTAACTGTCTGTAACTGTAACTGTCTGTTACTGTGTGTAACTGTCTGTAACTGTCTGCAACTGTCTGTTACTGTCTGTAACTGTATGTAACTGTTTGTAACTGTCTGTAACTGTAACTGTCTGTAACTGTCTGTAACTGTCTGTTACTGTATGTAACTGTCTGTAACTGTCTGTAACTGTAACTGTCTGTAACTGTCTGTAACTGTAACTGTCTGTTACTGTATGTAACTGTCTGTAACTGTCTGTAACTGTAACTGTCTGTAACTGTCTGTAACTGTAACTGTCTGTAACTGTCTGTAACTGTCTGTAACTGTCTGTTACTGTATGTAACTGTCTGTAACTGTCTGTAACTGTAACTGTCTGTAACTGTCTGCAACTGTCTGCAACTGTCTGCAACTGTCTGTAACTGTCTGTAACTGTCTGTAACTGTCTGTAACTGTAACTGTCTGTTACTGTGTGTAACTGTCTGTAACTGTCTGTTACTGTCTGTAACTGTCTGTAACTGTCTGTAACTGTAACTGTCTGTTACTGTGTGTAACTGTGTGTAACTGTCTGTAACTGTCTGTTACTGTCTGTAACTGTCTGTAACTGTCTGTAACTGTCTGTAACTGTCTGTAACTGTAACTGTCTGTAACTGTCTGTAACTGTCTGTAACTGTCTGTAACTGTCTGTTACTGTATGTAACTGTCTGTAACTGTCTGTAACTGTAACTGTCTGTAACTGTAACTGTCTGTAACTGTCTGTAACTGTCTGTAACTGTCTGCAACTGTCTGTTACTGTCTCTAACTGTATGTAACTGTCTGTAACTGTAACTGTCTGTAACTGTAACTGTCTGTAACTGTCTGTAACTGTAACTGTCTGATACTGTCTGTAACTGTCTGTTACTGTCTGTAACTGTCTGTAACTGTCTGTAACTGTCTGTAACTGTAACTGTCTGTAACTGTAACTGTCTGTAACTGTAACTGTCTGTAACTGTCTGTAACTGTCTGTAACTCTCTGTAACTGTCTGTAACTGTAACTGTCTGTAACTGTCTGTAACTGTCTGTAACTGTATGTAACTGTCTGTAACTGTCTGTAACTGTCTGTAACTGTCTGTTACTGTCTGTAACTGTCTCTAACTGTCTGTAACTGTAACTGTCTGTTACTGTGTGTAACTGTCTGTAACTGTCTGCAACTGTCTGTTACTGTATGTAACTGTCTGTAACTGTCTGTAACTGTAACTGTCTGTTACTGTCTGTTACTGTCTGTAACTGTATGTAACTGTCTGTAACTGTCTGTTACTGTCTGTAACTGTCTGCAACTGTCTGCAACTGTCTGTAACTGTCTGTAACTGTATGTAACTGTATGTAACTGTCTGTAACTGTCTGTAACTGTCTGTAACTGTAACTGTCTGTAACTGTCTGTAACTGTATGTAACTGTCTGTAACTGTTTTTAACTGTATGTAACTGTAACTGTCTGTTACTGTGTGTAACTGTCTGTAACTGTCTGCAACTGTCTGTTACTGTCTGTAACTGTATGTAACTGTCTGTAACTGTCTGTAACTGTAACTGTCTGTAACTGTAACTGTCTGTAACTGTCTGTAACTGTCTGTTACTGTATGTAACTGTCTGTAACTGTCTGTAACTGTAACTGTCTGTAACTGTCTGTAACTGTAACTGTCTGTTACTGTATGTAACTGTCTGTAACTGTCTGTAACTGTAACTGTCTGTAACTGTCTGTAACTGTAACTGTCTGTAACTGTCTGTAACTGTCTGTAACTGTCTGTAACTGTCTGTAACTGTCTGCAACTGTGTGTTACTGTCTCTAACTGTATGTAACTGTCTGTAACTGTAACTGTCTGTAACTGTAACTGTCTGTAACTGTCTGTAACTGTAACTGTCTGATACTGTCTGTAACTGTCTGTTACTGTCTGTAACTGTCTGTAACTGTCTGTAACTGTCTGTAACTGTAACTGTCTGTAACTGTAACTGTCTGTAACTGTAACTGTCTGTAACTGTCTGTAACTGTCTGTAACTGTCTGTAACTCTCTGTAACTGTCTGTAACTGTAACTGTCTGTAACTGTCTGTAACTGTCTGTAACTGTATGTAACTGTCTGTAACTGTCTGTAACTGTCTGTAACTGTCTGTTACTGTCTGTAACTGTCTCTAACTGTCTGTAACTGTAACTGTCTGTTACTGTGTGTAACTGTCTGTAACTGTCTGCAACTGTCTGTTACTGTATGTAACTGTCTGTAACTGTCTGTAACTGTAACTGTCTGTTACTGTCTGTTACTGTCTGTAACTGTATGTAACTGTCTGTAACTGTCTGTTACTGTCTGTAACTGTCTGCAACTGTCTGCAACTGTCTGTAACTGTCTGTAACTGTATGTAACTGTATGTAACTGTCTGTAACTGTCTGTAACTGTCTGTAACTGTAACTGTCTGTAACTGTCTGTAACTGTATGTAACTGTCTGTAACTGTTTTTAACTGTATGTAACTGTCTGTAACTGTCTGTTACTGTATGTAACTGTCTGTAACTGTTTGTAACTGTATATAACTGTCTGTTACTGTCTGTAACTGTATGTAACTGTCTGTAACTGTCTGTAACTGTAACTGTCTGTTACTGTGTGTAACTGTCTGTAACTGTCTGCAACTGTCTGTTACTGTCTGTAACTGTATGTAACTGTCTGTAACTGTCTGTAACTGTAACTGTCTGTAACTGTAACTGTCTGTAACTGTCTGTAACTGTCTGTTACTGTATGTAACTGTCTGTAACTGTCTGTAACTGTAACTGTCTGTAACTGTCTGTAACTGTAACTGTCTGTTACTGTATGTAACTGTCTGTAACTGTCTGTAACTGTAACTGTCTGTAACTGTCTGTAACTGTAACTGTCTGTAACTGTCTGTAACTGTCTGTTACTGTATGTAACTGTCTGTAACTGTCTGTAACTGTAACTGTCTGTAACTGTCTGCAACTGTCTGCAACTGTCTGTAACTGTCTGTAACTGTCTGTAACTGTCTGTTACTGTCTGTAACTGTCTGTAACTGTCTGTAACTGTCTGTAACTGTCTGTAACTGTATGTAACTGTCTGTAACTGTCTGTTACTGTCAGTAACTGTCTGTAACTGTAACTGTCTGTTACTGTGTGTAACTGTCTGTAACTGTCTGTTACTGTTTGTAACTGTCTGTAACTGTCTGTAACTGTCTGTTACTGTGTGTAACTGTCTGTAACTGTCTGTTACTGTCTGTAACTGTATGTAACTGTCTGTAACTGTAACTGTCTGAAACTGTAACTGTCTGTAACTGTCTGTAACTGTCTGTTACTGTATGTAACTGTCTGTAACTGTCTGTAACTGTAACTGTCTGTAACTGTCTGTAACTGTCTGTAACTGTCTGTATCTGTCTGTTGCTGTCTGTAACTGTCTGTAACTGTCTGTAACTGTAACTGTCTGTTACTGTGTGTAACTGTCTGTTACTGTCTGTAACTGTCTGTAACTCTCTGTAACTGTAACTGTCACTTACTGTGTGTAACTGTCTGTAACTGTCTGCAACTGTCTGTTACTGTCTGTAACTGTATGTAACTGTCTGTAACTGTAACTGTCTGTAACTGTAACTGTCTGTAACTGTCTGTAACTGTCTGCAACTGTCTGTTACTGTCTCTAACTGTATGTAACTGTAACTGTAACTGTCTGTAACTGTAACTGTCTGTAACTGTATCTGTAACTGTCTGTAACTGTAACTGTCTGTAACTGTCTGTAACTGTAACTGTCTGTAACTGTCTGTAACTGTCTGTAACTGTAACTGTCTGTAACTGTAACTGTCTGCAACTGTCTGTTACTGTCTCTAACTGTATGTAACTGTCTGTAACTGTAACTGTAACTGTCTGTAACTGTAACTGTCTGTAACTGTCTGTAACTGTCTGTAACTGTAACTGTCTGTAACTGTCTGTAACTGTCTGTAACTGTAACTGTCTGTAACTGTAACTGTCTGTAACTGTCTGCAACTGTCTGCAACTGTCTGTAACTGTCTGTAACTGTCTGTAACTGTCTGTAACTGTATGTAACTGTCTGTAACTGTCTGTAACTGTAACTGTCTGTAACTGTCTGTAACTGTCTGTAACTCTCTGCAACTGTCTGCAACTGTCTGTAACTGTCTCTAACTGTCTGTAACTGTCTGTAACTGTCTGTTACTGTCTCTAACTGTATGTAACTGTCTGTAACTGTAACTGTCTGTAACTGTAACTGTCTGTAACTGTCTGTAACTGTCTGTAACTGTATGTAACTGTCTGTAACTGTCTGTAACTGTAACTGTCTGTAACTGTCTGTAACTGTCTGTTACTGTCTGTAACTGTCTGTAACTGTCTGTAACTGACTGTAACTGTCTGTAACTGTAACTGTCTGTAACTGTAACTGTCTGTAACTGTCTGCAACTGTCTGCAACTGTCTGTAACTGTCTCTTACTGTCTGTTACTGTCTGTAACTGTATGTAACTGTCTGTAACTGTCTGTAACTGTCTGTAACTGTAACTGTCTGTAACTGTCTGCAACTGTCTGTAACTGTAACTGTCTGTTACTGTGTGTAACTGTCTGTAACTGTCTGCAACTGTCTGTTACTGTCTGTAACTGTATGTAACTGTCTGTAATTGTCTGTAACTGTAACTGTCTGTAACTGTCTGTTACTGTATGTAACTGTCTGTAACTGTCTGTAACTGTAACTGTCTGTTACTGTATGTAACTGTCTGTAACTGTCTGTAACTGTCTGCAACTGTCTGTTACTGTCTCTAACTGTATGTAACTGTCTGTAACTGTCTGTAACTGTAACTGTCTGTAACTGTAACTGTCTGTAACTGTCTGTAACTGTAACTGTCTGTAACTGTAACTGTCTGTAACTGTCTGTAACTGTCTGTTACTGTATGTAACTGTCTGTAACTGTCTGTAATTGTAACTGTCTGTAACTGTCTGTAACTGTCTGTAACTGTCTGTAACTGTCTGTAACTGTCTGTTACTGTCTGTAACTGTCTGTAACTGTCTGTAACTGTAACTGTCTGTTACTGTGTGTGACTGCCTGTAACTGTCTGTTACTGTCTGTAACCGTCTGTAACTGTCTGTTACTGTCTGTAACCGTCTGTAACTGTCTGTAACTGTCTGTAACTGTCTGTAACTGTCTGTAACTGTAACTGTCTGTAACTGTCTGTAACTGTCTGTAACTGTAACTGTCTGTAACTGTAACTGTCTGCAACTGTCTGCAACTGTCTGCAACTGTCTGCAACTGTCTGTAACTGTCTGTAACTGACTGTAACTGTCTGTAACTGTAACTGTCTGTAACTGTAACTGTCTGTAACTGTCTGCAACTGTCTGCAACTGTCTGTAACTGTCTGTAACTGTCTGTTACTGTCTGTAACTGTATGTAACTGTCTGTAACTGTCTGTAACTGTCTGTAACTGTAACTGTCTGTAACTGTCTGTAACTGTCTGTAACTGTCTGTAACTGTCTGGTACTGTCTGTAACTGTCTGTAACTGTCTGCAACTGTCTGCAACTGTCTGTAACTGTCTGTAACTGTCTGTTACTGTCTGTAACTGTATGTAACTGTCTGTAACTGTCTGTAACTGTCTGTAACTGTAACTGTCTCTAACTGTCTGTAACTGTATGTAACTGTCTGTAACTGTCTGTAACTGTCTGTAACTGTAACTGTCTGTAACTGTCTGTAACTGTCTGTAACTGTCTGTAACTGTCTGTAACTGTAACTGTCTGTAACTGTCTGTAACTGTCTGTAACTGTCTGTAACTGTCTGTTACTGTATGTAACTGTCTGTAACTGTCTGTAACTGTAACTGTCTGTAACTGTAACTGTCTGTAACTGTCTGTAACTGTCTGTAACTGTCTGCAACTGTCTGTTACTGTCTCTAACTGTATGTAACTGTCTGTAACTGTAACTGTCTGTAACTGTAACTGTCTGTAACTGTCTGTAACTGTAACTGTCTGATACTGTCTGTAACTGTCTGTTACTGTCTGTAACTGTCTGTAACTGTCTGTAACTGTCTGTAACTGTAACTGTCTGTAACTGTAACTGTCTGTAACTGTAACTGTCTGTAACTGTCTGTAACTGTCTGTAACTGTCTGTAACTCTCTGTAACTGTCTGTAACTGTAACTGTCTGTAACTGTCTGTAACTGTCTGTAACTGTATGTAACTGTCTGTAACTGTCTGTAACTGTCTGTAACTGTCTGTTACTGTCTGTAACTGTCTCTAACTGTCTGTAACTGTAACTGTCTGTTACTGTTTGTAACTGTCTGTAACTGTCTGCAACTGTCTGTTACTGTATGTAACTGTCTGTAACTGTCTGTAACTGTAACTGTCTGTTACTGTCTGTTACTGTCTGTAACTGTATGTAACTGTCTGTAACTGTCTGTTACTGTCTGTAACTGTCTGCAACTGTCTGCAACTGTCTGTAACTGTCTGTAACTGTATGTAACTGTATGTAACTGTCTGTAACTGTCTGTAACTGTCTGTAACTGTAACTGTCTGTAACTGTCTGTAACTGTATGTAACTGTCTGTAACTGTTTTTAACTGTATGTAACTGTCTGTAACTGTCTGTTACTGTATGTAACTGTCTGTAACTGTTTGTAACTGTATATAACTGTCTGTAAATGTCTGTTACTGTCTGTAACTGTATGTAACTGTCTGTAACTGTCTGTAACTGTAACTGTCTGTTACTGTGTGTAACTGTCTGTAACTGTCTGCAACTGTCTGTTACTGTCTGTAACTGTATGTAACTGTCTGTAACTGTCTGTAACTGTAACTGTCTGTAACTGTAACTGTCTGTAACTGTCTGTTACTGTATGTAACTGTCTGTAACTGTCTGTAACTGTAACTGTCTGTAACTGTCTGTAACTGTAACTGTCTGTTACTGTATGTAACTGTCTGTAACTGTCTGTAACTGTCTGTAACTGTAACTGTCTGTAACTGTCTGTAACTGTAACTGTCTGTAACTGTCTGTAACTGTCTGTTACTGTATGTAACTGTCTGTAACTGTCTGTAACTGTAACTGTCTGTAACTGTCTGCAACTGTCTGCAACTGTCTGTAACTGTCTGTAACTGTCTGTAACTGTCTGTTACTGTCTGTAACTGTCTGTAACTGTCTGTAACTGTCTGTAACTGTCTGTAACTGTATGTAACTGTCTGTAACTGTCTGTTACTGTCTGTAACTGTCTGTAACTGTAACTGTCTGTTACTGTGTGTAACTGTCTGTAACTGTCTGTTACTGTTTGTAACTGTCTGTAACTGTCTGTAACTGTCTGTTACTGTGTGTAACTGTCTGTAACTGTCTGTTACTGTCTGTAACTGTATGTAACTGTCTGTAACTGTAACTGTAACTGTCTGTAACTGTAACTGTCTGTAACTGTCTGTAACTGTCTGTTACTGTATGTAACTGTCTGTAACTGTCTGTAACTGTAACTGTCTGTAACTGTCTGTAACTGTCTGTAACTGTCTGTATCTGTCTGTTGCTGTCTGTAACTGTCTGTAACTGTCTGTAACTGTAACTGTCTGTTACTGTGTGTAACTGTCTGTTACTGTCTGTAACTGTCTGTAACTGTCTGTAACTGTCACTTACTGTGTGTAACTGTCTGTAACTGTCTGCAACTGTCTGTTACTGTCTGTAACTGTATGTAACTGTCTGTAACTGTAACTGTCTGTAACTGTAACTGTCTGTAACTGTCTGTAACTGTCTGCAACTGTCTGTTACTGTCTCTAACTGTATGTAACTGTAACTGTAACTGTCTGTAACTGTAACTGTCTGTAACTGTAACTGTAACTGTCTGTAACTGTAACTGTCTGTAACTGTCTGTAACTGTAACTGTCTGTAACTGTCTGTAACTGTAACTGTCTGTAACTGTAACTGTCTGCAACTGTCTGCAACTGTCTGCAACTGTCTGTTACTGTCTCTAACTGTATGTAACTGTCTGTAACTGTAACTGTAACTGTCTGTAACTGTAACTGTCTGTAACTGTCTGTAACTGTCTGTAACTGTAACTGTCTGTAACTGTCTGTAACTGTCTGTACTGTAACTGTCTGTAACTGTAACTGTCTGTAACTGTCTGCAACTGTCTGCAACTGTCTGTAACTGTCTGTAACTGTCTGTAACTGTCTGTAACTGTATGTAACTCTCTGTAACTGTCTGTAACTGTAACTGTCTGTAACTGTCTGTAACTGTCTGTAACTCTCTGCAACTGTCTGCAACTGTCTGTAACTGTCTGTAACTGTCTGTAACTGTATGTAACTGTCTGTAACTGTCTGTAACTGTAACTGTCTGTAACTGTCTGTAACTGTCTGTAACTCTCTGTAACTGTCTGTAACTGTAACTGTCTGTAACTGTCTGTAACTGTCTGTAACTGTCTGTAACTGTCTGTTACTGTCTGTAACTGTCTCTAACTGTCTGTAACTGTCTGCAACTGTCTGTTACTGTCTCTAACTGTATGTAACTGTCTGTAACTGTAACTGTCTGTAACTGTAACTGTCTGTAACTGTCTGTAACTGTCTGTAACTGTATGTAACTGTCTGTAACTGTCTGTAACTGTAACTGTCTGTAACTGTCTGTAACTGTCTGTTACTGTCTGTAACTGTCTGTAACTGTCTGTAACTGACTGTAACTGTCTGTAACTGTAACTGTCTGTAACTGTAACTGTCTGTAACTGTCTGCAACTGTCTGCAACTGTCTGTAACTGTCTCTTACTGTCTGTTACTGTCTGTAACTGTATGTAACTGTCTGTAACTGTCTGTAACTGTCTGTAACTGTCTGCAACTGTCTGTAACTGTCTGTAACTGTCTGTAACTGTCTGTAACTGTCTGTAACTGTCTGGTACTGTCTGTAACTGTCTGTAACTGTCTGCAACTGTCTGTAACTGTAACTGTCTGTTACTGTGTGTAACTGTCTGTAACTGTCTGCAACTGTCTGTTACTGTCTGTAACTGTATGTAACTGTCTGTAATTGTCTGTAACTGTAACTGTCTGTAACTGTCTGTTACTGTATGTAACTGTCTGTAACTGTCTGTAACTGTAACTGTCTGTTACTGTATGTAACTGTCTGTAACTGTCTGTAACTGTCTGCAACTGTCTGTTACTGTCTCTAACTGTATGTAACTGTCTGTAACTGTCTTTAACTGTAACTGTCTGTAACTGTAACTGTCTGTAACTGTCTGTAACTGTAACTGTCTGTAACTGTAACTGTCTGTAACTGTCTGTAACTGTCTGTTACTGTATGTAACTGTCTGTAACTGTCTGTAATTGTAACTGTCTGTAACTGTCTGTAACTGTCTGTAACTGTCTGTAACTGTCTGTTACTGTCTGTAACTGTCTGTAACTGTCTGTAACTGTAACTGTCTGTTACTGTGTGTGACTGCCTGTAACTGTCTGTTACTGTCTGTAACCGTCTGTAACTGTCTGTTACTGTCTGTAACCGTCTGTAACTGTCTGTAACTGTCTGTAACTGTCTGTAACTGTCTGTAACTGTAACTGTCTGTAACTGTCTGTAACTGTCTGTAACTGTAACTGTCTGTAACTGTAACTGTCTGCAACTGTCTGCAACTGTCTGCAACTGTCTGTAACTGTCTGTAACTGACTGTAACTGTCTGTAACTGTAACTGTCTGTAACTGTAACTGTCTGTAACTGTCTGCAACTGTCTGCAACTGTCTGTAACTGTCTGTAACTGTCTGTTACTGTCTGTAACTGTATGTAACTGTCTGTAACTGTCTGTAACTGTCTGTAACTGTAACTGTCTGTAACTGTCTGTAACTGTCTGTAACTGTCTGGTACTGTCTGTAACTGTCTGTAACTGTCTGCAACTGTCTGCAACTGTCTGTAACTGTCTGTAACTGTCTGTTACTGTCTGTAACTGTATGTAACTGTCTGTAACTGTCTGTAACTGTCTGTAACTGTAACTGTCTCTAACTGTCTGTAACTGTATGTAACTGTCTGTAACTGTCTGTAACTGTCTGTAACTGTAACTGTCTGTAACTGTCTGTAACTGTCTGTAACTGTCTGTAACTGTCTGGTACTGTCTGTAACTGTCTGTAACTGTCTGCAACTGTCTGTAACTGTAACTGTCTGTTACTGTGTGTAACTGTCTGTAACTGTCTGCAACTGTCTGTTACTGTCTGTAACTGTATGTAACTGTCTGTAATTGTCTGTAACTGTAACTGTCTGTAACTGTCTGTTACTGTATGTAACTGTCTGTAACTGTCTGTAACTGTAACTGTCTGTTACTGTATGTAACTGTCTGTAACTGTCTGTAACTGTCTGCAACTGTCTGTTACTGTCTCTAACTGTATGTAACTGTCTGTAACTGTCTGTAACTGTAACTGTCTGTAACTGTAACTGTCTGTAACTGTCTGTAACTGTAACTGTCTGTAACTGTAACTGTCTGTAACTGTCTGTAACTGTCTGTTACTGTATGTAACTGTCTGTAACTGTCTGTAATTGTAACTGTCTGTAACTGTCTGTTACTGTATGTTACTGTCTGCTACTGTCTGTAACTGTACGTAACTTTGTGTAACTGTCTGTTACTGTCTGTTACTGTCTGTAACTGTCTGTTACTGTCTGTAACTGTATGTAACTGTCTGTAACTGTCTGTTACTGTCTGTAACTGTCTGCAACTGTCTGTAACTGTCTGTAACTGTATGTAACTGTCAGTAACTGTCTGTAACTGTCTGTAACTGTCTGTAACTGTCTTTAACTGTCTGTAACTGTCTGTAACTGTCTGTAACTGTCTGTTACTGTCTGTAACTGTCTGTAACTGTCTGTAACTGTAACTGTCTGTTACTGTGTGTGACTGCCTGTAACTGTCTGTTACTGTCTGTAACCGTCTGTAACTGTCTGTTACTGTCTGTAACTGTCTGTAACTGTCTGTAACTGTCTGTAACTGTCTGTAACTGTAACTGTCTGTAACTGTCTGTAACTGTCTGTAACTGTAACTGTCTGTAACTGTAACTGTCTGTAACTGTCTGCAACTGTCTGCAACTGTCTGTAACTGTCTGTAACTGACTGTAACTGTCTGTAACTGTAACTGTCTGTAACTGTAACTGTCTGTAACTGTCTGCAACTGTCTGCAACTGTCTGTAACTGTCTGTAACTGTCTGTTACTGTCTGTAACTGTATGTAACTGTCTGTAACTGTCTGTAACTGTCTGTAACTGTAACTGTCTGTAACTGTCTGTAACTGTCTGTAACTGTCTGGTACTGTCTGTAACTGTCTGTAACTGTCTGCAACTGTCTGCAACTGTCTGTAACTGTCTGTAACTGTCTGTTACTGTCTGTAACTGTCTGTAACTGTCTCTTACTGTCTGTAACTGTCTGTAACTGTAACTGTCTGTAACTGTCTGTAACTGTCTGTAACTGTCTGTAACTGTCTGGTACTGTCTGTAACTGTCTGTAACTGTCTGTAACTGTCTGTAACTGTAACTGTCTGTTACTGTGTGTAACTGTCTGTAACTGTCTGCAACTGTCTGTTACTGTCTGTAACTGTATGTAACTGTCTGTAATTGTCTGTAACTGTAACTGTCTGTAACTGTCTGTTACTGTATGTAACTGTCTGTAACTGTCTGTAACTGTAACTGTCTGTTACTGTATGTAACTGTCTGTAACTGTCTGTAACTGTCTGCAACTGTCTGTTACTGTCTCTAACTGTATGTAACTGTCTGTAACTGTCTGTAACTGTAACTGTCTGTAACTGTAACTGTCTGTAACTGTCTGTAACTGTAACTGTCTGTAACTGTAACTGTCTGTAACTGTCTGTAACTGTCTGTTACTGTATGTAACTGTCTGTAACTGTCTGTAATTGTAACTGTCTGTAACTGTCTGTTACTGTATGTTACTGTCTGCTACTGTCTGTAACTGTACGTAACTTTGTGTAACTGTCTGTTACTGTCTGTTACTGTCTGTTACTGTCTGTAACTGTCTGTAACTGTCTGTTACTGTCTGTAACTGTCTGTAACTGTCTGTAACTGTCTGTAACTGTCTGTAACTGTAACTGTCTGTAACTGTCTGTAACTGTCTGTAACTGTCTTTAACTGTCTGTAACTGTCTGTAACTGTCTGTAACTGTCTGTTACTGTCTTTAACTGTCTGTAACTGTCTGTAACTGTAACTGTCTGTTACTGTGTGTGACTGCCTGTAACTGTCTGTTACTGTCTGTAACCGTCTGTAACTGTCTGTTACTGTCTGTAACCGTCTGTAACTGTCTGTAACTGTCTGTAACTGTCTGTAACTGTCTGTAACTGTAACTGTCTGTAACTGTCTGTAACTGTAACTGTCTGTAACTGTAACTGTCTGTAACTGTCAGCAACTGTCTGCAACTGTCTGTAACTGTCTGTAACTGTCTGTAACTGTCTGTAACTGTCTGTAACTGTATGTAACTGTCTGTAACTGTCTGTAACTGTAACTGTCTTTAACTGTCTGTAACTGTCTGTAACTCTCTGCAACTGTCTGCAACTGTCTGTAACTGTCTGTAACTGTCTGTAACTGTATGTAACTGTCTGTAACTGTCTGTAACTGTAACTGTCTGTAACTGTCTGTAACTGTCTGTAACTCTCTGTAACTGTCTGTAACTGTAACTGTCTGTAACTGTCTGTAACTGTCTGTAACTCTCTGCAACTGTCTGCAACTGTCTGTAACTGTCTGTAACTGTATGTAACTGTCTGTAACTGTCTGTAACTGTAACTGTCTGTAACTGTCTGTAACTGTCTGTAACTCTCTGTAACTGTCTGTAACTGTAACTGTCTGTAACTGTTTGTAACTGTCTGTAACTGTCTGTAACTGTCTGTTACTGTCTGTAACTGTCTCTAACTGTCTGTAACTGTCTGCAACTGTCTGTTACTGTCTCTAACTGTATGTAACTGTCTGTAACTGTCTGTAACTGTAACTGTCTGTAACTGTAACTGTCTGTAACTGTCTGTAACTGTATGTAACTGTCTGTAACTGTCTGTAACTGTAACTGTCTCGTAACTGTCTATAACTGTCTGTTACTGTCTGTAACTGTCTGTAACTGTCTGTAACTGACTGTAACTGTCTGTAACTGTAACTGTCTGTAACTGTAACTGTCTGTAACTGTCTGCAACTGTCTGCAACTGTCTGTAACTGTCTGTAACTGTCTGTTACTGTCTGTAACTGTATGTAACTGTCTGTAACTGTCTGTAACTGTCTGTAACTGTAACTGTCTGTAACTGTCTGTAACTGTCTGTAACTGTCTGGTACTGTCTGTAACTGTCTGTAACTGTCTGTAACTGTAACTGTCTGTTACTGTGTGTAACTGTCTGTAACTGTCTGCAACTGTCTGTTACTGTCTGTAACTGTATGTAACCGTCTGTAATTGTCTATAACTGTAACTGTCTGTAACTGTCTGTTACTGTATGTAACTGTCTGTAACTGTCTGTAACTGTAACTGTCTGTTACTGTATGTAACTGTCTGTAACTGTCTGTAACTGTCTGCAACTGTCTGTTACTGTCTCTAACTGTATGTAACTGTCTGTAACTGTCTGTAACTGTAACTGTCTGTAACTGTAACTGTCTGTAACTGTACCTGTCTGTAACTGTAACTGTCTGTTACTGTGTGTAACTGTCTGTTACTGTCTGTAACTGTCTGTAACTGTCTGTAACTGTAACTGTCACTTACTGTGTGTAACTGTCTGTAACTGTCTGCAACTGTCTGTTACTGTCTGTAACTGTATGTAACTGTCTGTAACTGTAACTGTCTGTAACTGTAACTGTTTGTAACTGTCTGTAACTGTCTGCAACTGTCTGTTACTGTATGTAACCGTCTGTAATTGTCTATAACTGTAACTGTCTGCAACTGTCTGCAACTGTCTGTAACTGTCTGTAACTGTCTGTTACTGTCTGTAACTGTATGTAACTGTCTGTAACTGTCTGTAACTGTCTGTAACTGTAACTGTCTGTAACTGTCTGTAACTGTCTGTAACTGTCTGGTACTGTCTGTAACTGTCTGTAACTGTCTGTAACTGTAACTGTCTGTTACTGTGTGTAACTGTCTGTAACTGTCTGCAACTGTCTGTTACTGTCTGTAACTGTATGTAACCGTCTGTAATTGTCTATAACTGTAACTGTCTGTAACTGTCTGTTACTGTATGTAACTGTCTGTAACTGTCTGTAACTGTAACTGTCTGTTACTGTATGTAACTGTCTGTAACTGTCTGTAACTGTCTGCAACTGTCTGTTACTGTCTCTAACTGTATGTAACTGTCTGTAACTGTCTGTAACTGTAACTGTCTGTAACTGTAACTGTCTGTAACTGTACCTGTCTGTAACTGTAACTGTCTGTTACTGTGTGTAACTGTCTGTTACTGTCTGTAACTGTCTGTAACTGTCTGTAACTGTAACTGTCACTTACTGTGTGTAACTGTCTGTAACTGTCTGCAACTGTCTGTTACTGTCTGTAACTGTATGTAACTGTCTGTAACTGTAACTGTCTGTAACTGTAACTGTTTGTAACTGTCTGTAACTGTCTGCAACTGTCTGTTACTGTATGTAACCGTCTGTAATTGTCTATAACTGTAACTGTCTGTAACTGTCTGTTACTGTATGTAACTGTCTGTAACTGTCTGTAACTGTAACTGTCTGTTACTGTATGTAACTGTTTGTAACTGTCTGTAACTGTCTGTAACTGTCTGTTACTGTCTGTAACTGTCTCTAACTGTCTGTAACTGTCTGCAACTGTCTGTTACTGTCTCTAACTGTATGTAACTGTCTGTAACTGTCTGTAACTGTAACTGTCTGTAACTGTAACTGTCTGTAACTGTCTGTAACTGTATGTAACTGTCTGTAACTGTCTGTAACTGTAACTGTCTCGTAACTGTCTATAACTGTCTGTTACTGTCTGTAACTGTCTGTAACTGTCTGTAACTGACTGTAACTGTCTGTAACTGTAACTGTCTGTAACTGTAACTGTCTGTAACTGTCTGCAACTGTCTGCAACTGTCTGTAACTGTCTGTAACTGTCTGTTACTGTCTGTAACTGTATGTAACTGTCTGTAACTGTCTGTAACTGTCTGTAACTGTAACTGTCTGTAACTGTCTGTAACTGTCTGTAACTGTCTGGTACTGTCTGTAACTGTCTGTAACTGTCTGTAACTGTAACTGTCTGTTACTGTGTGTAACTGTCTGTAACTGTCTGCAACTGTCTGTTACTGTCTGTAACTGTATGTAACCGTCTGTAATTGTCTATAACTGTAACTGTCTGTAACTGTCTGTTACTGTATGTAACTGTCTGTAACTGTCTGTAACTGTAACTGTCTGTTACTGTATGTAACTGTCTGTAACTGTCTGTAACTGTCTGCAACTGTCTGTTACTGTCTCTAACTGTATGTAACTGTCTGTAACTGTCTGTAACTGTAACTGTCTGTAACTGTAACTGTCTGTAACTGTACCTGTCTGTAACTGTAACTGTCTGTTACTGTGTGTAACTGTCTGTTACTGTCTGTAACTGTCTGTAACTGTCTGTAACTGTAACTGTCACTTACTGTGTGTAACTGTCTGTAACTGTCTGCAACTGTCTGTTACTGTCTGTAACTGTATGTAACTGTCTGTAACTGTAACTGTCTGTAACTGTAACTGTTTGTAACTGTCTGTAACTGTCTGCAACTGTCTGTTACTGTCTCTAATTGTATGTAACTGTCTGTAACTGTAACTGTCTGTAACTGTAACTGTCTGTAACTGTCTGTAACTGTAACTCTCTGTAACTGTCTGTACCTGTCTGTAACTGTAACTGTCTGTAACTGTTACTGTCTGCAACTGTCTGCAACTGTCTGTTACTGTCTCTAACTGTATGTAACTGTCTGTAACTGTAACTGTAACTGTCTGTAACTGTAACTGTCTGTAACTGTCTGTAACTGTATGTAACTGTCTGTAACTGTAACTGTCTGTAACTGTCTGTAACTGTCTGTAACTGTAACTGTCTGTAACTGTAACTGTCTGTAACTGTCTGCAACTGTCTGCAACTGTCTGTAACTGTCTGTTACTGTGTGTAACTGTCTGTTACTGTCTGTAACTGTCTGTAACTGTCTGTAACTGTAACTGTCACTTACTGTGTGTAACTGTCTGTAACTGTCTGCAACTGTCTGTTACTGTCTGTAACTGTATGTAACTGTCTGTAACTGTAACTGTCTGTAACTGTAACTGTTTGTAACTGTCTGTAACTGTCTGCAACTGTCTGTTACTGTCTCTAACTGTATGTAACTGTCTGTAACTGTCTGTAACTGTCTGGTACTGTCTGTAACTGTCTGTAACTGTCTGCAACTGTCTGCAACTGTCTGTAACTGTCTGTAACTGTCTGTTACTGTCTGTAACTGTCTGTAACTGTCTCTTACTGTCTGTAACTGTCTGTAACTGTAACTGTCTGTAACTGTCTGTAACTGTCTGTAACTGTCTGTAACTGTCTGGTACTGTCTGTAACTGTCTGTAACTGTCTGTAACTGTCTGTAACTGTAACTGTCTGTTACTGTGTGTAACTGTCTGTAACTGTCTGCAACTGTCTGTTACTGTCTGTAACTGTATGTAACTGTCTGTAATTGTCTGTAACTGTAACTGTCTGTAACTGTCTGTTACTGTATGTAACTGTCTGTAACTGTCTGTAACTGTAACTGTCTGTTACTGTATGTAACTGTCTGTAACTGTCTGTAACTGTCTGCAACTGTCTGTTACTGTCTCTAACTGTATGTAACTGTCTGTAACTGTCTGTAACTGTAACTGTCTGTAACTGTAACTGTCTGTAACTGTCTGTAACTGTAACTGTCTGTAACTGTAACTGTCTGTAACTGTCTGTAACTGTCTGTTACTGTATGTAACTGTCTGTAACTGTCTGTAATTGTAACTGTCTGTAACTGTCTGTTACTGTATGTTACTGTCTGCTACTGTCTGTAACTGTACGTAACTTTGTGTAACTGTCTGTTACTGTCTGTTACTGTCTGTTACTGTCTGTAACTGTATGTAACTGTCTGTAACTGTCTGTTACTGTCTGTAACTGTCTGTAACTGTCTGTAACTGTCTGTAACTGTCTGTAACTGTCTGTAACTGTAACTGTCTGTAACTGTCTGTAACTGTCTGTAACTGTCTTTAACTGTCTGTAACTGTCTGTAACTGTCTGTAACTGTCTGTTACTGTCTTTAACTGTCTGTAACTGTCTGTAACTGTAACTGTCTGTTACTGTGTGTGACTGCCTGTAACTGTCTGTTACTGTCTGTAACCGTCTGTAACTGTCTGTTACTGTCTGTAACCGTCTGTAACTGTCTGTAACTGTCTGTAACTGTCTGTAACTGTCTGTAACTGTAACTGTCTGTAACTGTCTGTAACTGTAACTGTCTGTAACTGTAACTGTCTGTAACTGTCTGCAACTGTCTGCAACTGTCTGTAACTGTCTGTAACTGTCTGTAACTGTCTGTAACTGTCTGTAACTGTATGTAACTGTCTGTAACTGTCTGTAACTGTAACTGTCTTTAACTGTCTGTAACTGTCTGTAACTCTCTGCAACTGTCTGCAACTGTCTGTAACTGTCTGTAACTGTCTGTAACTGTATGTAACTGTCTGTAACTGTCTGTAACTGTAACTGTCTGTAACTGTCTGTAACTGTCTGTAACTCTCTGTAACTGTCTGTAACTGTAACTGTCTGTAACTGTCTGTAACTGTCTGTAACTCTCTGCAACTGTCTGCAACTGTCTGTAACTGTCTGTAACTGTATGTAACTGTCTGTAACTGTCTGTAACTGTAACTGTCTGTAACTGTCTGTAACTGTCTGTAACTCTCTGTAACTGTCTGTAACTGTAACTGTCTGTAACTGTTTGTAACTGTCTGTAACTGTCTGTAACTGTCTGTTACTGTCTGTAACTGTCTCTAACTGTCTGTAACTGTCTGCAACTGTCTGTTACTGTCTCTAACTGTATGTAACTGTCTGTAACTGTCTGTAACTGTAACTGTCTGTAACTGTAACTGTCTGTAACTGTCTGTAACTGTATGTAACTGTCTGTAACTGTCTGTAACTGTAACTGTCTCGTAACTGTCTATAACTGTCTGTTACTGTCTGTAACTGTCTGTAACTGTCTGTAACTGACTGTAACTGTCTGTAACTGTAACTGTCTGTAACTGTAACTGTCTGTAACTGTCTGCAACTGTCTGCAACTGTCTGTAACTGTCTGTAACTGTCTGTTACTGTCTGTAACTGTATGTAACTGTCTGTAACTGTCTGTAACTGTCTGTAACTGTAACTGTCTGTAACTGTCTGTAACTGTCTGTAACTGTCTGGTACTGTCTGTAACTGTCTGTAACTGTCTGTAACTGTAACTGTCTGTTACTGTGTGTAACTGTCTGTAACTGTCTGCAACTGTCTGTTACTGTCTGTAACTGTATGTAACCGTCTGTAATTGTCTATAACTGTAACTGTCTGTAACTGTCTGTTACTGTATGTAACTGTCTGTAACTGTCTGTAACTGTAACTGTCTGTTACTGTATGTAACTGTCTGTAACTGTCTGTAACTGTCTGCAACTGTCTGTTACTGTCTCTAACTGTATGTAACTGTCTGTAACTGTCTGTAACTGTAACTGTCTGTAACTGTAACTGTCTGTAACTGTACCTGTCTGTAACTGTAACTGTCTGTTACTGTGTGTAACTGTCTGTTACTGTCTGTAACTGTCTGTAACTGTCTGTAACTGTCTGTAACTGTAACTGTCACTTACTGTGTGTAACTGTCTGTAACTGTCTGCAACTGTCTGTTACTGTCTGTAACTGTATGTAACTGTCTGTAACTGTAACTGTCTGTAACTGTAACTGTTTGTAACTGTCTGTAACTGTCTGCAACTGTCTGTTACTGTCTCTAACTGTATGTAACTGTCTGTAACTGTAACTGTAACTGTCTGTAACTGTAACTGTCTGTAACTGTCTGTAACTGTAACTCTCTGTAACTGTCTGTACCTGTCTGTAACTGTAACTGTCTGTAACTGTAACTGTCTGCAACTGTCTGCAACTGTCTGTTACTGTCTCTAACTGTATGTAACTGTCTGTAACTGTAACTGTAACTGTCTGTAACTGTAACTGTCTGTAACTGTCTGTAACTGTATGTAACTGTCTGTAACTGTAACTGTCTGTAACTGTCTGTAACTGTCTGTAACTGTAACTGTCTGTAACTGTAACTGTCTGTAACTGTCTGCAACTGTCTGCAACTGTCTGTAACTGTCTGTTACTGTGTGTAACTGTCTGTTACTGTCTGTAACTGTCTGTAACTGTCTGTAACTGTAACTGTCACTTACTGTGTGTAACTGTCTGTAACTGTCTGCAACTGTCTGTTACTGTCTGTAACTGTATGTAACTGTCTGTAACTGTAACTGTCTGTAACTGTAACTGTTTGTAACTGTCTGTAACTGTCTGCAACTGTCTGTTACTGTCTCTAACTGTATGTAACTGTCTGTAACTGTAACTGTAACTGTCTGTAACTGTAACTGTCTGTAACTGTAACTGTCTGTAACTGTCTGTACCTGTCTGTAACTGTAACTGTCTGTAACTGTAACTGTCTGCAACTGTCTGTAACTGTCTGGTACTGTCTGTAACTGTCTGTAACTGTCTGCAACTGTCTGCAACTGTCTGTAACTGTCTGTAACTGTCTGTTACTGTCTGTAACTGTATGTAACTGTCTGTAACTGTCTGTAACTGTCTGTAACTGTAACTGTCTCTAACTGTCTGTAACTGTATGTAACTGTCTGTAACTGTCTGTAACTGTCTGTAACTGTAACTGTCTGTAACTGTCTGTAACTGTCTGTAACTGTCTGTAACTGTCTGGTACTGTCTGTAACTGTCTGTAACTGTCTGCAACTGTCTGTAACTGTAACTGTCTGTTACTGTGTGTAACTGTCTGTAACTGTCTGCAACTGTCTGTTACTGTCTGTAACTGTATGTAACTGTCTGTAATTGTCTGTAACTGTAACTGTCTGTAACTGTCTGTTACTGTATGTAACTGTCTGTAACTGTCTGTAACTGTAACTGTCTGTTACTGTATGTAACTGTCTGTAACTGTCTGTAACTGTCTGCAACTGTCTGTTACTGTCTCTAACTGTATGTAACTGTCTGTAACTGTCTGTAACTGTAACTGTCTGTAACTGTAACTGTCTGTAACTGTCTGTAACTGTAACTGTCTGTAACTGTAACTGTCTGTAACTGTCTGTAACTGTCTGTTACTGTATGTAACTGTCTGTAACTGTCTGTAATTGTAACTGTCTGTAACTGTCTGTTACTGTATGTTACTGTCTGCTACTGTCTGTAACTGTACGTAACTTTGTGTAACTGTCTGTTACTGTCTGTTACTGTCTGTAACTGTCTGTTACTGTCTGTAACTGTATGTAACTGTCTGTAACTGTCTGTTACTGTCTGTAACTGTCTGCAACTGTCTGTAACTGTCTGTAACTGTATGTAACTGTCAGTAACTGTCTGTAACTGTCTGTAACTGTCTGTAACTGTCTTTAACTGTCTGTAACTGTCTGTAACTGTCTGTAACTGTCTGTTACTGTCTGTAACTGTCTGTAACTGTCTGTAACTGTAACTGTCTGTTACTGTGTGTGACTGCCTGTAACTGTCTGTTACTGTCTGTAACCGTCTGTAACTGTCTGTTACTGTCTGTAACTGTCTGTAACTGTCTGTAACTGTCTGTAACTGTCTGTAACTGTCTGTAACTGTAACTGTCTGTAACTGTCTGTAACTGTCTGTAACTGTAACTGTCTGTAACTGTAACTGTCTGTAACTGTC
The DNA here is from genome assembly GCF_026437365.1 of Eucyclogobius newberryi. Taxonomy (NCBI): domain Eukaryota; kingdom Metazoa; phylum Chordata; class Actinopteri; order Gobiiformes; family Gobiidae; genus Eucyclogobius; species Eucyclogobius newberryi. The sequence goes on along the minus strand of NW_027315912.1, from coordinate 550,441 downwards.
TGCAACTGTCTGCAACTGTCTGTAAATGTCTGTAACTGACTGTAACTGTCTGTAACTGTAACTGTCTGTAACTGTAACTGTCTGTAACTGTCTGCAACTGTCTGCAACTGTCTGTAACTGTCTGTAACTGTCTGTTACTGTCTGTAACTGTATGTAACTGTCTGTAACTGTCTGTAACTGTCTGTAACTGTCTGTAACTGTAACTGTCTGTAACTGTCTGTAACTGTCTGTAACTGTCTGGTACTGTCTGTAACTGTCTGTAACTGTCTGCAACTGTCTGCAACTGTCTGTAACTGTCTGTAACTGTCTGTTACTGTCTGTAACTGTCTGTAACTGTCTCTTACTGTCTGTAACTGTCTGTAACTGTAACTGTCTGTAACTGTCTGTAACTGTCTGTAACTGTCTGTAACTGTCTGGTACTGTCTGTAACTGTCTGTAACTGTCTGTAACTGTCTGTAACTGTAACTGTCTGTTACTGTGTGTAACTGTCTGTAACTGTCTGCAACTGTCTGTTACTGTCTGTAACTGTATGTAACTGTCTGTAATTGTCTGTAACTGTAACTGTCTGTAACTGTCTGTTACTGTATGTAACTGTCTGTAACTGTCTGTAACTGTAACTGTCTGTTACTGTATGTAACTGTCTGTAACTGTCTGTAACTGTCTGCAACTGTCTGTTACTGTCTCTAACTGTATGTAACTGTCTGTAACTGTCTGTAACTGTAACTGTCTGTAACTGTAACTGTCTGTAACTGTCTGTAACTGTAACTGTCTGTAACTGTAACTGTCTGTAACTGTCTGTAACTGTCTGTTACTGTATGTAACTGTCTGTAACTGTCTGTAATTGTAACTGTCTGTAACTGTCTGTTACTGTATGTTACTGTCTGCTACTGTCTGTAACTGTACGTAACTTTGTGTAACTGTCTGTTACTGTCTGTTACTGTCTGTTACTGTCTGTAACTGTATGTAACTGTCTGTAACTGTCTGTAACTGTCTGTTACTGTCTGTAACTGTCTCTAACTGTCTGTAACTGTCTGCAACTGTCTGTTACTGTCTCTAACTGTATGTAACTGTCTGTAACTGTCTGTAACTGTAACTGTCTGTAACTGTAACTGTCTGTAACTGTCTGTAACTGTATGTAACTGTCTGTAACTGTCTGTAACTGTAACTGTCTCGTAACTGTCTATAACTGTCTGTTACTGTCTGTAACTGTCTGTAACTGTCTGTAACTGACTGTAACTGTCTGTAACTGTAACTGTCTGTAACTGTAACTGTCTGTAACTGTCTGCAACTGTCTGCAACTGTCTGTAACTGTCTGTAACTGTCTGTTACTGTCTGTAACTGTATGTAACTGTCTGTAACTGTCTGTAACTGTCTGTAACTGTAACTGTCTGTAACTGTCTGTAACTGTCTGTAACTGTCTGGTACTGTCTGTAACTGTCTGTAACTGTCTGTAACTGTAACTGTCTGTTACTGTGTGTAACTGTCTGTAACTGTCTGCAACTGTCTGTTACTGTCTGTAACTGTATGTAACCGTCTGTAATTGTCTATAACTGTAACTGTCTGTAACTGTCTGTTACTGTATGTAACTGTCTGTAACTGTCTGTAACTGTAACTGTCTGTTACTGTATGTAACTGTCTGTAACTGTCTGTAACTGTCTGCAACTGTCTGTTACTGTCTCTAACTGTATGTAACTGTCTGTAACTGTCTGTAACTGTAACTGTCTGTAACTGTAACTGTCTGTAACTGTACCTGTCTGTAACTGTAACTGTCTGTTACTGTGTGTAACTGTCTGTTACTGTCTGTAACTGTCTGTAACTGTCTGTAACTGTAACTGTCACTTACTGTGTGTAACTGTCTGTAACTGTCTGCAACTGTCTGTTACTGTCTGTAACTGTATGTAACTGTCTGTAACTGTAACTGTCTGTAACTGTAACTGTTTGTAACTGTCTGTAACTGTCTGCAACTGTCTGTTACTGTCTCTAATTGTATGTAACTGTCTGTAACTGTAACTGTCTGTAACTGTAACTGTCTGTAACTGTCTGTAACTGTAACTCTCTGTAACTGTCTGTACCTGTCTGTAACTGTAACTGTCTGTAACTGTTACTGTCTGCAACTGTCTGCAACTGTCTGTTACTGTCTCTAACTGTATGTAACTGTCTGTAACTGTAACTGTAACTGTCTGTAACTGTAACTGTCTGTAACTGTCTGTAACTGTATGTAACTGTCTGTAACTGTAACTGTCTGTAACTGTCTGTAACTGTCTGTAACTGTAACTGTCTGTAACTGTAACTGTCTGTAACTGTCTGCAACTGTCTGCAACTGTCTGTAACTGTCTGTTACTGTGTGTAACTGTCTGTTACTGTCTGTAACTGTCTGTAACTGTCTGTAACTGTAACTGTCACTTACTGTGTGTAACTGTCTGTAACTGTCTGCAACTGTCTGTTACTGTCTGTAACTGTATGTAACTGTCTGTAACTGTAACTGTCTGTAACTGTAACTGTTTGTAACTGTCTGTAACTGTCTGCAACTGTCTGTTACTGTCTCTAACTGTATGTAACTGTCTGTAACTGTCTGTAACTGTCTGGTACTGTCTGTAACTGTCTGTAACTGTCTGCAACTGTCTGCAACTGTCTGTAACTGTCTGTAACTGTCTGTTACTGTCTGTAACTGTCTGTAACTGTCTCTTACTGTCTGTAACTGTCTGTAACTGTAACTGTCTGTAACTGTCTGTAACTGTCTGTAACTGTCTGTAACTGTCTGGTACTGTCTGTAACTGTCTGTAACTGTCTGTAACTGTCTGTAACTGTAACTGTCTGTTACTGTGTGTAACTGTCTGTAACTGTCTGCAACTGTCTGTTACTGTCTGTAACTGTATGTAACTGTCTGTAATTGTCTGTAACTGTAACTGTCTGTAACTGTCTGTTACTGTATGTAACTGTCTGTAACTGTCTGTAACTGTAACTGTCTGTTACTGTATGTAACTGTCTGTAACTGTCTGTAACTGTCTGCAACTGTCTGTTACTGTCTCTAACTGTATGTAACTGTCTGTAACTGTCTGTAACTGTAACTGTCTGTAACTGTAACTGTCTGTAACTGTCTGTAACTGTAACTGTCTGTAACTGTAACTGTCTGTAACTGTCTGTAACTGTCTGTTACTGTATGTAACTGTCTGTAACTGTCTGTAATTGTAACTGTCTGTAACTGTCTGTTACTGTATGTTACTGTCTGCTACTGTCTGTAACTGTACGTAACTTTGTGTAACTGTCTGTTACTGTCTGTTACTGTCTGTTACTGTCTGTAACTGTATGTAACTGTCTGTAACTGTCTGTTACTGTCTGTAACTGTCTGTAACTGTCTGTAACTGTCTGTAACTGTCTGTAACTGTCTGTAACTGTAACTGTCTGTAACTGTCTGTAACTGTCTGTAACTGTCTTTAACTGTCTGTAACTGTCTGTAACTGTCTGTAACTGTCTGTTACTGTCTTTAACTGTCTGTAACTGTCTGTAACTGTAACTGTCTGTTACTGTGTGTGACTGCCTGTAACTGTCTGTTACTGTCTGTAACCGTCTGTAACTGTCTGTTACTGTCTGTAACCGTCTGTAACTGTCTGTAACTGTCTGTAACTGTCTGTAACTGTCTGTAACTGTAACTGTCTGTAACTGTCTGTAACTGTAACTGTCTGTAACTGTAACTGTCTGTAACTGTCTGCAACTGTCTGCAACTGTCTGTAACTGTCTGTAACTGTCTGTAACTGTCTGTAACTGTCTGTAACTGTATGTAACTGTCTGTAACTGTCTGTAACTGTAACTGTCTTTAACTGTCTGTAACTGTCTGTAACTCTCTGCAACTGTCTGCAACTGTCTGTAACTGTCTGTAACTGTCTGTAACTGTATGTAACTGTCTGTAACTGTCTGTAACTGTAACTGTCTGTAACTGTCTGTAACTGTCTGTAACTCTCTGTAACTGTCTGTAACTGTAACTGTCTGTAACTGTCTGTAACTGTCTGTAACTCTCTGCAACTGTCTGCAACTGTCTGTAACTGTCTGTAACTGTATGTAACTGTCTGTAACTGTCTGTAACTGTAACTGTCTGTAACTGTCTGTAACTGTCTGTAACTCTCTGTAACTGTCTGTAACTGTAACTGTCTGTAACTGTTTGTAACTGTCTGTAACTGTCTGTAACTGTCTGTTACTGTCTGTAACTGTCTCTAACTGTCTGTAACTGTCTGCAACTGTCTGTTACTGTCTCTAACTGTATGTAACTGTCTGTAACTGTCTGTAACTGTAACTGTCTGTAACTGTAACTGTCTGTAACTGTCTGTAACTGTATGTAACTGTCTGTAACTGTCTGTAACTGTAACTGTCTCGTAACTGTCTATAACTGTCTGTTACTGTCTGTAACTGTCTGTAACTGTCTGTAACTGACTGTAACTGTCTGTAACTGTAACTGTCTGTAACTGTAACTGTCTGTAACTGTCTGCAACTGTCTGCAACTGTCTGTAACTGTCTGTAACTGTCTGTTACTGTCTGTAACTGTATGTAACTGTCTGTAACTGTCTGTAACTGTCTGTAACTGTAACTGTCTGTAACTGTCTGTAACTGTCTGTAACTGTCTGGTACTGTCTGTAACTGTCTGTAACTGTCTGTAACTGTAACTGTCTGTTACTGTGTGTAACTGTCTGTAACTGTCTGCAACTGTCTGTTACTGTCTGTAACTGTATGTAACCGTCTGTAATTGTCTATAACTGTAACTGTCTGTAACTGTCTGTTACTGTATGTAACTGTCTGTAACTGTCTGTAACTGTAACTGTCTGTTACTGTATGTAACTGTCTGTAACTGTCTGTAACTGTCTGCAACTGTCTGTTACTGTCTCTAACTGTATGTAACTGTCTGTAACTGTCTGTAACTGTAACTGTCTGTAACTGTAACTGTCTGTAACTGTACCTGTCTGTAACTGTAACTGTCTGTTACTGTGTGTAACTGTCTGTTACTGTCTGTAACTGTCTGTAACTGTCTGTAACTGTCTGTAACTGTAACTGTCACTTACTGTGTGTAACTGTCTGTAACTGTCTGCAACTGTCTGTTACTGTCTGTAACTGTATGTAACTGTCTGTAACTGTAACTGTCTGTAACTGTAACTGTTTGTAACTGTCTGTAACTGTCTGCAACTGTCTGTTACTGTCTCTAACTGTATGTAACTGTCTGTAACTGTAACTGTAACTGTCTGTAACTGTAACTGTCTGTAACTGTCTGTAACTGTAACTCTCTGTAACTGTCTGTACCTGTCTGTAACTGTAACTGTCTGTAACTGTAACTGTCTGCAACTGTCTGCAACTGTCTGTTACTGTCTCTAACTGTATGTAACTGTCTGTAACTGTAACTGTAACTGTCTGTAACTGTAACTGTCTGTAACTGTCTGTAACTGTATGTAACTGTCTGTAACTGTAACTGTCTGTAACTGTCTGTAACTGTCTGTAACTGTAACTGTCTGTAACTGTAACTGTCTGTAACTGTCTGCAACTGTCTGCAACTGTCTGTAACTGTCTGTTACTGTGTGTAACTGTCTGTTACTGTCTGTAACTGTCTGTAACTGTCTGTAACTGTAACTGTCACTTACTGTGTGTAACTGTCTGTAACTGTCTGCAACTGTCTGTTACTGTCTGTAACTGTATGTAACTGTCTGTAACTGTAACTGTCTGTAACTGTAACTGTTTGTAACTGTCTGTAACTGTCTGCAACTGTCTGTTACTGTCTCTAACTGTATGTAACTGTCTGTAACTGTAACTGTAACTGTCTGTAACTGTAACTGTCTGTAACTGTCTGTAACTGTAACTGTCTGTAACTGTCTGTACCTGTCTGTAACTGTAACTGTCTGTAACTGTAACTGTCTGCAACTGTCTGTAACTGTCTGGTACTGTCTGTAACTGTCTGTAACTGTCTGCAACTGTCTGCAACTGTCTGTAACTGTCTGTAACTGTCTGTTACTGTCTGTAACTGTATGTAACTGTCTGTAACTGTCTGTAACTGTCTGTAACTGTAACTGTCTCTAACTGTCTGTAACTGTATGTAACTGTCTGTAACTGTCTGTAACTGTCTGTAACTGTAACTGTCTGTAACTGTCTGTAACTGTCTGTAACTGTCTGTAACTGTCTGGTACTGTCTGTAACTGTCTGTAACTGTCTGCAACTGTCTGTAACTGTAACTGTCTGTTACTGTGTGTAACTGTCTGTAACTGTCTGCAACTGTCTGTTACTGTCTGTAACTGTATGTAACTGTCTGTAATTGTCTGTAACTGTAACTGTCTGTAACTGTCTGTTACTGTATGTAACTGTCTGTAACTGTCTGTAACTGTAACTGTCTGTTACTGTATGTAACTGTCTGTAACTGTCTGTAACTGTCTGCAACTGTCTGTTACTGTCTCTAACTGTATGTAACTGTCTGTAACTGTCTGTAACTGTAACTGTCTGTAACTGTAACTGTCTGTAACTGTCTGTAACTGTAACTGTCTGTAACTGTAACTGTCTGTAACTGTCTGTAACTGTCTGTTACTGTATGTAACTGTCTGTAACTGTCTGTAATTGTAACTGTCTGTAACTGTCTGTTACTGTATGTTACTGTCTGCTACTGTCTGTAACTGTACGTAACTTTGTGTAACTGTCTGTTACTGTCTGTTACTGTCTGTAACTGTCTGTTACTGTCTGTAACTGTATGTAACTGTCTGTAACTGTCTGTTACTGTCTGTAACTGTCTGCAACTGTCTGTAACTGTCTGTAACTGTATGTAACTGTCAGTAACTGTCTGTAACTGTCTGTAACTGTCTGTAACTGTCTTTAACTGTCTGTAACTGTCTGTAACTGTCTGTAACTGTCTGTTACTGTCTGTAACTGTCTGTAACTGTCTGTAACTGTAACTGTCTGTTACTGTGTGTGACTGCCTGTAACTGTCTGTTACTGTCTGTAACCGTCTGTAACTGTCTGTTACTGTCTGTAACTGTCTGTAACTGTCTGTAACTGTCTGTAACTGTCTGTAACTGTCTGTAACTGTAACTGTCTGTAACTGTCTGTAACTGTCTGTAACTGTAACTGTCTGTAACTGTAACTGTCTGTAACTGTCTGCAACTGTCTGCAACTGTCTGTAAATGTCTGTAACTGACTGTAACTGTCTGTAACTGTAACTGTCTGTAACTGTAACTGTCTGTAACTGTCTGCAACTGTCTGCAACTGTCTGTAACTGTCTGTAACTGTCTGTTACTGTCTGTAACTGTATGTAACTGTCTGTAACTGTCTGTAACTGTCTGTAACTGTCTGTAACTGTAACTGTCTGTAACTGTCTGTAACTGTCTGTAACTGTCTGGTACTGTCTGTAACTGTCTGTAACTGTCTGCAACTGTCTGCAACTGTCTGTAACTGTCTGTAACTGTCTGTTACTGTCTGTAACTGTCTGTAACTGTCTCTTACTGTCTGTAACTGTCTGTAACTGTAACTGTCTGTAACTGTCTGTAACTGTCTGTAACTGTCTGTAACTGTCTGGTACTGTCTGTAACTGTCTGTAACTGTCTGTAACTGTCTGTAACTGTAACTGTCTGTTACTGTGTGTAACTGTCTGTAACTGTCTGCAACTGTCTGTTACTGTCTGTAACTGTATGTAACTGTCTGTAATTGTCTGTAACTGTAACTGTCTGTAACTGTCTGTTACTGTATGTAACTGTCTGTAACTGTCTGTAACTGTAACTGTCTGTTACTGTATGTAACTGTCTGTAACTGTCTGTAACTGTCTGCAACTGTCTGTTACTGTCTCTAACTGTATGTAACTGTCTGTAACTGTCTGTAACTGTAACTGTCTGTAACTGTAACTGTCTGTAACTGTCTGTAACTGTAACTGTCTGTAACTGTAACTGTCTGTAACTGTCTGTAACTGTCTGTTACTGTATGTAACTGTCTGTAACTGTCTGTAATTGTAACTGTCTGTAACTGTCTGTTACTGTATGTTACTGTCTGCTACTGTCTGTAACTGTACGTAACTTTGTGTAACTGTCTGTTACTGTCTGTTACTGTCTGTTACTGTCTGTAACTGTATGTAACTGTCTGTAACTGTCTGTTACTGTCTGTAACTGTCTGTAACTGTCTGTAACTGTCTGTAACTGTCTGTAACTGTAACTGTCTGTAACTGTCTGTAACTGTCTGTAACTGTCTTTAACTGTCTGTAACTGTCTGTAACTGTCTGTAACTGTCTGTTACTGTCTTTAACTGTCTGTAACTGTCTGTAACTGTAACTGTCTGTTACTGTGTGTGACTGCCTGTAACTGTCTGTTACTGTCTGTAACCGTCTGTAACTGTCTGTTACTGTCTGTAACCGTCTGTAACTGTCTGTAACTGTCTGTAACTGTCTGTAACTGTCTGTAACTGTAACTGTCTGTAACTGTCTGTAACTGTAACTGTCTGTAACTGTAACTGTCTGTAACTGTCTGCAACTGTCTGCAACTGTCTGTAACTGTCTGTAACTGTCTGTAACTGTCTGTAACTGTCTGTAACTGTATGTAACTGTCTGTAACTGTCTGTAACTGTAACTGTCTTTAACTGTCTGTAACTGTCTGTAACTCTCTGCAACTGTCTGCAACTGTCTGTAACTGTCTGTAACTGTCTGTAACTGTATGTAACTGTCTGTAACTGTCTGTAACTGTAACTGTCTGTAACTGTCTGTAACTGTCTGTAACTCTCTGTAACTGTCTGTAACTGTAACTGTCTGTAACTGTCTGTAACTGTCTGTAACTCTCTGCAACTGTCTGCAACTGTCTGTAACTGTCTGTAACTGTATGTAACTGTCTGTAACTGTCTGTAACTGTAACTGTCTGTAACTGTCTGTAACTGTCTGTAACTCTCTGTAACTGTCTGTAACTGTAACTGTCTGTAACTGTTTGTAACTGTCTGTAACTGTCTGTAACTGTCTGTTACTGTCTGTAACTGTCTCTAACTGTCTGTAACTGTCTGCAACTGTCTGTTACTGTCTCTAACTGTATGTAACTGTCTGTAACTGTCTGTAACTGTAACTGTCTGTAACTGTAACTGTCTGTAACTGTCTGTAACTGTAACTGTCTGTTACTGTATGTAACTGTCTGTAACTGTCTGTAACTGTCTGCAACTGTCTGTTACTGTCTCTAACTGTATGTAACTGTCTGTAACTGTCTGTAACTGTAACTGTCTGTAACTGTAACTGTCTGTAACTGTACCTGTCTGTAACTGTAACTGTCTGTTACTGTGTGTAACTGTCTGTTACTGTCTGTAACTGTCTGTAACTGTCTGTAACTGTAACTGTCACTTACTGTGTGTAACTGTCTGTAACTGTCTGCAACTGTCTGTTACTGTCTGTAACTGTATGTAACTGTCTGTAACTGTAACTGTCTGTAACTGTAACTGTTTGTAACTGTCTGTAACTGTCTGCAACTGTCTGTTACTGTCTCTAATTGTATGTAACTGTCTGTAACTGTAACTGTCTGTAACTGTAACTGTCTGTAACTGTCTGTAACTGTAACTCTCTGTAACTGTCTGTACCTGTCTGTAACTGTAACTGTCTGTAACTGTTACTGTCTGCAACTGTCTGCAACTGTCTGTTACTGTCTCTAACTGTATGTAACTGTCTGTAACTGTAACTGTAACTGTCTGTAACTGTAACTGTCTGTAACTGTCTGTAACTGTATGTAACTGTCTGTAACTGTAACTGTCTGTAACTGTCTGTAACTGTCTGTAACTGTAACTGTCTGTAACTGTAACTGTCTGTAACTGTCTGCAACTGTCTGCAACTGTCTGTAACTGTCTGTTACTGTGTGTAACTGTCTGTTACTGTCTGTAACTGTCTGTAACTGTCTGTAACTGTAACTGTCACTTACTGTGTGTAACTGTCTGTAACTGTCTGCAACTGTCTGTTACTGTCTGTAACTGTATGTAACTGTCTGTAACTGTAACTGTCTGTAACTGTAACTGTTTGTAACTGTCTGTAACTGTCTGCAACTGTCTGTTACTGTCTCTAACTGTATGTAACTGTCTGTAACTGTCTGTAACTGTCTGGTACTGTCTGTAACTGTCTGTAACTGTCTGCAACTGTCTGCAACTGTCTGTAACTGTCTGTAACTGTCTGTTACTGTCTGTAACTGTCTGTAACTGTCTCTTACTGTCTGTAACTGTCTGTAACTGTAACTGTCTGTAACTGTCTGTAACTGTCTGTAACTGTCTGTAACTGTCTGGTACTGTCTGTAACTGTCTGTAACTGTCTGTAACTGTCTGTAACTGTAACTGTCTGTTACTGTGTGTAACTGTCTGTAACTGTCTGCAACTGTCTGTTACTGTCTGTAACTGTATGTAACTGTCTGTAATTGTCTGTAACTGTAACTGTCTGTAACTGTCTGTTACTGTATGTAACTGTCTGTAACTGTCTGTAACTGTAACTGTCTGTTACTGTATGTAACTGTCTGTAACTGTCTGTAACTGTCTGCAACTGTCTGTTACTGTCTCTAACTGTATGTAACTGTCTGTAACTGTCTGTAACTGTAACTGTCTGTAACTGTAACTGTCTGTAACTGTCTGTAACTGTAACTGTCTGTAACTGTAACTGTCTGTAACTGTCTGTAACTGTCTGTTACTGTATGTAACTGTCTGTAACTGTCTGTAATTGTAACTGTCTGTAACTGTCTGTTACTGTATGTTACTGTCTGCTACTGTCTGTAACTGTACGTAACTTTGTGTAACTGTCTGTTACTGTCTGTTACTGTCTGTTACTGTCTGTAACTGTATGTAACTGTCTGTAACTGTCTGTTACTGTCTGTAACTGTCTGTAACTGTCTGTAACTGTCTGTAACTGTCTGTAACTGTCTGTAACTGTAACTGTCTGTAACTGTCTGTAACTGTCTGTAACTGTCTTTAACTGTCTGTAACTGTCTGTAACTGTCTGTAACTGTCTGTTACTGTCTTTAACTGTCTGTAACTGTCTGTAACTGTAACTGTCTGTTACTGTGTGTGACTGCCTGTAACTGTCTGTTACTGTCTGTAACCGTCTGTAACTGTCTGTTACTGTCTGTAACCGTCTGTAACTGTCTGTAACTGTCTGTAACTGTCTGTAACTGTCTGTAACTGTAACTGTCTGTAACTGTCTGTAACTGTAACTGTCTGTAACTGTAACTGTCTGTAACTGTCTGCAACTGTCTGCAACTGTCTGTAACTGTCTGTAACTGTCTGTAACTGTCTGTAACTGTCTGTAACTGTATGTAACTGTCTGTAACTGTCTGTAACTGTAACTGTCTTTAACTGTCTGTAACTGTCTGTAACTCTCTGTAACTGTCTGCAACTGTCTGTAACTGTCTGTAACTGTCTGTAACTGTATGTAACTGTCTGTAACTGTCTGTAACTGTAACTGTCTGTAACTGTCTGTAACTGTCTGTAACTCTCTGTAACTGTCTGTAACTGTAACTGTCTGTAACTGTCTGTAACTGTCTGTAACTCTCTGCAACTGTCTGCAACTGTCTGTAACTGTCTGTAACTGTATGTAACTGTCTGTAACTGTCTGTAACTGTAACTGTCTGTAACTGTCTGTAACTGTCTGTAACTCTCTGTAACTGTCTGTAACTGTAACTGTCTGTAACTGTTTGTAACTGTCTGTAACTGTCTGTAACTGTCTGTTACTGTCTGTAACTGTCTCTAACTGTCTGTAACTGTCTGCAACTGTCTGTTACTGTCTCTAACTGTATGTAACTGTCTGTAACTGTCTGTAACTGTAACTGTCTGTAACTGTAACTGTCTGTAACTGTCTGTAACTGTATGTAACTGTCTGTAACTGTCTGTAACTGTAACTGTCTCGTAACTGTCTATAACTGTCTGTTACTGTCTGTAACTGTCTGTAACTGTCTGTAACTGACTGTAACTGTCTGTAACTGTAACTGTCTGTAACTGTAACTGTCTGTAACTGTCTGCAACTGTCTGCAACTGTCTGTAACTGTCTGTAACTGTCTGTTACTGTCTGTAACTGTATGTAACTGTCTGTAACTGTCTGTAACTGTCTGTAACTGTAACTGTCTGTAACTGTCTGTAACTGTCTGTAACTGTCTGGTACTGTCTGTAACTGTCTGTAACTGTCTGTAACTGTAACTGTCTGTTACTGTGTGTAACTGTCTGTAACTGTCTGCAACTGTCTGTTACTGTCTGTAACTGTATGTAACCGTCTGTAATTGTCTATAACTGTAACTGTCTGTAACTGTCTGTTACTGTATGTAACTGTCTGTAACTGTCTGTAACTGTAACTGTCTGTTACTGTATGTAACTGTCTGTAACTGTCTGTAACTGTCTGCAACTGTCTGTTACTGTCTCTAACTGTATGTAACTGTCTGTAACTGTCTGTAACTGTAACTGTCTGTAACTGTAACTGTCTGTAACTGTACCTGTCTGTAACTGTAACTGTCTGTTACTGTGTGTAACTGTCTGTTACTGTCTGTAACTGTCTGTAACTGTCTGTAACTGTCTGTAACTGTAACTGTCACTTACTGTGTGTAACTGTCTGTAACTGTCTGCAACTGTCTGTTACTGTCTGTAACTGTATGTAACTGTCTGTAACTGTAACTGTCTGTAACTGTAACTGTTTGTAACTGTCTGTAACTGTCTGCAACTGTCTGTTACTGTCTCTAACTGTATGTAACTGTCTGTAACTGTAACTGTAACTGTCTGTAACTGTAACTGTCTGTAACTGTCTGTAACTGTAACTCTCTGTAACTGTCTGTACCTGTCTGTAACTGTAACTGTCTGTAACTGTAACTGTCTGCAACTGTCTGCAACTGTCTGTTACTGTCTCTAACTGTATGTAACTGTCTGTAACTGTAACTGTAACTGTCTGTAACTGTAACTGTCTGTAACTGTCTGTAACTGTATGTAACTGTCTGTAACTGTAACTGTCTGTAACTGTCTGTAACTGTCTGTAACTGTAACTGTCTGTAACTGTAACTGTCTGTAACTGTCTGCAACTGTCTGCAACTGTCTGTAACTGTCTGTTACTGTGTGTAACTGTCTGTTACTGTCTGTAACTGTCTGTAACTGTCTGTAACTGTAACTGTCACTTACTGTGTGTAACTGTCTGTAACTGTCTGCAACTGTCTGTTACTGTCTGTAACTGTATGTAACTGTCTGTAACTGTAACTGTCTGTAACTGTAACTGTTTGTAACTGTCTGTAACTGTCTGCAACTGTCTGTTACTGTCTCTAACTGTATGTAACTGTCTGTAACTGTAACTGTAACTGTCTGTAACTGTAACTGTCTGTAACTGTCTGTAACTGTAACTGTCTGTAACTGTCTGTACCTGTCTGTAACTGTAACTGTCTGTAACTGTAACTGTCTGCAACTGTCTGTAACTGTCTGGTACTGTCTGTAACTGTCTGTAACTGTCTGCAACTGTCTGCAACTGTCTGTAACTGTCTGTAACTGTCTGTTACTGTCTGTAACTGTATGTAACTGTCTGTAACTGTCTGTAACTGTCTGTAACTGTAACTGTCTCTAACTGTCTGTAACTGTATGTAACTGTCTGTAACTGTCTGTAACTGTCTGTAACTGTAACTGTCTGTAACTGTCTGTAACTGTCTGTAACTGTCTGTAACTGTCTGGTACTGTCTGTAACTGTCTGTAACTGTCTGCAACTGTCTGTAACTGTAACTGTCTGTTACTGTGTGTAACTGTCTGTAACTGTCTGCAACTGTCTGTTACTGTCTGTAACTGTATGTAACTGTCTGTAATTGTCTGTAACTGTAACTGTCTGTAACTGTCTGTTACTGTATGTAACTGTCTGTAACTGTCTGTAACTGTAACTGTCTGTTACTGTATGTAACTGTCTGTAACTGTCTGTAACTGTCTGCAACTGTCTGTTACTGTCTCTAACTGTATGTAACTGTCTGTAACTGTCTGTAACTGTAACTGTCTGTAACTGTAACTGTCTGTAACTGTCTGTAACTGTAACTGTCTGTAACTGTAACTGTCTGTAACTGTCTGTAACTGTCTGTTACTGTATGTAACTGTCTGTAACTGTCTGTAATTGTAACTGTCTGTAACTGTCTGTTACTGTATGTTACTGTCTGCTACTGTCTGTAACTGTACGTAACTTTGTGTAACTGTCTGTTACTGTCTGTTACTGTCTGTAACTGTCTGTTACTGTCTGTAACTGTATGTAACTGTCTGTAACTGTCTGTTACTGTCTGTAACTGTCTGCAACTGTCTGTAACTGTCTGTAACTGTATGTAACTGTCAGTAACTGTCTGTAACTGTCTGTAACTGTCTGTAACTGTCTTTAACTGTCTGTAACTGTCTGTAACTGTCTGTAACTGTCTGTTACTGTCTGTAACTGTCTGTAACTGTCTGTAACTGTAACTGTCTGTTACTGTGTGTGACTGCCTGTAACTGTCTGTTACTGTCTGTAACCGTCTGTAACTGTCTGTTACTGTCTGTAACTGTCTGTAACTGTCTGTAACTGTCTGTAACTGTCTGTAACTGTCTGTAACTGTAACTGTCTGTAACTGTCTGTAACTGTCTGTAACTGTAACTGTCTGTAACTGTAACTGTCTGTAACTGTCTGCAACTGTCTGCAACTGTCTGTAAATGTCTGTAACTGACTGTAACTGTCTGTAACTGTAACTGTCTGTAACTGTAACTGTCTGTAACTGTCTGCAACTGTCTGCAACTGTCTGTAACTGTCTGTAACTGTCTGTTACTGTCTGTAACTGTATGTAACTGTCTGTAACTGTCTGTAACTGTCTGTAACTGTCTGTAACTGTAACTGTCTGTAACTGTCTGTAACTGTCTGTAACTGTCTGGTACTGTCTGTAACTGTCTGTAACTGTCTGCAACTGTCTGCAACTGTCTGTAACTGTCTGTAACTGTCTGTTACTGTCTGTAACTGTCTGTAACTGTCTCTTACTGTCTGTAACTGTCTGTAACTGTAACTGTCTGTAACTGTCTGTAACTGTCTGTAACTGTCTGTAACTGTCTGGTACTGTCTGTAACTGTCTGTAACTGTCTGTAACTGTCTGTAACTGTAACTGTCTGTTACTGTGTGTAACTGTCTGTAACTGTCTGCAACTGTCTGTTACTGTCTGTAACTGTATGTAACTGTCTGTAATTGTCTGTAACTGTAACTGTCTGTAACTGTCTGTTACTGTATGTAACTGTCTGTAACTGTCTGTAACTGTAACTGTCTGTTACTGTATGTAACTGTCTGTAACTGTCTGTAACTGTCTGCAACTGTCTGTTACTGTCTCTAACTGTATGTAACTGTCTGTAACTGTCTGTAACTGTAACTGTCTGTAACTGTAACTGTCTGTAACTGTCTGTAACTGTAACTGTCTGTAACTGTAACTGTCTGTAACTGTCTGTAACTGTCTGTTACTGTATGTAACTGTCTGTAACTGTCTGTAATTGTAACTGTCTGTAACTGTCTGTTACTGTATGTTACTGTCTGCTACTGTCTGTAACTGTACGTAACTTTGTGTAACTGTCTGTTACTGTCTGTTACTGTCTGTTACTGTCTGTAACTGTATGTAACTGTCTGTAACTGTCTGTTACTGTCTGTAACTGTCTGTAACTGTCTGTAACTGTCTGTAACTGTCTGTAACTGTAACTGTCTGTAACTGTCTGTAACTGTCTGTAACTGTCTTTAACTGTCTGTAACTGTCTGTAACTGTCTGTAACTGTCTGTTACTGTCTTTAACTGTCTGTAACTGTCTGTAACTGTAACTGTCTGTTACTGTGTGTGACTGCCTGTAACTGTCTGTTACTGTCTGTAACCGTCTGTAACTGTCTGTTACTGTCTGTAACCGTCTGTAACTGTCTGTAACTGTCTGTAACTGTCTGTAACTGTCTGTAACTGTAACTGTCTGTAACTGTCTGTAACTGTAACTGTCTGTAACTGTAACTGTCTGTAACTGTCTGCAACTGTCTGCAACTGTCTGTAACTGTCTGTAACTGTCTGTAACTGTCTGTAACTGTCTGTAACTGTATGTAACTGTCTGTAACTGTCTGTAACTGTAACTGTCTGTAACTGTCTGTAACTGTCTGTAACTCTCTGCAACTGTCTGCAACTGTCTGTAACTGTCTGTAACTGTCTGTAACTGTATGTAACTGTCTGTAACTGTCTGTAACTGTAACTGTCTGTAACTGTCTGTAACTGTCTGTAACTCTCTGTAACTGTCTGTAACTGTAACTGTCTGTAACTGTCTGTAACTGTCTGTAACTCTCTGCAACTGTCTGCAACTGTCTGTAACTGTCTGTAACTGTATGTAACTGTCTGTAACTGTCTGTAACTGTAACTGTCTGTAACTGTCTGTAACTGTCTGTAACTCTCTGTAACTGTCTGTAACTGTAACTGTCTGTAACTGTTTGTAACTGTCTGTAACTGTCTGTAACTGTCTGTTACTGTCTGTAACTGTCTCTAACTGTCTGTAACTGTCTGCAACTGTCTGTTACTGTCTCTAACTGTATGTAACTGTCTGTAACTGTCTGTAACTGTAACTGTCTGTAACTGTAACTGTCTGTAACTGTCTGTAACTGTATGTAACTGTCTGTAACTGTCTGTAACTGTAACTGTCTCGTAACTGTCTATAACTGTCTGTTACTGTCTGTAACTGTCTGTAACTGTCTGTAACTGACTGTAACTGTCTGTAACTGTAACTGTCTGTAACTGTAACTGTCTGTAACTGTCTGCAACTGTCTGCAACTGTCTGTAACTGTCTGTAACTGTCTGTTACTGTCTGTAACTGTATGTAACTGTCTGTAACTGTCTGTAACTGTCTGTAACTGTAACTGTCTGTAACTGTCTGTAACTGTCTGTAACTGTCTGGTACTGTCTGTAACTGTCTGTAACTGTCTGTAACTGTAACTGTCTGTTACTGTGTGTAACTGTCTGTAACTGTCTGCAACTGTCTGTTACTGTCTGTAACTGTATGTAACCGTCTGTAATTGTCTATAACTGTAACTGTCTGTAACTGTCTGTTACTGTATGTAACTGTCTGTAACTGTCTGTAACTGTAACTGTCTGTTACTGTATGTAACTGTCTGTAACTGTCTGTAACTGTCTGCAACTGTCTGTTACTGTCTCTAACTGTATGTAACTGTCTGTAACTGTCTGTAACTGTAACTGTCTGTAACTGTAACTGTCTGTAACTGTACCTGTCTGTAACTGTAACTGTCTGTTACTGTGTGTAACTGTCTGTTACTGTCTGTAACTGTCTGTAACTGTCTGTAACTGTAACTGTCACTTACTGTGTGTAACTGTCTGTAACTGTCTGCAACTGTCTGTTACTGTCTGTAACTGTATGTAACTGTCTGTAACTGTAACTGTCTGTAACTGTAACTGTTTGTAACTGTCTGTAACTGTCTGCAACTGTCTGTTACTGTCTCTAACTGTATGTAACTGTCTGTAACTGTAACTGTAACTGTCTGTAACTGTAACTGTCTGTAACTGTCTGTAACTGTAACTGTCTGTAACTGTCTGTACCTGTCTGTAACTGTAACTGTCTGTAACTGTAACTGTCTGCAACTGTCTGCAACTGTCTGTTACTGTCTCTAACTGTATGTAACTGTCTGTAACTGTAACTGTAACTGTCTGTAACTGTAACTGTCTGTAACTGTCTGTAACTGTATGTAACTGTCTGTAACTGTAACTGTCTGTAACTGTCTGTAACTGTCTGTAACTGTAACTGTCTGTAACTGTAACTGTCTGTAACTGTCTGCAACTGTCTGCAACTGTCTGTAACTGTCTGTTACTGTGTGTAACTGTCTGTTACTGTCTGTAACTGTCTGTAACTGTCTGTAACTGTAACTGTCACTTACTGTGTGTAACTGTCTGTAACTGTCTGCAACTGTCTGTTACTGTCTGTAACTGTATGTAACTGTCTGTAACTGTAACTGTCTGTAACTGTAACTGTTTGTAACTGTCTGTAACTGTCTGCAACTGTCTGTTACTGTCTCTAACTGTATGTAACTGTCTGTAACTGTAACTGTAACTGTCTGTAACTGTAACTGTCTGTAACTGTCTGTAACTGTAACTGTCTGTAACTGTCTGTACCTGTCTGTAACTGTAACTGTCTGTAACTGTAACTGTCTGCAACTGTCTGCAACTGTCTGTTACTGTCTCTAACTGTATGTAACTGTCTGTAACTGTAACTGTAACTGTCTGTAACTGTAACTGTCTGTAACTGTCTGTAACTGTATGTAACTGTCTGTAACTGTAACTGTCTGTAACTGTCTGTAACTGTCTGTAACTGTAACTGTCTGTAACTGTAACTGTCTGTAACTGTCTGCAACTGTCTGCAACTGTCTGTAACTGTCTGTAACTGTCTGTAACTGTCTGTAACTGTATGTAACTGTCTGTAACTGTCTGTAACTTTAACTGTCTGTAACTGTCTGTAACTGTCTGTAACTCTCTGCAACTGTCTGCAACTGTCTGTAACTGTCTGTAACTGTCTGTAACTGTATGTAACTGTCTGTAACTGTCTGTAACTGTAACTGTCTGTAACTGTCTGTAACTGTCTGTAACTCTCTGTAACTGTCTGTAACTGTAACTGTCTGTAACTGTCTGTAACTGTCTGTAACTGTCTGTAACTGTCTGTTACTGTCTGTAACTGTCTCTAACTGTCTGTAACTGTCTGCAACTGTCTGTTACTGTCTGTAACTGTATGTAACTGTCTGTAACTGTCTGTAACTGTAACTGTCTGTAACTGTAACTGTCTGTAACTGTCTGTAACTGTCTGTAACTGTATGTAACTGTCTGTAACTGTCTGTAACTCTAACTGTCTGTAACTGTCTGTAACTGTCTGTTACTGTCTGTAACTGTCTGTAACTGTCTGTAACTGACTGTAACTGTCTGTAACTGTAACTGTCTGTAACTGTAACTGTCTGTAACTGTCTGCAACTGTCTGCAACTGTCTGTAACTGTCTGTAACTGTCTGTTACTGTCTGTAACTGTATGTAACTGTCTGTAACTGTCTGTAACTGTCTGTAACTGTAACTGTCTGTAACTGTCTGTAACTGTCTGTAACTGTCTGGTACTGTCTGTAACTGTCTGTAACTGTCTGCAACTGTCTGTAACTGTAACTGTCTGTTACTGTGTGTAACTGTCTGTAACTGTCTGCAACTGTCTGTTACTGTCTGTAACTCTATGTAACTGTCTGTAATTGTCTGTAACTGTAACTGTCTGTAACTGTCTGTTACTGTATGTAACTGTCTGTAACTGTCTGTAACTGTAACTGTCTGTTACTGTATGTAACTGTCTGTAACTGTCTGTAACTGTCTGCAACTGTCTGTTACTGTCTCTAACTGTATGTAACTGTCTGTAACTGTCTGTAACTGTAACTGTCTGTAACTGTAACTGTCTGTAACTGTCTGTAACTGTAACTGTCTGTAACTGTAACTGTCTGTAACTGTCTGTAACTGTCTGTTACTGTATGTAACTGTCTGTAACTGTCTGTAATTGTAACTGTCTGTAACTGTCTGTAACTGTCTGTAACTGTCTGTAACTGTCTGTAACTGTCTGTAACTGTCTATAACTGTCTGTTACTGTCTGTAACTGTCTGTAACTGTCTGTAACTGTAACTGTCTGTTACTGTGTGTGACTGCCTGTAACTGTCTGTTACTGTCTGTAACCGTCTGTAACTGTCTGTTACTGTCTGTAACCGTCTGTAACTGTCTGTAACTGTCTGTAACTGTCTGTAACTGTCTGTAACTGTAACTGTCTGTAACTGTCTGTAACTGTCTGTAACTGTAACTGTCTGTAACTGTAACTGTCTGCAACTGTCTGCAACTGTCTGCAACTGTCTGTAACTGTCTGTAACTGACTGTAACTGTCTGTAACTGTAACTGTCTGTAACTGTAACTGTCTGTAACTGTCTGCAACTGTCTGCAACTGTCTGTAACTGTCTGTAACTGTCTGTTACTGTCTGTAACTGTATGTAACTGTCTGTAACTGTCTGTAACTGTCTGTTACTGTAACTGTCTGTAACTGTCTGTAACTGTCTGTAACTGTCTGTAACTGTCTGGTACTGTCTGTAACTGTCTGTAACTGTCTGCAACTGTCTGTAACTGTCTGTAACTGTCTGTTACTGTCTGTAACTGTATGTAACTGTCTGTAACTGTCTGTAACTGTAACTGTCTGTAACTGTATGTAACTGTCTGTAACTGTCTGTAACTGTCTGTAACTGTAACTGTCTGTAACTGTCTGTAACTGTCTGTAACTGTCTGTAACTGTCTGTAACTGTCTGGTACTGTCTGTAACTGTCTGTAACTGTCTGCAACTGTCTGTAACTGTAACTGTCTGTTACTGTGTGTAACTGTCTGTAACTGTCTGCAACTGTCTGTTACTGTCTGTAACTGTATGTAACTGTCTGTAATTGTCTGTAACTGTAACTGTCTGTAACTGTCTGTTACTGTATGTAACTGTCTGTAACTGTCTGTAACTGTAACTGTCTGTTACTGTATGTAACTGTCTGTAACTGTCTGTAACTGTCTGCAACTGTCTGTTACTGTCTCTAACTGTATGTAACTGTCTGTAACTGTCTGTAACTGTAACTGTCTGTAACTGTAACTGTCTGTAACTGTCTGTAACTGTAACTGTCTGTAACTGTAACTGTCTGTAACTGTCTGTAACTGTCTGTTACTGTATGTAACTGTCTGTAACTGTCTGTAATTGTAACTGTCTGTAACTGTCTGGTACTGTCTGTAACTGTCTGTAACTGTCTGTAACTGTAACTGTCTGTTACTGTGTGTAACTGTCTGTAACTGTCTGCAACTGTCTGTTACTGTCTGTAACTGTATGTAACCGTCTGTAATTGTCTGTAACTGTAACTGTCTGTAACTGTCTGTTACTGTATGTAACTGTCTGTAACTGTCTGTAACTGTAACTGTCTGTTACTGTATGTAACTGTCTGTAACTGTCTGTAACTGTCTGCAACTGTCTGTTACTGTCTCTAACTGTATGTAACTGTCTGTAACTGTCTGTAACTGTAACTGTCTGTAACTGTAACTGTCTGTAACTGTAACTGTCTGTAACTGTAACTGTCTGTTACTGTGTGTAACTGTCTGTTACTGTCTGTAACTGTCTGTAACTGTCTGTAACTGTAACTGTCACTTACTGTGTGTAACTGTCTGTAACTGTCTGCAACTGTCTGTTACTGTCTGTAACTGTATGTAACTGTCTGTAACTGTAACTGTCTGTAACTGTAACTGTCTGTAACTGTCTGTAACTGTCTGCAACTGTCTGTTACTGTCTCTAACTGTATGTAACTGTCTGTAACTGTAACTGTAACTGTCTGTAACTGTAACTGTCTGTAACTGTCTGTAACTGTAACTGTCTGTAACTGTCTGTAACTGTCTGTAACTGTAACTGTCTGTAACTGTAACTGTCTGCAACTGTCTGCAACTGTCTGTTACTGTCTCTAACTGTATGTAACTGTCTGTAACTGTAACTGTAACTGTCTGTAACTGTAACTGTCTGTAACTGTCTGTAACTGTCTGTAACTGTAACTGTCTGTAACTGTATGTAACTGTCTGTAACTGTAACTGTCTGTAACTGTAACTGTCTGTAACTGTCTGAAACTGTCTGCAACTGTCTGTAACTGTCTGTAACTGTCTGTAACTGTCTGTAACTGTATGTAACTGTCTGTAACTGTCTGTAACTGTAACTGTCTGTAACTGTCTGTAACTGTCTGTAACTCTCTGCAACTGTCTGCAACTGTCTGTAACTGTCTGTAACTGTCTGTAACTGTATGTAACTGTCTGTAACTGTCTGTTACTGTCTTTAACTGTCTGTAACTGTCTGTAACTGTAACTGTCTGTTACTGTGTGTGACTGCCTGTAACTGTCTGTTACTGTCTGTAACCGTCTGTAACTGTCTGTTACTGTCTGTAACCGTCTGTAACTGTCTGTAACTGTCTGTAACTGTCTGTAACTGTCTGTAACTGTAACTGTCTGTAACTGTCTGTAACTGTCTGTAACTGTAACTGTCTGTAACTGTAACTGTCTGTAACTGTCTGCAACTGTCTGCAACTGTCTGTAACTGTCTGTAACTGTCTGTAACTGTCTGTAACTGTCTGTAACTGTATGTAACTGTCTGTAACTGTCTGTAACTGTAACTGTCTGTAACTGTCTGTAACTGTCTGTAACTCTCTGCAACTGTCTGCAACTGTCTGTAACTGTCTGTAACTGTCTGTAACTGTATGTAACTGTCTGTAACTGTCTGTAACTGTAACTGTCTGTAACTGTCTGTAACTGTCTGTAACTCTCTGTAACTGTCTGTAACTGTAACTGTCTGTAACTGTCTGTAACTGTCTGTAACTCTCTGCAACTGTCTGCAACTGTCTGTAACTGTCTGTAACTGTATGTAACTGTCTGTAACTGTCTGTAACTGTAACTGTCTGTAACTGTCTGTAACTGTCTGTAACTCTCTGTAACTGTCTGTAACTGTAACTGTCTGTAACTGTCTGTAACTGTCTGTAACTGTCTGTTACTGTCTGTAACTGTCTCTAACTGTCTGTAACTGTCTGCAACTGTCTGTTACTGTCTCTAACTGTATGTAACTGTCTGTAACTGTCTGTAACTGTAACTGTCTGTAACTGTAACTGTCTGTAACTGTCTGTAACTGTATGTAACTGTCTGTAACTGTCTGTAACTGTAACTGTCTCGTAACTGTCTATAACTGTCTGTTACTGTCTGTAACTGTCTGTAACTGACTGTAACTGTCTGTAACTGTAACTGTCTGTAACTGTAACTGTCTGTAACTGTCTGCAACTGTCTGCAACTGTCTGTAACTGTCTGTAACTGTCTGTTACTGTCTGTAACTGTGTGTAACTGTCTGTAACTGTCTGTAACTGTCTGTAACTGTAACTGTCTGTAACTGTCTGTAACTGTCTGTAACTGTCTGGTACTGTCTGTAACTGTCTGTAACTGTCTGTAACTGTAACTGTCTGTTACTGTGTGTAACTGTCTGTAACTGTCTGCAACTGTCTGTTACTGTCTGTAACTGTATGTAACCGTCTGTAATTGTCTGTAACTGTAACTGTCTGTAACTGTCTGTTACTGTATGTAACTGTCTGTAACTGTCTGTAACTGTAACTGTCTGTTACTGTATGTAACTGTCTGTAACTGTCTGTAACTGTCTGCAACTGTCTGTTACTGTCTCTAACTGTATGTAACTGTCTGTAACTGTCTGTACCTGTAACTGTCTGTAACTGTAACTGTCTGTAACTGTAACTGTCTGTAACTGTAACTGTCTGTTACTGTGTGTAACTGTCTGTTACTGTCTGTAACTGTCTGTAACTGTCTGTAACTGTAACTGTCACTTACTGTGTGTAACTGTCTGTAACTGTCTGCAACTGTCTGTTACTGTCTGTAACTGTATGTAACTGTCTGTAACTGTAACTGTCTGTAACTGTAACTGTCTGTAACTGTCTGTAACTGTCTGCAACTGTCTGTTACTGTCTCTAACTGTATGTAACTGTCTGTAACTGTAACTGTAACTGTCTGTAACTGTAACTGTCTGTAACTGTCTGTAACTGGAACTGTCTGTTACTGTGTGTGACTGCCTGTAACTGTCTGTTACTGTCTGTAACCGTCTGTAACTGTCTGTTACTGTCTGTAACCGTCTGTAACTGTCTGTAACTGTCTGTAACTGTCTGTAACTGTCTGTAACTGTAACTGTCTGTAACTGTCTGTAACTGTCTGTAACTGTAACTGTCTGTAACTGTAACTGTCTGTAACTGTCTGCAACTGTCTGCAACTGTCTGTAACTGTCTGTAACTGTCTGTAACTGTCTGTAACTGTATGTAACTGTATGTAACTGTCTGTAACTGTCTGTAACTGTAACTGTCTGTAACTGTCTGTAACTGTCTGTAACTCTCTGCAACTGTCTGCAACTGTCTGTAACTGTCTGTAACTGTCTGTAACTGTATGTAACTGTCTGTAACTGTCTGTAACTGTAACTGTCTGTAACTGTCTGTAACTGTCTGTAACTCTCTGTAACTGTCTGTAACTGTAACTGTCTGTAACTGTCTGTAACTGTCTGTAACTCTCTGCAACTGTCTGCAACTGTCTGTAACTGTCTGTAACTGTATGTAACTGTCTGTAACTGTCTGTAACTGTAACTGTCTGTAACTGTCTGTAACTGTAACTGTCTGTAACTGTCTGTTACTGTATGTAACTGTCTGTAACTGTCTGTAACTGTAACTGTCTGTTACTGTATGTAACTGTCTGTAACTGTCTGTAACTGTCTGCAACTGTCTGTTACTGTCTCTAACTGTATGTAACTGTCTGTAACTGTCTGTACCTGTAACTGTCTGTAACTGTAACTGTCTGTAACTGTAACTGTCTGTAACTGTAACTGTCTGTTACTGTGTGTAACTGTCTGTTACTGTCTGTAACTGTCTGTAACTGTCTGTAACTGTAACTGTCACTTACTGTGTGTAACTGTCTGTAACTGTCTGCAACTGTCTGTTACTGTCTGTAACTGTATGTAACTGTCTGTAACTGTAACTGTCTGTAACTGTAACTGTCTGTAACTGTCTGTAACTGTCTGCAACTGTCTGTTACTGTCTGTAACTGTATGTAACTGTCTGTAACTGTCTGTAACTGTAACTGTCTCTAACTGTCTGTAACTGTATGTAACTGTCTGTAACTGTCTGTAACTGTCTGTAACTGTAACTGTCTGTAACTGTCTGTAACTGTCTGTAACTGTCTGTAACTGTCTGTAACTGTAACTGTCTGTAACTGTCTGTAACTGTCTGTAACTGTCTGTAACTGTCTGTTACTGTATGTAACTGTCTGTAACTGTCTGTAACTGTAACTGTCTGTAACTGTAACTGTCTGTAACTGTCTGTAACTGTCTGCAACTGTCTGTTACTGTCTCTAACTGTATGTAACTGTCTGTAACTGTAACTGTCTGTAACTGTAACTGTCTGTAACTGTCTGTAACTGTAACTGTCTGATACTGTCTGTAACTGTCTGTTACTGTCTGTAACTGTCTGTAACTGTCTGTAACTGTCTGTAACTGTAACTGTCTGTAACTGTAACTGTCTGTAACTGTAACTGTCTGTAACTGTCTGTAACTGTCTGTAACTGTCTGTAACTCTCTGTAACTGTCTGTAACTGTAACTGTCTGTAACTGTCTGTAACTGTCTGTAACTGTATGTAACTGTCTGTAACTGTCTGTAACTGTCTGTAACTGTCTGTTACTGTCTGTAACTGTCTCTAACTGTCTGTAACTGTAACTGTCTGTTACTGTTTGTAACTATCTGTAACTGTCTGCAACTGTCTGTTACTGTATGTAACTGTCTGTAACTGTCTGTAACTGTAACTGTCTGTTACTGTCTGTTACTGTCTGTAACTGTATGTAACTGTCTGTAACTGTCTGTTACTGTCTGTAACTGTCTGCAACTGTCTGCAACTGTCTGTAACTGTCTGTAACTGTATGTAACTGTATGTAACTGTCTGTAACTGTCTGTAACTGTCTGTAACTGTAACTGTCTGTAACTGTCTGTAACTGTATGTAACTGTCTGTAACTGTTTTTAACTGTATGTAACTGTCTGTAACTGTCTGTTACTGTATGTAACTGTCTGTAACTGTTTGTAACTGTATATAACTGTCTGTAACTGTCTGTTACTGTCTGTAACTGTATGTAACTGTCTGTAACTGTCTGTAACTGTAACTGTCTGTTACTGTGTGTAACTGTCTGTAACTGTCTGCAACTGTCTGTTACTGTCTGTAACTGTATGTAACTGTCTGTAACTGTCTGTAACTGTAACTGTCTGTAACTGTAACTGTCTGTAACTGTCTGTAACTGTCTGTTACTGTATGTAACTGTCTGTAACTGTCTGTAACTGTAACTGTCTGTAACTGTCTGTAACTGTAACTGTCTGTTACTGTATGTAACTGTCTGTAACTGTCTGTAACTGTCTGTAACTGTAACTGTCTGTAACTGTCTGTAACTGTAACTGTCTGTATCTGTCTGTAACTGTCTGTTACTGTATGTAACTGTCTGTAACTGTCTGTAACTGTAACTGTCTGTAACTGTCTGCAACTATCTGCAACTGTCTGTAACTGTCTGTAACTGTCTGTAACTGTCTGTTACTGTCTGTAACTGTCTGTAACTGTCTGTAACTGTCTGTAACTGTCTGTAACTGTATGTAACTGTCTGTAACTGTCTGTTACTGTCTGTAACTGTCTGTAACTGTAACTGTCTGTTACTGTGTGTAACTGTCTGTAACTGTCTGTTACTGTTTGTAACTGTCTGTAACTGTCTGTAACTGTCTGTTACTGTGTGTAACTGTCTGTAACTGTCTGTTACTGTCTGTAACTGTATGTAACTGTCTGTAACTGTAACTGTAACTGTCTGTAACTGTAACTGTCTGTAACTGTCTGTAACTGTCTGTTACTGTATGTAACTGTCTGTAACTGTCTGTAACTGTAACTGTCTGTAACTGTCTGTAACTGTCTGTAACTGTCTGTATCTGTCTGTTGCTGTCTGTAACTGTCTGTAACTGTCTGTAACTGTAACTGTCTGTTACTGTGTGTAACTGTCTGTTACTGTCTGTAACTGTCTGTAACTGTCTGTAACTGTAACTGTCACTTACTGTGTGTAACTGTCTGTAACTGTCTGCAACTGTCTGTTACTGTCTGTAACTGTATGTAACTGTCTGTAACTGTCTGTAACTGTCTGTAACTGTAACTGTCTGTAACTGTCTGTAACTGTCTGTAACTGTCTGGTACTGTCTGTAACTGTCTGTAACTGTCTGTAACTGTAACTGTCTGTTACTGTGTGTAACTGTCTGTAACTGTCTGCAACTGTCTGTTACTGTCTGTAACTGTATGTAACCGTCTGTAATTGTCTGTAACTGTAACTGTCTGTAACTGTCTGTTACTGTATGTAACTGTCTGTAACTGTCTGTAACTGTAACTGTCTGTTACTGTATGTAACTGTCTGTAACTGTCTGTAACTGTCTGCAACTGTCTGTTACTGTCTCTAACTGTATGTAACTGTCTGTAACTGTCTGTACCTGTAACTGTCTGTAACTGTAACTGTCTGTAACTGTAACTGTCTGTAACTGTAACTGTCTGTTACTGTGTGTAACTGTCTGTTACTGTCTGTAACTGTCTGTAACTGTCTGTAACTGTAACTGTCACTTACTGTGTGTAACTGTCTGTAACTGTCTGCAACTGTCTGTTACTGTCTGTAACTGTATGTAACTGTCTGTAACTGTAACTGTCTGTAACTGTAACTGTCTGTAACTGTCTGTAACTGTCTGCAACTGTCTGTTACTGTCTCTAACTGTATGTAACTGTCTGTAACTGTAACTGTAACTGTCTGTAACTGTAACTGTCTGTAACTGTCTGTAACTGGAACTGTCTGTTACTGTGTGTGACTGCCTGTAACTGTCTGTTACTGTCTGTAACCGTCTGTAACTGTCTGTTACTGTCTGTAACCGTCTGTAACTGTCTGTAACTGTCTGTAACTGTCTGTAACTGTCTGTAACTGTAACTGTCTGTAACTGTCTGTAACTGTCTGTAACTGTAACTGTCTGTAACTGTAACTGTCTGTAACTGTCTGCAACTGTCTGCAACTGTCTGTAACTGTCTGTAACTGTCTGTAACTGTCTGTAACTGTATGTAACTGTATGTAACTGTCTGTAACTGTCTGTAACTGTAACTGTCTGTAACTGTCTGTAACTGTCTGTAACTCTCTGCAACTGTCTGCAACTGTCTGTAACTGTCTGTAACTGTCTGTAACTGTATGTAACTGTCTGTAACTGTCTGTAACTGTAACTGTCTGTAACTGTCTGTAACTGTCTGTAACTCTCTGTAACTGTCTGTAACTGTAACTGTCTGTAACTGTCTGTAACTGTCTGTAACTCTCTGCAACTGTCTGCAACTGTCTGTAACTGTCTGTAACTGTATGTAACTGTCTGTAACTGTCTGTAACTGTAACTGTCTGTAACTGTCTGTAACTGTAACTGTCTGTAACTGTCTGTTACTGTATGTAACTGTCTGTAACTGTCTGTAACTGTAACTGTCTGTTACTGTATGTAACTGTCTGTAACTGTCTGTAACTGTCTGCAACTGTCTGTTACTGTCTCTAACTGTATGTAACTGTCTGTAACTGTCTGTACCTGTAACTGTCTGTAACTGTAACTGTCTGTAACTGTAACTGTCTGTAACTGTAACTGTCTGTTACTGTGTGTAACTGTCTGTTACTGTCTGTAACTGTCTGTAACTGTCTGTAACTGTAACTGTCACTTACTGTGTGTAACTGTCTGTAACTGTCTGCAACTGTCTGTTACTGTCTGTAACTGTATGTAACTGTCTGTAACTGTAACTGTCTGTAACTGTAACTGTCTGTAACTGTCTGTAACTGTCTGCAACTGTCTGTTACTGTCTCTAACTGTATGTAACTGTCTGTAACTGTAACTGTAACTGTCTGTAACTGTAACTGTCTGTAACTGTCTGTAACTGGAACTGTCTGTTACTGTGTGTGACTGCCTGTAACTGTCTGTTACTGTCTGTAACCGTCTGTAACTGTCTGTTACTGTCTGTAACCGTCTGTAACTGTCTGTAACTGTCTGTAACTGTCTGTAACTGTCTGTAACTGTAACTGTCTGTAACTGTCTGTAACTGTCTGTAACTGTAACTGTCTGTAACTGTAACTGTCTGTAACTGTCTGCAACTGTCTGCAACTGTCTGTAACTGTCTGTAACTGTCTGTAACTGTCTGTAACTGTATGTAACTGTATGTAACTGTCTGTAACTGTCTGTAACTGTAACTGTCTGTAACTGTCTGTAACTGTCTGTAACTCTCTGCAACTGTCTGCAACTGTCTGTAACTGTCTGTAACTGTCTGTAACTGTATGTAACTGTCTGTAACTGTCTGTAACTGTAACTGTCTGTAACTGTCTGTAACTGTCTGTAACTCTCTGTAACTGTCTGTAACTGTAACTGTCTGTAACTGTCTGTAACTGTCTGTAACTCTCTGCAACTGTCTGCAACTGTCTGTAACTGTCTGTAACTGTATGTAACTGTCTGTAACTGTCTGTAACTGTAACTGTCTGTAACTGTCTGTAACTGTAACTGTCTGTAACTGTCTGTTACTGTATGTAACTGTCTGTAACTGTCTGTAACTGTAACTGTCTGTTACTGTATGTAACTGTCTGTAACTGTCTGTAACTGTCTGCAACTGTCTGTTACTGTCTCTAACTGTATGTAACTGTCTGTAACTGTCTGTACCTGTAACTGTCTGTAACTGTAACTGTCTGTAACTGTAACTGTCTGTAACTGTAACTGTCTGTTACTGTGTGTAACTGTCTGTTACTGTCTGTAACTGTCTGTAACTGTCTGTAACTGTAACTGTCACTTACTGTGTGTAACTGTCTGTAACTGTCTGCAACTGTCTGTTACTGTCTGTAACTGTATGTAACTGTCTGTAACTGTAACTGTCTGTAACTGTAACTGTCTGTAACTGTCTGTAACTGTCTGCAACTGTCTGTTACTGTCTGTAACTGTATGTAACTGTCTGTAACTGTCTGTAACTGTAACTGTCTCTAACTGTCTGTAACTGTATGTAACTGTCTGTAACTGTCTGTAACTGTCTGTAACTGTAACTGTCTGTAACTGTCTGTAACTGTCTGTAACTGTCTGTAACTGTCTGTAACTGTAACTGTCTGTAACTGTCTGTAACTGTCTGTAACTGTCTGTAACTGTCTGTTACTGTATGTAACTGTCTGTAACTGTCTGTAACTGTAACTGTCTGTAACTGTAACTGTCTGTAACTGTCTGTAACTGTCTGCAACTGTCTGTTACTGTCTCTAACTGTATGTAACTGTCTGTAACTGTAACTGTCTGTAACTGTAACTGTCTGTAACTGTCTGTAACTGTAACTGTCTGATACTGTCTGTAACTGTCTGTTACTGTCTGTAACTGTCTGTAACTGTCTGTAACTGTCTGTAACTGTAACTGTCTGTAACTGTAACTGTCTGTAACTGTAACTGTCTGTAACTGTCTGTAACTGTCTGTAACTGTCTGTAACTCTCTGTAACTGTCTGTAACTGTAACTGTCTGTAACTGTCTGTAACTGTCTGTAACTGTATGTAACTGTCTGTAACTGTCTGTAACTGTCTGTAACTGTCTGTTACTGTCTGTAACTGTCTCTAACTGTCTGTAACTGTAACTGTCTGTTACTGTTTGTAACTGTCTGTAACTGTCTGCAACTGTCTGTTACTGTATGTAACTGTCTGTAACTGTCTGTAACTGTAACTGTCTGTTACTGTCTGTTACTGTCTGTAACTGTATGTAACTGTCTGTAACTGTCTGTTACTGTCTGTAACTGTCTGCAACTGTCTGCAACTGTCTGTAACTGTCTGTAACTGTATGTAACTGTATGTAACTGTCTGTAACTGTCTGTAACTGTCTGTAACTGTAACTGTCTGTAACTGTCTGTAACTGTATGTAACTGTCTGTAACTGTTTTTAACTGTATGTAACTGTCTGTAACTGTCTGTTACTGTATGTAACTGTCTGTAACTGTTTGTAACTGTATATAACTGTCTGTAACTGTCTGTTACTGTCTGTAACTGTATGTAACTGTCTGTAACTGTCTGTAACTGTAACTGTCTGTTACTGTGTGTAACTGTCTGTAACTGTCTGCAACTGTCTGTTACTGTCTGTAACTGTATGTAACTGTCTGTAACTGTCTGTAACTGTAACTGTCTGTAACTGTAACTGTCTGTAACTGTCTGTAACTGTCTGTTACTGTATGTAACTGTATGTAACTGTCTGTAACTGTAACTGTCTGTAACTGTCTGTAACTGTAACTGTCTGTTACTGTATGTAACTGTCTGTAACTGTCTGTAACTGTCTGTAACTGTAACTGTCTGTAACTGTCTGTAACTGTAACTGTCTGTAACTGTCTGTAACTGTCTGTTACTGTATGTAACTGTCTGTAACTGTCTGTAACTGTAACTGTCTGTAACTGTCTGTAACTGTAACTGTCTGTAACTGTCTGCAACTATCTGCAACTGTCTGTAACTGTCTGTAACTGTCTGTAACTGTCTGTTACTGTCTGTAACTGTCTGTAACTGTCTGTAACTGTCTGTAACTGTCTGTAACTGTATGTAACTGTCTGTAACTGTCTGTTACTGTCTGTAACTGTCTGTAACTGTAACTGTCTGTTACTGTGTGTAACTGTCTGTAACTGTCTGTTACTGTTTGTAACTGTCTGTAACTGTCTGTAACTGTCTGTTACTGTGTGTAACTGTCTGTAACTGTCTGTTACTGTCTGTAACTGTATGTAACTGTCTGTAACTGTAACTGTAACTGTCTGTAACTGTAACTGTCTGTAACTGTCTGTAACTGTCTGTTACTGTATGTAACTGTCTGTAACTGTCTGTAACTGTAACTGTCTGTAACTGTCTGTAACTGTCTGTAACTGTCTGTATCTGTCTGTTGCTGTCTGTAACTGTCTGTAACTGTCTGTAACTGTAACTGTCTGTTACTGTGTGTAACTGTCTGTTACTGTCTGTAACTGTCTGTAACTGTCTGTAACTGTAACTGTCACTTACTGTGTGTAACTGTCTGTATATGTCTGCAACTGTCTGTTACTGTCTGTAACTGTATGTAACTGTCTGTAACTGTAACTGTCT
Organism: Eucyclogobius newberryi; assembly: GCF_026437365.1. NCBI lineage: Eukaryota > Metazoa > Chordata > Actinopteri > Gobiiformes > Gobiidae > Eucyclogobius > Eucyclogobius newberryi. The sequence goes on along the minus strand of NW_027315912.1, from coordinate 518,757 downwards.
GTAACTGTAACTGTCTGTAACTGTCTGTAACTGTCTGCAACTGTCTGTTACTGTCTCTAACTGTATGTAACTGTAACTGTAACTGTCTGTAACTGTAACTGTCTGTAACTGTAACTGTAACTGTCTGTAACTGTAACTGTATGTAACTGTCTGTAACTGTAACTGTCTGTAACTGTCTGTAACTGTAACTGTCTGTAACTGTAACTGTCTGCAACTGTCTGCAACTGTCTGTTACTGTCTCTAACTGTATGTAACTGTCTGTAACTGTAACTGTAACTGTCTGTAACTGTAACTGTCTGTAACTGTCTGTAACTGTCTGTAACTGTAACTGTCTGTAACTGTCTGTAACTGTCTGTACTGTAACTGTCTGTAACTGTAACTGTCTGTAACTGTCTGCAACTGTCTGCAACTGTCTGTAACTGTCTGTAACTGTCTGTAACTGTCTGTAACTGTATGTAACTGTCTGTAACTGTCTGTAACTGTAACTGTCTGTAACTGTCTGTAACTGTCTGTAACTCTCTGCAACTGTCTGCAACTGTCTGTAACTGTCTGTAACTGTCTGTAACTGTATGTAACTGTCTGTAACTGTCTGTTACTGTCTTTAACTGTCTGTAACTGTCTGTAACTGTAACTGTCTGTAACTGTCTGTAACTGTCTGTAACTCTCTGCAACTGTCTGCAACTGTCTGTAACTGTCTGTAACTGTCTGTAACTGTATGTAACTGTCTGTAACTGTCTGTAACTGTAACTGTCTGTAACTGTCTGTAACTGTCTGTAACTCTCTGTAACTGTCTGTAACTGTAACTGTCTGTAACTGTCTGTAACTGTCTGTAACTCTCTGCAACTGTCTGCAACTGTCTGTAACTGTCTGTAACTGTATGTAACTGTCTGTAACTGTCTGTAACTGTAACTGTCTGTAACTGTCTGTAACTGTAACTGTCTGTAACTGTCTGTTACTGTATGTAACTGTCTGTAACTGTCTGTAACTGTAACTGTCTGTTACTGTATGTAACTGTCTGTAACTGTCTGTAACTGTCTGCAACTGTCTGTTACTGTCTCTAACTGTATGTAACTGTCTGTAACTGTCTGTACCTGTAACTGTCTGTAACTGTAACTGTCTGTAACTGTAACTGTCTGTAACTGTAACTGTCTGTTACTGTGTGTAACTGTCTGTTACTGTCTGTAACTGTCTGTAACTGTCTGTAACTGTAACTGTCACTTACTGTGTGTAACTGTCTGTAACTGTCTGCAACTGTCTGTTACTGTCTGTAACTGTATGTAACTGTCTGTAACTGTAACTGTCTGTAACTGTAACTGTCTGTAACTGTCTGTAACTGTCTGCAACTGTCTGTTACTGTCTCTAACTGTATGTAACTGTCTGTAACTGTAACTGTAACTGTCTGTAACTGTAACTGTCTGTAACTGTCTGTAACTGGAACTGTCTGTTACTGTGTGTGACTGCCTGTAACTGTCTGTTACTGTCTGTAACCGTCTGTAACTGTCTGTTACTGTCTGTAACCGTCTGTAACTGTCTGTAACTGTCTGTAACTGTCTGTAACTGTCTGTAACTGTAACTGTCTGTAACTGTCTGTAACTGTCTGTAACTGTAACTGTCTGTAACTGTAACTGTCTGTAACTGTCTGCAACTGTCTGCAACTGTCTGTAACTGTCTGTAACTGTCTGTAACTGTCTGTAACTGTATGTAACTGTATGTAACTGTCTGTAACTGTCTGTAACTGTAACTGTCTGTAACTGTCTGTAACTGTCTGTAACTCTCTGCAACTGTCTGCAACTGTCTGTAACTGTCTGTAACTGTCTGTAACTGTATGTAACTGTCTGTAACTGTCTGTAACTGTAACTGTCTGTAACTGTCTGTAACTGTCTGTAACTCTCTGTAACTGTCTGTAACTGTAACTGTCTGTAACTGTCTGTAACTGTCTGTAACTCTCTGCAACTGTCTGCAACTGTCTGTAACTGTCTGTAACTGTATGTAACTGTCTGTAACTGTCTGTAACTGTAACTGTCTGTAACTGTCTGTAACTGTAACTGTCTGTAACTGTCTGTTACTGTATGTAACTGTCTGTAACTGTCTGTAACTGTAACTGTCTGTTACTGTATGTAACTGTCTGTAACTGTCTGTAACTGTCTGCAACTGTCTGTTACTGTCTCTAACTGTATGTAACTGTCTGTAACTGTCTGTACCTGTAACTGTCTGTAACTGTAACTGTCTGTAACTGTAACTGTCTGTAACTGTAACTGTCTGTTACTGTGTGTAACTGTCTGTTACTGTCTGTAACTGTCTGTAACTGTCTGTAACTGTAACTGTCACTTACTGTGTGTAACTGTCTGTAACTGTCTGCAACTGTCTGTTACTGTCTGTAACTGTATGTAACTGTCTGTAACTGTAACTGTCTGTAACTGTAACTGTCTGTAACTGTCTGTAACTGTCTGCAACTGTCTGTTACTGTCTGTAACTGTATGTAACTGTCTGTAACTGTCTGTAACTGTAACTGTCTCTAACTGTCTGTAACTGTATGTAACTGTCTGTAACTGTCTGTAACTGTCTGTAACTGTAACTGTCTGTAACTGTCTGTAACTGTCTGTAACTGTCTGTAACTGTCTGTAACTGTAACTGTCTGTAACTGTCTGTAACTGTCTGTAACTGTCTGTAACTGTCTGTTACTGTATGTAACTGTCTGTAACTGTCTGTAACTGTAACTGTCTGTAACTGTAACTGTCTGTAACTGTCTGTAACTGTCTGCAACTGTCTGTTACTGTCTCTAACTGTATGTAACTGTCTGTAACTGTAACTGTCTGTAACTGTAACTGTCTGTAACTGTCTGTAACTGTAACTGTCTGATACTGTCTGTAACTGTCTGTTACTGTCTGTAACTGTCTGTAACTGTCTGTAACTGTCTGTAACTGTAACTGTCTGTAACTGTAACTGTCTGTAACTGTAACTGTCTGTAACTGTCTGTAACTGTCTGTAACTGTCTGTAACTCTCTGTAACTGTCTGTAACTGTAACTGTCTGTAACTGTCTGTAACTGTCTGTAACTGTATGTAACTGTCTGTAACTGTCTGTAACTGTCTGTAACTGTCTGTTACTGTCTGTAACTGTCTCTAACTGTCTGTAACTGTAACTGTCTGTTACTGTTTGTAACTGTCTGTAACTGTCTGCAACTGTCTGTTACTGTATGTAACTGTCTGTAACTGTCTGTAACTGTAACTGTCTGTTACTGTCTGTTACTGTCTGTAACTGTATGTAACTGTCTGTAACTGTCTGTTACTGTCTGTAACTGTCTGCAACTGTCTGCAACTGTCTGTAACTGTCTGTAACTGTATGTAACTGTATGTAACTGTCTGTAACTGTCTGTAACTGTCTGTAACTGTAACTGTCTGTAACTGTCTGTAACTGTATGTAACTGTCTGTAACTGTTTTTAACTGTATGTAACTGTCTGTAACTGTCTGTTACTGTATGTAACTGTCTGTAACTGTTTGTAACTGTATATAACTGTCTGTAACTGTCTGTTACTGTCTGTAACTGTATGTAACTGTCTGTAACTGTCTGTAACTGTAACTGTCTGTTACTGTGTGTAACTGTCTGTAACTGTCTGCAACTGTCTGTTACTGTCTGTAACTGTATGTAACTGTCTGTAACTGTCTGTAACTGTAACTGTCTGTAACTGTAACTGTCTGTAACTGTCTGTAACTGTCTGTTACTGTATGTAACTGTATGTAACTGTCTGTAACTGTAACTGTCTGTAACTGTCTGTAACTGTAACTGTCTGTTACTGTATGTAACTGTCTGTAACTGTCTGTAACTGTCTGTAACTGTAACTGTCTGTAACTGTCTGTAACTGTAACTGTCTGTAACTGTCTGTAACTGTCTGTTACTGTATGTAACTGTCTGTAACTGTCTGTAACTGTAACTGTCTGTAACTGTCTGTAACTGTAACTGTCTGTAACTGTCTGCAACTATCTGCAACTGTCTGTAACTGTCTGTAACTGTCTGTAACTGTCTGTTACTGTCTGTAACTGTCTGTAACTGTCTGTAACTGTCTGTAACTGTCTGTAACTGTATGTAACTGTCTGTAACTGTCTGTTACTGTCTGTAACTGTCTGTAACTGTAACTGTCTGTTACTGTGTGTAACTGTCTGTAACTGTCTGTTACTGTTTGTAACTGTCTGTAACTGTCTGTAACTGTCTGTTACTGTGTGTAACTGTCTGTAACTGTCTGTTACTGTCTGTAACTGTATGTAACTGTCTGTAACTGTAACTGTAACTGTCTGTAACTGTAACTGTCTGTAACTGTCTGTAACTGTCTGTTACTGTATGTAACTGTCTGTAACTGTCTGTAACTGTAACTGTCTGTAACTGTCTGTAACTGTCTGTAACTGTCTGTATCTGTCTGTTGCTGTCTGTAACTGTCTGTAACTGTCTGTAACTGTAACTGTCTGTTACTGTGTGTAACTGTCTGTTACTGTCTGTAACTGTCTGTAACTGTCTGTAACTGTAACTGTCACTTACTGTGTGTAACTGTCTGTATATGTCTGCAACTGTCTGTTACTGTCTGTAACTGTATGTAACTGTCTGTAACTGTAACTGTCTGTAACTGTAACTGTCTGTAACTGTCTGTAACTGTCTGCAACTGTCTGTTACTGTCTCTAACTGTATGTAACTGTAACTGTAACTGTCTGTAACTGTAACTGTCTGTAACTGTAACTGTAACTGTCTGTAACTGTAACTGTATGTAACTGTCTGTAACTGTAACTGTCTGTAACTGTCTGTAACTGTAACTGTCTGTAACTGTAACTGTCTGCAACTGTCTGCAACTGTCTGTTACTGTCTCTAACTGTATGTAACTGTCTGTAACTGTAACTGTAACTGTCTGTAACTGTAACTGTCTGTAACTGTCTGTAACTGTCTGTAACTGTAACTGTCTGTAACTGTCTGTAACTGTCTGTACTGTAACTGTCTGTAACTGTAACTGTCTGTAACTGTCTGCAACTGTCTGCAACTGTCTGTAACTGTCTGTAACTGTCTGTAACTGTCTGTAACTGTATGTAACTGTCTGTAACTGTCTGTAACTGTAACTGTCTGTAACTGTCTGTAACTGTCTGTAACTCTCTGCAACTGTCTGCAACTGTCTGTAACTGTCTGTAACTGTCTGTAACTGTATGTAACTGTCTGTAACTGTCTGTTACTGTCTTTAACTGTCTGTAACTGTCTGTAACTGTAACTGTCTGTTACTGTGTGTGACTGCCTGTAACTGTCTGTTACTGTCTGTAACCGTCTGTAACTGTCTGTTACTGTCTGTAACCGTCTGTAACTGTCTGTAACTGTCTGTAACTGTCTGTAACTGTCTGTAACTGTAACTGTCTGTAACTGTCTGTAACTGTCTGTAACTGTAACTGTCTGTAACTGTAACTGTCTGTAACTGTCTGCAACTGTCTGCAACTGTCTGTAACTGTCTGTAACTGTCTGTAACTGTCTGTAACTGTATGTAACTGTCTGTAACTGTCTGTAACTGTAACTGTCTGTAACTGTCTGTAACTGTCTGTAACTCTCTGCAACTGTCTGCAACTGTCTGTAACTGTCTGTAACTGTCTGTAACTGTATGTAACTGTCTGTAACTGTCTGTAACTGTAACTGTCTGTAACTGTCTGTAACTGTCTGTAACTCTCTGTAACTGTCTGTAACTGTAACTGTCTGTAACTGTCTGTAACTGTCTGTAACTCTCTGCAACTGTCTGCAACTGTCTGTAACTGTCTGTAACTGTATGTAACTGTCTGTAACTGTCTGTAACTGTAACTGTCTGTAACTGTCTGTAACTCTCTGTAACTGTCTGTAACTGTAACTGTCTGTAACTGTCTGTTACTGTATGTAACTGTCTGTAACTGTCTGTAACTGTAACTGTCTGTTACTGTATGTAACTGTCTGTAACTGTCTGTAACTGTCTGCAACTGTCTGTTACTGTCTCTAACTGTATGTAACTGTCTGTAACTGTCTGTACCTGTAACTGTCTGTAACTGTAACTGTCTGTAACTGTAACTGTCTGTAACTGTAACTGTCTGTTACTGTGTGTAACTGTCTGTTACTGTCTGTAACTGTCTGTAACTGTCTGTAACTGTAACTGTCACTTACTGTGTGTAACTGTCTGTAACTGTCTGCAACTGTCTGTTACTGTCTGTAACTGTATGTAACTGTCTGTAACTGTAACTGTCTGTAACTGTAACTGTCTGTAACTGTCTGTAACTGTCTGCAACTGTCTGTTACTGTCTCTAACTGTATGTAACTGTCTGTAACTGTAACTGTCTGTAACTGTAACTGTCTGTAACTGTCTGTAACTGTAACTGTCTGTTACTGTGTGTGTAACTGTCTGTTACTGTCTGTAACTGTCTGTTACTGTCTGTAACTGTCTGTAACTGTCTGTAACTGTCTGTAACTGTCTGTAACTGTCTGTAACTGTCTGTAACTGTAACTGTCTGTAACTGTCTGTAACTGTCTGTAACTGTAACTGTCTGTAACTGTAACTGTCTGTAACTGTCTGCAACTGTCTGCAACTGTCTGTAACTGTCTGTAACTGTCTGTAACTGTCTGTAACTGTCTGTAACTGTATGTAACTGTCTGTAACTGTCTGTAACTGTAACTGTCTGTAACTGTCTGTAACTGTCTGTAACTCTCTGCAACTGTCTGCAACTGTCTGTAACTGTCTGTAACTGTCTGCAACTGTATGTAACTGTCTGTAACTGTCTGTAACTGTAACTGTCTGTAACTGTCTGTAACTGTCTGTAACTCTCTGTAACTGTCTGTAACTGTAACTGTCTGTAACTGTCTGTAACTGTCTGTAACTCTCTGCAACTGTCTGCAACTGTCTGTAACTGTCTGTAACTGTATGTAACTGTCTGTAACTGTCTGTAACTGTAACTGTCTGTAACTGTCTGTAACTGTCTGTAACTCTCTGTAACTGTCTGTAACTGTAACTGTCTGTAACTGTAACTGTAACTGTCTGTAACTGTAACTGTCTGTAACTGTCTGTAACTGTCTGTAACTGTCTGTAACTGTAACTGTCTGTAACTGTAACTGTCTGCAACTGTCTGCAACTGTCTGTTACTGTCTCTAACTGTATGTAACTGTCTGTAACTGTAACTGTAACTGTCTGTAACTGTAACTGTCTGTAACTGTCTGTAACTGTCTGTAACTGTAACTGTCTGTAACTGTCTGTAACTGTCTGTACTGTAACTGTCTGTAACTGTAACTGTCTGTAACTGTCTGCAACTGTCTGCAACTGTCTGTAACTGTCTGTAACTGTCTGTAACTGTCTGTTACTGTGTGTAACTGTCTGTAACTGTCTGTTACTGTTTGTAACTGTCTGTAACTGTCTGTAACTGTCTGTTACTGTGTGTAACTGTCTGTAACTGTCTGTTACTGTCTGTAACTGTATGTAACTGTCTGTAACTGTAACTGTAACTGTCTGTAACTGTAACTGTCTGTAACTGTCTGTAACTGTCTGTTACTGTATGTAACTGTCTGTAACTGTCTGTAACTGTAACTGTCTGTAACTGTCTGTAACTGTCTGTAACTGTCTGTATCTGTCTGTTGCTGTCTGTAACTGTCTGTAACTGTCTGTAACTGTAACTGTCTGTTACTGTGTGTAACTGTCTGTTACTGTCTGTAACTGTCTGTAACTGTCTGTAACTGTAACTGTCACTTACTGTGTGTAACTGTCTGTAACTGTCTGCAACTGTCTGTTACTGTCTGTAACTGTATGTAACTGTCTGTAACTGTCTGTAACTGTCTGTAACTGTAACTGTCTGTAACTGTCTGTAACTGTCTGTAACTGTCTGGTACTGTCTGTAACTGTCTGTAACTGTCTGTAACTGTAACTGTCTGTTACTGTGTGTAACTGTCTGTAACTGTCTGCAACTGTCTGTTACTGTCTGTAACTGTATGTAACCGTCTGTAATTGTCTGTAACTGTAACTGTCTGTAACTGTCTGTTACTGTATGTAACTGTCTGTAACTGTCTGTAACTGTAACTGTCTGTTACTGTATGTAACTGTCTGTAACTGTCTGTAACTGTCTGCAACTGTCTGTTACTGTCTCTAACTGTATGTAACTGTCTGTAACTGTCTGTACCTGTAACTGTCTGTAACTGTAACTGTCTGTAACTGTAACTGTCTGTAACTGTAACTGTCTGTTACTGTGTGTAACTGTCTGTTACTGTCTGTAACTGTCTGTAACTGTCTGTAACTGTAACTGTCACTTACTGTGTGTAACTGTCTGTAACTGTCTGCAACTGTCTGTTACTGTCTGTAACTGTATGTAACTGTCTGTAACTGTAACTGTCTGTAACTGTAACTGTCTGTAACTGTCTGTAACTGTCTGCAACTGTCTGTTACTGTCTCTAACTGTATGTAACTGTCTGTAACTGTAACTGTAACTGTCTGTAACTGTAACTGTCTGTAACTGTCTGTAACTGGAACTGTCTGTTACTGTGTGTGACTGCCTGTAACTGTCTGTTACTGTCTGTAACCGTCTGTAACTGTCTGTTACTGTCTGTAACCGTCTGTAACTGTCTGTAACTGTCTGTAACTGTCTGTAACTGTCTGTAACTGTAACTGTCTGTAACTGTCTGTAACTGTCTGTAACTGTAACTGTCTGTAACTGTAACTGTCTGTAACTGTCTGCAACTGTCTGCAACTGTCTGTAACTGTCTGTAACTGTCTGTAACTGTCTGTAACTGTATGTAACTGTATGTAACTGTCTGTAACTGTCTGTAACTGTAACTGTCTGTAACTGTCTGTAACTGTCTGTAACTCTCTGCAACTGTCTGCAACTGTCTGTAACTGTCTGTAACTGTCTGTAACTGTATGTAACTGTCTGTAACTGTCTGTAACTGTAACTGTCTGTAACTGTCTGTAACTGTCTGTAACTCTCTGTAACTGTCTGTAACTGTAACTGTCTGTAACTGTCTGTAACTGTCTGTAACTCTCTGCAACTGTCTGCAACTGTCTGTAACTGTCTGTAACTGTATGTAACTGTCTGTAACTGTCTGTAACTGTAACTGTCTGTAACTGTCTGTAACTGTAACTGTCTGTAACTGTCTGTTACTGTATGTAACTGTCTGTAACTGTCTGTAACTGTAACTGTCTGTTACTGTATGTAACTGTCTGTAACTGTCTGTAACTGTCTGCAACTGTCTGTTACTGTCTCTAACTGTATGTAACTGTCTGTAACTGTCTGTACCTGTAACTGTCTGTAACTGTAACTGTCTGTAACTGTAACTGTCTGTAACTGTAACTGTCTGTTACTGTGTGTAACTGTCTGTTACTGTCTGTAACTGTCTGTAACTGTCTGTAACTGTAACTGTCACATACTGTGTGTAACTGTCTGTAACTGTCTGCAACTGTCTGTTACTGTCTGTAACTGTATGTAACTGTCTGTAACTGTAACTGTCTGTAACTGTAACTGTCTGTAACTGTCTGTAACTGTCTGCAACTGTCTGTTACTGTCTGTAACTGTATGTAACTGTCTGTAACTGTCTGTAACTGTAACTGTCTCTAACTGTCTGTAACTGTATGTAACTGTCTGTAACTGTCTGTAACTGTCTGTAACTGTAACTGTCTGTAACTGTCTGTAACTGTCTGTAACTGTCTGTAACTGTCTGTAACTGTAACTGTCTGTAACTGTCTGTAACTGTCTGTAACTGTCTGTAACTGTCTGTTACTGTATGTAACTGTCTGTAACTGTCTGTAACTGTAACTGTCTGTAACTGTAACTGTCTGTAACTGTCTGTAACTGTCTGCAACTGTCTGTTACTGTCTCTAACTGTATGTAACTGTCTGTAACTGTAACTGTCTGTAACTGTAACTGTCTGTAACTGTCTGTAACTGTAACTGTCTGATACTGTCTGTAACTGTCTGTTACTGTCTGTAACTGTCTGTAACTGTCTGTAACTGTCTGTAACTGTAACTGTCTGTAACTGTAACTGTCTGTAACTGTAACTGTCTGTAACTGTCTGTAACTGTCTGTAACTGTCTGTAACTCTCTGTAACTGTCTGTAACTGTAACTGTCTGTAACTGTCTGTAACTGTCTGTAACTGTATGTAACTGTCTGTAACTGTCTGTAACTGTCTGTAACTGTCTGTTACTGTCTGTAACTGTCTCTAACTGTCTGTAACTGTAACTGTCTGTTACTGTTTGTAACTGTCTGTAACTGTCTGCAACTGTCTGTTACTGTATGTAACTGTCTGTAACTGTCTGTAACTGTAACTGTCTGTTACTGTCTGTTACTGTCTGTAACTGTATGTAACTGTCTGTAACTGTCTGTTACTGTCTGTAACTGTCTGCAACTGTCTGCAACTGTCTGTAACTGTCTGTAACTGTATGTAACTGTATGTAACTGTCTGTAACTGTCTGTAACTGTCTGTAACTGTAACTGTCTGTAACTGTCTGTAACTGTATGTAACTGTCTGTAACTGTTTTTAACTGTATGTAACTGTCTGTAACTGTCTGTTACTGTATGTAACTGTCTGTAACTGTTTGTAACTGTATATAACTGTCTGTAACTGTCTGTTACTGTCTGTAACTGTATGTAACTGTCTGTAACTGTCTGTAACTGTAACTGTCTGTTACTGTGTGTAACTGTCTGTAACTGTCTGCAACTGTCTGTTACTGTCTGTAACTGTATGTAACTGTCTGTAACTGTCTGTAACTGTAACTGTCTGTAACTGTAACTGTCTGTAACTGTCTGTAACTGTCTGTTACTGTATGTAACTGTCTGTAACTGTCTGTAACTGTAACTGTCTGTAACTGTCTGTAACTGTAACTGTCTGTTACTGTATGTAACTGTCTGTAACTGTCTGTAACTGTCTGTAACTGTAACTGTCTGTAACTGTCTGTAACTGTAACTGTCTGTAACTGTCTGTAACTGTCTGTTACTGTATGTAACTGTCTGTAACTGTCTGTAACTGTAACTGTCTGTAACTGTCTGCAACTATCTGCAACTGTCTGTAACTGTCTGTAACTGTCTGTAACTGTCTGTTACTGTCTGTAACTGTCTGTAACTGTCTGTAACTGTCTGTAACTGTCTGTAACTGTATGTAACTGTCTGTAACTGTCTGTTACTGTCTGTAACTGTCTGTAACTGTAACTGTCTGTTACTGTGTGTAACTGTCTGTAACTGTCTGTTACTGTTTGTAACTGTCTGTAACTGTCTGTAACTGTCTGTTACTGTGTGTAACTGTCTGTAACTGTCTGTTACTGTCTGTAACTGTATGTAACTGTCTGTAACTGTAACTGTAACTGTCTGTAACTGTAACTGTCTGTAACTGTCTGTAACTGTCTGTTACTGTATGTAACTGTCTGTAACTGTCTGTAACTGTAACTGTCTGTAACTGTCTGTAACTGTCTGTAACTGTCTGTATCTGTCTGTTGCTGTCTGTAACTGTCTGTAACTGTCTGTAACTGTAACTGTCTGTTACTGTGTGTAACTGTCTGTTACTGTCTGTAACTGTCTGTAACTGTCTGTAACTGTAACTGTCACTTACTGTGTGTAACTGTCTGTAACTGTCTGCAACTGTCTGTTACTGTCTGTAACTGTATGTAACTGTCTGTAACTGTAACTGTCTGTAACTGTAACTGTCTGTAACTGTCTGTAACTGTCTGCAACTGTCTGTTACTGTCTCTAACTGTATGTAACTGTAACTGTAACTGTCTGTAACTGTAACTGTCTGTAACTGTAACTGTAACTGTCTGTAACTGTAACTGTATGTAACTGTCTGTAACTGTAACTGTCTGTAACTGTCTGTAACTGTAACTGTCTGTAACTGTAACTGTCTGCAACTGTCTGCAACTGTCTGTTACTGTCTCTAACTGTATGTAACTGTCTGTAACTGTAACTGTAACTGTCTGTAACTGTAACTGTCTGTAACTGTCTGTAACTGTCTGTAACTGTAACTGTCTGTAACTGTCTGTAACTGTCTGTACTGTAACTGTCTGTAACTGTAACTGTCTGTAACTGTCTGCAACTGTCTGCAACTGTCTGTAACTGTCTGTAACTGTCTGTAACTGTCTGTAACTGTATGTAACTGTCTGTAACTGTCTGTAACTGTAACTGTCACTTACTGTGTGTAACTGTCTGTAACTGTCTGCAACTGTCTGTTACTGTCTGTAACTGTATGTAACTGTCTGTAACTGTAACTGTCTGTAACTGTAACTGTCTGTAACTGTCTGTAACTGTCTGCAACTGTCTGTTACTGTCTCTAACTGTATGTAACTGTAACTGTAACTGTCTGTAACTGTAACTGTCTGTAACTGTAACTGTAACTGTCTGTAACTGTAACTGTATGTAACTGTCTGTAACTGTAACTGTCTGTAACTGTCTGTAACTGTAACTGTCTGTAACTGTAACTGTCTGCAACTGTCTGCAACTGTCTGTTACTGTCTCTAACTGTATGTAACTGTCTGTAACTGTAACTGTAACTGTCTGTAACTGTAACTGTCTGTAACTGTCTGTAACTGTCTGTAACTGTAACTGTCTGTAACTGTCTGTAACTGTCTGTACTGTAACTGTCTGTAACTGTAACTGTCTGTAACTGTCTGCAACTGTCTGCAACTGTCTGTAACTGTCTGTAACTGTCTGTAACTGTCTGTAACTGTATGTAACTGTCTGTAACTGTCTGTAACTGTAACTGTCTGTAACTGTCTGTAACTGTCTGTAACTCTCTGCAACTGTCTGCAACTGTCTGTAACTGTCTGTAACTGTCTGTAACTGTATGTAACTGTCTGTAACTGTCTGTTACTGTCTTTAACTGTCTGTAACTGTCTGTAACTGTAACTGTCTGTTACTGTGTGTGACTGCCTGTAACTGTCTGTTACTGTCTGTAACCGTCTGTAACTGTCTGTTACTGTCTGTAACCGTCTGTAACTGTCTGTAACTGTCTGTAACTGTCTGTAACTGTCTGTAACTGTAACTGTCTGTAACTGTCTGTAACTGTCTGTAACTGTAACTGTCTGTAACTGTAACTGTCTGTAACTGTCTGCAACTGTCTGCAACTGTCTGTAACTGTCTGTAACTGTCTGTAACTGTCTGTAACTGTCTGTAACTGTATGTAACTGTCTGTAACTGTCTGTAACTGTAACTGTCTGTAACTGTCTGTAACTGTCTGTAACTCTCTGCAACTGTCTGCAACTGTCTGTAACTGTCTGTAACTGTCTGTAACTGTATGTAACTGTCTGTAACTGTCTGTAACTGTAACTGTCTGTAACTGTCTGTAACTGTCTGTAACTCTCTGTAACTGTCTGTAACTGTAACTGTCTGTAACTGTCTGTAACTGTCTGTAACTCTCTGTAACTGTCTGTAACTGTAACTGTCTGTAACTGTCTGTTACTGTATGTAACTGTCTGTAACTGTCTGTAACTGTAACTGTCTGTTACTGTATGTAACTGTCTGTAACTGTCTGTAACTGTCTGCAACTGTCTGTTACTGTCTCTAACTGTATGTAACTGTCTGTAACTGTCTGTACCTGTAACTGTCTGTAACTGTAACTGTCTGTAACTGTAACTGTCTGTAACTGTAACTGTCTGTTACTGTGTGTAACTGTCTGTTACTGTCTGTAACTGTCTGTAACTGTCTGTAACTGTAACTGTCACTTACTGTGTGTAACTGTCTGTAACTGTCTGCAACTGTCTGTTACTGTCTGTAACTGTATGTAACTGTCTGTAACTGTAACTGTCTGTAACTGTAACTGTCTGTAACTGTCTGTAACTGTCTGCAACTGTCTGTTACTGTCTCTAACTGTATGTAACTGTCTGTAACTGTAACTGTCTGTAACTGTAACTGTCTGTAACTGTCTGTAACTGTAACTGTCTGTTACTGTGTGTGACTGCCTGTAACTGTCTGTTACTGTCTGTAACCGTCTGTAACTGTCTGTTACTGTCTGTAACTGTCTGTAACTGTCTGTAACTGTCTGTAACTGTCTGTAACTGTCTGTAACTGTCTGTAACTGTAACTGTCTGTAACTGTCTGTAACTGTCTGTAACTGTAACTGTCTGTAACTGTAACTGTCTGTAACTGTCTGCAACTGTCTGCAACTGTCTGTAACTGTCTGTAACTGTCTGTAACTGTCTGTAACTGTCTGTAACTGTATGTAACTGTCTGTAACTGTCTGTAACTGTAACTGTCTGTAACTGTCTGTAACTGTCTGTAACTCTCTGCAACTGTCTGCAACTGTCTGTAACTGTCTGTAACTGTCTGCAACTGTATGTAACTGTCTGTAACTGTCTGTAACTGTAACTGTCTGTAACTGTCTGTAACTGTCTGTAACTCTCTGTAACTGTCTGTAACTGTAACTGTCTGTAACTGTCTGTAACTGTCTGTAACTCTCTGCAACTGTCTGCAACTGTCTGTAACTGTCTGTAACTGTATGTAACTGTCTGTAACTGTCTGTAACTGTAACTGTCTGTAACTGTCTGTAACTGTCTGTAACTCTCTGTAACTGTCTGTAACTGTAACTGTCTGTAACTGTAACTGTAACTGTCTGTAACTGTAACTGTCTGTAACTGTCTGTAACTGTCTGTAACTGTCTGTAACTGTAACTGTCTGTAACTGTAACTGTCTGCAACTGTCTGCAACTGTCTGTTACTGTCTCTAACTGTATGTAACTGTCTGTAACTGTAACTGTAACTGTCTGTAACTGTAACTGTCTGTAACTGTCTGTAACTGTCTGTAACTGTAACTGTCTGTAACTGTCTGTAACTGTCTGTACTGTAACTGTCTGTAACTGTAACTGTCTGTAACTGTCTGCAACTGTCTGCAACTGTCTGTAACTGTCTGTAACTGTCTGTAACTGTCTGTAACTGTATGTAACTGTCTGTAACTGTCTGTAACTGTAACTGTCTGTAACTGTCTGTAACTGTCTGTAACTCTCTGCAACTGTCTGCAACTGTCTGTAACTGTCTGTAACTGTCTGTAACTGTATGTAACTGTCTGTAACTGTCTGTAACTGTAACTGTCTGTAACTGTCTGTAACTGTCTGTAACTCTCTGTAACTGTCTGTAACTGTAACTGTCTGTAACTGTCTGTAACTGTCTGTAACTGTCTGTAACTGTCTGTTACTGTCTGTAACTGTCTCTAACTGTCTGTAACTGTCTGCAACTGTCTGTTACTGTCTCTAACTGTATGTAACTGTCTGTAACTGTAACTGTCTGTAACTGTAACTGTCTGTAACTGTCTGTAACTGTCTGTAACTGTATGTAACTGTCTGTAACTGTCTGTAACTGTAACTGTCTGTAACTGTCTGTAACTGTAACTGTCTGTAACTGTCTGTAACTGTCTGTTACTGTCTGTAACTGTCTGTAACTGTCTGTAACTGACTGTAACTGTCTGTAACTGTAACTGTCTGTAACTGTAACTGTCTGTAACTGTCTGCAACTGTCTGCAACTGTCTGTAACTGTCTCTTACTGTCTGTTACTGTCTGTAACTGTATGTAACTGTCTGTAACTGTCTGTAACTGTCTGTAACTGTCTGCAACTGTCTGTAACTGTCTGTAACTGTCTGTAACTGTCTGTAACTGTCTGTAACTGTCTGGTACTGTCTGTAACTGTCTGTAACTGTCTGCAACTGTCTGTAACTGTAACTGTCTGTTACTGTGTATAACTGTCTGTAACTGTCTGCAACTGTCTGTTACTGTCTGTAACTGTATGTAACTGTCTGTAATTGTCTGTAACTGTAACTGTCTGTAACTGTCTGTTACTGTATGTAACTGTCTGTAACTGTCTGTAACTGTAACTGTAACTGTATGTAACTGTCTGTAACTGTCTGTAACTGTCTGCAACTGTCTGTTACTGTCTCTAACTGTATGTAACTGTCTGTAACTGTCTGTAACTGTCTGTAACTGTAACTGTCTGTAACTGTAACTGTCTGTAACTGTCTGTAACTGTAACTGTCTGTAACTGTAACTGTCTGTAACTGTCTGTAACTGTCTGTTACTGTATGTAACTGTCTGTAACTGTCTGTAATTGTAACTGTCTGTAACTGTCTGTAACTGTCTGTAACTGTCTGTAACTGTCTGTAACTGTCTGTAACTGTCTGTAACTGTCTGTTACTGTCTGTAACTGTCTGTAACTGTAACTGTCTGTTACTGTGTGTGACTGCCTGTAACTGTCTGTTACTGTCTGTAACCGTCTGTAACTGTCTGTTACTGTCTGTAACCGTCTGTAACTGTCTGTAACTGTCTGTAACTGTCTGTAACTGTCTGTAACTGTAACTGTCTGTAACTGTCTGTAACTGTCTGTAACTGTAACTGTCTGTAACTGTAACTGTCTGCAACTGTCTGCAACTGTCTGCAACTGTCTGTAACTGTCTGTAACTGACTGTAACTGTCTGTAACTGTAACTGTCTGTAACTGTAACTGTCTGTAACTGTCTGCAACTGTCTGCAACTGTCTGTAACTGTCTGTAACTGTCTGTTACTGTCTGTAACTGTATGTAACTGTCTGTAACTGTCTGTAACTGTCTGTAACTGTAACTGTCTGTAACTGTCTGTAACTGTCTGTAACTGTCTGTAACTGTCTGGTACTGTCTGTAACTGTCTGTAACTGTCTGCAACTGTCTGCAACTGTCTGTAACTGTCTGTAACTGTCTGTTACTGTCTGTAACTGTATGTAACTGTCTGTAACTGTCTGTAACTGTCTGTAACTGTAACTGTCTCTAACTGTCTGTAACTGTATGTAACTGTCTGTAACTGTCTGTAACTGTCTGTAACTGTAACTGTCTGTAACTGTCTGTAACTGTCTGTAACTGTCTGTAACTGTCTGGTACTGTCTGTAACTGTCTGTAACTGTCTGCAACTGTCTGTAACTGTAACTGTCTGTTACTGTGTGTAACTGTCTGTAACTGTCTGCAACTGTCTGTTACTGTCTGTAACTGTATGTAACTGTCTGTAATTGTCTGTAACTGTAACTGTCTGTAACTGTCTGTTACTGTATGTAACTGTCTGTAACTGTCTGTAACTGTAACTGTCTGTTACTGTATGTAACTGTCTGTAACTGTCTGTAACTGTCTGCAACTGTCTGTTACTGTCTCTAACTGTATGTAACTGTCTGTAACTGTCTGTAACTGTAACTGTCTGTAACTGTAACTGTCTGTAACTGTCTGTAACTGTAACTGTCTGTAACTGTAACTGTCTGTAACTGTCTGTAACTGTCTGTTACTGTATGTAACTGTCTGTAACTGTCTGTAATTGTAACTGTCTGTAACTGTCTGTTACTGTATGTTACTGTCTGCTACTGTCTGTAACTGTACGTAACTTTGTGTAACTGTCTGTTACTGTCTGTTACTGTCTGTAACTGTCTGTTACTGTCTGTAACTGTATGTAACTGTCTGTAACTGTCTGTTACTGTCTGTAACTGTCTGCAACTGTCTGTAACTGTCTGTAACTGTATGTAACTGTCAGTAACTGTCTGTAACTGTCTGTAACTGTCTGTAACTGTCTTTAACTGTCTGTAACTGTCTGTAACTCTTTGTAACTGTCTGTTACTGTCTGTAACTGTCTGTAACTGTCTGTAACTGTAACTGTCTGTTACTGTGTGTGACTGCCTGTAACTGTCTGTTACTGTCTGTAACCGTCTGTAACTGTCTGTTACTGTCTGTAACTGTCTGTAACTGTCTGTAACTGTCTGTAACTGTCTGTAACTGTCTGTAACTGTAACTGTCTGTAACTGTCTGTAACTGTCTGTAACTGTAACTGTCTGTAACTGTAACTGTCTGTAACTGTCTGCAACTGTCTGTAACTGTCTGTAACTGTCTGTAACTGTATGTAACTGTCTGTAACTGTCTGTAACTGTAACTGTCTGTTACTGTATGTAACTGTCTGTAACTGTCTGTAACTGTAACTGTCTGTTACTGTATGTAACTGTCTGTAACTGTCTGTAACTGTCTGCAACTGTCTGTTACTGTCTCTAACTGTATGTAACTGTCTGTAACTGTCTGTAACTGTAACTGTCTGTAACTGTAACTGTCTGTAACTGTCTGTAACTGTAACTGTCTGTAACTGTAACTGTCTGTAACTGTCTGTAACTGTCTGTTACTGTATGTAACTGTCTGTAACTGTCTGTAATTGTAACTGTCTGTAACTGTCTGTTACTGTATGTTACTGTCTGCTACTGTCTGTAACTGTACGTAACTTTGTGTAACTGTCTGTTACTGTCTGTTACTGTCTGTAACTGTCTGTTACTGTCTGTAACTGTATGTAACTGTCTGTAACTGTCTGTTACTGTCTGTAACTGTCTGCAACTGTCTGTAACTGTCTGTAACTGTATGTAACTGTCAGTAACTGTCTGTAACTGTCTGTAACTGTCTGTAACTGTCTTTAACTGTCTGTAACTGTCTGTAACTCTTTGTAACTGTCTGTTACTGTCTGTAACTGTCTGTAACTGTCTGTAACTGTAACTGTCTGTTACTGTGTGTGACTGCCTGTAACTGTCTGTTACTGTCTGTAACCGTCTGTAACTGTCTGTTACTGTCTGTAACTGTCTGTAACTGTCTGTAACTGTCTGTAACTGTCTGTAACTGTCTGTAACTGTAACTGTCTGTAACTGTCTGTAACTGTCTGTAACTGTAACTGTCTGTAACTGTAACTGTCTGTAACTGTCTGCAACTGTCTGTAACTGTCTGTAACTGTCTGTAACTGTATGTAACTGTCTGTAACTGTCTGTAACTGTAACTGTCTGTAACTGTCTGTAACTGTCTGTAACTCTCTGTAACTGTCTGTAACTGTAACTGTCTGTAACTGTCTGTAACTGTCTGTAACTCTCTGCAACTGTCTGCAACTGTCTGTAACTGTCTGTAACTGTATGTAACTGTCTGTAACTGTCTGTAACTGTAACTGTCTGTAACTGTCTGTAACTGTCTGTAACTCTCTGTAACTGTCTGTAACTGTAACTGTCTGTAACTGTAACTGTCTGTAACTGTAACTGTAACTGTCTGTAACTGTAACTGTCTGTAACTGTCTGTAACTGTAACTGTCTGTAACTGTCTGTAACTGTAACTGTCTGTAACTGTAACTGTCTGCAACTGTCTGCAACTGTCTGTTACTGTCTCTAACTGTATGTTACTGTCTGTAACTGTAACTGTAACTGTCTGTAACTGTAACTGTCTGTAACTGTCTGTAACTGTAACTGTCTGTAACTGTCTGTAACTGTCTGTACTGTAACTGTCTGTAACTGTAACTGTCTGTAACTGTCTGCAACTGTCTGCAACTGTCTGTAACTGTCTGTAACTGTCTGTAACTGTCTGTAACTGTATGTAACTGTCTGTAACTGTCTGTAACTGTAACTGTCTGTAACTGTCTGTAACTGTCTGTAACTCTCTGCAACTGTCTGCAACTGTCTGTAACTGTCTGTAACTGTCTGTAACTGTATGTAACTGTCTGTAACTGTCTGTAACTGTAACTGTCTGTAACTGTCTGTAACTGTCTGTAACTCTCTGTAACTGTCTGTAACTGTAACTGTCTGTAACTGTCTGTAACTGTCTGTAACTGTCTGTAACTGTCTGTTACTGTCTGTAACTGTCTCTAACTGTCTGTAACTGTCTGCAACTGTCTGTTACTGTCTCTAACTGTATGTAACTGTCTGTAACTGTAACTGTCTGTAACTGTAACTGTCTGTAACTGTCTGTAACTGTCTGTAACTGTATGTAACTGTCTGTAACTGTCTGTAACTGTAACTGTCTGTAACTGTCTGTAACTGTCTGTTACTGTCTGTAACTGTCTGTAACTGTCTGTAACTGACTGTAACTGTCTGTAACTGTAACTGTCTGTAACTGTAACTGTCTGTAACTGTCTGCAACTGTCTGCAACTGTCTGTAACTGTCTCTTACTGTCTGTTACTGTCTGTAACTGTATGTAACTGTCTGTAACTGTCTGTAACTGTCTGTAACTGTCTGCAACTGTCTGTAACTGTCTGTAACTGTCTGTAACTGTCTGTAACTGTCTGTAACTGTCTGGTACTGTCTGTAACTGTCTGTAACTGTCTGCAACTGTCTGTAACTGTAACTGTCTGTTACTGTGTGTAACTGTCTGTAACTGTCTGCAACTGTCTGTTACTGTCTGTAACTGTATGTAACTGTCTGTAATTGTCTGTAACTGTAACTGTCTGTAACTGTCTGTTACTGTATGTAACTGTCTGTAACTGTCTGTAACTGTAACTGTCTGTTACTGTATGTAACTGTCTGTAACTGTCTGTAACTGTCTGCAACTGTCTGTTACTGTCTCTAACTGTATGTAACTGTCTGTAACTGTCTGTAACTGTAACTGTCTGTAACTGTAACTGTCTGTAACTGTCTGTAACTGTAACTGTCTGTAACTGTAACTGTCTGTAACTGTCTGTAACTGTCTGTTACTGTATGTAACTGTCTGTAACTGTCTGTAATTGTAACTGTCTGTAACTGTCTGTAACTGTCTGTAACTGTCTGTAACTGTCTGTAACTGTCTGTAACTGTCTGTTACTGTCTGTAACTGTCTGTAACTGTCTGTAACTGTAACTGTCTGTTACTGTGTGTGACTGCCTGTAACTGTCTGTTACTGTCTGTAACCGTCTGTAACTGTCTGTTACTGTCTGTAACCGTCTGTAACTGTCTGTAACTGTCTGTAACTGTCTGTAACTGTCTGTAACTGTAACTGTCTGTAACTGTCTGTAACTGTCTGTAACTGTAACTGTCTGTAACTGTAACTGTCTGCAACTGTCTGCAACTGTCTGCAACTGTCTGTAACTGTCTGTAACTGACTGTAACTGTCTGTAACTGTAACTGTCTGTAACTGTAACTGTCTGTAACTGTCTGCAACTGTCTGCAACTGTCTGTAACTGTCTGTAACTGTCTGTTACTGTCTGTAACTGTATGTAACTGTCTGTAACTGTCTGTAACTGTCTGTAACTGTAACTGTCTGTAACTGTCTGTAACTGTCTGTAACTGTCTGTAACTGTCTGGTACTGTCTGTAACTGTCTGTAACTGTCTGCAACTGTCTGCAACTGTCTGTAACTGTCTGTAACTGTCTGTTACTGTCTGTAACTGTATGTAACTGTCTGTAACTGTCTGTAACTGTCTGTAACTGTAACTGTCTCTAACTGTCTGTAACTGTATGTAACTGTCTGTAACTGTCTGTAACTGTCTGTAACTGTAACTGTCTGTAACTGTCTGTAACTGTCTGTAACTGTCTGTAACTGTCTGGTACTGTCTGTAACTGTCTGTAACTGTCTGCAACTGTCTGTAACTGTAACTGTCTGTTACTGTGTGTAACTGTCTGTAACTGTCTGCAACTGTCTGTTACTGTCTGTAACTGTATGTAACTGTCTGTAATTGTCTGTAACTGTAACTGTCTGTAACTGTAACTGTCTGTTACTGTATGTAACTGTCTGTAACTGTCTGTAACTGTCTGCAACTGTCTGTTACTGTCTCTAACTGTATGTAACTGTCTGTAACTGTCTGTAACTGTAACTGTCTGTAACTGTAACTGTCTGTAACTGTCTGTAACTGTAACTGTCTGTAACTGTAACTGTCTGTAACTGTCTGTAACTGTCTGTTACTGTATGTAACTGTCTGTAACTGTCTGTAATTGTAACTGTCTGTAACTGTCTGTTACTGTATGTTACTGTCTGCTACTGTCTGTAACTGTACGTAACTTTGTGTAACTGTCTGTTACTGTCTGTTACTGTCTGTAACTGTCTGTTACTGTCTGTTACTGTCTGTAACTGTATGTAACTGTCTGTAACTGTCTGTTACTGTCTGTAACTGTCTGCAACTGTCTGTAACTGTCTGTAACTGTATGTAACTGTCAGTAACTGTCTGTAACTGTCTGTAACTGTCTGTAACTGTCTTTAACTGTCTGTAACTGTCTGTAACTCTCTGTAACTGTCTGTTACTGTCTGTAACTGTCTGTAACTGTCTGTAACTGTAACTGTCTGTTACTGTGTGTGACTGCCTGTAACTGTCTGTTACTGTCTGTAACCGTCTGTAACTGTCTGTTACTGTCTGTAACTGTCTGTAACTGTCTGTAACTGTCTGTAACTGTCTGTAACTGTCTGTAACTGTAACTGTCTGTAACTGTCTGTAACTGTCTGTAACTGTAACTGTCTGTAACTGTAACTGTCTGTAACTGTCTGCAACTGTCTGCAACTGTCTGTAACTGTCTGTAACTGACTGTAACTGTCTGTAACTGTAACTGTCTGTAACTGTAACTGTCTGTAACTGTCTGCAACTGTCTGCAACTGTCTGTAACTGTCTGTAACTGTCTGTTACTGTCTGTAACTGTATGTAACTGTCTGTAACTGTCTGTAACTGTCTGTAACTGTAACTGTCTGTAACTGTCTGTAACTGTCTGTAACTGTCTGGTACTGTCTGTAACTGTCTGTAACTGTCTGCAACTGTCTGCAACTGTCTGTAACTGTCTGTAACTGTCTGTTACTGTCTGTAACTGTCTGTAACTGTCTCTTACTGTCTGTAACTGTCTGTAACTGTAACTGTCTGTAACTGTCTGTAACTGTCTGTAACTGTCTGTAACTGTCTGGTACTGTCTGTAACTGTCTGTAACTGTCTGTAACTGTCTGTAACTGTAACTGTCTGTTACTGTGTGTAACTGTCTGTAACTGTCTGCAACTGTCTGTTACTGTCTGTAACTGTATGTAACTGTCTGTAATTGTCTGTAACTGTAACTGTCTGTAACTGTCTGTTACTGTATGTAACTGTCTGTAACTGTCTGTAACTGTAACTGTCTGTTACTGTATGTAACTGTCTGTAACTGTCTGTAACTGTCTGCAACTGTCTGTTACTGTCTCTAACTGTATGTAACTGTCTGTAACTGTCTGTAACTGTAACTGTCTGTAACTGTAACTGTCTGTAACTGTCTGTAACTGTAACTGTCTGTAACTGTAACTGTCTGTAACTGTCTGTAACTGTCTGTTACTGTATGTAACTGTCTGTAACTGTCTGTAATTGTAACTGTCTGTAACTGTCTGTTACTGTATGTTACTGTCTGCTACTGTCTGTAACTGTACGTAACTTTGTGTAACTGTCTGTAACTGTCTGTTACTGTCTGTAACTGTCTGTAACTGTCTGTAACTGTCTGTAACTGTCTGTAACTGTCTGTAACTGTAACTGTCTGTAACTGTCTGTAACTGTCTGTAACTGTCTTTAACTGTCTGTAACTGTCTGTAACTGTCTGTAACTGTCTGTTACTGTCTTTAACTGTCTGTAACTGTCTGTAACTGTCTGTAACTGTAACTGTCTGTTACTGTGTGTGACTGCCTGTAACTGTCTGTTACTGTCTGTAACCGTCTGTAACTGTCTGTTACTGTCTGTAACCGTCTGTAACTGTCTGTAACTGTCTGTAACTGTCTGTAACTGTCTGTAACTGTAACTGTCTGTAACTGTCTGTAACTGTAACTGTCTGTAACTGTAACTGTCTGTAACTGTCTGCAACTGTCTGCAACTGTCTGTAACTGTCTGTAACTGTCTGTAACTGTCTGTAACTGTATGTAACTGTCTGTAACTGTCTGTAACTGTAACTGTCTGTAACTGTCTGTAACTGTCTGTAACTCTCTGCAACTGTCTGCAACTGTCTGTAACTGTCTGTAACTGTCTGTAACTGTATGTAACTGTCTGTAACTGTCTGTAACTGTAACTGTCTGTAACTGTCTGTAACTGTCTGTAACTCTCTGTAACTGTCTGTAACTGTAACTGTCTGTAACTGTCTGTAACTGTCTGTAACTCTCTGCAACTGTCTGCAACTGTCTGTAACTGTCTGTAACTGTATGTAACTGTCTGTAACTGTCTGTAACTGTAACTGTCTGTAACTGTCTGTAACTGTCTGTAACTCTCTGTAACTGTCTGTAACTGTAACTGTCTGTAACTGTTTGTAACTGTCTGTAACTGTCTGTAACTGTCTGTTACTGTATGTAACTGTCTCTAACTGTCTGTAACTGTCTGCAACTGTCTGTTACTGTCTCTAACTGTATGTAACTGTCTGTAACTGTCTGTAACTGTAACTGTCTGTAACTGTAACTGTCTGTAACTGTCTGTAACTGTATGTAACTGTCTGTAACTGTCTGTAACTGTAACTGTCTCGTAACTGTCTATAACTGTCTGTTACTGTCTGTAACTGTCTGTAACTGTCTGTAACTGACTGTAACTGTCTGTAACTGTAACTGTCTGTAACTGTAACTGTCTGTAACTGTCTGCAACTGTCTGCAACTGTCTGTAACTGTCTGTAACTGTCTGTTACTGTCTGTAACTGTATGTAACTGTCTGTAACTGTCTGTAACTGTCTGTAACTGTAACTGTCTGTAACTGTCTGTAACTGTCTGTAACTGTCTGGTACTGTCTGTAACTGTCTGTAACTGTCTGTAACTGTAACTGTCTGTTACTGTGTGTAACTGTCTGTAACTGTCTGCAACTGTCTGTTACTGTCTGTAACTGTATGTAACCGTCTGTAATTGTCTGTAACTGTAACTGTCTGTAACTGTCTGTTACTGTATGTAACTGTCTGTAACTGTCTGTAACTGTAACTGTCTGTTACTGTATGTAACTGTCTGTAACTGTCTGTAACTGTCTGCAACTGTCTGTTACTGTCTCTAACTGTATGTAACTGTCTGTAACTGTCTGTAACTGTAACTGTCTGTAACTGTAACTGTCTGTAACTGTAACTGTCTGTAACTGTAACTGTCTGTTACTGTGTGTAACTGTCTGTTACTGTCTGTAACTGTCTGTAACTGTCTGTAACTGTAACTGTCACTTACTGTGTGTAACTGTCTGTAACTGTAACTGTCTGTAACTGTAACTGTCTGTAACTGTAACTGTCTGTAACTGTAACTGTCTGTTACTGTGTGTAACTGTCTGTTACTGTCTGTAACTGTCTGTAACTGTCTGTAACTGTAACTGTCACTTACTGTGTGTAACTGTCTGTAACTGTCTGCAACTGTCTGTTACTGTCTGTAACTGTATGTAACTGTCTGTAACTGTAACTCTCTGTAACTGTAACTGTTTGTAACTGTCTGTAACTGTCTGCAACTGTCTGTTACTGTCTCTAACTGTATGTAACTGTCTGTAACTGTAACTGTAACTGTCTGTAACTGTAACTGTCTGTAACTGTCTGTAACTGTAACTGTCTGTAACTGTCTGTACCTGTCTGTAACTGTAACTGTCTGTAACTGTAACTGTCTGCAACTGTCTGCAACTGTCTGTTACTGTCTCTAACTGTATGTAACTGTCTGTAACTGTAACTGTAACTGTCTGTAACTGTAACTGTCTGTAACTGTCTGTAACTGTATGTAACTGTCTGTAACTGTAACTGTCTGTAACTGTCTGTAACTGTCTGTAACTGTAACTGTCTGTAACTGTAACTGTCTGTAACTGTCTGCAACTGTCTGCAACTGTCTGTAACTGTCTGTAACTGTCTGTAACTGTATGTAACTGTCTGTAACTGTCTGTAACTTTAACTGTCTGTAACTGTCTGTAACTGTCTGTAACTCTCTGCAACTGTCTGCAACTGTCTGTAACTGTCTGTAAGTGTCTGTAACTGTATGTAACTGTCTGTAACTGTCTGTAACTGTAACTGTCTGTAACTGTCTGTAACTGTCTGTAACTGTAACTGTCTGTAACTGTAACTGTCTGTAACTGTCTGTAACTGTCTGTAACTGTCTGTAACTGTCTGTTACTGTCTGTAACTGTCTCTAACTGTCTGTAACTGTCTGCAACTGTCTGTTACTGTCTGTAACTGTATGTAACTGTCTGTAACTGTCTGTAACTGTAACTGTCTGTAACTGTAACTGTCTGTAACTGTCTGTAACTGTCTGTAACTGTATGTAACTGTCTGTAACTGTCTGTAACTCTAACTGTCTGTAACTGTCTGTAACTGTCTGTTACTGTCTGTAACTGTCTGTAACTGTCTGTAACTGACTGTAACTGTCTGTAACTGTAACTGTCTGTAACTGTAACTGTCTGTAACTGTAACTGTCTGTAACTGTCTGCAACTGTCTGCAACTGTCTGTAACTGTCTGTAACTGTCTGTTACTGTCTGTAACTGTATGTAACTGTCTGTAACTGTCTGTAACTGTCTGTAACTGTAACTGTCTGTAACTGTCTGTAACTGTCTGTAACTGTCTGGTACTGTCTGTAACTGTCTGTAACTGTCTGCAACTGTCTGTAACTGTAACTGTCTGTTACTGTGTGTAACTGTCTGTAACTGTCTGCAACTGTCTGTTACTGTCTGTAACTCTATGTAACTGTCTGTAATTGTCTGTAACTGTAACTGTCTGTAACTGTCTGTTTCTGTATGTAACTGTCTGTAACTGTCTGTAACTGTAACTGTCTGTTACTGTATGTAACTGTCTGTAACTGTCTGTAACTGTCTGCAACTGTCTGTTACTGTCTCTAACTGTATGTAACTGTCTGTAACTGTCTGTAACTGTAACTGTCTGTAACTGTAACTGTCTGTAACTGTCTGTAACTGTAACTGTCTGTAACTGTAACTGTCTGTAACTGTCTGTAACTGTCTGTTACTGTATGTAACTGTCTGTAACTGTCTGTAATTGTAACTGTCTGTAACTGTCTGTAACTGTCTGTAACTGTCTGTAACTGTCTGTAACTGTCTGTTACTGTCTGTAACTGTCTGTAACTGTCTGTAACTGTAACTGTCTGTTACTGTGTGTGACTGCCTGTAACTGTCTGTTACTGTCTGTAACCGTCTGTAACTGTCTGTTACTGTCTGTAACCGTCTGTAACTGTCTGTAACTGTCTGTAACTGTCTGTAACTGTAACTGTCTGTAACTGTAACTGTCTGCAACTGTCTGCAACTGTCTGCAACTGTCTGTAACTGTCTGTAACTGACTGTAACTGTCTGTAACTGTAACTGTCTGTAACTGTAACTGTCTGTAACTGTCTGCAACTGTCTGCAACTGTCTGTAACTGTCTGTAACTGTCTGTTACTGTCTGTAACTGTATGTAACTGTATGTAACTGTCTGTAACTGTCTGTAACTGTAACTGTCTGTAACTGTCTGTAACTGTCTGTAACTGTCTGTAACTGTCTGGTACTGTCTGTAACTGTCTGTAACTGTCTGCAACTGTCTGTAACTGTCTGTAACTGTCTGTAACTGTCTGTAACTGTAACTGTCTGTAACTGTCTGTAACTGTCTGTAACTGTCTGTAACTGTCTGGTACTGTCTGTAACTGTATGTAACTGTCTGTAACTGTCTGTAACTGTCTGTAACTGTAACTGTCTGTAACTGTATGTAACTGTCTGTAACTGTCTGTAACTGTCTGTAACTGTAACTGTCTGTAACTGTCTGTAACTGTCTGTAACTGTCTGTAACTGTCTGTAACTGTCTGGTACTGTCTGTAACTGTCTGTAACTGTCTGCAACTGTCTGTAACTGTAACTGTCTGTTACTGTGTGTAACTGTCTGTAACTGTCTGCAACTGTCTGTTACTGTCTGTAACTGTATGTAACTGTCTGTAATTGTCTGTAACTGTAACTGTCTGTAACTGTCTGTTACTGTATGTAACTGTCTGTAACTGTCTGTAACTGTAACTGTCTGTTACTGTATGTAACTGTCTGTAACTGTCTGTAACTGTCTGCAACTGTCTGTTACTGTCTCTAACTGTATGTAACTGTCTGTAACTGTCTGTAACTGTAACTGTCTGTAACTGTAACTGTCTGTAACTGTCTGTAACTGTAACTGTCTGTAACTGTAACTGTCTGTAACTGTCTGTAACTGTCTGTTACTGTATGTAACTGTCTGTAACTGTCTGTAATTGTAACTGTCTGTAACTGTCTGGTACTGTCTGTAACTGTCTGTAACTGTCTGTAACTGTAACTGTCTGTTACTGTGTGTAACTGTCTGTAACTGTCTGCAACTGTCTGTTACTGTCTGTAACTGTATGTAACCGTCTGTAATTGTCTGTAACTGTAACTGTCTGTAACTGTCTGTTACTGTATGTAACTGTCTGTAACTGTCTGTAACTGTAACTGTCTGTTACTGTATGTAACTGTCTGTAACTGTCTGTAACTGTCTGCAACTGTCTGCAACTGTCTGCAACTGTCTGTAACTGTCTGTAACTGTCTGTAACTGTAACTGTCTGTAACTGTAACTGTCTGTAACTGTAACTGTCTGTAACTGTAACTGTCTGTTACTGTGTGTAACTGTCTGTTACTGTCTGTAACTGTCTGTAACTGTCTGTAACTGTAACTGTCACTTACTGTGTGTAACTGTCTGTAACTGTCTGCAACTGTCTGTTACTGTCTGTAACTGTATGTAACTGTCTGTAACTGTAACTGTCTGTAACTGTAACTGTCTGTAACTGTCTGTAACTGTCTGCAACTGTCTGTTACTGTCTCTAACTGTATGTAACTGTCTGTAACTGTAACTGTCTGTAACTGTAACTGTCTGTAACTGTAACTGTCTGTAACTGTCTGTAACTGTAACTGTCTGTAACTGTCTGTAACTGTCTGTAACTGTAACTGTCTGTAACTGTAACTGTCTGCAACTGTCTGCAACTGTCTGTTACTGTCTCTAACTGTATGTAACTGTCTGTAACTGTAACTGTAACTGTCTGTAACTGTAACTGTCTGTAACTGTCTGTAACTGTCTGTAACTGTAACTGTCTGTAACTGTCTGTAACTGTCTGTAACTGTAACTGTCTGTAACTGTAACTGTCTGTAACTGTCTGAAACTGTCTGCAACTGTCTGTAACTGTCTGTAACTGTCTGTAACTGTCTGTAACTGTATGTAACTGTCTGTAACTGTCTGTAACTGTCTGTAACTCTCTGCAACTGTCTGCAACTGTCTGTAACTGTCTGTAACTGTCTGTAACTGTATGTAACTGTCTGTAACTTTCTGTTACTGTCTTTAACTGTCTGTAACTGTCTGTAACTGTAACTGTCTGTTACTGTGTGTGACTGCCTGTAACTGTCTGTTACTGTCTGTAACCGTCTGTAACTGTCTGTTACTGTCTGTAACCGTCTGTAACTGTCTGTAACTGTCTGTAACTGTCTGTAACTGTCTGTAACTGTAACTGTCTGTAACTGTAACTGTCTGTAACTGTAACTGTCTGTAACTGTAACTGTCTGTAACTGTCTGCAACTGTCTGCAACTGTCTGTAACTGTCTGTAACTGTCTGTAACTGTCTGTAACTGTCTGTAACTGTATGTAACTGTCTGTAACTGTCTGTAACTGTAACTGTCTGTAACTGTCTGTAACTGTCTGTAACTCTCTGCAACTGTCTGCAACTGTCTGTAACTGTCTGTAACTGTCTGTAACTGTATGTAACTGTCTGTAACTGTCTGTAACTGTAACTGTCTGTAACTGTCTGTAACTGTCTGTAACTCTCTGTAACTGTCTGTAACTGTAACTGTCTGTAACTGTCTGTAACTGTCTGTAACTGTCTGTAACTCTCTGCAACTGTCTGCAACTGTCTGTAACTGTCTGTAACTGTATGTAACTGTCTGTAACTGTCTGTAACTGTAACTGTCTGTAACTGTCTGTAACTGTCTGTAACTCTCTGTAACTGTCTGTAACTGTAACTGTCTGTAACTGTCTGTTACTGTATGTAACTGTCTGTAACTGTCTGTAACTGTAACTGTCTGTTACTGTATGTAACTGTCTGTAACTGTCTGTAACTGTCTGCAACTGTCTGTTACTGTCTCTAACTGTATGTAACTGTCTGTAACTGTCTGTACCTGTAACTGTCTGTAACTGTAACTGTCTGTAACTGTAACTGTCTGTAACTGTAACTGTCTGTTACTGTGTGTAACTGTCTGTTACTGTATGTAACTGTCTGTAACTGTCTGTAACTGTCTGCAACTGTCTGTTACTGTCTCTAACTGTATGTAACTGTCTGTAACTGTCTGTACCTGTAACTGTCTGTAACTGTAACTGTCTGTAACTGTAACTGTCTGTAACTGTAACTGTCTGTAACTGTCTGTAACTGTCTGTAACTGTAACTGTCTGTAACTGTAACTGTCTGCAACTGTCTGCAACTGTCTGTTACTGTCTCTAACTGTATGTAACTGTCTGTAACTGTAACTGTAACTGTCTGTAACTGTAACTGTCTGTAACTGTCTGTAACTGTCTGTAACTGTAACTGTCTGTAACTGTCTGTAACTGTCTGTAACTGTAACTGTCTGTAACTGTAACTGTCTGTAACTGTCTGAAACTGTCTGCAACTGTCTGTAACTGTCTGTAACTGTCTGTAACTGTCTGTAACTGTATGTAACTGTCTGTAACTGTCTGTAACTGTAACTGTCTGTAACTGTCTGTAACTGTCTGTAACTCTCTGCAACTGTCTGCAACTGTCTGTAACTGTCTGTAACTGTCTGTAACTGTATGTAACTGTCTGTAACTGTCTGTTACTGTCTTTAACTGTCTGTAACTGTCTGTAACTGTAACTGTCTGTTACTGTGTGTGACTGCCTGTAACTGTCTGTTACTGTCTGTAACCGTCTGTAACTGTCTGTTACTGTCTGTAACCGTCTGTAACTGTCTGTAACTGTCTGTAACTGTCTGTAACTGTCTGTAACTGTAACTGTCTGTAACTGTCTGTAACTGTCTGTAACTGTAACTGTCTGTAACTGTAACTGTCTGTAACTGTCTGCAACTGTCTGCAACTGTCTGTAACTGTCTGTAACTGTCTGTAACTGTCTGTAACTGTCTGTAACTGTATGTAACTGTCTGTAACTGTCTGTAACTGTAACTGTCTGTAACTGTCTGTAACTGTCTGTAACTCTCTGCAACTGTCTGCAACTGTCTGTAACTGTCTGTAACTGTCTGTAACTGTATGTAACTGTCTGTAACTGTCTGTAACTGTAACTGTCTGTAACTGTCTGTAACTCTCTGTAACTCTCTGTAACTGTCTGTAACTGTAACTGTCTGTAACTGTCTGTAACTGTCTGTAACTCTCTGCAACTGTCTGCAACTGTCTGTAACTGTCTGTAACTGTATGTAACTGTCTGTAACTGTCTGTAACTGTAACTGTCTGTAACTGTCTGTAACTGTCTGTAACTCTCTGTAACTGTCTGTAACTGTAACTGTCTGTAACTGTCTGTTACTGTATGTAACTGTCTGTAACTGTCTGTAACTGTAACTGTCTGTTACTGTATGTAACTGTCTGTAACTGTCTGTAACTGTCTGCAACTGTCTGTTACTGTCTCTAACTGTATGTAACTGTCTGTAACTGTCTGTACCTGTAACTGTCTGTAACTGTAACTGTCTGTAACTGTAACTGTCTGTAACTGTAACTGTCTGTTACTGTGTGTAACTGTCTGTTACTGTCTGTAACTGTCTGTAACTGTCTGTAACTGTAACTGTCACTTACTGTGTGTAACTGTCTGTAACTGTCTGCAACTGTCTGTTACTGTCTGTAACTGTATGTAACTGTCTGTAACTGTAACTGTCTGTAACTGTAACTGTCTGTAACTGTCTGTAACTGTCTGCAACTGTCTGTTACTGTCTCTAACTGTATGTAACTGTCTGTAACTGTAACTGTCTGTAACTGTAACTGTCTGTAACTGTCTGTAACTGTAACTGTCTGTTACTGTGTGTGACTGCCTGTAACTGTCTGTTACTGTCTGTAACCGTCTGTAACTGTCTGTTACTGTCTGTAACCGTCTGTAACTGTCTGTAACTGTCTGTAACTGTCTGTAACTGTCTGTAACTGTCTGTAACTGTAACTGTCTGTAACTGTCTGTAACTGTCTGTAACTGTAACTGTCTGTAACTGTAACTGTCTGTAACTGTCTGCAACTGTCTGCAACTGTCTGTAACTGTCTGTAACTGTCTGTAACTGTCTGTAACCGTCTGTAACTGTATGTAACTGTCTGTAACTGTCTGTAACTGTAACTGTCTGTAACTGTCTGTAACTGTCTGTAACTCTCTGCAACTGTCTGTAACTGTCTGTAACTGTCTGTAACTGTATGTAACTGTCTGTAACTGTCTGTAACTGTAACTGTCTGTAACTGTCTGTAACTGTCTGTAACTCTCTGTAACTGTAACTGTCTGTAACTGTCTGTAACTGTCTGTAACTGTCTGTAACTCTCTGCAACTGTCTGCAACTGTCTGTAACTGTCTGTACCTGTATGTAACTGTCTGTAACTGTCTGTAACTGTAACTGTCTGTAACTGTCTGTAACTGTCTGTAACTCTCTGTAACTGTCTGTAACTGTAACTGTCTGTAACTGTCTGTAACTGTCTGTAACTGTCTGTAACTGTCTGTTACTGTCTGTAACTGTCTCTAACTGTCTGTAACTGTCTGTAACTGTCTGTTACTGTCTGTAACTGTCTCTAACTGTCTGTAACTGTCTGCAACTGTCTGTTACTGTCTCTAACTGTATGTAACTGTCTGTAACTGTCTGTAACTGTAACTGTCTGTAACTGTAACTGTCTGTAACTGTCTGTAACTGTATGTAACTGTCTGTAACTGTCTGTAACTGTAACTGTCTCGTAACTGTCTATAACTGTCTGTTACTGTCTGTAACTGTCTGTAACTGTCTGTAACTGACTGTAACTGTCTGTAACTGTAACTGTCTGTAACTGTAACTGTCTGTAACTGTCTGCAACTGTCTGCAACTGTCTGTAACTGTCTGTAACTGTCTGTTACTGTCTGTAACTGTATGTAACTGTCTGTAACTGTCTGTAACTGTCTGTAACTGTAACTGTCTGTAACTGTCTGTAACTGTCTGTAACTGTCTGGTACTGTCTGTAACTGTCTGTAACTGTCTGTAACTGTAACTGTCTGTTACTGTGTGTAACTGTCTGCAACTGTCTGTTACTGTCTGTAACTGTATGTAACCGTCTGTAATTGTCTGTAACTGTAACTGTCTGTAACTGTCTGTTACTGTATGTAACTGTCTGTAACTGTCTGTAACTGTAACTGTCTGTTACTGTATGTAACTGTCTGTAACTGTCTGTAACTGTCTGCAACTGTCTGTTACTGTCTCTAACTGTATGTAACTGTCTGTAACTGTCTGTACCTGTAACTGTCTGTAACTGTAACTGTCTGTAACTGTAACTGTCTGTAACTGTAACTGTCTGTTACTGTGTGTAACTGTCTGTTACTGTCTGTAACTGTCTGTAACTGTCTGTAACTGTAACTGTCACTTACTGTGTGTAACTGTCTGTAACTGTCTGCAACTGTCTGTTACTGTCTGTAACTGTATGTAACTGTCTGTAACTGTAACTGTCTGTAACTGTAACTGTCTGTAACTGTCTGTAACTGTCTGCAACTGTCTGTTACTGTCTCTAACTGTATGTAACTGTCTGTAACTGTAACTGTAACTGTCTGTAACTGTAACTGTCTGTAACTGTCTGTAACTGTAACTGTCTGTTACTGTGTGTGACTGCCTGTAACTGTCTGTTACTGTCTGTAACCGTCTGTAACTGTCTGTTACTGTCTGTAACCGTCTGTAACTGTCTGTAACTGTCTGTAACTGTCTGTAACTGTCTGTAACTGTAACTGTCTGTAACTGTCTGTAACTGTCTGTAACTGTAACTGTCTGTAACTGTAACTGTCTGTAACTGTCTGTAACTGTCTGCAACTGTCTGTTACTGTCTCTAACTGTATGTAACTGTCTGTAACTGTAACTGTAACTGTCTGTAACTGTAACTGTCTGTAACTGTCTGTAACTGTAACTGTCTGTTACTGTGTGTGACTGCCTGTAACTGTCTGTTACTGTCTGTAACCGTCTGTAACTGTCTGTTACTGTCTGTAACCGTCTGTAACTGTCTGTAACTGTCTGTAACTGTCTGTAACTGTCTGTAACTGTAACTGTCTGTAACTGTCTGTAACTGTCTGTAACTGTAACTGTCTGTAACTGTAACTGTCTGTAACTGTCTGCAACTGTCTGCAACTGTCTGTAACTGTCTGTAACTGTCTGTAACTGTCTGTAACTTTATGTAACTGTCTGTAACTGTCTGTAACTGTAACTGTCTGTAACTGTCTGTAACTGTCTGTAACTCTCTGCAACTGTCTGCAACTGTCTGTAACTGTCTGTAACTGTCTGTAACTGTATGTAACTGTCTGTAACTGTCTGTAACTGTAACTGTCTGTAACTGTCTGTAACTGTCTGTTACTGTCTGTAACTGTCTCTAACTGTCTGTAACTGTCTGTAACTGTCTGTTACTGTCTGTAACTGTCTCTAACTGTCTGTAACTGTCTGCAACTGTCTGTTACTGTCTCTAACTGTATGTAACTGTCTGTAACTGTCTGTAACTGTAACTGTCTGTAACTGTAACTGTCTGTAACTGTCTGTAACTGTATGTAACTGTCTGTAACTGTCTGTAACTGTAACTGTCTCGTAACTGTCTATAACTGTCTGTTACTGTCTGTAACTGTCTGTAACTGTCTGTAACTGACTGTAACTGTCTGTAACTGTAACTGTCTGTAACTGTAACTGTCTGTAACTGTCTGCAACTGTCTGCAACTGTCTGTAACTGTCTGTAACTGTCTGTTACTGTCTGTAACTGTATGTAACTGTCTGTAACTGTCTGTAACTGTCTGTAACTGTAACTGTCTGTAACTGTCTGTAACTGTCTGTAACTGTCTGTAACTGTCTGGTACTGTCTGTAACTGTCTGTAACTGTAACTGTCTGTTACTGTGTGTAACTGTCTGTAACTGTCTGCAACTGTCTGTTACTGTCTGTAACTGTATGTAACCGTCTGTAATTGTCTGTAACTGTAACTGTCTGTAACTGTCTGTTACTGTATGTAACTGTCTGTAACTGTCTGTAACTGTAACTGTCTGTTACTGTATGTAACTGTCTGTAACTGTCTGTAACTGTCTGCAACTGTCTGTTACTGTCTCTAACTGTATGTAACTGTCTGTAACTGTCTGTACCTGTAACTGTCTGTAACTGTAACTGTCTGTAACTGTAACTGTCTGTTACTGTGTGTAACTGTCTTTTACTGTCTGTAACTGTCTGTAACTGTCTGTAACTGTAACTGTCACTTACTGTGTGTAACTGTCTGTAACTGTCTGCAACTGTCTGTTACTGTCTGTAACTGTATGTAACTGTCTGTAACTGTAACTGTCTGTAACTGTAACTGTCTGTAACTGTCTGTAACTGTCTGCAACTGTCTGTTACTGTCTCTAACTGTATGTAACTGTCTGTAACTGTAACTGTAACTGTCTGTAACTGTAACTGTCTGTAACTGTCTGTAACTGTAACTGTCTGTTACTGTGTTTGACTGCCTGTAACTGTCTGTTACTGTCTGTAACCGTCTGTAACTGTCTGTTACTGTCTGTAACCGTCTGTAACTGTCTGTAACTGTCTGTAACTGTCTGTAACTGTCTGTAACTGTAACTGTCTGTAACTGTCTGTAACTGTCTGTAACTGTAACTGTCTGTAACTGTAACTGTCTGTAACTGTCTGCAACTGTCTGCAACTGTCTGTAACTGTCTGTAACTGTCTGTAACTGTCTGTAACTGTCTGTAACTGTATGTAACTGTCTGTAACTGTCTGTAACTGTAACTGTCTGTAACTGTCTGTAACTGTCTGTAACTCTCTGCAACTGTCTGCAACTGTCTGTAACTGTCTGTAACTGTCTGTAACTGTATGTAACTGTCTGTAACTGTCTGTAACTGTAACTGTCTGTAACTGTCTGTAACTCTCTGTAACTGTCTGTAACTGTAACTGTCTGTAACTGTCTGTAACTGTCTGTAACTCTCTGCAACTGTCTGCAACTGTCTGTAACTGTCTGTAACTGTATGTAACTGTCTGTAACTGTCTGTAACTGTAACTGTCTGTAACTGTCTGTAACTGTCTGTAACTCTCTGTAACTGTCTGTAACTGTAACTGTCTGTAACTGTCTGTTACTGTATGTAACTGTCTGTAACTGTCTGTAACTGTAACTGTCTGTTACTGTATGTAACTGTCTGTAACTGTCTGTAACTGTCTGCAACTGTCTGTTACTGTCTCTAACTGTATGTAACTGTCTGTAACTGTCTGTACCTGTAACTGTCTGTAACTGTAACTGTCTGTAACTGTCTGTAACTGTAACTGTCTGTTACTGTGTGTAACTGTCTGTTACTGTCTGTAACTGTCTGTAACTGTCTGTAACTGTAACTGTCACTTACTGTGTGTAACTGTCTGTAACTGTCTGCAACTGTCTGTTACTGTCTGTAACTGTATGTAACTGTCTGTAACTGTAACTGTCTGTAACTGTAACTGTCTGTAACTGTCTGTAACTGTCTGCAACTGTCTGTTACTGTCTCTAACTGTATGTAACTGTCTGTAACTGTAACTGTAACTGTCTGTAACTGTAACTGTCTGTAACTGTCTGTAACTGTAACTGTCTGTTACTGTGTGTGACTGCCTGTAACTGTCTGTTACTGTCTGTAACCGTCTGTAACTGTCTGTTACTGTCTGTAACCGTCTGTAACTGTCTGTAACTGTCTGTAACTGTCTGTAACTGTCTGTAACTGTAACTGTCTGTAACTGTCTGTAACTGTCTGTAACTGTAACTGTCTGTAACTGTAACTGTCTGTAACTGTCTGCAACTGTCTGCAACTGTCTGTAACTGTCTGTAACTGTCTGTAACTGTCTGTAACTGTCTGTAACTGTATGCAACTGTCTGTAACTGTCTGTAACTGTAACTGTCTGTAACTGTCTGTAACTGTCTGTAACTCTCTGCAACTGTCTGCAACTGTCTGTAACTGTCTGTAACTGTCTGTAACTGTATGTAACTGTCTGTAACTGTCTGTAACTGTAACTGTCTGTAACTGTCTGTAACTGTCTGTAACTCTCTGTAACTGTCTGTAACTGTAACTGTCTGTAACTGTCTGTAACTGTCTGTAACTCTCTGCAACTGTCTGCAACTGTCTGTAACTGTCTGTAACTGTAACTGTCTGTAACTGTCTGTAACTGTCTGTAACTCTCTGTAACTGTCTGTAACTGTAACTGTCTGTAACTGTCTGTAACTGTCTGTAACTGTCTGTAACTGTCTGTAACTGTCTGTTACTGTCTGTAACTGTCTCTAACTGTCTGTAACTGTCTGCAACTGTCTGTTACTGTCTCTAACTGTATGTAACTGTCTGTAACTGTCTGTAACTATAACTGTCTGTAACTGTAACTGTCTGTAACTGTCTGTAACTGTATGTAACTGTCTGTAACTGTCTGTAACTGTAACTGTCTCGTAACTGTCTATAACTGTCTGTTACTGTCTGTAACTGTCTGTAACTGTCTGTAACTGACTGTAACTGTCTGTAACTGTAACTGTCTGTAACTGTAACTGTCTGTAACTGTCTGCAACTGTCTGCAACTGTCTGCAACTGTCTGTAACTGTCTGTAACTGTCTGTTACTGTCTGTAACTGTATGTAACTGTCTGTAATTGTCTGTAACTGTAACTGTCTGTAACTGTCTGTTACTGTATGTAACTGTCTGTAACTGTCTGTAACTGTAACTGTCTGTTACTGTATGTAACTGTCTGTAACTGTCTGTAACTGTCTGCAACTGTCTGTTACTGTCTCTAACTGTATGTAACTGTCTGTAACTGTCTGTACCTGTAACTGTCTGTAACTGTAACTGTCTGTAACTGTAACTGTCTGTAACTGTAACTGTCTGTTACTGTGTGTAACTGTCTGTTACTGTCTGTAACTGTCTGTAACTGTCTGTAACTGTAACTGTCACTTACTGTGTGTAACTGTCTGTAACTGTCTGCAACTGTATGTAACTGTCTGTAACTGTAACTGTCTGTAACTGTAACTGTCTGTAACTGTCTGTAACTGTCTGCAACTGTCTGTTACTGTCTCTAACTGTATGTAACTGTCTGTAACTGTAACTGTAACTGTCTGTAACTGTAACTGTCTGTAACTGTCTGTAACTGTAACTGTCTGTAACTGTCTGTAACTGTCTGTAACTGTAACTGTCTGTAACTGTAACTGTCTGCAACTGTCTGCAACTGTCTGTTACTGTCTCTAACTGTATGTAACTGTCTGTAACTGTAACTGTAACTGTCTGTAACTGTAACTGTCTGTAACTGTCTGTAACTGTCTGTAACTGTCTGTAACTGTAACTGTCTGTAACTGTCTGTAACTGTCTGTAACTGTAACTGTCTGTAACTGTAACTGTCTGTAACTGTCTGCAACTGTATGCAACTGTCTGTAACTGTCTGTAACTGTCTGTAACTGTCTGTAACTGTATGTAACTGTCTGTAACTGTCTGTAACTGTAACTGTCTGTAACTGTCTGTAACTGTCTGTAACTCTCTGCAACTGTCTGCAACTGTCTGTAACTGTCTGTAACTGTCTGTAACTGTATGTAACTGTCTGTAACTGTCTGTTACTGTCTTTAACTGTCTGTAACTGTAACTGTCTGTTACTGTGTGTGACTGCCTGTAACTGTCTGTTACTGTCTGTAACCGTCTGTAACTGTCTGTTACTGTCTGTAACCGTCTGTAACTGTCTGTAACTGTCTGTAACTGTCTGTAACTGTCTGTAACTGTAACTGTCTGTAACTGTCTGTAACTGTCTGTAACTGTAACTGTCTGTAACTGTAACTGTCTGTAACTGTCTGCAACTGTCTGCAACTGTCTGTAACTGTCTGTAACTGTCTGTAACTGTCTGTAACTGTCTGTAACTGTATGTAACTGTCTGTAACTGTCTGTAACTGTAACTGTCTGTAACTGTCTGTAACTGTCTGTAACTCTCTGCAACTGTCTGCAACTGTCTGTAACTGTCTGTAACTGTCTGTAACTGTATGTAACTGTCTGTAACTGTCTGTAACTGTAACTGTCTGTAACTGTCTGTAACTGTCTGTAACTCTCTGTAACTGTCTGTAACTGTAACTGTCTGTAACTGTCTGTAACTCTCTGCAACTGTCTGCAACTGTCTGTAACTGTCTGTAACTGTATGTAACTGTCTGTAACTGTCTGTAACTGTAACTGTCTGTAACTGTCTGTAACTGTCTGTAACTCTCTGTAACTGTCTGTAACTGTAACTGTAACTGTCTGTAACTGTCTGTAACTGTCTGTTACTGTCTGTAACTGTCTCTAACTGTCTGTAACTGTCTGCAACTGTCTGTTACTGTCTCTAACTGTATGTAACTGTCTGTAACTGTCTGTAACTGTAACTGTCTGTAACTGTAACTGTCTGTAACTGTCTGTAACTGTATGTAACTGTCTGTAACTGTCTTCAACTGTAACTGTCTCGTAACTGTCTATAACTGTCTGTTACTGTCTGTAACTGTCTGTAACTGTCTGTAACTGACTGTAACTGTCTGTAACTGTAACTGTCTGTAACTGTAACTGTCTGTAACTGTCTGCAACTGTCTGCAACTGTCTGTAACTGTCTGTAACTGTCTGTTACTGTCTGTAACTGTATGTAACTGTCTGTAACTGTCTGTAACTGTCTGTAACTGTAACTGTCTGTAACTGTCTGTAACTGTCTGTAACTGTCTGGTACTGTCTGTAACTGTCTGTAACTGTCTGTAACTGTAACTGTCTGTTACTGTGTGTAACTGTCTGTAACTGTCTGCAACTGTCTGTTACTGTCTGTAACTGTATGTAACCGTCTGTAATTGTCTGTAACTGTAACTGTCTGTAACTGTCTGTTACTGTATGTAACTGTCTGTAACTGTCTGTAACTGTAACTGTCTGTTACTGTATGTAACTGTCTGTAACTGTCTGTAACTGTCTGCAACTGTCTGTTACTGTCTCTAACTGTATGTAACTGTCTGTAACTGTCTGTACCTGTAACTGTCTGTAACTGTAACTGTCTGTAACTGTAACTGTCTGTAACTGTAACTGTCTGTTACTGTGTGTAACTGTCTGTTACTGTCTGTAACTGTCTGTAACTGTCTGTAACTGTAACTGTCACTTACTGTGTTTGACTGCCTGTAACTGTCTGTTACTGTCTGTAACCGTCTGTAACTGTCTGTTACTGTCTGTAACCGTCTGTAACTGTCTGTAACTGTCTGTAACTGTCTGTAACTGTCTGTAACTGTAACTGTCTGTAACTGTCTGTAACTGTCTGTAACTGTAACTGTCTGTAACTGTAACTGTCTGTAACTGTCTGCAACTGTCTGCAACTGTCTGTAACTGTCTGTAACTGTCTGTAACTGTCTGTAACTGTCTGTAACTGTATGTAACTGTCTGTAACTGTCTGTAACTGTAACTGTCTGTAACTGTCTGTAACTGTCTGTAACTCTCTGCAACTGTCTGCAACTGTCTGTAACTGTCTGTAACTGTCTGTAACTGTATGTAACTGTCTGTAACTGTCTGTAACTGTAACTGTCTGTAACTGTCTGTAACTGTAACTGTCTGTTACTGTGTTTGACTGCCTGTAACTGTCTGTTACTGTCTGTAACCGTCTGTAACTGTATGTAACTGTCTGTAACTGTCTGTAACTGTAACTGTCTGTAACTGTCTGTAACTGTCTGTAACTCTCTGTAACTGTCTGTAACTGTAACTGTCTGTAACTGTCTGTAACTGTCTGTAACTCTCTGCAACTGTCTGCAACTGTCTGTAACTGTCTGTAACTGTATGTAACTGTCTGTAACTGTCTGTAACTGTAACTGTCTGTAACTGTCTGTAACTGTCTGTAACTCTCTGTAACTGTCTGTAACTGTAACTGTCTGTAACTGTCTGTAACTGTCTGTAACTGTCTGTAACTGTCTGTTACTGTCTGTAACTGTCTCTAACTGTCTGTAACTGTCTGCAACTGTCTGTTACTGTCTCTAACTGTATGTAACTGTCTGTAACTGTCTGTAACTATAACTGTCTGTAACTGTAACTGTCTGTAACTGTCTGTAACTGTATGTAACTGTCTGTAACTGTCTGTAACTGTAACTGTCTCGTAACTGTCTATAACTGTCTGTTACTGTCTGTAACTGTCTGTAACTGTCTGTAACTGACTGTAACTGTCTGTAACTGTAACTGTCTGTAACTGTAACTGTCTGTAACTGTCTGCAACTGTCTGCAACTGTCTGTAACTGTCTGTAACTGTCTGTTACTGTCTGTAACTGTATGTAACTGTCTGTAATTGTCTGTAACTGTAACTGTCTGTAACTGTCTGTTACTGTATGTAACTGTCTGTAACTGTCTGTAACTGTAACTGTCTGTTACTGTATGTAACTGTCTGTAACTGTCTGTAACTGTCTGCAACTGTCTGTTACTGTCTCTAACTGTATGTAACTGTCTGTAACTGTCTGTACCTGTAACTGTCTGTAACTGTAACTGTCTGTAACTGTAACTGTCTGTAACTGTAACTGTCTGTTACTGTGTGTAACTGTCTGTTACTGTCTGTAACTTTCTGTAACTGTCTGTAACTGTAACTGTCACTTACTGTGTGTAACTGTCTGTAACTGTCTGCAACTGTCTGTTACTGTCTGTAACTGTATGTAACTGTCTGTAACTGTAACTGTCTGTAACTGTAACTGTCTGTAACTGTCTGTAACTGTCTGCAACTGTCTGTTACTGTCTCTAACTGTATGTAACTGTCTGTAACTGTAACTGTAACTGTCTGTAACTGTAACTGTCTGTAACTGTAACTGTCTGTAACTGTCTGTAACTGTAACTGTCTGTAACTGTCTGTAACTGTCTGTAACTGTAACTGTCTGTAACTGTAACTGTCTGCAACTGTCTGCAACTGTCTGTTACTGTCTCTAACTGTATGTAACTGTCTGTAACTGTAACTGTAACTGTCTGTAACTGTAACTGTCTGTAACTGTCTGTAACTGTCTGTAACTGTCTGTAACTGTAACTGTCTGTAACTGTCTGTAACTGTCTGTAACTGTAACTGTCTGTAACTGTAACTGTCTGTAACTGTCTGCAACTGTATGCAACTGTCTGTAACTGTCTGTAACTGTCTGTAACTGTCTGTAACTGTATGTAACTGTCTGTAACTGTCTGTAACTGTAACTGTCTGTAACTGTCTGTAACTGTCTGTAACTCTCTGCAACTGTCTGCAACTGTCTGTAACTGTCTGTAACTGTCTGTAACTGTATGTAACTGTCTGTAACTGTCTGTTACTGTCTTTAACTGTCTGTAACTGTCTGTAACTGTAACTGTCTGTTACTGTGTGTGACTGCCTGTAACTGTCTGTTACTGTCTGTAACCGTCTGTAACTGTCTGTTACTGTCTGTAACCGTCTGTAACTGTCTGTAACTGTCTGTAACTGTCTGTAACTGTCTGTAACTGTAACTGTCTGTAACTGTCTGTAACTGTCTGTAACTGTAACTGTCTGTAACTGTAACTGTCTGTAACTGTCTGCAACTGTCTGCAACTGTCTGTAACTGTCTGTAACTGTCTGTAACTGTCTGTAACTGTCTGTAACTGTATGTAACTGTCTGTAACTGTCTGTAACTGTAACTGTCTGTAACTGTCTGTAACTGTCTGTAACTCTCTGCAACTGTCTGCAACTGTCTGTAACTGTCTGTAACTGTCTGTAACTGTATGTAACTGTCTGTAACTGTCTGTAACTGTAACTGTCTGTAACTGTCTGTAACTGTCTGTAACTCTCTGTAACTGTCTGTAACTGTAACTGTCTGTAACTGTCTGTAACTCTCTGCAACTGTCTGCAACTGTCTGTAACTGTCTGTAACTGTATGTAACTGTCTGTAACTGTCTGTAACTGTAACTGTCTGTAACTGTCTGTAACTGTCTGTAACTCTCTGTAACTGTCTGTAACTGTAACTGTAACTGTCTGTAACTGTCTGTAACTGTCTGTAACTGTCTGTTACTGTCTGTAACTGTCTCTAACTGTCTGTAACTGTCTGCAACTGTCTGTTACTGTCTCTAACTGTATGTAACTGTCTGTAACTGTCTGTAACTGTAACTGTCTGTAACTGTAACTGTCTGTAACTGTCTGTAACTGTATGTAACTGTCTGTAACTGTCTGTAACTGTAACTGTCTCGTAACTGTCTATAACTGTCTGTTACTGTCTGTAACTGTCTGTAACTGTCTGTAACTGACTGTAACTGTCTGTAACTGTAACTGTCTGTAACTGTAACTGTCTGTAACTGTCTGCAACTGTCTGCAACTGTCTGTAACTGTCTGTAACTGTCTGTTACTGTCTGTAACTGTATGTAACTGTCTGTAACTGTCTGTAACTGTCTGTAACTGTAACTGTCTGTAACTGTCTGTAACTGTCTGTAACTGTCTGGTACTGTCTGTAACTGTCTGTAACTGTCTGTAACTGTAACTGTCTGTTACTGTGTGTAACTGTCTGTAACTGTCTGCAACTGTCTGTTACTGTCTGTAACTGTATGTAACCGTCTGTAATTGTCTGTAACTGTAACTGTCTGTAACTGTCTGTTACTGTATGTAACTGTCTGTAACTGTCTGTAACTGTAACTGTCTGTTACTGTATGTAACTGTCTGTAACTGTCTGTAACTGTCTGCAACTGTCTGTTACTGTCTCTAACTGTATGTAACTGTCTGTAACTGTCTGTACCTGTAACTGTCTGTAACTGTAACTGTCTGTAACTGTAACTGTCTGTAACTGTAACTGTCTGTTACTGTGTGTAACTGTCTGTTACTGTCTGTAACTGTCTGTAACTGTCTGTAACTGTAACTGTCACTTACTGTGTGTAACTGTCTGTAACTGTCTGCAACTGTCTGTTACTGTCTGTAACTGTATGTAACTGTCTGTAACTGTAACTGTCTGTAACTGTAACTGTCTGTAACTGTCTGTAACTGTCTGCAACTGTCTGTTACTGTCTCTAACTGTATGTAACTGTCTGTAACTGTAACTGTAACTGTCTGTAACTGTCTGTAACTGTCTGTAACTGTAACTGTCTGTAACTGTCTGTAACTGTCTGTAACTGTAACTGTCTGTAACTGTAACTGTCTGCAACTGTCTGCAACTGTCTGTTACTGTCTCTAACTGTATGTAACTGTCTGTAACTGTAACTGTAACTGTCTGTAACTGTAACTGTCTGTAACTGTCTGTAACTGTCTGTAACTGTAACTGTCTGTAACTGTCTGTAACTGTCTGTAACTGTAACTGTCTGTAACTGTAACTGTCTGTAACTGTCTGCAACTGTCTGCAACTGTCTGTAACTGTCTGTAACTGTCTGTAACTGTATGTAACTGTCTGTAACTGTCTGTAACTGTAACTGTCTGTAACTGTCTGTAACTGTCTGTAACTCTCTGCAACTGTCTGCAACTGTCTGTAACTGTCTGTAACTGTCTGTAACTGTATGTAACTGTCTGTAACTGTCTGTAACTGTAAC
Organism: Eucyclogobius newberryi; assembly: GCF_026437365.1. NCBI lineage: Eukaryota > Metazoa > Chordata > Actinopteri > Gobiiformes > Gobiidae > Eucyclogobius > Eucyclogobius newberryi. Next base: position 474,542 of record NW_027315912.1, on the reverse strand, counting down.
TGTCTGTAACTGTCTGTAACTGTCTGTAACTGTCTGTAACTCTCTGTAACTGTCTGTAACTGTAACTGTCTGTAACTGTCTGTAACTGTCTGTAACTGTCTGTAACTGTCTGTTACTGTCTGTAACTGTCTCTAACTGTCTGTAACTGTCTGCAACTGTCTGTTACTGTCTGTAACTGTATGTAACTGTCTGTAACTGTCTGTAACTGTAACTGTCTGTAACTGTAACTGTCTGTAACTGTCTGTAACTGTCTGTAACTGTATGTAACTGTCTGTAACTGTCTGTAACTGTAACTGTCTGTAACTGTCTGTAACTGTCTGTTACTGTCTGTAACTGTCTGTAACTGTCTGTAACTGACTGTAACTGTCTGTAACTGTAACTGTCTGTAACTGTAACTGTCTGTAACTGTCTGCAACTGTCTGCAACTGTCTGTAACTGTCTGTAACTGTCTGTTACTGTCTGTAACTGTATGTAACTGTCTGTAACTGTCTGTAACTGTAACTGTCTGTAACTGTCTGTAACTGTCTGTAACTGTCTGGTACTGTCTGTAACTGTCTGTAACTGTCTGCAACTGTCTGTAACTGTAACTGTCTGTTACTGTGTGTAACTGTCTGTAACTGTCTGCAACTGTCTGTTACTGTCTGTAACTGTATGTAACTGTCTGTAATTGTCTGTAACTGTAACTGTCTGTAACTGTCTGTAACTGTATGTAACTGTCTGTAACTGTCTGTAACTGTAACTGTCTGTTACTGTATGTAACTGTCTGTAACTGTCTGTAACTGTCTGCAACTGTCTGTTACTGTCTCTAACTGTATGTAACTGTCTGTAACTGTCTGTAACTGTAACTGTCTGTAACTGTCTGTAACTGTAACTGTCTGTAACTGTAACTGTCTGTAACTGTCTGTAACTGTCTGTTACTGTATGTAACTGTCTGTAACTGTCTGTAATTGTAACTGTCTGTAACTGTCTGTAACTGTCTGTAACTGTCTGTAACTGTCTGTAACTGTCTGTAACTGTCTGTTACTGTCTGTAACTGTCTGTAACTGTCTGTAACTGTAACTGTCTGTTACTGTGTGTGACTGCCTGTAACTGTCTGTTACTGTCTGTAACCGTCTGTAACTGTCTGTTACTGTCTGTAACCGTCTGTAACTGTCTGTAACTGTCTGTAACTGTCTGTAACTGTCTGTAACTGTAACTGTCTGTAACTGTCTGTAACTGTCTGTAACTGTAACTGTCTGTAACTGTAACTGTCTGCAACTGTCTGCAACTGTCTGCAACTGTCTGTAACTGTCTGTAACTGACTGTAACTGTCTGTAACTGTAACTGTCTGTAACTGTAACTGTCTGTAACTGTCTGCAACTGTCTGCAACTGTCTGTAACTGTCTGTAACTGTCTGTTACTGTCTGTAACTGTATGTAACTGTCTGTAACTGTCTGTAACTGTCTGTAACTGTAACTGTCTGTAACTGTCTGTAACTGTCTGTAACTGTCTGTAACTGTCTGGTACTGTCTGTAACTGTCTGTAACTGTATGTAACTGTCTGTAACTGTCTGTAACTGTAACTGTCTGTAACTGTAACTGTCTGTAACTGTCTGTAACTGTAACTGTCTGTAACTGTAACTGTCTGTAACTGTCTGTAACTGTCTGTTACTGTATGTAACTGTCTGTAACTGTCTGTAATTGTAACTGTCTGTAACTGTCTGGTACTGTCTGTAACTGTCTGTAACTGTCTGTAACTGTAACTGTCTGTTACTGTGTGTAACTGTCTGTAACTGTCTGCAACTGTCTGTTACTGTCTGTAACTGTATGTAACCGTCTGTAATTGTCTGTAACTGTAACTGTCTGTAACTGTCTGTTACTGTATGTAACTGTCTGTAACTGTCTGTAACTGTAACTGTCTGTTACTGTATGTAACTGTCTGTAACTGTCTGTAACTGTCTGCAACTGTCTGTTACTGTCTCTAACTGTATGTAACTGTCTGTAACTGTCTGTAACTGTAACTGTCTGTAAGTGTAACTGTCTGTAACTGTAACTGTCTGTTACTGTGTGTAACTGTCTGTTACTGTCTGTAACTGTCTGTAACTGTCTGTAACTGTAACTGTCACTTACTGTGTGTAACTGTCTGTAACTGTCTGCAACTGTCTGTTACTGTCTGTAACTGTATGTAACTGTCTGTAACTGTAACTGTCTGTAACTGTAACTGTCTGTAACTGTCTGTAACTGTCTGCAACTGTCTGTTACTGTCTCTAACTGTATGTAACTGTCTGTAACTGTAACTGTAACTGTCTGTAACTGTAACTGTCTGTAACTGTCTGTAACTGTAACTGTCTGTAACTGTCTGTAACTGTCTGTAACTGTAACTGTCTGTAACTGTAACTGTCTGCAACTGTCTGCAACTGTATGTTACTGTCTCTAACTGTATGTAACTGTCTGTAACTGTAACTGTAACTGTCTGTAACTGTAACTGTCTGTAACTGTCTGTAACTGTCTGTAACTGTAACTGTCTGTAACTGTCTGTAACTGTCTGTAACTGTAACTGTCTGTAACTGTAACTGTCTGTAACTGTCTGCAACTGTCTGCAACTGTCTGTAACTGTCTGTAACTGTCTGTAACTGTCTGTAACTGTATGTAACTGTCTGTAACTGTCTGTAACTGTAACTGTCTGTAACTGTCTGTAACTGTCTGTAACTCTCTGCAACTGTCTGCAACTGTCTGTAACTGTCTGTAACTGTCTGTAACTGTATGTAACTGTCTGTAACTGTCTGTAACTGTAACTGTCTGTAACTGTCTGTAACTGTCTGTAACTCTCTGTAACTGTCTGTAACTGTAACTGTCTGTAACTGTCTGTAACTGTCTGTAACTGTCTGTAACTGTCTGTTACTGTCTGTAACTGTCTCTAACTGTCTGTAACTGTCTGCAACTGTCTGTTACTGTCTGTAACTGTATGTAACTGTCTGTAACTGTCTGTAACTGTAACTGTCTGTAACTGTAACTGTCTGTAACTGTAACTGTCTGTAACTGTCTGTAACTGTAACTGTCTGTAACTGTAACTGTCTGTAACTGTCTGTAACTGTCTGTTACTGTATGTAACTGTCTGTAACTGTCTGTAATTGTAACTGTCTGTAACTGTCTGTAACTGTCTGTAACTGTCTGTAACTGTCTGTAACTGTCTGTAACTGTCTGTTACTGTCTGTAACTGTCTGTAACTGTCTGTAACTGTAACTGTCTGTTACTGTGTGTGACTGCCTGTAACTGTCTGTTACTGTCTGTAACCGTCTGTAACTGTCTGTTACTGTCTGTAACCGTCTGTAACTGTCTGTAACTGTCTGTAACTGTCTGTAACTGTCTGTAACTGTAACTGTCTGTAACTGTCTGTAACTGTCTGTAACTGTAACTGTCTGTAACTGTAACTGTCTGCAACTGTCTGCAACTGTCTGCAACTGTCTGTAACTGTCTGTAACTGACTGTAACTGTCTGTAACTGTAACTGTCTGTAACTGTAACTGTCTGTAACTGTCTGCAACTGTCTGCAACTGTCTGTAACTGTCTGTAACTGTCTGTTACTGTCTGTAACTGTATGTAACTGTCTGTAACTGTCTGTAACTGTCTGTAACTGTAACTGTCTGTAACTGTCTGTAACTGTCTGTAACTGTCTGTAACTGTCTGGTACTGTCTGTAACTGTCTGTAACTGTATGTAACTGTCTGTAACTGTCTGTAACTGTAACTGTCTGTAACTGTAACTGTCTGTAACTGTCTGTAACTGTAACTGTCTGTAACTGTAACTGTCTGTAACTGTCTGTAACTGTCTGTTACTGTATGTAACTGTCTGTAACTGTCTGTAATTGTAACTGTCTGTAACTGTCTGGTACTGTCTGTAACTGTCTGTAACTGTCTGTAACTGTAACTGTCTGTTACTGTGTGTAACTGTCTGTAACTGTCTGCAACTGTCTGTTACTGTCTGTAACTGTATGTAACCGTCTGTAATTGTCTGTAACTGTAACTGTCTGTAACTGTCTGTTACTGTATGTAACTGTCTGTAACTGTCTGTAACTGTAACTGTCTGTTACTGTATGTAACTGTCTGTAACTGTCTGTAACTGTCTGCAACTGTCTGTTACTGTCTCTAACTGTATGTAACTGTCTGTAACTGTCTGTAACTGTAACTGTCTGTAAGTGTAACTGTCTGTAACTGTAACTGTCTGTTACTGTGTGTAACTGTCTGTTACTGTCTGTAACTGTCTGTAACTGTCTGTAACTGTAACTGTCACTTACTGTGTGTAACTGTCTGTAACTGTCTGCAACTGTCTGTTACTGTCTGTAACTGTATGTAACTGTCTGTAACTGTAACTGTCTGTAACTGTAACTGTCTGTAACTGTCTGTAACTGTCTGCAACTGTCTGTTACTGTCTCTAACTGTATGTAACTGTCTGTAACTGTAACTGTAACTGTCTGTAACTGTAACTGTCTGTAACTGTCTGTAACTGTAACTGTCTGTAACTGTCTGTAACTGTCTGTAACTGTAACTGTCTGTAACTGTAACTGTCTGCAACTGTCTGCAACTGTATGTTACTGTCTCTAACTGTATGTAACTGTCTGTAACTGTAACTGTAACTGTCTGTAACTGTAACTGTCTGTAACTGTCTGTAACTGTCTGTAACTGTAACTGTCTGTAACTGTCTGTAACTGTCTGTAACTGTAACTGTCTGTAACTGTAACTGTCTGTAACTGTCTGCAACTGTCTGCAACTGTCTGTAACTGTCTGTAACTGTCTGTAACTGTCTGTAACTGTATGTAACTGTCTGTAACTGTCTGTAACTGTAACTGTCTGTAACTGTCTGTAACTGTCTGTAACTCTCTGCAACTGTCTGCAACTGTCTGTAACTGTCTGTAACTGTCTGTAACTGTATGTAACTGTCTGTAACTGTCTGTAACTGTAACTGTCTGTAACTGTCTGTAACTGTCTGTAACTCTCTGTAACTGTCTGTAACTGTAACTGTCTGTAACTGTCTGTAACTGTCTGTAACTGTCTGTAACTGTCTGTTACTGTCTGTAACTGTCTCTAACTGTCTGTAACTGTCTGCAACTGTCTGTTACTGTCTGTAACTGTATGTAACTGTCTGTAACTGTCTGTAACTGTAACTGTCTGTAACTGTAACTGTCTGTAACTGTCTGTAACTGTCTGTAACTGTATGTAACTGTCTGTAACTGTCTGTAACTGTAACTGTCTGTAACTGTCTGTAACTGTCTGTTACTGTCTGTAACTGTCTGTAACTGTCTGTAACTGTCTGTAACTGACTGTAACTGTCTGTAACTGTAACTGTCTGTAACTGTAACTGTCTGTAACTGTCTGCAACTGTCTGCAACTGTCTGTAACTGTCTGTAACTGTCTGTTACTGTCTGTAACTGTATGTAACTGTCTGTAACTGTCTGTAACTGTCTGTAACTGTAACTGTCTGTAACTGTCTGTAACTGTCTGTAACTGTCTGGTACTGTCTGTAACTGTCTGTAACTGTCTGCAACTGTCTGTAACTGTAACTGTCTGTTACTGTGTGTAACTGTCTGTAACTGTCTGCAACTGTCTGTTACTGTCTGTAACTGTATGTAACTGTCTGTAATTGTCTGTAACTGTAACTGTCTGTAACTGTCTGTTACTGTATGTAACTGTCTGTAACTGTCTGTAACTGTAACTGTCTGTTACTGTATGTAACTGTCTGTAACTGTCTGTAACTGTCTGCAACTGTCTGTTACTGTCTCTAACTGTATGTAACTGTCTGTAACTGTCTGTAACTGTAACTGTCTGTAACTGTAACTGTCTGTAACTGTCTGTAACTGTAACTGTCTGTAACTGTAACTGTCTGTAACTGTCTGTAACTGTCTGTTACTGTATGTAACTGTCTGTAACTGTCTGTAATTGTAACTGTCTGTAACTGTCTGTAACTGTCTGTAACTGTCTGTAACTGTCTGTAACTGTCTGTTACTGTCTGTAACTGTCTGTAACTGTCTGTAACTGTAACTGTCTGTTACTGTGTGTGACTGCATGTAACTGTCTGTTACTGTCTGTAACCGTCTGTAACTGTCTGTTACTGTCTGTAACCGTCTGTAACTGTCTGTAACTGTCTGTAACTGTCTGTAACTGTCTGTAACTGTAACTGTCTGTAACTGTCTGTAACTGTCTGTAACTGTAACTGTCTGTAACTGTAACTGTCTGCAACTGTCTGCAACTGTCTGTAACTGTCTGTAACTGACTGTAACTGTCTGTAACTGTAACTGTCTGTAACTGTAACTGTCTGTAACTGTCTGCAACTGTCTGCAACTGTCTGTAACTGTCTGTAACTGTCTGTTACTGTCTGTAACTGTATGTAACTGTCTGTAACTGTCTGTAACTGTCTGTAACTGTAACTGTCTGTAACTGTCTGTAACTGTCTGTAACTGTCTGTAACTGTCTGGTACTGTCTGTAACTGTCTGTAACTGTCTGCAACTGTCTGTAACTGTCTGTAACTGTCTGTTACTGTCTGTAACTGTATGTAACTGTCTGTAACTGTCTGTAACTGTCTGTAACTGTAACTGTCTGTAACTGTCTGTAACTGTATGTAACTGTCTGTAACTGTCTGTAACTGTCTGTAACTGTAACTGTCTGTAACTGTCTGTAACTGTCTGTAACTGTCTGTAACTGTCTGGTACTGTCTGTAACTGTCTAACTGTCTGCAACTGTCTGTAACTGTAACTGTCTGTTACTGTGTGTAACTGTCTGTAACTGTCTGCAACTGTCTGTTACTGTCTGTAACTGTATGTAACTGTCTGTAATTGTCTGTAACTGTAACTGTCTGTAACTGTCTGTTACTGTATGTAACTGTCTGTAACTGTCTGTAACTGTAACTGTCTGTTACTGTATGTAACTGTCTGTAACTGTCTGTAACTGTCTGCAACTGTCTGTTACTGTCTCTAACTGTATGTAACTGTCTGTAACTGTCTGTAACTGTAACTGTCTGTAACTGTAACTGTCTGTAACTGTCTGTAACTGTAACTGTCTGTAACTGTAACTGTCTGTAACTGTCTGTAACTGTCTGTTACTGTATGTAACTGTCTGTAACTGTCTGTAATTGTAACTGTCTGTAACTGTCTGTTACTGTATGTTACTGTCTGCTACTGTCTGTAACTGTACGTAACTTTGTGTAACTGTCTGTTACTGTCTGTTACTGTCTGTAACTGTCTGTTACTGTCTGTAACTGTATGTAACTGTCTGTAACTGTCTGTTACTGTCTGTAACTGTCTGCAACTGTCTGTAACTGTCTGTAACTGTATGTAACTGTCAGTAACTGTCTGTAACTGTCTGTAACTGTCTGTAACTGTCTTTAACTGTCTGTAACTGTCTGTAACTGTCTGTAACTGTCTGTTACTGTCTGTAACTGTCTGTAACTGTCTGTAACTGTAACTGTCTGTTACTGTGTGTAACTGTCTGTAACTGTCTGTAACTGTCTGCAACTGTCTGTTACTGTCTCTAACTGTATGTAACTGTCTGTAACTGTCTGTAACTGTAACTGTCTGTAACTGTAACTGTCTGTAACTGTCTGTAACTGTAACTGTCTGTAACTGTAACTGTCTGTAACTGTCTGTAACTGTCTGTTACTGTATGTAACTGTCTGTAACTGTCTGTAATTGTAACTGTCTGTAACTGTCTGTTACTGTATGTTACTGTCTGCTACTGTCTGTAACTGTACGTAACTTTGTGTAACTGTCTGTTACTGTCTGTTACTGTCTGTAACTGTCTGTTACTGTCTGTAACTGTATGTAACTGTCTGTAACTGTCTGTTACTGTCTGTAACTGTCTGCAACTGTCTGTAACTGTCTGTAACTGTATGTAACTGTCAGTAACTGTCTGTAACTGTCTGTAACTGTCTGTAACTGTCTTTAACTGTCTGTAACTGTCTGTAACTGTCTGTAACTGTAACTGTCTGTAACTGTAACTGTCTGTAACTGTCTGTAACTGTCTGTTACTGTATGTAACTGTCTGTAACTGTCTGTAATTGTAACTGTCTGTAACTGTCTGTAACTGTCTGTAACTGTCTGTAACTGTCTGTAACTGTCTGTTACTGTCTGTAACTGTCTGTAACTGTCTGTAACTGTAACTGTCTGTTACTGTGTGTGACTGCATGTAACTGTCTGTTACTGTCTGTAACCGTCTGTAACTGTCTGTTACTGTCTGTAACCGTCTGTAACTGTCTGTAACTGTCTGTAACTGTCTGTAACTGTCTGTAACTGTAACTGTCTGTAACTGTCTGTAACTGTCTGTAACTGTAACTGTCTGTAACTGTAACTGTCTGCAACTGTCTGCAACTGTCTGTAACTGTCTGTAACTGACTGTAACTGTCTGTAACTGTAACTGTCTGTAACTGTAACTGTCTGTAACTGTCTGCAACTGTCTGCAACTGTCTGTAACTGTCTGTAACTGTCTGTTACTGTCTGTAACTGTATGTAACTGTCTGTAACTGTCTGTAACTGTCTGTAACTGTAACTGTCTGTAACTGTCTGTAACTGTCTGTAACTGTCTGTAACTGTCTGGTACTGTGTGTAACTGTCTGTAACTGTCTGCAACTGTCTGTAACTGTCTGTAACTGTCTGTTACTGTCTGTAACTGTATGTAACTGTCTGTAACTGTCTGTAACTGTCTGTAACTGTAACTGTCTGTAACTGTCTGTAACTGTATGTAACTGTCTGTAACTGTCTGTAACTGTCTGTAACTGTAACTGTCTGTAACTGTCTGTAACTGTCTGTAACTGTCTGGTACTGTCTGTAACTGTCTGTAACTGTCTGCAACTGTCTGTAACTGTAACTGTCTGTTACTGTGTGTAACTGTCTGTAACTGTCTGCAACTGTCTGTTACTGTCTGTAACTGTATGTAACTGTCTGTAATTGTCTGTAACTGTAACTGTCTGTAACTGTCTGTTACTGTATGTAACTGTCTGTAACTGTCTGTAACTGTCTTTAACTGTCTGTAACTGTCTGTAACTGTCTGTAACTGTAACTGTCTGTTACTGTGTGTAACTGTCTGTAACTGTCTGCAACTGTCTGTTACTGTCTGTAACTGTATGTAACCGTCTGTAATTGTCTGTAACTGTAACTGTCTGTAACTGTCTGTTACTGTATGTAACTGTCTGTAACTGTCTGTAACTGTAACTGTCTGTTACTGTATGTAACTGTCTGTAACTGTCTGTAACTGTCTGCAACTGTCTGTTACTGTCTCTAACTGTATGTAACTGTCTGTAACTGTCTGTACCTGTAACTGTCTGTAACTGTAACTGTCTGTAACTGTAACTGTCTGTAACTGTAACTGTCTGTTACTGTGTGTAACTGTCTGTTACTGTCTGTAACTGTCTGTACCTGTAACTGTCTGTAACTGTAACTGTCTGTAACTGTAACTGTCTGTAACTGTAACTGTCTGTTACTGTGTGTAACTGTCTGTTACTGTCTGTAACTGTCTGTAACTGTCTGTAACTGTAACTGTCACTTACTGTGTGTAACTGTCTGTAACTGTCTGCAACTGTCTGTTACTGTCTGTAACTGTATGTAACTGTCTGTAACTGTAACTGTCTGTAACTGTAACTGTCTGTAACTGTCTGTAACTGTCTGCAACTGTCTGTTACTGTCTCTAACTGTATGTAACTGTCTGTAACTGTAACTGTAACTGTCTGTAACTGTCTGTAACTGTCTGTAACTGTAACTGTCTGTAACTGTCTGTAACTGTCTGTAACTGTAACTGTCTGTAACTGTAACTGTCTGCAACTGTCTGCAACTGTCTGTTACTGTCTCTAACTGTATGTAACTGTCTGTAACTGTAACTGTAACTGTCTGTAACTGTAACTGTCTGTAACTGTCTGTAACTGTCTGTAACTGTAACTGTCTGTAACTGTCTGTAACTGTCTGTAACTGTAACTGTCTGTAACTGTAACTGTCTGTAACTGTCTGCAACTGTCTGCAACTGTCTGTAACTGTCTGTAACTGTCTGTAACTGTATGTAACTGTCTGTAACTGTCTGTAACTGTAACTGTCTGTAACTGTCTGTAACTGTCTGTAACTCTCTGCAACTGTCTGCAACTGTCTGTAACTGTCTGTAACTGTCTGTAACTGTATGTAACTGTCTGTAACTGTCTGTAACTGTAACTGTCTGTAACTGTCTGTAACTGTCTGTAACTGTAACTGTCTGTAACTGTCTGTAACTGTCTGTAACTGTCTGTAACTGTCTGGTACTGTCTGTAACTGTCTGTAACTGTCTGCAACTGTCTGTAACTGTCTGTAACTGTCTGTTACTGTCTGTAACTGTATGTAACTGTCTGTAACTGTCTGTAACTGTCTGTAACTGTAACTGTCTGTAACTGTCTGTAACTGTATGTAACTGTCTGTAACTGTCTTTAACTGTCTGTAACTGTAACTGTCTGTAACTGTCTGTAACTGTCTGTAACTGTCTGTAACTGTCTGGTACTGTCTGTAACTGTCTGTAACTGTCTGCAACTGTCTGTAACTGTAACTGTCTGTTACTGTGTGTAACTGTCTGTAACTGTCTGCAACTGTCTGTTACTGTCTGTAACTGTATGTAACTGTCTGTAATTGTCTGTAACTGTAACTGTCTGTAACTGTCTGTTACTGTATGTAACTGTCTGTAACTGTCTGTAACTGTAACTGTCTGTTACTGTATGTAACTGTCTGTAACTGTCTGTAACTGTCTGCAACTGTCTGTTACTGTCTCTAACTGTATGTAACTGTCTGTAACTGTCTGTAACTGTAACTGTCTGTAACTGTAACTGTCTGTAACTGTCTGTAACTGTAACTGTCTGTAACTGTAACTGTCTGTAACTGTCTGTAACTGTCTGTTACTGTATGTAACTGTCTGTAACTGTCTGTAATTGTAACTGTCTGTAACTGTCTGTTACTGTATGTTACTGTCTGCTACTGTCTGTAACTGTACGTAACTTTGTGTAACTGTCTGTTACTGTCTGTTACTGTCTGTAACTGTCTGTTACTGTCTGTAACTGTATGTAACTGTCTGTAACTGTCTGTTACTGTCTGTAACTGTCTGCAACTGTCTGTAACTGTCTGTAACTGTATGTAACTGTCAGTAACTGTCTGTAACTGTCTGTAACTGTCTGTAACTGTCTTTAACTGTCTGTAACTGTCTGTAACTGTCTGTAACTGTCTGTTACTGTCTGTAACTGTCTGTAACTGTCTGTAACTGTAACTGTCTGTTACTGTGTGTAACTGTCTGTAACTGTCTGTAACTGTCTGCAACTGTCTGTTACTGTCTCTAACTGTATGTAACTGTCTGTAACTGTCTGTAACTGTAACTGTCTGTAACTGTAACTGTCTGTAACTGTCTGTAACTGTAACTGTCTGTAACTGTAACTGTCTGTAACTGTCTGTAACTGTCTGTTACTGTATGTAACTGTCTGTAACTGTCTGTAATTGTAACTGTCTGTAACTGTCTGTTACTGTATGTTACTGTCTGCTACTGTCTGTAACTGTACGTAACTTTGTGTAACTGTCTGTTACTGTCTGTTACTGTCTGTAACTGTCTGTTACTGTCTGTAACTGTATGTAACTGTCTGTAACTGTCTGTTACTGTCTGTAACTGTCTGCAACTGTCTGTAACTGTCTGTAACTGTATGTAACTGTCAGTAACTGTCTGTAACTGTCTGTAACTGTCTGTAACTGTCTTTAACTGTCTGTAACTGTCTGTAACTGTCTGTAACTGTAACTGTCTGTAACTGTAACTGTCTGTAACTGTCTGTAACTGTCTGTTACTGTATGTAACTGTCTGTAACTGTCTGTAATTGTAACTGTCTGTAACTGTCTGTAACTGTCTGTAACTGTCTGTAACTGTCTGTAACTGTCTGTTACTGTCTGTAACTGTCTGTAACTGTCTGTAACTGTAACTGTCTGTTACTGTGTGTGACTGCATGTAACTGTCTGTTACTGTCTGTAACCGTCTGTAACTGTCTGTTACTGTCTGTAACCGTCTGTAACTGTCTGTAACTGTCTGTAACTGTCTGTAACTGTCTGTAACTGTAACTGTCTGTAACTGTCTGTAACTGTCTGTAACTGTAACTGTCTGTAACTGTAACTGTCTGCAACTGTCTGCAACTGTCTGTAACTGTCTGTAACTGACTGTAACTGTCTGTAACTGTAACTGTCTGTAACTGTAACTGTCTGTAACTGTCTGCAACTGTCTGCAACTGTCTGTAACTGTCTGTAACTGTCTGTTACTGTCTGTAACTGTATGTAACTGTCTGTAACTGTCTGTAACTGTCTGTAACTGTAACTGTCTGTAACTGTCTGTAACTGTCTGTAACTGTCTGTAACTGTCTGGTACTGTGTGTAACTGTCTGTAACTGTCTGCAACTGTCTGTAACTGTCTGTAACTGTCTGTTACTGTCTGTAACTGTATGTAACTGTCTGTAACTGTCTGTAACTGTCTGTAACTGTAACTGTCTGTAACTGTCTGTAACTGTATGTAACTGTCTGTAACTGTCTGTAACTGTCTGTAACTGTAACTGTCTGTAACTGTCTGTAACTGTCTGTAACTGTCTGGTACTGTCTGTAACTGTCTGTAACTGTCTGCAACTGTCTGTAACTGTAACTGTCTGTTACTGTGTGTAACTGTCTGTAACTGTCTGCAACTGTCTGTTACTGTCTGTAACTGTATGTAACTGTCTGTAATTGTCTGTAACTGTAACTGTCTGTAACTGTCTGTTACTGTATGTAACTGTCTGTAACTGTCTGTAACTGTCTTTAACTGTCTGTAACTGTCTGTAACTGTCTGTAACTGTAACTGTCTGTTACTGTGTGTAACTGTCTGTAACTGTCTGCAACTGTCTGTTACTGTCTGTAACTGTATGTAACCGTCTGTAATTGTCTGTAACTGTAACTGTCTGTAACTGTCTGTTACTGTATGTAACTGTCTGTAACTGTCTGTAACTGTAACTGTCTGTTACTGTATGTAACTGTCTGTAACTGTCTGTAACTGTCTGCAACTGTCTGTTACTGTCTCTAACTGTATGTAACTGTCTGTAACTGTCTGTACCTGTAACTGTCTGTAACTGTAACTGTCTGTAACTGTAACTGTCTGTAACTGTAACTGTCTGTTACTGTGTGTAACTGTCTGTTACTGTCTGTAACTGTCTGTAACTGTCTGTAACTGTAACTGTCACTTACTGTGTGTAACTGTCTGTAACTGTCTGCAACTGTCTGTTACTGTCTGTAACTGTATGTAACTGTCTGTAACTGTAACTGTCTGTAACTGTAACTGTCTGTAACTGTCTGTAACTGTCTGCAACTGTCTGTTACTGTCTCTAACTGTATGTAACTGTCTGTAACTGTAACTGTAACTGTCTGTAACTGTCTGTAACTGTCTGTAACTGTAACTGTCTGTAACTGTCTGTAACTGTCTGTAACTGTAACTGTCTGTAACTGTAACTGTCTGCAACTGTCTGCAACTGTCTGTTACTGTCTCTAACTGTATGTAACTGTCTGTAACTGTAACTGTAACTGTCTGTAACTGTAACTGTCTGTAACTGTCTGTAACTGTCTGTAACTGTAACTGTCTGTAACTGTCTGTAACTGTCTGTAACTGTAACTGTCTGTAACTGTAACTGTCTGTAACTGTCTGCAACTGTCTGCAACTGTCTGTAACTGTCTGTAACTGTCTGTAACTGTATGTAACTGTCTGTAACTGTCTGTAACTGTAACTGTCTGTAACTGTCTGTAACTGTCTGTAACTCTCTGCAACTGTCTGCAACTGTCTGTAACTGTCTGTAACTGTCTGTAACTGTATGTAACTGTCTGTAACTGTCTGTAACTGTAACTGTCTGTAACTGTCTGTAACTGTCTGTAACTGTCTGTAACTCTCTGTAACTGTCTGTAACTGTAACTGTCTGTAACTGTCTGTAACTGTCTGTAACTGTCTGTAACTGTCTGTTACTGTCTGTAACTGTCTCTAACTGTCTGTAACTGTCTGCAACTGTCTGTTACTGTCTGTAACTGTATGTAACTGTCTGTAACTGTCTGTAACTGTAACTGTCTGTAACTGTAACTGTCTGTAACTGTCTGTAACTGTCTGTAACTGTATGTAACTGTCTGTAACTGTCTGTAACTGTAACTGTCTGTAACTGTCTGTAACTGTCTGTTACTGTCTGTAACTGTCTGTAACTGTCTGTAACTGACTGTAACTGTCTGTAACTGTAACTGTCTGTAACTGTAACTGTCTGTAACTGTCTGCAACTGTCTGCAACTGTCTGTAACTGTCTGTAACTGTCTGTTACTGTCTGTAACTGTATGTAACTGTCTGTAACTGTCTGTAACTGTAACTGTCTGTAACTGTCTGTAACTGTCTGTAACTGTCTGGTACTGTCTGTAACTGTCTGTAACTGTCTGCAACTGTCTGTAACTGTAACTGTCTGTTACTGTGTGTAACTGTCTGTAACTGTCTGCAACTGTCTGTTACTGTCTGTAACTGTATGTAACTGTCTGTAATTGTCTGTAACTGTAACTGTCTGTAACTGTCTGTAACTGTATGTAACTGTCTGTAACTGTCTGTAACTGCAACTGTCTGTTACTGTATGTAACTGTCTGTAACTGTCTGTAACTGTCTGCAACTGTCTGTTACTGTCTCTAACTGTATGTAACTGTCTGTAACTGTCTGTAACTGTAACTGTCTGTAACTGTAACTGTCTGTAACTGTAACTGTCTGTAACTGTCTGTAACTGTAACTGTCTGTAACTGTAACTGTCTGTAACTGTCTGTAACTGTCTGTTACTGTATGTAACTGTCTGTAACTGTCTGTAATTGTAACTGTCTGTAACTGTCTGTAACTGTCTGTAACTGTCTGTAACTGTCTGTAACTGTCTGTAACTGTCTGTTACTGTCTGTAACTGTCTGTAACTGTCTGTAACTGTAACTGTCTGTTACTGTGTGTGACTGCCTGTAACTGTCTGTTACTGTCTGTAACCGTCTGTAACTGTCTGTTACTGTCTGTAACCGTCTGTAACTGTCTGTAACTGTCTGTAACTGTCTGTAACTGTCTGTAACTGTAACTGTCTGTAACTGTCTGTAACTGTCTGTAACTGTAACTGTCTGTAACTGTAACTGTCTGCAACTGTCTGCAACTGTCTGCAACTGTCTGTAACTGTCTGTAACTGACTGTAACTGTCTGTAACTGTAACTGTCTGTAACTGTAACTGTCTGTAACTGTCTGCAACTGTCTGCAACTGTCTGTAACTGTCTGTAACTGTCTGTTACTGTCTGTAACTGTATGTAACTGTCTGTAACTGTCTGTAACTGTCTGTAACTGTAACTGTCTGTAACTGTCTGTAACTGTCTGTAACTGTCTGTAACTGTCTGGTACTGTCTGTAACTGTCTGTAACTGTATGTAACTGTCTGTAACTGTCTGTAACTGTAACTGTCTGTAACTGTAACTGTCTGTAACTGTCTGTAACTGTAACTGTCTGTAACTGTAACTGTCTGTAACTGTCTGTAACTGTCTGTTACTGTATGTAACTGTCTGTAACTGTCTGTAATTGTAACTGTCTGTAACTGTCTGGTACTGTCTGTAACTGTCTGTAACTGTCTGTAACTGTAACTGTCTGTTACTGTGTGTAACTGTCTGTAACTGTCTGCAACTGTCTGTTACTGTCTGTAACTGTATGTAACCGTCTGTAATTGTCTGTAACTGTAACTGTCTGTAACTGTCTGTTACTGTATGTAACTGTCTGTAACTGTCTGTAACTGTAACTGTCTGTTACTGTATGTAACTGTCTGTAACTGTCTGTAACTGTCTGCAACTGTCTGTTACTGTCTCTAACTGTATGTAACTGTCTGTAACTGTCTGTAACTGTAACTGTCTGTAAGTGTAACTGTCTGTAACTGTAACTGTCTGTTACTGTGTGTAACTGTCTGTTACTGTCTGTAACTGTCTGTAACTGTCTGTAACTGTAACTGTCACTTACTGTGTGTAACTGTCTGTAACTGTCTGCAACTGTCTGTTACTGTCTGTAACTGTATGTAACTGTCTGTAACTGTAACTGTCTGTAACTGTAACTGTCTGTAACTGTCTGTAACTGTCTGCAACTGTCTGTTACTGTCTCTAACTGTATGTAACTGTCTGTAACTGTAACTGTAACTGTCTGTAACTGTAACTGTCTGTAACTGTCTGTAACTGTAACTGTCTGTAACTGTCTGTAACTGTAACTGTCTGTAACTGTAACTGTCTGCAACTGTCTGCAACTGTATGTTACTGTCTCTAACTGTATGTAACTGTCTGTAACTGTAACTGTAACTGTCTGTAACTGTAACTGTCTGTAACTGTCTGTAACTGTCTGTAACTGTAACTGTCTGTAACTGTCTGTAACTGTCTGTAACTGTAACTGTCTGTAACTGTAACTGTCTGTAACTGTCTGCAACTGTCTGCAACTGTCTGTAACTGTCTGTAACTGTCTGTAACTGTCTGTAACTGTATGTAACTGTCTGTAACTGTCTGTAACTGTAACTGTCTGTAACTGTCTGTAACTGTCTGTAACTCTCTGCAACTGTCTGCAACTGTCTGTAACTGTCTGTAACTGTCTGTAACTGTATGTAACTGTCTGTAACTGTCTGTAACTGTAACTGTCTGTAACTGTCTGTAACTGTCTGTAACTCTCTGTAACTGTCTGTAACTGTAACTGTCTGTAACTGTCTGTAACTGTCTGTAACTGTCTGTAACTGTCTGTTACTGTCTGTAACTGTCTCTAACTGTCTGTAACTGTCTGCAACTGTCTGTTACTGTCTGTAACTGTATGTAACTGTCTGTAACTGTCTGTAACTGTAACTGTCTGTAACTGTAACTGTCTGTAACTGTCTGTAACTGTCTGTAACTGTATGTAACTGTCTGTAACTGTCTGTAACTGTAACTGTCTGTAACTGTCTGTAACTGTCTGTTACTGTCTGTAACTGTCTGTAACTGTCTGTAACTGTCTGTAACTGACTGTAACTGTCTGTAACTGTAACTGTCTGTAACTGTAACTGTCTGTAACTGTCTGCAACTGTCTGCAACTGTCTGTAACTGTCTGTAACTGTCTGTTACTGTCTGTAACTGTATGTAACTGTCTGTAACTGTCTGTAACTGTCTGTAACTGTAACTGTCTGTAACTGTCTGTAACTGTCTGTAACTGTCTGGTACTGTCTGTAACTGTCTGTAACTGTCTGCAACTGTCTGTAACTGTAACTGTCTGTTACTGTGTGTAACTGTCTGTAACTGTCTGCAACTGTCTGTTACTGTCTGTAACTGTATGTAACTGTCTGTAATTGTCTGTAACTGTAACTGTCTGTAACTGTCTGTTACTGTATGTAACTGTCTGTAACTGTCTGTAACTGTAACTGTCTGTTACTGTATGTAACTGTCTGTAACTGTCTGTAACTGTCTGCAACTGTCTGTTACTGTCTCTAACTGTATGTAACTGTCTGTAACTGTCTGTAACTGTAACTGTCTGTAACTGTAACTGTCTGTAACTGTCTGTAACTGTAACTGTCTGTAACTGTAACTGTCTGTAACTGTCTGTAACTGTCTGTTACTGTATGTAACTGTCTGTAACTGTCTGTAATTGTAACTGTCTGTAACTGTCTGTAACTGTCTGTAACTGTCTGTAACTGTCTGTAACTGTCTGTTACTGTCTGTAACTGTCTGTAACTGTCTGTAACTGTAACTGTCTGTTACTGTGTGTGACTGCATGTAACTGTCTGTTACTGTCTGTAACCGTCTGTAACTGTCTGTTACTGTCTGTAACCGTCTGTAACTGTCTGTAACTGTCTGTAACTGTCTGTAACTGTCTGTAACTGTAACTGTCTGTAACTGTCTGTAACTGTCTGTAACTGTAACTGTCTGTAACTGTAACTGTCTGCAACTGTCTGCAACTGTCTGTAACTGTCTGTAACTGACTGTAACTGTCTGTAACTGTAACTGTCTGTAACTGTAACTGTCTGTAACTGTCTGCAACTGTCTGCAACTGTCTGTAACTGTCTGTAACTGTCTGTTACTGTCTGTAACTGTATGTAACTGTCTGTAACTGTCTGTAACTGTCTGTAACTGTAACTGTCTGTAACTGTCTGTAACTGTCTGTAACTGTCTGTAACTGTCTGGTACTGTCTGTAACTGTCTGTAACTGTCTGCAACTGTCTGTAACTGTCTGTAACTGTCTGTTACTGTCTGTAACTGTATGTAACTGTCTGTAACTGTCTGTAACTGTCTGTAACTGTAACTGTCTGTAACTGTCTGTAACTGTATGTAACTGTCTGTAACTGTCTGTAACTGTCTGTAACTGTAACTGTCTGTAACTGTCTGTAACTGTCTGTAACTGTCTGTAACTGTCTGGTACTGTCTGTAACTGTCTGTAACTGTCTGCAACTGTCTGTAACTGTAACTGTCTGTTACTGTGTGTAAGTGTCTGTAACTGTCTGCAACTGTCTGTTACTGTCTGTAACTGTATGTAACTGTCTGTAATTGTCTGTAACTGTAACTGTCTGTAACTGTCTGTTACTGTATGTAACTGTCTGTAACTGTCTGTAACTGTAACTGTCTGTTACTGTATGTAACTGTCTGTAACTGTCTGTAACTGTCTGCAACTGTCTGTTACTGTCTCTAACTGTATGTAACTGTCTGTAACTGTCTGTAACTGTAACTGTCTGTAACTGTAACTGTCTGTAACTGTCTGTAACTGTAACTGTCTGTAACTGTAACTGTCTGTAACTGTCTGTAACTGTCTGTTACTGTATGTAACTGTCTGTAACTGTCTGTAATTGTAACTGTCTGTAACTGTCTGTTACTGTATGTTACTGTCTGCTACTGTCTGTAACTGTACGTAACTTTGTGTAACTGTCTGTTACTGTATGTTACTGTCTGTAACTGTCTGTTACTGTCTGTAACTGTATGTAACTGTCTGTAACTGTCTGTTACTGTCTGTAACTGTCTGCAACTGTCTGTAACTGTCTGTAACTGTATGTAACTGTCAGTAACTGTCTGTAACTGTCTGTTACTGTCTGTAACTGTCTGTAACTGTCTGTAACTGTAACTGTCTGTTACTGTGTGTAACTGTCTGTAACTGTCTGTAACTGTCTGCAACTGTCTGTTACTGTCTCTAACTGTATGTAACTGTCTGTAACTGTCTGTAACTGTAACTGTCTGTAACTGTAACTGTCTGTAACTGTCTGTAACTGTAACTGTCTGTAACTGTAACTGTCTGTAACTGTCTGTAACTGTCTGTTACTGTATGTAACTGTCTGTAACTGTCTGTAATTGTAACTGTCTGTAACTGTCTGTTACTGTATGTTACTGTCTGCTACTGTCTGTAACTGTACGTAACTTTGTGTAACTGTCTGTTACTGTCTGTTACTGTCTGTAACTGTCTGTTACTGTCTGTAACTGTATGTAACTGTCTGTAACTGTCTGTTACTGTCTGTAACTGTCTGCAACTGTCTGTAACTGTCTGTAACTGTATGTAACTGTCAGTAACTGTCTGTAACTGTCTGTAACTGTCTGTAACTGTCTTTAACTGTCTGTAACTGTCTGTAACTGTCTGTAACTGTAACTGTCTGTAACTGTAACTGTCTGTAACTGTCTGTAACTGTCTGTTACTGTATGTAACTGTCTGTAACTGTCTGTAATTGTAACTGTCTGTAACTGTCTGTAACTGTCTGTAACTGTCTGTAACTGTCTGTAACTGTCTGTTACTGTCTGTAACTGTCTGTAACTGTCTGTAACTGTAACTGTCTGTTACTGTGTGTGACTGCATGTAACTGTCTGTTACTGTCTGTAACCGTCTGTAACTGTCTGTTACTGTCTGTAACCGTCTGTAACTGTCTGTAACTGTCTGTAACTGTCTGTAACTGTCTGTAACTGTAACTGTCTGTAACTGTCTGTAACTGTCTGTAACTGTAACTGTCTGTAACTGTAACTGTCTGCAACTGTCTGCAACTGTCTGTAACTGTCTGTAACTGACTGTAACTGTCTGTAACTGTAACTGTCTGTAACTGTAACTGTCTGTAACTGTCTGCAACTGTCTGCAACTGTCTGTAACTGTCTGTAACTGTCTGTTACTGTCTGTAACTGTATGTAACTGTCTGTAACTGTCTGTAACTGTCTGTAACTGTAACTGTCTGTAACTGTCTGTAACTGTCTGTAACTGTCTGTAACTGTCTGGTACTGTGTGTAACTGTCTGTAACTGTCTGCAACTGTCTGTAACTGTCTGTAACTGTCTGTTACTGTCTGTAACTGTATGTAACTGTCTGTAACTGTCTGTAACTGTCTTCAACTGTAACTGTCTGTAACTGTCTGTAACTGTATGTAACTGTCTGTAACTGTCTGTAACTGTCTGTAACTGTAACTGTCTGTAACTGTCTGTAACTGTCTGTAACTGTCTGTAACTGTCTGGTACTGTCTGTAACTGTCTGTAACTGTCTGCAACTGTCTGTAACTGTAACTGTCTGTTACTGTGTGTAACTGTCTGTAACTGTCTGCAACTGTCTGTTACTGTCTGTAACTGTATGTAACTGTCTGTAATTGTCTGTAACTGTAACTGTCTGTAACTGTCTGTTACTGTATGTAACTGTCTGTAACTGTCTGTAACTGTCTTTAACTGTCTGTAACTGTCTGTAACTGTCTGTAACTGTCTGTTACTGTCTGTAACTGTCTGTAACTGTCTGTAACTGTCTTTAACTGTCTGTAACTGTCTGTAACTGTCTGTAACTGTCTGTTACTGTCTGTAACTGTCTGTAACTGTCTGTAACTGTAACTGTCTGTTACTGTGTGTAACTGTCTGTAACTGTCTGTAACTGTCTGCAACTGTCTGTTACTGTCTCTAACTGTATGTAACTGTCTGTAACTGTCTGTAACTGTAACTGTCTGTAACTGTAACTGTCTGTAACTGTCTGTAACTGTAACTGTCTGTAACTGTAACTGTCTGTAACTGTCTGTAACTGTCTGTTACTGTATGTAACTGTCTGTAACTGTCTGTAATTGTAACTGTCTGTAACTGTCTGTTACTGTATGTTACTGTCTGCTACTGTCTGTAACTGTACGTAACTTTGTGTAACTGTCTGTTACTGTCTGTTACTGTCTGTAACTGTCTGTTACTGTCTGTAACTGTATGTAACTGTCTGTAACTGTCTGTTACTGTCTGTAACTGTCTGCAACTGTCTGTAACTGTCTGTAACTGTATGTAACTGTCAGTAACTGTCTGTAACTGTCTGTAACTGTCTGTAACTGTCTTTAACTGTCTGTAACTGTCTGTAACTGTCTGTAACTGTAACTGTCTGTAACTGTAACTGTCTGTAACTGTCTGTAACTGTCTGTTACTGTATGTAACTGTCTGTAACTGTCTGTAATTGTAACTGTCTGTAACTGTCTGTAACTGTCTGTAACTGTAACTGTCTGTAACTGTCTGTAACTGTCTGTAACTGTAACTGTCTGTAACTGTAACTGTCTGTAACTGTCTGCAACTGTCTGTAACTGTCTGTAACTGACTGTAACTGTCTGTAACTGTAACTGTCTGTAACTGTAACTGTCTGTAACTGTCTGCAACTGTCTGCAACTGTCTGTAACTGTCTGTAACTGTCTGTTACTGTCTGTAACTGTATGTAACTGTCTGTAACTGTCTGTAACTGTCTGTAACTGTAACTGTCTGTAACTGTCTGTAACTGTCTGTAACTGTCTGTAACTGTCTGGTACTGTCTGTAACTGTCTGTAACTGTCTGCAACTGTCTGCAACTGTCTGTAACTGTCTGTAACTGTCTGTTACTGTCTGTAACTGTCTGTAACTGTCTCTTACTGTCTGTAACTGTCTGTAACTGTAACTGTCTGTAACTGTCTGTAACTGTCTGTAACTGTCTGTAACTGTCTGGTACTGTCTGTAACTGTCTGTAACTGTCTGTAACTGTCTGTAACTGTAACTGTCTGTTACTGTGTGTAACTGTCTGTAACTGTCTGCAACTGTCTGTTACTGTCTGTAACTGTATGTAACTGTCTGTAATTGTCTGTAACTGTAACTGTCTGTAACTGTCTGTTACTGTATGTAACTGTCTGTAACTGTCTGTAACTGTAACTGTCTGTTACTGTATGTAACTGTCTGTAACTGTCTGTAACTGTCTGCAACTGTCTGTTACTGTCTCTAACTGTATGTAACTGTCTGTAACTGTCTGTAACTGTAACTGTCTGTAACTGTAACTGTCTGTAACTGTGTGTAACTGTAACTGTCCGTAACTGTAACTGTCTGTAACTGTCTGTAACTGTCTGTTACTGTATGTAACTGTCTGTAACTGTCTGTAATTGTAACTGTCTGTAACTGTCTGTAACTGTAACTGTCTGTAACTGTAACTGTCTGTAACTGTCTGCAACTGTCTGCAACTGTCTGTAACTGTCTGTAACTGACTGTAACTGTCTGTAACTGTAACTGTCTGTAACTGTAACTGTCTGTAACTGTCTGCAACTGTCTGCAACTGTCTGTAACTGTCTGTAACTGTCTGTTACTGTTGTAACTGTATGTAACTGTCTGTAACTGTCTGTAACTGTCTGTAACTGTAACTGTCTGTAACTGTCTGTAACTGTCTGTAACTGTCTGTAACTGTCTGGTACTGTCTGTAACTGTCTGTAACTGTCTGCAACTGTCTGCAACTGTCTGTAACTGTCTGTAACTGTCTGTTACTGTCTGTAACTGTCTGTAACTGTCTCTTACTGTCTGTAACTGTCTGTAACTGTAACTGTCTGTAACTGTCTGTAACTGTCTGTAACTGTCTGTAACTGTCTGGTACTGTCTGTAACTGTCTGTAACTGTCTGTAACTGTCTGTAACTGTAACTGTCTGTTACTGTGTGTAACTGTCTGTAACTGTCTGCAACTGTCTGTTACTGTCTGTAACTGTATGTAACTGTCTGTAATTGTCTGTAACTGTAACTGTCTGTAACTGTCTGTTACTGTATGTAACTGTCTGTAACTGTCTGTAACTGTAACTGTCTGTTACTGTATGTAACTGTCTGTAACTGTCTGTAACTGTCTGCAACTGTCTGTTACTGTCTCTAACTGTATGTAACTGTCTGTAACTGTCTGTAACTGTAACTGTCTGTAACTGTAACTGTCTGTAACTGTCTGTAACTGTAACTGTCCGTAACTGTAACTGTCTGTAACTGTCTGTAACTGTCTGTTACTGTATGTAACTGTCTGTAACTGTCTGTAATTGTAACTGTCTGTAACTGTCTGTAACTGTCTGTTACTGTATGTTACTGTCTGCTACTGTCTGTAACTGTACGTAACTTTGTGTAACTGTCTGTTACTGTCTGTTACTGTCTGTTACTGTCTGTAACTGTATGTAACTGTCTGTAACTGTCTGTTACTGTCTGTAACTGTCTGCAACTGTCTGTAACTGTCTGTAACTGTATGTAACTGTCAGTAACTGTCTGTAACTGTCTGTAACTGTCTGTAACTGTCTTTAACTGTCTGTAACTGTCTGTAACTGTCTGTAACTGTCTGTTACTGTCTTTAACTGTCTGTAACTGTCTGTAACTGTAACTGTCTGTTACTGTGTGTGACTGCCTGTAACTGTCTGTTACTGTCTGTAACCGTCTGTAACTGTCTGTTACTGTCTGTAACCGTCTGTAACTGTCTGTAACTGTCTGTAACTGTCTGTAACTGTCTGTAACTGTCTGTAACTGTCTGTAACTGTATGTAACTGTATGTAACTGTCTGTAACTGTAACTGTCTGTAACTGTCTGTAACTGTCTGTAACTGTCTGTAACTCTCTGCAACTGTCTGCAACTGTCTGTAACTGTCTGTAACTGTCTGTAACTGTATGTAACTGTCTGTAACTGTCTGTAACTGTAACTGTCTGTAACTGTCTGTAACTGTCTGTAACTGTCTGTAACTGTCTGTAACTGTAACTGTCTGTAACTGTCTGTAACTGTCTGTAACTGTCTGTAACTCTCTGCAACTGTCTGCAACTGTCTGTAACTGTCTGTAACTGTATGTAACTGTCTGTAACTGTCTGTAACTGTAACTGTCTGTAACTGTCTGTAACTCTCTGTAACTGTCTGTAACTGTCTGTAACTGTCTGTTACTGTCTGTAACTGTCTGTAACTGTCTGTAACTGTCTGTTACTGTCTGTAACTGTCTCTAACTGTCTGTAACTGTCTGCAACTGTCTGTTACTGTCTCTAACTGTATGTAACTGTCTGTAACTGTCTGTAACTGCAACTGTCTGTAACTGTAACTGTCTGTAACTGTCTGTAACTGTATGTAACTGTCTGTAACTGTCTGTAACTGTAACTGTCTCGTAACTGTCTATAACTGTCTGTTACTGTCTGTAACTGTCTGTAACTGTCTGTAACTGACTGTAACTGTCTGTAACTGTAACTGTCTGTAACTGTAACTGTCTGTAACTGTCTGCAACTGTCTGCAACTGTCTGTAACTGTCTGTAACTGTCTGTTACTGTCTGTAACTGTATGTAACTGTCTGTAACTGTCTGTAACTGTCTGTAACTGTAACTGTCTGTAACTGTCTGTAACTGTCTGTAACTGTCTGTAACTGTCTGGTACTGTCTGTAACTGTCTGTAACTGTCTGCAACTGTCTGTAACTGTAACTGTCTGTTACTGTGTGTAACTGTCTGTAACTGTCTGCAACTGTCTGTTACTGTCTGTAACTGTATGTAACTGTCTGTAATTGTCTGTAACTGTAACTGTCTGTAACTGTCTGTTACTGTCTGTAACTGTCTGTAACTGTCTGTAACTGTAACTGTCTGTTACTGTGTGTAACTGTCTGTAACTGTCTGTAACTGTCTGCAACTGTCTGTTACTGTCTCTAACTGTATGTAACTGTCTGTAACTGTCTGTAACTGTAACTGTCTGTAACTGTAACTGTCTGTAACTGTCTGTAACTGTAACTGTCTGTAACTGTAACTGTCTGTAACTGTCTGTAACTGTCTGTTACTGTATGTAACTGTCTGTAACTGTCTGTAATTGTAACTGTCTGTAACTGTCTGTTACTGTATGTTACTGTCTGCTACTGTCTGTAACTGTACGTAACTTTGTGTAACTGTCTGTTACTGTCTGTTACTGTCTGTAACTGTCTGTTACTGTCTGTAACTGTATGTAACTGTCTGTAACTGTCTGTTACTGTCTGTAACTGTCTGCAACTGTCTGTAACTGTCTGTAACTGTATGTAACTGTCAGTAACTGTCTGTAACTGTCTGTAACTGTCTGTAACTGTCTTTAACTGTCTGTAACTGTCTGTAACTGTCTGTAACTGTAACTGTCTGTAACTGTAACTGTCTGTAACTGTCTGTAACTGTCTGTTACTGTATGTAACTGTCTGTAACTGTCTGTAATTGTAACTGTCTGTAACTGTCTGTAACTGTCTGTAACTGTAACTGTCTGTAACTGTCTGTAACTGTCTGTAACTGTAACTGTCTGTAACTGTAACTGTCTGTAACTGTCTGCAACTGTCTGCAACTGTCTGTAACTGTCTGTAACTGACTGTAACTGTCTGTAACTGTAACTGTCTGTAACTGTAACTGTCTGTAACTGTCTGCAACTGTCTGCAACTGTCTGTAACTGTCTGTAACTGTCTGTTACTGTCTGTAACTGTATGTAACTGTCTGTAACTGTCTGTAACTGTCTGTAACTGTAACTGTCTGTAACTGTCTGTAACTGTCTGTAACTGTCTGTAACTGTCTGGTACTGTCTGTAACTGTCTGTAACTGTCTGCAACTGTCTGCAACTGTCTGTAACTGTCTGTAACTGTCTGTTACTGTCTGTAACTGTCTGTAACTGTCTCTTACTGTCTGTAACTGTCTGTAACTGTAACTGTCTGTAACTATCTGTAACTGTCTGTAACTGTCTGTAACTGTCTGGTACTGTCTGTAACTGTCTGTAACTGTCTGTAACTGTCTGTAACTGTAACTGTCTGTTACTGTGTGTAACTGTCTGTAACTGTCTGCAACTGTCTGTTACTGTCTGTAACTGTATGTAACTGTCTGTAATTGTCTGTAACTGTAACTGTCTGTAACTGTCTGTTACTGTATGTAACTGTCTGTAACTGTCTGTAACTGTAACTGTCTGTTACTGTATGTAACTGTCTGTAACTGTCTGTAACTGTCTGCAACTGTCTGTTACTGTCTCTAACTGTATGTAACTGTCTGTAACTGTCTGTAACTGTAACTGTCTGTAACTGTAACTGTCTGTAACTGTCTGTAACTGTAACTGTCCGTAACTGTAACTGTCTGTAACTGTCTGTAACTGTCTGTTACTGTATGTAACTGTCTGTAACTGTCTGTAATTGTAACTGTCTGTAACTGTCTGTAACTGTCTGTTACTGTATGTTACTGTCTGCTACTGTCTGTAACTGTACGTAACTTTGTGTAACTGTCTGTTACTGTCTGTTACTGTCTGTTACTGTCTGTAACTGTATGTAACTGTCTGTAACTGTCTGTTACTGTCTGTAACTGTCTGCAACTGTCTGTAACTGTCTGTAACTGTATGTAACTGTCAGTAACTGTCTGTAACTGTCTGTAACTGTCTGTAACTGTCTTTAACTGTCTGTAACTGTCTGTAACTGTCTGTAACTGTCTGTTACTGTCTTTAACTGTCTGTAACTGTCTGTAACTGTAACTGTCTGTTACTGTGTGTGACTGCCTGTAACTGTCTGTTACTGTCTGTAACCGTCTGTAACTGTCTGTTACTGTCTGTAACCGTCTGTAACTGTCTGTAACTGTCTGTAACTGTCTGTAACTGTCTGTAACTGTAACTGTCTGTAACTGTCTGTAACTGTCTGTAACTGTAACTGTCTGTAACTGTAACTGTCTGTAACTGTCTGCAACTGTCTGCAACTGTCTGTAACTGTCTGTAACTGTCTGTAACTGTCTGTAACTGTCTGTAACTGTATGTAACTGTCTGTAACTGTCTGTAACTGTAACTGTCTGTAACTGTCTGTAACTGTCTGTAACTGTCTGTAACTCTCTGCAACTGTCTGCAACTGTCTGTAACTGTCTGTAACTGTCTGTAACTGTATGTAACTGTCTGTAACTGTCTGTAACTGTAACTGTCTGTAACTGTCTGTAACTGTCTGTAACTGTCTGTAACTGTCTGTAACTGTAACTGTCTGTAACTGTCTGTTACTGTATGTTACTGTCTGCTACTGTCTGTAACTGTACGTAACTTTGTGTAACTGTCTGTTACTGTCTGTTACTGTCTGTTACTGTCTGTAACTGTATGTAACTGTCTGTAACTGTCTGTTACTGTCTGTAACTGTCTGCAACTGTCTGTAACTGTCTGTAACTGTATGTAACTGTCAGTAACTGTCTGTAACTGTCTGTAACTGTCTGTAACTGTCTTTAACTGTCTGTAACTGTCTGTAACTGTCTGTAACTGTCTGTTACTGTCTTTAACTGTCTGTAACTGTCTGTAACTGTAACTGTCTGTTACTGTGTGTGACTGCCTGTAACTGTCTGTTACTGTCTGTAACCGTCTGTAACTGTCTGTTACTGTCTGTAACCGTCTGTAACTGTCTGTAACTGTCTGTAACTGTCTGTAACTGTCTGTAACTGTCTGTAACTGTCTGTAACTGTATGTAACTGTATGTAACTGTCTGTAACTGTAACTGTCTGTAACTGTCTGTAACTGTCTGTAACTGTCTGTAACTCTCTGCAACTGTCTGCAACTGTCTGTAACTGTCTGTAACTGTCTGTAACTGTATGTAACTGTCTGTAACTGTCTGTAACTGTAACTGTCTGTAACTGTCTGTAACTGTCTGTAACTGTCTGTAACTGTCTGTAACTGTAACTGTCTGTAACTGTCTGTAACTGTCTGTAACTGTCTGTAACTCTCTGCAACTGTCTGCAACTGTCTGTAACTGTCTGTAACTGTATGTAACTGTCTGTAACTGTCTGTAACTGTAACTGTCTGTAACTGTCTGTAACTCTCTGTAACTGTCTGTAACTGTCTGTAACTGTCTGTTACTGTCTGTAACTGTCTGTAACTGTCTGTAACTGTCTGTTACTGTCTGTAACTGTCTCTAACTGTCTGTAACTGTCTGCAACTGTCTGTTACTGTCTCTAACTGTATGTAACTGTCTGTAACTGTCTGTAACTGCAACTGTCTGTAACTGTAACTGTCTGTAACTGTCTGTAACTGTATGTAACTGTCTGTAACTGTCTGTAACTGTAACTGTCTCGTAACTGTCTATAACTGTCTGTTACTGTCTGTAACTGTCTGTAACTGTCTGTAACTGACTGTAACTGTCTGTAACTGTAACTGTCTGTAACTGTAACTGTCTGTAACTGTCTGCAACTGTCTGCAACTGTCTGTAACTGTCTGTAACTGTCTGTTACTGTCTGTAACTGTATGTAACTGTCTGTAACTGTCTGTAACTGTCTGTAACTGTAACTGTCTGTAACTGTCTGTAACTGTCTGTAACTGTCTGTAACTGTCTGGTACTGTCTGTAACTGTCTGTAACTGTCTGCAACTGTCTGTAACTGTAACTGTCTGTTACTGTGTGTAACTGTCTGTAACTGTCTGCAACTGTCTGTTACTGTCTGTAACTGTATGTAACTGTCTGTAATTGTCTGTAACTGTAACTGTCTGTAACTGTCTGTTACTGTCTGTAACTGTCTGTAACTGTCTGTAACTGTAACTGTCTGTTACTGTGTGTAACTGTCTGTAACTGTCTGTAACTGTCTGCAACTGTCTGTTACTGTCTCTAACTGTATGTAACTGTCTGTAACTGTCTGTAACTGTAACTGTCTGTAACTGTAACTGTCTGTAACTGTCTGTAACTGTAACTGTCTGTAACTGTCTGTAACTGTCTGTTACTGTATGTAACTGTCTGTAACTGTCTGTAATTGTAACTGTCTGTAACTGTCTGTTACTGTATGTTACTGTCTGCTACTGTCTGTAACTGTACGTAACTTTGTGTAACTGTCTGTTACTGTCTGTTACTGTCTGTAACTGTCTGTTACTGTCTGTAACTGTATGTAACTGTCTGTAACTGTCTGTTACTGTCTGTAACTGTCTGCAACTGTCTGTAACTGTCTGTAACTGTATGTAACTGTCAGTAACTGTCTGTAACTGTCTGTAACTGTCTGTAACTGTCTTTAACTGTCTGTAACTGTCTGTAACTGTCTGTAACTGTTACTGTCTGTAACTGTCTGTAACTGTCTGTAACTGTAACTGTCTGTTACTGTGTGTAACTGTCTGTAACTGTCTGTAACTGTCTGCAACTGTCTGTTACTGTCTCTAACTGTATGTAACTGTCTGTAACTGTCTGTAACTGTAACTGTCTGTAACTGTAACTGTCTGTAACTGTCTGTAACTGTAACTGTCTGTAACTGTCTGTAACTGTCTGTTACTGTATGTAACTGTCTGTAACTGTCTGTAATTGTAACTGTCTGTAACTGTCTGTTACTGTATGTTACTGTCTGCTACTGTCTGTAACTGTACGTAACTTTGTGTAACTGTCTGTTACTGTCTGTTACTGTCTGTAACTGTCTGTTACTGTCTGTAACTGTATGTAACTGTCTGTAACTGTCTGTTACTGTCTGTAACTGTCTGCAACTGTCTGTAACTGTCTGTAACTGTATGTAACTGTCAGTAACTGTCTGTAACTGTCTGTAACTGTCTGTAACTGTCTTTAACTGTCTGTAACTGTCTGTAACTGTCTGTAACTGTAACTGTCTGTAACTGTAACTGTCTGTAACTGTCTGTAACTGTCTGTTACTGTATGTAACTGTCTGTAACTGTCTGTAATTGTAACTGTCTGTAACTGTCTGTAACTGTCTGTAACTGTAACTGTCTGTAACTGTCTGTAACTGTCTGTAACTGTAACTGTCTGTAACTGTAACTGTCTGTAACTGTCTGCAACTGTCTGCAACTGTCTGTAACTGTCTGTAACTGACTGTAACTGTCTGTAACTGTAACTGTCTGTAACTGTAACTGTCTGTAACTGTCTGCAACTGTCTGCAACTGTCTGTAACTGTCTGTAACTGTCTGTTACTGTCTGTAACTGTATGTAACTGTCTGTAACTGTCTGTAACTGTCTGTAACTGTAACTGTCTGTAACTGTCTGTAACTGTCTGTAACTGTCTGTAACTGTCTGGTACTGTCTGTAACTGTCTGTAACTGTCTGCAACTGTCTGCAACTGTCTGTAACTGTCTGTAACTGTCTGTTACTGTCTGTAACTGTCTGTAACTGTCTCTTACTGTCTGTAACTGTCTGTAACTGTAACTGTCTGTAACTATCTGTAACTGTCTGTAACTGTCTGTAACTGTCTGGTACTGTCTGTAACTGTCTGTAACTGTCTGTAACTGTCTGTAACTGTAACTGTCTGTTACTGTGTGTAACTGTCTGTAACTGTCTGCAACTGTCTGTTACTGTCTGTAACTGTATGTAACTGTCTGTAATTGTCTGTAACTGTAACTGTCTGTAACTGTCTGTTACTGTATGTAACTGTCTGTAACTGTCTGTAACTGTAACTGTCTGTTACTGTATGTAACTGTCTGTAACTGTCTGTAACTGTCTGCAACTGTCTGTTACTGTCTCTAACTGTATGTAACTGTCTGTAACTGTCTGTAACTGTAACTGTCTGTAACTGTAACTGTCTGTAACTGTCTGTAACTGTAACTGTCCGTAACTGTAACTGTCTGTAACTGTCTGTAACTGTCTGTTACTGTATGTAACTGTCTGTAACTGTCTGTAATTGTAACTGTCTGTAACTGTCTGTAACTGTCTGTTACTGTATGTTACTGTCTGCTACTGTCTGTAACTGTACGTAACTTTGTGTAACTGTCTGTTACTGTCTGTTACTGTCTGTTACTGTCTGTAACTGTATGTAACTGTCTGTAACTGTCTGTTACTGTCTGTAACTGTCTGCAACTGTCTGTAACTGTCTGTAACTGTATGTAACTGTCAGTAACTGTCTGTAACTGTCTGTAACTGTCTGTAACTGTCTTTAACTGTCTGTAACTGTCTGTAACTGTCTGTAACTGTCTGTTACTGTCTTTAACTGTCTGTAACTGTCTGTAACTGTAACTGTCTGTTACTGTGTGTGACTGCCTGTAACTGTCTGTTACTGTCTGTAACCGTCTGTAACTGTCTGTTACTGTCTGTAACCGTCTGTAACTGTCTGTAACTGTCTGTAACTGTCTGTAACTGTCTGTAACTGTAACTGTCTGTAACTGTCTGTAACTGTCTGTAACTGTCTGTAACTGTAACTGTCTGTAACTGTAACTGTCTGTAACTGTCTGCAACTGTCTGCAACTGTCTGTAACTGTCTGTAACTGTCTGTAACTGTCTGTAACTGTCTGTAACTGTATGTAACTGTCTGTAACTGTCTGTAACTGTAACTGTCTGTAACTGTCTGTAACTGTCTGTAACTGTCTGTAACTCTCTGCAACTGTCTGCAACTGTCTGTAACTGTCTGTAACTGTCTGTAACTGTATGTAACTGTCTGTAACTGTCTGTAACTGTAACTGTCTGTAACTGTCTGTAACTGTCTGTAACTGTCTGTAACTGTCTGTAACTGTAACTGTCTGTAACTGTCTGTAACTGTCTGTAACTGTCTGTAACTCTCTGCAACTGTCTGCAACTGTCTGTAACTGTCTGTAACTGTATGTAACTGTCTGTAACTGTCTGTAACTGTAACTGTCTGTAACTGTCTGTAACTCTCTGTAACTGTCTGTAACTGTAACTGTCTGTAACTGTCTGTAACTGTCTGTAACTGTCTGTTACTGTCTGTAACTGTCTCTAACTGTCTGTAACTGTCTGCAACTGTCTGTTACTGTCTCTAACTGTATGTAACTGTCTGTAACTGTCTGTAACTGTAACTGTCTGTAACTGTAACTGTCTGTAACTGTCTGTAACTGTATGTAACTGTCTGTAACTGTCTGTAACTGTAACTGTCTCGTAACTGTCTATAACTGTCTGTTACTGTCTGTAACTGTCTGTAACTGTCTGTAACTGACTGTAACTGTCTGTAACTGTAACTGTCTGTAACTGTAACTGTCTGTAACTGTCTGCAACTGTCTGCAACTGTCTGTAACTGTCTGTAACTGTCTGTTACTGTCTGTAACTGTATGTAACTGTCTGTAACTGTCTGTAACTGTCTGTAACTGTAACTGTCTGTAACTGTCTGTAACTGTCTGTAACTGTCTGTAACTGTCTGGTACTGTCTGTAACTGTCTGTAACTGTCTGCAACTGTCTGTAACTGTAACTGTCTGTTACTGTGTGTAACTGTCTGTAACTGTCTGCAACTGTCTGTTACTGTCTGTAACTGTATGTAACTGTCTGTAATTGTCTGTAACTGTAACTGTCTGTAACTGTCTGTTACTGTATGTAACTGTCTGTAACTGTCTGTAACTGTAACTGTCTGTTACTGTATGTAACTGTCTGTAACTGTCTGTAACTGTCTGCAACTGTCTGTTACTGTCTCTAACTGTATGTAACTGTCTGTAACTGTCTGTAACTGTAACTGTCTGTAACTGTAACTGTCTGTAACTGTCTGTAACTGTAACTGTCTGTAACTGTAACTGTCTGTAACTGTCTGTAACTGTCTGTTACTGTATGTAACTGTCTGTAACTGTCTGTAACTGTAACTGTCTGTAACTGTCTGTAACTGTAACTGTAACTGTCTGTAACTGTCTGTAACTGTCTGTAACTGTCTGTATCTGTCTGTTACTGTAACTGTCTGTAACTGTAACTGTCTGTAACTGTCTGTAACTGTAACTGTCTGTAACTGTAACTGTCTGTAACTGTCTGTAACTGTAACTGTCTGTAACTGTCTGTAACTGTCTGTAACTGTCTGTATCTGTCTGTTACTGTAACTGTCTGTAACTGTAACTGTCTGTAACTGTCTGTTACTGTATGTAACTGTCTGTAACTGTCTGTAACTGTCTGTAACTGTCTGTAACTGTAACTGTCTGTAACTGTAACTGTCTGTAACTGTCTGTTACTGTATGTAACTGTCTGTAACTGTCTGTAACTGTCTGTAACTGTAACTGTCTGTAACTGTATGTAACTGTCTGTAACTGTCTGCAACTGTCTGTTACTGTCTCAAACTGTATGTAACTGTCTGTAACTGTAACTGTCTGTAACTGTAACTGTCTGTAACTGTCTGTAACTGTCTGTTACTGTGTGTAACTGTCTGTAACTGTCTGTAACTGTCTGTAACTGTAACTGTCTGTAACTGTAACTGTATGTAACTGTCTGTAACTGTCTGTAACTGTCTGTTACTGTCTGTAACTGTATGTAACTGTATGTAACTGTCTGTAACTGTCTGTAACTGTAACTGTCTGTAACTGTAACTGTCTGTAACTGTCTGTAACTGTCTGTAACTGTGTGTAACTGTCTGTAACTGTATGTAACTGTCTGTAACTGTATGTTACTGTCTGGTAATGTATGTAACTGTACGTAACTGTCTGTAACTGTCTGTTACTGTCTGTTACTGTCTGTAACTGTATGTAACTGTCTGTAACTGTCTGTTACTGTCTGTAACTGTCTGTAACTGTCTGTTACTGTCTGTAACTGTATATAACTGTCTGTAACTGTCTGTAACTGTAACTGTCTGTAACTGTAACTGTCTGTAACTGTAACTGTCTGTAACTGTCTGTTACTGTATGTAACTGTCTGTAACTGTCTGTAACTGTTTGTTACTGTCTGTTACTGTCTGTAACTGTCTGTAACTGTCTGTAACTCTCTGTAATTGTCTGTAACTGTAACTGTCTGTAACTGTATGTAACTGTCTGTAACTGTATGTTACTGTCTGGTACTGTCTGTAACTGTATGTAACTGTCTGTAACTGTCTGTTACTGTCTGTAACTGTATGTAACTGTCTGTAACTGTCTGTTACTGTCTGTAGGTGTCTGTAACTGTCTGTTACTGTCTGTAACTGTATGTAACTGTCTGTAACTGTAACTGTCTGTAACTGTAACTGTCTGTAACTGTCTGTAACTGTCTGTTACTGTATGTAACTGTCTGTAACTGTCTGTAACTGTCTGTAACTGTAACTGTCTGTAACTGTCTGTAACTGTAACTGTCTGTTACTGTATGTAACTGTCTGTAACTGTCTGCAACTGTCTGTTACTGTCTCTAACTGAATGTAACTGTCTGTAACTGTCTGTAACTGTAACTGTCTGCAACTGTAACTGTCTGTAACTGTAACTTTCTGTAACTGTCTGTTACTGTATGTAACTGTCTGTAACTGTCTGTAACTGTCTGTTACTGTCTGTTACTGTCTGTAACTGTCTGTAACTGTCTGTAACTGTAACTGTCTGTAACTGTATGTAACTGTCTGTAACTGTATGTTACTGTCTGCTACTGTCTGTAACTGTACGTAACTTTGTGTAACTGTCTGTTACTGTCTGTTACTGTCTGTAACTGTCTGTTACTGTCTGTAACTGTAACTGTCTGTAACTGTAACTGTCTGTAACTGTCTGTAACTGTAACTGTCTGTAACTGTCTGTAACTGTCTGTTACTGTATGTAGCTGTCTGTAACTGTCTGTAATTGTAACTGTCTGTAACTGTCTGTAACTGTCTGTTACTGTATGTTACTGTCTGCTACTGTCTGTAACTGTACGTAACTTTGTGTAACTGTCTGTTACTGTCTGTTACTGTCTGTAACTGTCTGTTACTGTCTGTAACTGTATGTAACTGTCTGTAACTGTCTGGTACTGTCTGTAACTGTCTGCAACTGTCTGCAACTGTCTGTAACTGTCTGTAACTGTATGTAACTGTCAGTAACTGTCTGTAACTGTCTGTTACTGTCTGTAACTGTCTGTAACTGTCTTTAACTGTCTGTAACTGTCTGTAACTGTCTGTAACTGTCTGTTACTGTCTATAACTGTCTGTAACTGTCTGTAACTGTAACTGTCTGTTACTGTGTGTGACTGTCTGTAACTGTCTGTAACTGTCTGTTACTGTCTGTAACTGTCTGTAACTGTCTGTAACTGTAACTGTCTGTTACTGTGTGTAACTGTCTGTAACTGTCTGTAACTGTATGTAACTGTCTGTAACTGTCTGTAACTGTAACTGTCTGTAACTGTAACTGTCTGTAACTGTCTGTAACTGTAACTGTCTGTTACTGTGTGTAACTGTCTGTAACTGTCTGCAACTGTCTGTTACTGTCTGTAACTGTAACTGTATGTTACTCTGTGTAACTGTCTGTAACTGTCTGTTACTGTCTGTAACTGTCTGTAACTGTCTGTAACTGTCTGTAACTGTAACTGTCTGTTACTGTCTGTAACTGTCTGTAACTGTCTGCAACTGTCTTTTACTGTCTGTAACTGTATGTAACTGTCTGTAACTGTCTGTAACTGTCTGTAACTGTAACTGTCTGTAACTGTAACTGTCTGTAACTGTCTGTAACTGTCTGCAACTGTCTGCAACTGTCTGTAACTGTCTGTAACTGTCTGTAACTGTCTGTAACTGTCTGTAACTGTCTGTAACTGTATGTAACTGTCTGTAACTGTCTGTAACTGTCTGTAACTGTCTCTTACTGTCTGTAACTGTCTGTAACTGTAACTGTCTGTTACTGTGTGTAACTGTCTGTAACTGTCTGTAACTGTCTGTTACTGTCTGTAACTGTCTGTAACTGTCTGTAACTGTCTGTAACTGTAACTGTCTGTTACTGTGTGTAACTGTAACTGTCTGTAACTGTCTGTAACTGTCTGTAACTGTAACTGTCTGTAACTGTAACTGTCTGTAACTGTCTGTAACTGTAACTGTCTGTAACTGTCTGTAACTGTCTGTTACTGTATGTAACTGTCTGTAACTGTCTGTAACTGTAACTGTCTGTAACTGTCTGTAACTGTCTGTAACTGTGTGTAACTGTCTGTAACTGTATGTAACTGTCTGTAACTGTATGTTACTGTCTGGTACTGTCTGTAACTGTACGTAACTGTCTGTAACTGTCTGTTACTGTCTGTAACTGTATGTAACTGTCTGTAACTGTCTGTTACTGTCTGTAACTGTCTGTAACTGTCTGTTACTGTCTGTAACTGTATGTAACTGTCTGTAACTGTAACTGTCTGTAACTGTAACTGTCTGTAACTGTCTGTTACTGTCTGTAACTGTCTGTAACTGTCTGTAACTGTCTGTAACTGTAACTGTCTGTTACTGTCTGTAACTGTCTGTAACTGTCTGCAACTGTCTTTTACTGTCTGTAACTGTATGTAACTGTCTGTAACTGTCTGTAACTGTCTGTAACTGTAACTGTCTGTAACTGTAACTGTCTGTAACTGTCTGTAACTGTCTGTAACTGTAACTGTCTGTAACTGTAACTGTCTGTAACTGTCTGTAACTGTAACTGTCTGTAACTGTCTGTAACTGTCTGTTACTGTATGTAACTGTCTGTAACTGTCTGTAACTGTAACTGTCTGTAACTGTCTGTAACTGTCTGTAACTGTGTGTAACTGTCTGTAACTGTATGTAACTGTCTGTAACTGTATGTTACTGTCTGGTACTGTCTGTAACTGTACGTAACTGTCTGTAACTGTCTGTTACTGTCTGTAACTGTATGTAACTGTCTGTAACTGTCTGTTACTGTCTGTAACTGTCTGTAACTGTCTGTAACTGTCTGTAACTGTATGTAACTGTCTGTAACTGTCTGTAACTGTCTGTAACTGTCTCTTACTGTCTGTAACTGTCTGTAACTGTAACTGTCTGTTACTGTGTGTAACTGTCTGTAACTGTCTGTAACTGTCTGTTACTGTCTGTAACTGTCTGTAACTGTCTGTAACTGTCTGTAACTGTAACTGTCTGTTACTGTCTGTAACTGTCTGTAACTGTCTGCAACTGTCTGTTACTGTCTGTAACTGTATGTAACTGTCTGTAACTGTAACTGTCTGTAACTGTAACTGTCTGTAACTGTCTGTAACTGTCTGTTACTGTATGTAACTGTCTGTAACTGTCTGTAACTGTAACTGTCTGTAACTGTCTGTAACTGTATGTAACTGTCTGTAACTGTCTGTAACTGTCTGTAACTGTCTGTAACTGTCTGTAACTGTAACTGTCTGTTACTGTGTGTAACTGTCTGTAACTGTAACTGTCTGT
Organism: Eucyclogobius newberryi; assembly: GCF_026437365.1. NCBI lineage: Eukaryota > Metazoa > Chordata > Actinopteri > Gobiiformes > Gobiidae > Eucyclogobius > Eucyclogobius newberryi. Next base: position 437,445 of record NW_027315912.1, on the reverse strand, counting down.
AACTGTCTGTAACTGTCTGTTACTGTATGTAACTGTCTGTAACTGTCTGTAACTGTAACTGTCTGTAACTGTCTGTAACTGTAACTGTCTGTAACTGTCTGTAACTGTCTGTTACTGTATGTAACTGTCTGTAACTGTCTGTAACTGTAACTGTCTGTAACTGTCTGTAACTGTCTGTAACTGTGTGTAACTGTCTGTAACTGTATGTAACTGTCTGTAACTGTATGGTACTGTCTGGTACTGTCTGTAACTGTACGTAACTGTCTGTAACTGTCTGTTACTGTCTGTAACTGTATGTAACTGTCTGTAACTGTCTGTTACTGTCTGTAACTGTCTGTAACTGTCTGTTACTGTCTGTAACTGTATGTAACTGTCTGTAACTGTAACTGTCTGTAACTGTAACTGTCTGTAACTGTCTGTAACTGTCTGTTACTGTATGTAACTGTCTGTAACTGTCTGTAACTGTAACTGTCTGTAACTGTCTGTAACTGTAACTGTAACTGTCTGTAACTGTCTGTAACTGTCTGTAACTGTCTGTATCTGTCTGTTACTGTAACTGTCTGTAACTGTAACTGTCTGTAACTGTCTGTTACTGTATGTAACTGTCTGTAACTGTCTGTAACTGTCTGTAACTGTAACTGTCTGTAACTGTAACTGTCTGTAACTGTCTGTAACTGTAACTGTCTGTAACTGTCTGTAACTGTCTGTAACTGTCTGTATCTGTCTGTTACTGTGACTGTCTGTAACTGTAACTGTCTGTAACTGTCTGTTACTGTATGTAACTGTCTGTAGCTGTCTGTAACTGTCTGTAACTGTAACTGTCTGTAACTGTAACTGTCTGTAACTGTCTGTTACTGTATGTAACTGTCTGTAACTGTCTGTAACTGTCTGTAACTGTAACTGTCTGTAACTGTATGTAACTGTCTGTAACTGTCTGCAACTGTCTGTTACTGTCTCAAACTGTATGTAACTGTCTGTAACTGTAACTGTCTGTAACTGTAACTGTCTGTAACTGTCTGTAACTGTCTGTTACTGTGTGTAACTGTCTGTAACTGTCTGTAACTGTCTGTAACTGTAACTGTCTGTAACTGTAACTGTCTGTAACTGTCTGTAACTGTAATTGTCTGTTACTGTATGTAACTGTCTGTAACTGTCTGCAACTGTCTGTTACTGTCTCTAACTTTATGTAACTGTCTGTAACTGTATGTAACTGTATGTAACTGTCTGTAACTGTCTGTAACTGTCTGTTACTGTCTGTAACTGTATGTAACTGTCTGTAACTGTCTGTAACTGTAACTGTCTGTAACTGTAACTGTCTGTAACTGTCTGTAACTGTCTGTAACTGTGTGTAACTGTCTGTAACTGTATGTAACTGTCTGTAACTGTATGTTACTGTCTGGTAATGTCTGTAACTGTACGTAACTGTCTGTAACTGTCTGTTACTGTCTGTTACTGTCTGTAACTGTATGTAACTGTCTGTAACTGTCTGTTACTGTCTGTAACTGTCTGTAACTGTCTGTTACTGTCTGTAACTGTATGTAACTGTCTGTAACTGTCTGTAACTGTAACTGTCTGTAACTGTAACTGTCTGTAACTGTAACTGTCTGTAACTGTCTGTTACTGTATGTAACTGTCTGTAACTGTCTGTAACTGTTTGTTACTGTCTGTTACTGTCTGTAACTGTCTGTAACTGTCTGTAACTCTCTGTAATTGTCTGTAACTGTAACTGTCTGTAACTGTCTGTAACTGTCTGTAACTGTCTGTAACTGTCTGTAACTGTCTGTTACTGTCTGTAACTGTCTCTAACTGTCTGTAACTGTAACTGTCTGTTACTGTGTGTAACTGTCTGTAACTGTCTGCAACTGTCTGTTACTGTCTGTAACTGTATGTAACTGTCTGTAACTGTCTGTAACTGTAACTGTCTGTAACTGTAATTGTCTGTAACTGTCTGTAACTGTCTGTTACTGTATGTAACTGTCTGTAACTGTCTGTAACTGTCTGTAACTGTAACTGTCTGTAACTGTCTGTAACTGTAACTGTCTGTTACTGTATGTAACTGTCTGTAACTGTAACTGTCTGTAACTGTAACTGTCTGTAACTGTCTGTAACTGTCTGTTACTGTGTGTAACTGTCTGTAACTGTCTGTAACTGTCTGTAACTGTAACTGTCTGTAACTGTCTGTAACTGTAACTGTCTGTTACTGTATGTAACTGTCTGTAACTGTCTGCAACTGTCTGTTACTGTCTCTAACTTTATGTAACTGTCTGTAACTGTATGTAACTGTCTGTAACTGTCTGTTACTGTCTGTAACTGTATGTAACTGTCTGTAACTGTCTGTAACTGTAACTGTCTGTAACTGTAACTGTCTGTAACTGTCTGTAACTGTCTGTTACTGTATGTAACTGTCTGTAACTGTCTGTAACTGTAACTGTCTGTAACTGTCTGTAACTGTAACTGTCTGTAACTGTCTGTAACTGTCTGTTACTGTATGTAACTGTCTGTAACTGTCTGTAACTGTAACTGTCTGTAACTGTCTGTAACTGTCTGTAACTGTGTGTAACTGTCTGTAACTGTATGTAACTGTCTGTAACTGTATGTTACTGTCTGGTACTGTCTGTAACTGTATTTAACTGTCTGTAACTGTCTGTTACTGTCTGTAACTGTATGTAACTGTCTGTAACTGTCTGTTACTGTCTGTAACTGTCTGTAACTGTCTGTTACTGTCTGTAACTGTATGTAACTGTCTGTAACTGTAACTGTCTGTAACTGTAACTGTCTGTAACTGTCTGTAACTGTCTGTTACTGTATGTAACTGTCTGTAACTGTCTGTAACTGTCTGTAACTGTAACTGCCTGTAACTGTCTGTAACTGTAACTGTCTGTTACTGTATGTAACTGTCTGTAACTGTCTGCAACTGTCTGTTACTGTCTCTAACTGAATGTAACTGTCTGTAACTGTCTGTAACTGTAACTGTCTGCAACTGTAACTGTCTGTAACTGTAACTTTCTGTAACTGTCTGTTACTGTATGTAACTGTCTGTAACTGTCTGTAACTGTCTGTACTGTCTGTTACTGTCTGTAACTGTCTGTAACTGTCTGTAACTGTCTGTAACTGTCTGTAACTGTCAGTAACTGTCTGTAATTGTCTGTTACTGTCTGTAACTGTAACTGTCTGTTACTGTGTGTGACTGTCTGTAACTGTCTGTAACTGTCTGTTACTGTCTGTAACTGTCTGTAACTGTCTGTAACTGTCTGTAACTGTAACTGTCTGTTACTGTCTGTAACTGTCTGTAACTGTCTGTAACTGTCTGTTACTGTCTGTAACTGTCTGTAACTGTCTGTAACTGTAACTGTCTGTTACTGTGTGTGACTGTCTGTAACTGTCTGTAACTGTCTGTTACTGTCTGTAACTGTCTGTAACTGTCTGTAACTGTCTGTAACTGTAACTGTCTGTTACTGTGTGTAACTGTCTGTAACTGTCTGCAACTGTCTGTTACTGTCTGTAACTGTCTGTAACTGTAACTGTCTGTAACTGTAACTGTCTGTAACTGTCTGTAACTGTCTGTTACTGTATGTAACTCCCTGTAACTGTCTGTAACTGTAACTGTCTGTAACTGTCTGTAACTGTAACTGTCTGTAACTGTAACTGTCTGTAACTGTCTGTAACTGTAACTGTCTGTTACTGTGTGTAACTGTCTGTAACTGTCTGCAACTGTCTGTTACTGTCTGTAACTGTAACTGTCTGTTACTCTGTGTAACTGTCTGTAACTGTCTGTTACTGTCTGTAACTGTCTGTAACTGTCTGTAACTGTCTGTAACTGTAATGTCTGTTACTGTCTGTAACTGTCTGTAACTGTCTGCAACTGTCTTTTACTGTCTGTAACTGTATGTAACTGTCTGTAACTGTCTGTAACTGTAACTGTCTGTAACTGTAACTGTCTGTAACTGTCTGTAACTGTCTGCAACTGTCTGCAACTGTCTGTAACTGTCTGTAACTGTATGTAACTGTCTGTAACTGTCTGTAACTGTCTGTAACTGTCTGTTACTGTCTGTAACTGTCTGTAACTGTCTCTTACTGTCTGTAACTGTCTGTAACTGTAACTGTCTGTTACTGTGTGTAACTGTCTGTAACTGTAACTGTCTGTAACTGTCTGTAACTGTCTGTTACTGTATGTAACTGTCTGTAACTGTCTGTAACTGTAACTGTCTGTAACTGTCTGTAACTGTAACTGTCTGTAACTGTCTGTAACTGTCTGTTACTGTATGTAACTGTCTGTAACTGTCTGTAACTGTCTGTAACTGTAACTGTCTGCAACTGTAACTGTCTGTAACTGTAACTTTCTGTAACTGTCTGTTACTGTATGTAACTGTCTGTAACTGTCTGTAACTGTCTGTACTGTCTGTTACTGTCTGTAACTGTCTGTAACTGTCTGTAACTGTCTGTAACTGTCTGTAACTGTCAGTAACTGTCTGTAATTGTCTGTTACTGTCTGTAACTGTAACTGTCTGTTACTGTGTGTGACTGTCTGTAACTGTCTGTAACTGTCTGTTACTGTCTGTAACTGTCTGTAACTGTCTGTAACTGTCTGTAACTGTAACTGTCTGTTACTGTCTGTAACTGTCTGTAACTGTCTGTAACTGTCTGTTACTGTCTGTAACTGTCTGTAACTGTCTGTAACTGTAACTGTCTGTTACTGTGTGTGACTGTCTGTAACTGTCTGTAACTGTCTGTTACTGTCTGTAACTGTCTGTAACTGTCTGTAACTGTCTGTAACTGTAACTGTCTGTTACTGTGTGTAACTGTCTGTAACTGTCTGCAACTGTCTGTTACTGTCTGTAACTGTCTGTAACTGTAACTGTCTGTAACTGTAACTGTCTGTAACTGTCTGTAACTGTCTGTTACTGTATGTAACTCCCTGTAACTGTCTGTAACTGTAACTGTCTGTAACTGTCTGTAACTGTAACTGTCTGTAACTGTAACTGTCTGTAACTGTCTGTAACTGTAACTGTCTGTTACTGTGTGTAACTGTCTGTAACTGTCTGCAACTGTCTGTTACTGTCTGTAACTGTAACTGTCTGTTACTCTGTGTAACTGTCTGTAACTGTCTGTTACTGTCTGTAACTGTCTGTAACTGTCTGTAACTGTCTGTAACTGTAATGTCTGTTACTGTCTGTAACTGTCTGTAACTGTCTGCAACTGTCTTTTACTGTCTGTAACTGTATGTAACTGTCTGTAACTGTCTGTAACTGTAACTGTCTGTAACTGTAACTGTCTGTAACTGTCTGTAACTGTCTGCAACTGTCTGCAACTGTCTGTAACTGTCTGTAACTGTATGTAACTGTCTGTAACTGTCTGTAACTGTCTGTAACTGTCTGTTACTGTCTGTAACTGTCTGTAACTGTCTCTTACTGTCTGTAACTGTCTGTAACTGTAACTGTCTGTTACTGTGTGTAACTGTCTGTAACTGTAACTGTCTGTAACTGTCTGTAACTGTCTGTTACTGTATGTAACTGTCTGTAACTGTCTGTAACTGTAACTGTCTGTAACTGTCTGTAACTGTAACTGTCTGTAACTGTCTGTAACTGTCTGTTACTGTATGTAACTGTCTGTAACTGTCTGTAACTGTCTGTAACTGTAACTGTCTGTAACTGTCTGTAACTGTCTGTAACTGTGTGTAACTGTCTGTAACTGTCTGTAACTGTAACTGTCTGTTACTGTCTGTAACTGTCTGTTACTGTCTGTAACTGTCTGTAACTGTCTGTAACTGTCTGTAACTGTAACTGTCTGTTACTGTCTGTAACTGTCTGTAACTGTCTGCAACTGTCTGTTACTGTCTGTAACTGTATGTAACTGTCTGTAACTGTAACTGTCTGTAACTGTAACTGTCTGTAACTGTCTGTAACTGTCTGTTACTGTATGTAACTGTCTGTAACTGTCTGTAACTGTAACTGTCTGTAACTGTCTGTAACTGTCTGTAACTGTAACTGTCTGTAACTGTCTGTAACTGTCTGTTACTGTATGTAACTGTCTGTAACTGTCTGTAACTGTAACTGTCTGTAACTGTCTGTAACTGTAACTGTCTGTAACTGTCTGTAACTGTCTGTTACTGTATGTAACTGTCTGTAACTGTCTGTAACTGTAACTGTCTGTAACTGTCTGTAACTGTCTGTAACTGTGTGTAACTGTCTGTAACTGTATGTAACTGTCTGTAACTGTATGTTACTGTCTGTTACTGTCTGTAACTGTCTGTTACTGTCTGTAACTGTCTGTAACTGTCTGTAACTGTCTGTAACTGTAACTGTCTGTTACTGTCTGTAACTGTCTGTAACTGTCTGCAACTGTCTGTTACTGTCTGTAACTGTATGTAACTGTCTGTAACTGTAACTGTCTGTAACTGTCTGTAACTGTATGTAACTGTCTGTAACTGTCTGTAACTGTAACTGTCTGTAACTGTCTGTAACTGTATGTAACTGTCTGTAACTGTCTGTAACTGTCTGTAACTGTCTGTAACTGTCTGTAACTGTAACTGTCTGTTACTGTGTGTAACTGTCTGTAACTGTAACTGTCTGTAACTGTCTGTAACTGTCTGTTACTGTATGTAACTGTCTGTAACTGTCTGTAACTGTAACTGTCTGTAACTGTCTGTAACTGTAACTGTCTGTAACTGTCTGTTACTGTCTGTAACTGTCTGTAACTGTCTGTTACTGTCTGTAACTGTATGTAACTGTCTGTAACTGTAACTGTCTGTAACTGTAACTGTCTGTAACTGTCTGTAACTGTCTGTTACTGTATGTAACTGTCTGTAACTGTCTGTAACTGTAACTGTCTGTAACTGTCTGTAACTGTAACTGTCTGTAACTGTCTGTAACTGTCTGTAACTGTCTGTATCTGTCTGTTACTGTAACTGTCTGTAACTGTAACTGTCTGTAACTGTCTGTTACTGTATGTAACTGTCTGTAACTGTCTGTAACTGTCTGTAACTGTAACTGTCTGTAACTGTAACTTTCTGTAACTGTCTGTAACTGTAACTGTCTGTAACTGTCTGTAACTGTCTGTAACTGTCTGTATCTGTCTGTTACTGTAACTGTCTGTAACTGTAACTGTCTGTAACTGTCTGTTACTGTATGTAACTGTCTGTAACTGTCTGTAACTGTCTGTAACTGTCTGTAACTGTAACTGTCTGTAACTGTAACTGTCTGTAACTGTCTGTTACTGTATGTAACTGTCTGTAACTGTCTGTAACTGTCTGTAACTGTAACTGTCTGTAACTGTCTGTAACTGTAACTGTCTGTTACTGTATGTAACTGTCTGTAACTGTCTGCAACTGTCTGTTACTGTCTCAAACTGTATGTAACTGTCTGTAACTGTAACTGTCTGTAACTGTAACTGTCTGTAACTGTCTGTAACTGTCTGTTACTGTGTGTAACTGTCTGTAACTGTCTGTAACTGTCTGTAACTGTAACTGTCTGTAACTGTCTGTAACTGTAACTGTCTGTTACTGTATGTAACTGTCTGTAACTGTCTGCAACTGTCTGTTACTGTCTCTAACTTTATGTAACTGTCTGTAACTGTATGTAACTGTATGTAACTGTCTGTAACTGTCTGTAACTGTCTGTTACTGTCTGTAACTGTATGTAACTGTCTGTAACTGTCTGTAACTGTAACTGTCTGTAACTGTAACTGTCTGTAACTGTCTGTAACGGTCTGTTACTGTATGTAACTGTCTGTAACTGTCTGTAACTGTAACTGTCTGTAACTGTCTGTAACTGTGTGTAACTGTCTGTAACTGTATGTAACTGTCTGTAACTGTATGTTACTGTCTGGTACTGTCTGTAACTGTACGTAACTGTCTGTAACTGTCTGTTACTGTCTGTTACTGTCTGTAACTGTATGTAACTGTCTGTAACTGTCTGTAACTGTCTGTAACTGTCTGTTACTGTCTGTAACTGTATGTAACTGTCTGTAACTGTCTGTAACTGTAACTGTCTGTAACTGTAACTGTCTGTAACTGTAACTGTCTGTAACTGTCTGTTACTGTATGTAACTGTCTGTAACTGTCTGTAACTGTCTGTTACTGTCTGTTACTGTCTGTAACTGTCTGTAACTGTCTGTAACTCTCTGTAACTGTCTGTAACTGTAACTGTCTGTAACTGTCTGTAACTGTCTGTAACTGTCTGTAACTGTCTGTAACTGTCTGTTACTGTCTGTAACTGTCTCTAACTGTCTGTAACTGTAACTGTCTGTTACTGTGTGTAACTGTCTGTAACTGTCTGCAACTGTCTGTTACTGTCTGTAACTGTATGTAACTGTCTGTAACTGTCTGTAACTGTAACTGTCTGTAACTGTAATTGTCTGTAACTGTCTGTAACTGTCTGTTACTGTATGTAACTGTCTGTAACTGTCTGTAACTGTCTGTAACTGTAACTGTCTGTAACTGTCTGTAACTGTAACTGTCTGTTACTGTATGTAACTGTCTGTAACTGTCTGTAACTGTAACTGTCTGTAACTGTAACTGTCTGTAACTGTCTGTAACTGTCTGTTACTGTGTGTAACTGTCTGTAACTGTCTGTAACTGTCTGTAACTGTAACTGTCTGTAACTGTCTGTAACTGTAACTGTCTGTTACTGTATGTAACTGTCTGTAACTGTCTGCAACTGTCTGTTACTGTCTCTAACTTTATGTAACTGTCTGTAACTGTATGTAACTGTCTGTTACTGTATGTAACTGTCTGTAACTGTCTGTAACTGTAACTGTCTGTAACTGTAACTGTCTGTAACTGTCTGTAACTGTCTGTTACTGTGTGTAACTGTCTGTAACTGTCTGTAACTGTCTGTAACTGTAACTGTCTGTAACTGTCTGTAACTGTCTGTTACTGTATGTAACTGTCTGTAACTGTCTGTAACTGTAACTGTCTGTAACTGTCTGTAACTGTCTGTTACTGTATGTAACTGTCTGTAACTGTCTGTAACTGTAACTGTCTGTAACTGTCTGTAACTGTCTGTAACTGTGTGTAACTGTCTGTAACTGTATGTAACTGTCTGTAACTGTATGTTACTGTCTGGTACTGTCTGTAACTGTATGTAACTGTCTGTAACTGTCTGTTACTGTCTGTAACTGTATGTAACTTTCTGTAACTGTCTGTTACTGTCTGTAACTGTCTGTAACTGTCTGTTACTGTCTGTAACTGTATGTAACTGTCTGTAACTGTAACTGTCTGTAACTGTAACTGTCTGTAACTGTCTGTAACTGTCTGTTACTGTATGTAACTGTCTGTAACTGTCTGTAACTGTCTGTAACTGTAACTGTCTGTAACTGTCTGTAACTGTAACTGTCTGTTACTGTATGTAACTGTCTGTAACTGTCTGTAACTGTCTGTAACTGTAACTGTCTGTAACTGTATGTAACTGTCTGTAACTGTATGTAACTGTCTGTTACTGTCTGTAACTGTCTGTTACTGTCTGTAACTGTAACTGTCTGTAACTGTAACTGTCTGTAACTGTCTGTAACTGTAACTGTAACTGTCTGTAACTGTCTGTAACTGTCTGTTACTGTATGTAGCTGTCTGTAACTGTCTGTAATTGTAACTGTCTGTAACTGTCTGTAACTGTCTGTTACTGTATGTTACTGTCTGCTACTGTCTGTAACTGTACGTAACTTTGTGTAACTGTCTGTTACTGTCTGTTACTGTCTGTAACTGTCTGTTACTGTCTGTAACTGTATGTAACTGTCTGTAACTGTCTGTTACTGTCTGTAACTGTCTGCAACTGTCTGCAACTGTCTGTAACTGTCTGTAACTGTATGTAACTGTCAGTAACTGTCTGTAACTGTCTGTTACTGTCTGTAACTGTCTGTAACTGTCTTTAACTGTCTGTAACTGTCTGTAACTGTCTGTAACTGTCTGTTACTGTCTGTAACTGTCTGTAACTGTCTGTAACTGTAACTGTCTGTTACTGTGTGTGACTGTCTGTAACTGTCTGTAACTGTCTGTTACTGTCTGTAACTGTCTGTAACTGTCTGTAACTGTCTGTAACTGTAACTGTCTGTTACTGTGTGTAACTGTCTGTAACTGTCTGCAACTGTCTGTTACTGTCTGTAACTGTATGTAACTGTCTGTAACTGTCTGTAACTGTAACTGTCTGTAACTGTAACTGTCTGTAACTGTCTGTAACTGTCTGTTACTGTATGTAACTCCCTGTAACTGTCTGTAACTGTAACTGTCTGTAACTGTCTGTAACTGTAACTGTCTGTAACTGTAACTGTCTGTAACTGTCTGTAACTGTAACTGTCTGTTACTGTGTGTAACTGTCTGTAACTGTCTGCAACTGTCTGTTACTGTCTGTAACTGTAACTGTCTGTTACTCTGTGTAACTGTCTGTAACTGTCTGTTACTGTCTGTAACTGTCTGTAACTGTCTGTAACTGTCTGTAACTGTAACTGTCTGTTACTGTCTGTAACTGTCTGTAACTGTCTGCAACTGTCTTTTACTGTCTGTAACTGTCTGTAACTGTCTGTAACTGTCTGTAACTGTCTGTAACAGTAACTGTCTGTAACTGTAACTGTCTGTAACTGTCTGTAACTGTCTGCAACTGTCTGCAACTGTCTGTAACTGTCTGTAACTGTCTGTAACTGTCTGTAACTGTCTGTAACTGTAACTGTCTGTTACTGTCTGTAACTGTCTGTAACTGTCTGCAACTGTCTGTTACTGTCTGTAACTGTATGTAACTGTCTGTAACTGTAACTGTCTGTAACTGTAACTGTCTGTAACTGTCTGTAACTGTCTGTTACTGTATGTAACTGTCTGTAACTGTCTGTAACTGTAACTGTCTGTAACTGTCTGTAACTGTATGTAACTGTCTGTAACTGTCTGTAACTGTCTGTAACTGTCTGTAACTGTCTGTAACTGTAACTGTCTGTTACTGTGTGTAACTGTCTGTAACTGTAACTGTCTGTAACTGTCTGTAACTGTCTGTTACTGTATGTAACTGTCTGTAACTGTCTGTAACTGTAACTGTCTGTAACTGTCTGTAACTGTAACTGTCTGTAACTGTCTGTAACTGTCTGTTACTGTATGTAACTGTCTGTAACTGTCTGTAACTGTAACTGTCTGTAACTGTCTGTAACTGTCTGTAACTGTGTGTAACTGTCTGTAACTGTATGTAACTGTCTGTAACTGTATGTTACTGTCTGGTACTGTCTGTAACTGTACGTAACTGTCTGTTACTGTCTGTAACTGTATGTAACTGTCTGTAACTGTCTGTTACTGTCTGTAACTGTCTGTAACTGTCTGTTACTGTCTGTAACTGTATGTAACTGTCTGTAACTGTAACTGTCTGTAACTGTAACTGTCTGTAACTGTCTGTTACTGTCTGTAACTGTCTGTAACTGTCTGTAACTGTCTGTAACTGTAACTGTCTGTTACTGTCTGTAACTGTCTGTAACTGTCTGCAACTGTCTTTTACTGTCTGTAACTGTATGTAACTGTCTGTAACTGTCTGTAACTGTCTGTAACTGTAACTGTCTGTAACTGTAACTGTCTGTAACTGTCTGTAACTGTCTGCAACTGTCTGCAACTGTCTGTAACTGTCTGTAACTGTCTGTAACTGTCTGTAACTGTCTGTAACTCTCTGTAACTGTCTGTAACTGTATGTAACTGTCTGTAACTGTCTGTAACTGTCTGTAACTGTCTCTTACTGTCTGTAACTGTCTGTAACTGTAACTGTCTGTTACTGTGTGTAACTGTCTGTAACTGTCTGTAACTGTCTGTTACTGTCTGTAACTGTCTGTAACTGTCTGTAACTGTCTGTAACTGTAACTGTCTGTTACTGTCTGTAACTGTCTGTAACTGTCTGCAACTGTCTGTTACTGTCTGTAACTGTATGTAACTGTCTGTAACTGTAACTGTCTGTAACTGTAACTGTCTGTAACTGTCTGTAACTGTCTGTTACTGTATGTAACTGTCTGTAACTGTAACTGTCTGTTACTGTGTGTAACTGTCTGTAACTGTAACTGTCTGTAACTGTCTGTAACTGTCTGTTACTGTATGTAACTGTCTGTAACTGTCTGTAACTGTAACTGTCTGTAACTGTCTGTAACTGTAACTGTCTGTAACTGTCTGTAACTGTCTGTTACTGTATGTAACTGTCTGTAACTGTCTGTAACTGTAACTGTCTGTAACTGTCTGTAACTGTCTGTAACTGTGTGTAACTGTCTGTAACTGTATGTAACTGTCTGTAACTGTATGGTACTGTCTGGTACTGTCTGTAACTGTACGTAACTGTCTGTAACTGTCTGTTACTGTCTGTAACTGTATGTAACTGTCTGTAACTGTCTGTTACTGTCTGTAACTGTCTGTAACTGTCTGTTACTGTCTGTAACTGTATGTAACTGTCTGTAACTGTAACTGTCTGTAACTGTAACTGTCTGTAACTGTCTGTAACTGTCTGTTACTGTATGTAACTGTCTGTAACTGTCTGTAACTGTAACTGTCTGTAACTGTCTGTAACTGTAACTGTCTGTAACTGTCTGTAACTGTCTGTAACTGTCTGTATCTGTCTGTTACTGTAACTGTCTGTAACTGTAACTGTCTGTAACTGTCTGTAACTGTAACTGTCTGTAACTGTAACTGTCTGTAACTGTCTGTAACTGTAACTGTCTGTAACTGTCTGTAACTGTCTGTAACTGTCTGTATCTGTCTGTTACTGTAACTGTCTGTAACTGTAACTGTCTGTAACTGTCTGTTACTGTATGTAACTGTCTGTAACTGTCTGTAACTGTCTGTAACTGTAACTGTCTGTAACTGTAACTGTCTGTAACTGTCTGTTACTCTATGTAACTGTCTGTAACTGTCTGTAACTGTCTGTAACTGTAACTGTCTGTAACTGTATGTAACTGTCTGTAACTGTCTGCAACTGTCTGTTACTGTCTCAAACTGTATGTAACTGTCTGTAACTGTAACTGTCTGTAACTGTAACTGTCTGTAACTGTCTGTAACTGTCTGTTACTGTGTGTAACTGTCTGTAACTGTCTGTAACTGTCTGTAACTGTAACTGTCTGTAACTGTAACTGTCTGTAACTGTCTGTAACTGTCTGTAACTCTCTGTAATTGTCTGTAACTGTAACTGTCTGTAACTGTCTGTAACTGTCTGTAACTGTCTGTAACTGTCTGTAACTGTCTGTTACTGTCTGTAACTGTCTCTAACTGTCTGTAACTGTAACTGTCTGTTACTGTGTGTAACTGTCTGTAACTGTCTGCAACTGTCTGTTACTGTCTGTAACTGTCTGTAACTGTCTGTAACTCTCTGTAATTGTCTGTAACTGTAACTGTCTGTAACTGTCTGTAACTGTCTGTAACTGTCTGTAACTGTCTGTAACTGTCTGTTACTGTCTGTAACTGTCTCTAACTGTCTGTAACTGTAACTGTCTGTTACTGTGTGTAACTGTCTGTAACTGTCTGCAACTGTCTGTTACTGTCTGTAACTGTATGTAACTGTCTGTAACTGTCTGTAACTGTAACTGTCTGTAACTGTAATTGTCTGTAACTGTCTGTAACTGTCTGTTACTGTATGTAACTGTCTGTAACTGTCTGTAACTGTCTGTAACTGTAACTGTCTGTAACTGTCTGTAACTGTAACTGTCTGTTACTGTATGTAACTGTCTGTAACTGTCTGTAACTGTAACTGTCTGTAACTGTAACTGTCTGTAACTGTCTGTAACTGTCTGTTACTGTATGTAACTGTCTCTAACTGTCTGTAACTGTAACTGTCTGTAACTGTCTGTAACTGTAACTGTCTGTAACTGTCTGTAACTGTCTGTTACTGTATGTAACTGTCTGTAACTGTCTGTAACTGTAACTGTCTGTAACTGTGTGTAACTGTCTGTAACTGTGTGTAACTGTCTGTAACTGTATGTAACTGTCTGTAACTGTATGTTACTGTCTGGTACTGTCTGTAACTGTATTTAACTGTCTGTAACTGTCTGTTACTGTCTGTAACTGTATGTAACTGTCTGTAACTGTCTGTTACTGTCTGTAACTGTCTGTAACTGTCTTTAACTGTCTGTAACTGTCTGTAACTGTCTGTAACTGTCTGTTACTGTCTGTAACTGTCTGTAACTGTCTGTAACTGTAACTGTCTGTTACTATGTGTGACTGTCTGTAACTGTCTGTAACTGTCTGTTACTGTCTGTAACTGTCTGTAACTGTCTGTAACTGTCTGTAACTGTAACTGTCTGTAACTGTCTGTAACTGTCTGTTACTGTATGTAACTCCCTGTAACTGTCTGTAACTGTAACTGTCTGTAACTGTCTGTAACTGTAACTGTCTGTAACTGTAACTGTCTGTAACTGTCTGTAACTGTAACTGTCTGTTACTGTGTGTAACTGTCTGTAACTGTCTGCAACTGTCTGTTACTGTCTGTAACTGTAACTGTCTGTTACTCTGTGTAACTGTCTGTAACTGTCTGTTACTGTCTGTAACTGTCTGTAACTGTCTGTAACTGTCTGTAACTGTAACTGTCTGTTACTGTCTCTAACTGTCTGTAACTGTCTGCAACTGTCTTTTACTGTCTGTAACTGTATGTAACTGTCTGTAACTGTCTGTAACTGTCTGTAACTGTAACTGTCTGTAACTGTAACTGTCTGTAACTGTCTGTAACTGTCTGCAACTGTCTGCAACTGTCTGTAACTGTCTGTAACTGTCTGTAACTGTCTGTAACTGTCTGTAACTGTCTGTAACTGTATGTAACTGTCTGTAACTGTCTGTAACTGTCTGTAACTGTCTCTTACTGTCTGTAACTGTCTGTAACTGTAACTGTCTGTTACTGTGTGTAACTGTCTGTAACTGTCTGTAACTGTCTGTTACTGTCTGTAACTGTCTGTAACTGTCTGTAACTGTCTGTAACTGTAACTGTCTGTTACTGTCTGTAACTGTCTGTAACTGTCTGCAACTGTCTGTTACTGTCTGTAACTGTATGTAACTGTCTGTAACTGTAACTGTCTGTAACTGTAACTGTCTGTAACTGTCTGTAACTGTCTGTTACTGTATGTAACTGTCTGTAACTGTCTGTAACTGTAACTGTCTGTAACTGTCTGTAACTGTATGTAACTGTCTGTAACTGTCTGTAACTGTCTGTAACTGTCTGTAACTGTCTGTAACTGTAACTGTCTGTTACTGTGTGTAACTGTCTGTAACTGTAACTGTCTGTAACTGTCTGTAACTGTCTGTTACTGTATGTAACTGTCTGTAACTGTCTGTAACTGTAACTGTCTGTAACTGTCTGTAACTGTAACTGTCTGTAACTGTCTGTAACTGTCTGTTACTGTATGTAACTGTCTGTAACTGTCTGTAACTGTAACTGTCTGTAACTGTCTGTAACTGTCTGTAACTGTGTGTAACTGTCTGTAACTGTATGTAACTGTCTGTAACTGTATGTTACCGTCTGGTACTGTCTGTAACTGTACGTAACTGTCTGTAACTGTCTGTTACTGTCTGTAACTGTATGTAACTGTCTGTAACTGTCTGTTACTGTCTGTAACTGTCTGTAACTGTCTGTTACTGTCTGTAACTGTATGTAACTGTCTGTAACTGTAACTGTCTGTAACTGTAACTGTCTGTAACTGTCTGTTACTGTCTGTAACTGTCTGTAACTGTCTGTAACTGTCTGTAACTGTAACTGTCTGTTACTGTCTGTAACTGTCTGTAACTGTCTGCAACTGTCTTTTACTGTCTGTAACTGTATGTAACTGTCTGTAACTGTCTGCAACTGTCTGCAACTGTCTGTAACTGTCTGTAACTGTCTGTAACTGTCTGTAACTGTCTGTAACTCTCTGTAACTGTCTGTAACTGTATGTAACTGTCTGTAACTGTCTGTAACTGTCTGTAACTGTCTCTTACTGTCTGTAACTGTCTGTAACTGTAACTGTCTGTTACTGTGTGTAACTGTCTGTAACTGTCTGTAACTGTCTGTTACTGTCTGTAACTGTCTGTAACTGTCTGTAACTGTCTGTAACTGTAACTGTCTGTTACTGTCTGTAACTGTCTGTAACTGTCTGCAACTGTCTGTTACTGTCTGTAACTGTATGTAACTGTCTGTAACTGTAACTGTCTGTAACTGTAACTGTCTGTAACTGTCTGTAACTGTCTGTTACTGTATGTAACTGTCTGTAACTGTAACTGTCTGTTACTGTGTGTAACTGTCTGTAACTGTAACTGTCTGTAACTGTCTGTAACTGTCTGTTACTGTATGTAACTGTCTGTAACTGTCTGTAACTGTAACTGTCTGTAACTGTCTGTAACTGTAACTGTCTGTAACTGTCTGTAACTGTCTGTTACTGTATGTAACTGTCTGTAACTGTCTGTAACTGTAACTGTCTGTAACTGTCTGTAACTGTCTGCAACTGTCTGCAACTGTCTGTAACTGTCTGTAACTGTCTGTAACTGTCTGTAACTGTCTGTAACTCTCTGTAACTGTCTGTAACTGTATGTAACTGTCTGTAACTGTCTGTAACTGTCTGTAACTGTCTCTTACTGTCTGTAACTGTCTGTAACTGTAACTGTCTGTTACTGTGTGTAACTGTCTGTAACTGTCTGTAACTGTCTGTTACTGTCTGTAACTGTCTGTAACTGTCTGTAACTGTCTGTAACTGTAACTGTCTGTTACTGTCTGTAACTGTCTGTAACTGTCTGCAACTGTCTGTTACTGTCTGTAACTGTATGTAACTGTCTGTAACTGTAACTGTCTGTAACTGTAACTGTCTGTAACTGTCTGTAACTGTCTGTTACTGTATGTAACTGTCTGTAACTGTAACTGTCTGTTACTGTGTGTAACTGTCTGTAACTGTAACTGTCTGTAACTGTCTGTAACTGTCTGTTACTGTATGTAACTGTCTGTAACTGTCTGTAACTGTAACTGTCTGTAACTGTCTGTAACTGTAACTGTCTGTAACTGTCTGTAACTGTCTGTTACTGTATGTAACTGTCTGTAACTGTCTGTAACTGTAACTGTCTGTAACTGTCTGTAACTGTCTGTAACTGTGTGTAACTGTCTGTAACTGTATGTAACTGTCTGTAACTGTATGGTACTGTCTGGTACTGTCTGTAACTGTACGTAACTGTCTGTAACTGTCTGTTACTGTCTGTAACTGTATGTAACTGTCTGTAACTGTCTGTTACTGTCTGTAACTGTCTGTAACTGTCTGTTACTGTCTGTAACTGTATGTAACTGTCTGTAACTGTAACTGTCTGTAACTGTAACTGTCTGTAACTGTCTGTAACTGTCTGTTACTGTATGTAACTGTCTGTAACTGTCTGTAACTGTAACTGTCTGTAACTGTCTGTAACTGTAACTGTCTGTAACTGTCTGTAACTGTCTGTAACTGTCTGTATCTGTCTGTTACTGTAACTGTCTGTAACTGTAACTGTCTGTAACTGTCTGTAACTGTAACTGTCTGTAACTGTAACTGTCTGTAACTGTCTGTAACTGTAACTGTCTGTAACTGTCTGTAACTGTCTGTAACTGTCTGTATCTGTCTGTTACTGTAACTGTCTGTAACTGTAACTGTCTGTAACTGTCTGTTACTGTATGTAACTGTCTGTAACTGTCTGTAACTGTCTGTAACTGTAACTGTCTGTAACTGTAACTGTCTGTAACTGTCTGTTACTCTATGTAACTGTCTGTAACTGTCTGTAACTGTCTGTAACTGTAACTGTCTGTAACTGTATGTAACTGTCTGTAACTGTCTGCAACTGTCTGTTACTGTCTCAAACTGTATGTAACTGTCTGTAACTGTAACTGTCTGTAACTGTAACTGTCTGTAACTGTCTGTAACTGTCTGTTACTGTGTGTAACTGTCTGTAACTGTCTGTAACTGTCTGTAACTGTAACTGTCTGTAACTGTAACTGTCTGTAACTGTCTGTAACTGTCTGTAACTCTCTGTAATTGTCTGTAACTGTAACTGTCTGTAACTGTCTGTAACTGTCTGTAACTGTCTGTAACTGTCTGTAACTGTCTGTTACTGTCTGTAACTGTCTCTAACTGTCTGTAACTGTAACTGTCTGTTACTGTGTGTAACTGTCTGTAACTGTCTGCAACTGTCTGTTACTGTCTGTAACTGTCTGTAACTGTCTGTAACTCTCTGTAATTGTCTGTAACTGTAACTGTCTGTAACTGTCTGTAACTGTCTGTAACTGTCTGTAACTGTCTGTAACTGTCTGTTACTGTCTGTAACTGTCTCTAACTGTCTGTAACTGTAACTGTCTGTTACTGTGTGTAACTGTCTGTAACTGTCTGCAACTGTCTGTTACTGTCTGTAACTGTATGTAACTGTCTGTAACTGTCTGTAACTGTAACTGTCTGTAACTGTAATTGTCTGTAACTGTCTGTAACTGTCTGTTACTGTATGTAACTGTCTGTAACTGTCTGTAACTGTCTGTAACTGTAACTGTCTGTAACTGTCTGTAACTGTAACTGTCTGTTACTGTATGTAACTGTCTGTAACTGTCTGTAACTGTAACTGTCTGTAACTGTAACTGTCTGTAACTGTCTGTAACTGTCTGTTACTGTATGTAACTGTCTCTAACTGTCTGTAACTGTAACTGTCTGTAACTGTCTGTAACTGTAACTGTCTGTAACTGTCTGTAACTGTCTGTTACTGTATGTAACTGTCTGTAACTGTCTGTAACTGTAACTGTCTGTAACTGTGTGTAACTGTCTGTAACTGTGTGTAACTGTCTGTAACTGTATGTAACTGTCTGTAACTGTATGTTACTGTCTGGTACTGTCTGTAACTGTATTTAACTGTCTGTAACTGTCTGTTACTGTCTGTAACTGTATGTAACTGTCTGTAACTGTCTGTTACTGTCTGTAACTGTCTGTAACTGTCTTTAACTGTCTGTAACTGTCTGTAACTGTCTGTAACTGTCTGTTACTGTCTGTAACTGTCTGTAACTGTCTGTAACTGTAACTGTCTGTTACTATGTGTGACTGTCTGTAACTGTCTGTAACTGTCTGTTACTGTCTGTAACTGTCTGTAACTGTCTGTAACTGTCTGTAACTGTAACTGTCTGTTACTGTGTGTAACTGTCTGTAACTGTCTGCAACTGTCTGTTACTGTCTGTAACTGTATGTAACTGTCTGTAACTGTCTGTAACTGTAACTGTCTGTAACTGTAACTGTCTGTAACTGTCTGTAACTGTCTGTTACTGTATGTAACTCCCTGTAACTGTCTGTAACTGTAACTGTCTGTAACTGTCTGTAACTGTAACTGTCTGTAACTGTAACTGTCTGTAACTGTCTGTAACTGTAACTGTCTGTTACTGTGTGTAACTGTCTGTAACTGTCTGCAACTGTCTGTTACTGTCTGTAACTGTAACTGTCTGTTACTCTGTGTAACTGTCTGTAACTGTCTGTTACTGTCTGTAACTGTCTGTAACTGTCTGTAACTGTCTGTAACTGTAACTGTCTGTTACTGTCTCTAACTGTCTGTAACTGTCTGCAACTGTCTTTTACTGTCTGTAACTGTATGTAACTGTCTGTAACTGTCTGTAACTGTCTGTAACTGTAACTGTCTGTAACTGTAACTGTCTGTAACTGTCTGTAACTGTCTGCAACTGTCTGCAACTGTCTGTAACTGTCTGTAACTGTCTGTAACTGTCTGTAACTGTCTGTAACTGTCTGTAACTGTATGTAACTGTCTGTAACTGTCTGTAACTGTCTGTAACTGTCTCTTACTGTCTGTAACTGTCTGTAACTGTAACTGTCTGTTACTGTGTGTAACTGTCTGTAACTGTCTGTAACTGTCTGTTACTGTCTGTAACTGTCTGTAACTGTCTGTAACTGTCTGTAACTGTAACTGTCTGTTACTGTCTGTAACTGTCTGTAACTGTCTGCAACTGTCTGTTACTGTCTGTAACTGTATGTAACTGTCTGTAACTGTAACTGTCTGTAACTGTAACTGTCTGTAACTGTCTGTAACTGTCTGTTACTGTATGTAACTGTCTGTAACTGTCTGTAACTGTAACTGTCTGTAACTGTCTGTAACTGTATGTAACTGTCTGTAACTGTCTGTAACTGTCTGTAACTGTCTGTAACTGTCTGTAACTGTAACTGTCTGTTACTGTGTGTAACTGTCTGTAACTGTAACTGTCTGTAACTGTCTGTAACTGTCTGTTACTGTATGTAACTGTCTTTAACTGTCTGTAACTGTAACTGTCTGTAACTGTCTGTAACTGTAACTGTCTGTAACTGTCTGTAACTGTCTGTTACTGTATGTAACTGTCTGTAACTGTCTGTAACTGTAACTGTCTGTAACTGTCTGTAACTGTCTGTAACTGTGTGTAACTGTCTGTAACTGTATGTAACTGTCTGTAACTGTATGTTACCGTCTGGTACTGTCTGTAACTGTACGTAACTGTCTGTAACTGTCTGTTACTGTCTGTAACTGTATGTAACTGTCTGTAACTGTCTGTTACTGTCTGTAACTGTCTGTAACTGTCTGTTACTGTCTGTAACTGTATGTAACTGTCTGTAACTGTAACTGTCTGTAACTGTAACTGTCTGTAACTGTCTGTTACTGTCTGTAACTGTCTGTAACTGTCTGTAACTGTCTGTAACTGTAACTGTCTGTTACTGTCTGTAACTGTCTGTAACTGTCTGCAACTGTCTTTTACTGTCTGTAACTGTATGTAACTGTCTGTAACTGTCTGTAACTGTCTGTAACTGTAACTGTCTGTAACTTTAACTGTCTGTAACTGTCTGCAACTGTCTGCAACTGTCTGTAACTGTCTGTAACTGTCTGTAACTGTCTGTAACTGTCTGTAACTGTCTGTAACTGTCTGTAACTGTATGTAACTGTCTGTAACTGTCTGTAACTGTCTGTAACTGTCTCTTACTGTCTGTAACTGTCTGTAACTGTAACTGTCTGTTACTGTGTGTAACTGTCTGTAACTGTCTGTAACTGTCTGTTACTGTCTGTAACTGTCTGTAACTGTCTGTAACTGTAACTGTCTGTTACTGTCTGTAACTGTCTGTAACTGTCTGCAACTGTCTGTTACTGTCTGTAACTGTATGTAACTGTCTGTAACTGTAACTGTCTGTAACTGTAACTGTCTGTAACTGTCTGTAACTGTCTGTTACTGTATGTAACTGTCTGTAACTGTCTGTAACTGTAACTGTCTGTTACTGTGTGTAACTGTCTGTAACTGTAACTGTCTGTAACTGTCTGTAACTGTCTGTTACTGTATGTAACTGTCTGTAACTGTCTGTAACTGTAACTGTCTGTAACTGTCTGTAACTGTAACTGTCTGTAACTGTCTGTAACTGTCTGTTACTGTATGTAACTGTCTGTAACTGTCTGTAACTGTAACTGTCTGTAACTGTCTGTAACTGTCTGTAACTGTGTGTAACTGTCTGTAACTGTATGTAACTGTCTGTAACTGTATGGTACTGTCTGGTACTGTCTGTAACTGTACGTAACTGTCTGTAACTGTCTGTTACTGTCTGTAACTGTATGTAACTGTCTGTAACTGTCTGTTACTGTCTGTAACTGTCTGTAACTGTCTGTTACTGTCTGTAACTGTATGTAACTGTCTGTAACTGTAACTGTCTGTAACTGTAACTGTCTGTAACTGTCTGTAACTGTCTGTTACTGTATGTAACTGTCTGTAACTGTCTGTAACTGTAACTGTCTGTAACTGTCTGTAACTGTAACTGTAACTGTCTGTAACTGTCTGTAACTGTCTGTAACTGTCTGTATCTGTCTGTTACTGTAACTGTCTGTAACTGTAACTGTCTGTAACTGTCTGTAACTGTAACTGTCTGTAACTGTAACTGTCTGTAACTGTCTGTAACTGTAACTGTCTGTAACTGTCTGTAACTGTCTGTAACTGTCTGTATCTGTCTGTTACTGTAACTGTCTGTAACTGTAACTGTCTGTAACTGTCTGTTACTGTATGTAACTGTCTGTAACTGTCTGTAACTGTCTGTAACTGTAACTGTCTGTAACTGTAACTGTCTGTAACTGTCTGTTACTGTATGTAACTGTCTGTAACTGTCTGTAACTGTCTGTAACTGTAACTGTCTGTAACTGTATGTAACTGTCTGTAACTGTCTGCAACTGTCTGTTACTGTCTCAAACTGTATGTAACTGTCTGTAACTGTAACTGTCTGTAACTGTAACTGTCTGTAACTGTCTGTAACTGTCTGTTACTGTGTGTAACTGTCTGTAACTGTCTGTAACTGTCTGTAACTGTAACTGTCTGTAACTGTAACTGTCTGTAACTGTCTGTAACTGTCTGTAACTCTCTGTAATTGTCTGTAACTGTCTGTAACTCTCTGTAACTGTCTGTTACTGTCTGTAACTGTCTCTAACTGTCTGTAACTGTAACTGTCTGTTACTGTGTGTAACTGTCTGTAACTGTCTGCAACTGTCTGTTACTGTCTGTAACTGTCTGTAACTGTCTGTAACTCTCTGTAATTGTCTGTAACTGTCTGTAACTGTCTGTAACTGTCTGTAACTGTCTGTAACTGTCTGTAACTGTCTGTTACTGTCTGTAACTGTCTCTAACTGTCTGTAACTGTAACTGTCTGTTACTGTGTGTAACTGTCTGTAACTGTCTGCAACTGTCTGTTACTGTCTGTAACTGTATGTAACTGTCTGTAACTGTCTGTAACTGTAACTGTCTGTAACTGTAATTGTCTGTAACTGTCTGTAACTGTCTGTTACTGTATGTAACTGTCTGTAACTGTCTGTAACTGTCTGTAACTGTAACTGTCTGTAACTGTCTGTAACTGTAACTGTCTGTTACTGTATGTAACTGTCTGTAACTGTCTGTAACTGTAACTGTCTGTAACTGTAACTGTCTGTAACTGTCTGTAACTGTCTGTTACTGTGTGTAACTGTCTGTAACTGTCTGTAACTGTCTGTAACTGTAACTGTCTGTAACTGTCTGTAACTGTAACTGTCTGTTACTGTTTGTAACTGTCTGTAACTGTCTGCAACTGTCTGTTACTGTCTCTAACTTTATGTAACTGTCTGTAACTGTATGTAACTGTCTGTAACTGTCTGTAACTGTCTGTTACTGTCTGTAACTGTATGTAACTGTCTGTAACTGTCTGTAACTGTAACTGTCTGTAACTGTAACTGTCTGTAACTGTCTGTAACTGTCTGTTACTGTATGTAACTGTCTGTAACTGTCTGTAACTGTAACTGTCTGTAACTGTCTGTAACTGTAACTGTCTGTAACTGTCTGTAACTGTCTGTTACTGTATGTAACTGTCTGTAACTGTCTGTAACTGTCTGTAACTGTCTGTAACTGTCTGTAACTGTGTGTAACTGTCTGTAACTGTATGTAACTGTCTGTAACTGTATGTTACTGTCTGGTACTGTCTGTAACTGTATTTAACTGTCTGTAACTGTCTGTTACTGTCTGTAACTGTATGTAACTGTCTGTAACTGTCTGTTACTGTCTGTAACTGTCTGTAACTGTCTGTTACTGTATGTAACTGTATGTAACTGTCTGTAACTGTAACTGTCTGTAACTGTAACTGTCTGTAACTGTCTGTTACTGTATGTAACTGTCTGTAACTGTCTGTAACTGTCTGTAACTGTAACTGTCTGTAACTGTCTGTAACTGTAACTGTCTGTTACTGTATGTAACTGTCTGTAACTGTCTGCAACTGTCTGTTACTGTCTCTAACTGAATGTAACTGTCTGTAACTGTCTGTAACTGTAACTGTCTGCAACTGTAACTGTCTGTAACTGTAACTTTCTGTAACTGTCTGTTACTGTATGTAACTGTCTGTAACTGTCTGTAACTGTAACTGTCTGTAACTGTCTGTAACTGTAACTGTCTGTAACTGTCTGTAACTGTCTGTTACTGTATGTAACTGTCTGTAACTGTCTGTAACTGTAACTGTCTGTAACTGTCTGTAACTGTCTGTAACTGTGTGTAACTGTCTGTAACTGTATGTAACTGTCTGTAACTGTATGGTACTGTCTGGTACTGTCTGTTACTGTACGTAACTGTCTGTAACTGTCTGTTACTGTCTGTAACTGTATGTAACTGTCTGTAACTGTCTGTTACTGTCTGTAACTGTCTGTAACTGTCTGTTACTGTCTGTAACTGTATGTAACTGTCTGTAACTGTAACTGTCTGTAACTGTAACTGTCTGTAACTGTCTGTAACTGTCTGTTACTGTATGTAACTGTCTGTAACTGTCTGTAACTGTAACTGTCTGTAACTGTCTGTAACTGTAACTGTAACTGTCTGTAACTGTCTGTAACTGTCTGTAACTGTCTGTATCTGTCTGTTACTGTAACTGTCTGTAACTGTAACTGTCTGTAACTGTCTGTAACTGTAACTGTCTGTAACTGTAACTGTCTGTAACTGTCTGTAACTGTAACTGTCTGTAACTGTCTGTAACTGTCTGTAACTGTCTGTATCTGTCTGTTACTGTAACTGTCTGTAACTGTAACTGTCTGTAACTGTCTGTTACTGTATGTAACTGTCTGTAACTGTCTGTAACTGTCTGTAACTGTAACTGTCTGTAACTGTAACTGTCTGTAACTGTCTGTTACTGTATGTAACTGTCTGTAACTGTCTGTAACTGTCTGTAACTGTAACTGTCTGTAACTGTATGTAACTGTCTGTAACTGTCTGCAACTGTCTGTTACTGTCTCAAACTGTATGTAACTTTCTGTAACTGTAACTGTCTGTAACTGTAACTGTCTGTAACTGTCTGTAACTGTCTGTTACTGTGTGTAACTGTCTGTAACTGTCTGTAACTGTCTGTAACTGTAACTGTCTGTAACTGTAACTGTCTGTAACTGTCTGTAACTGTCTGTAACTCTCTGTAATTGTCTGTAACTGTAACTGTCTGTAACTGTCTGTAACTGTCTGTAACTGTCTGTAACTCTCTGTAACTGTCTGTTACTGTCTGTAACTGTCTCTAACTGTCTGTAACTGTAACTGTCTGTTACTGTGTGTAACTGTCTGTAACTGTCTGCAACTGTCTGTTACTGTCTGTAACTGTCTGTAACTGTCTGTAACTCTCTGTAATTGTCTGTAACTGTAACTGTCTGTAACTGTCTGTAACTGTCTGTAACTGTCTGTAACTGTCTGTAACTGTCTGTTACTGTCTGTAACTGTCTCTAACTGTCTCTAACTGTAACTGTCTGTTACTGTGTGTAACTGTCTGTAACTGTCTGCAACTGTCTGTTACTGTCTGTAACTGTATGTAACTGTCTGTAACTGTCTGTAACTGTAACTGTCTGTAACTGTAATTGTCTGTAACTGTCTGTAACTGTCTGTTACTGTATGTAACTGTCTGTAACTGTCTGTAACTGTCTGTAACTGTAACTGTCTGTAACTGTCTGTAACTGTAACTGTCTGTTACTGTATGTAACTGTCTGTAACTGTCTGTAACTGTAACTGTCTGTAACTGTAACTGTCTGTAACTGTCTGTAACTGTCTGTTACTGTGTGTAACTGTCTGTAACTGTCTGTAACTGTCTGTAACTGTAACTGTCTGTAACTGTCTGTAACTGTAACTGTCTGTTACTGTATGTAACTGTCTGTAACTGTCTGCAACTGTCTGTTACTGTCTCTAACTTTATGTAACTGTCTGTAACTGTATGTAACTGTCTGTAACTGTCTGTAACTGTCTGTTACTGTCTGTAACTGTATGTAACTGTCTGTAACTGTCTGTAACTGTAACTGTCTGTAACTGTAACTGTCTGTAACTGTCTGTAACTGTCTGTTACTGTATGTAACTGTCTGTAACTGTCTGTAACTGTAACTGTCTGTAACTGTCTGTAACTGTAACTGTCTGTAACTGTCTGTAACTGTCTGTTACTGTATGTAACTGTCTGTAACTGTCTGTAACTGTAACTGTCTGTAACTGTCTGTAACTGTCTGTAACTGTGTGTAACTGTCTGTAACTGTATGTAACTGTCTGTAACTGTATGTTACTGTCTGGTACTGTCTGTAACTGTATTTAACTGTCTGTAACTGTCTGTTACTGTCTGTAACTGTATGTAACTGTCTGTAACTGTCTGTTACTGTCTGTAACTGTCTGTAACTGTCTGTTACTGTATGTAACTGTATGTAACTGTCTGTAACTGTAACTGTCTGTAACTGTAACTGTCTGTAACTGTCTGTAACTGTCTGTTACTGTATGTAACTGTCTGTAACTGTCTGTAACTGTCTGTAACTGTAACTGTCTGTAACTGTCTGTAACTGTAACTGTCTGTTACTGTATGTAACTGTCTGTAACTGTCTGCAACTGTCTGTTACTGTCTCTAACTGAATGTAACTGTCTGTAACTGTCTGTAACTGTAACTGTCTGCAACTGTAACTGTCTGTAACTGTAACTTTCTGTAACTGTCTGTTACTGTATGTAACTGTCTGTAACTGTCTGTAACTGTCTGTTACTGTCTGTTACTGTCTGTAACTGTCTGTAACTGTCTGTAACTGTCTGTAACTGTCTGTAACTGTCAGTAACTGTCTGTAACTGTCTGTTACTGTCTGTAACTGTCTGTTACTGTGTGTGACTGTCTGTAACTGTCTGTAACTGTCTGTTACTGTCTGTAACTGTCTGTAACTGTCTGTAACTGTCTGTAACTGTAACTGTCTGTTACTGTCTGTAACTGTCTGTAACTGTCTGTAACTGTCTGTTACTGTCTGTAACTGTCTGTAACTGTCTGTAACTGTAACTGTCTGTTACTGTGTGTGACTGTCTGTAACTGTCTGTAACTGTCTGTTACTGTCTGTAACTGTCTGTAACTGTCTGTAACTGTCTGTAACTGTAACTGTCTGTTACTGTGTGTAACTGTCTGTAACTGTCTGCAACTGTCTGTTACTGTCTGTAACTGTCTGTAACTGTAACTGTCTGTAACTGTAACTGTCTGTAACTGTCTGTAACTGTCTGTTACTGTATGTAACTCCCTGTAACTGTCTGTAACTGTAACTGTCTGTAACTGTCTGTAACTGTAACTGTCTGTAACTGTAACTGTCTGTAACTGTCTGTAACTGTAACTGTCTGTTACTGTGTGTAACTGTCTGTAACTGTCTGCAACTGTCTGTTACTGTCTGTAACTGTAACTGTCTGTTACTCTGTGTAACTGTCTGTAACTGTCTGTTACTGTCTGTAACTGTCTGTAACTGTCTGTAACTGTCTGTAACTGTAATGTCTGTTACTGTCTGTAACTGTCTGTAACTGTCTGCAACTGTCTTTTACTGTCTGTAACTGTATGTAACTGTCTGTAACTGTCTGTAACTGTAACTGTCTGTAACTGTAACTGTCTGTAACTGTCTGTAACTGTCTGCAACTGTCTGCAACTGTCTGTAACTGTCTGTAACTGTATGTAACTGTCTGTAACTGTCTGTAACTGTCTGTAACTGTCTGTAACTGTCTGTAACTGTATGTAACTGTCTGTAACTGTCTGTTACTGTCTGTAACTGTCTGTAACTGTCTCTTACTGTCTGTAACTGTCTGTAACTGTAACTGTCTGTTACTGTGTGTAACTGTCTGTAACTGTAACTGTCTGTAACTGTCTGTAACTGTCTGTTACTGTATGTAACTGTCTGTAACTGTCTGTAACTGTAACTGTCTGTAACTGTCTGTAACTGTAACTGTCTGTAACTGTCTGTAACTGTCTGTTACTGTATGTAACTGTCTGTAACTGTCTGTAACTGTCTGTTACTGTATGTAACTGTCTGTAACTGTCTGTAACTGTAACTGTCTGTAACTGTCTGTAACTGTCTGTAACTGTGTGTAACTGTCTGTAACTGTCTGTAACTGTAACTGTCTGTTACTGTCTGTAACTGTCTGTTACTGTCTGTAACTGTCTGTAACTGTCTGTAACTGTCTGTAACTGTAACTGTCTGTTACTGTCTGTAACTGTCTGTAACTGTCTGCAACTGTCTGTTACTGTCTGTAACTGTATGTAACTGTCTGTAACTGTAACTGTCTGTAACTGTAACTGTCTGTAACTGTCTGTAACTGTCTGTTACTGTATGTAACTGTCTGTAACTGTCTGTAACTGTAACTGTCTGTAACTGTCTGTAACTGTCTGTAACTGTAACTGTCTGTAACTGTCTGTAACTGTCTGTTACTGTATGTAACTGTCTGTAACTGTCTGTAACTGTAACTGTCTGTAACTGTCTGTAACTGTAACTGTCTGTAACTGTCTGTAACTGTCTGTTACTGTATGTAACTGTCTGTAACTGTCTGTAACTGTAACTGTCTGTAACTGTCTGTAACTGTCTGTAACTGTGTGTAACTGTCTGTAACTGTATGTAACTGTCTGTAACTGTATGTTACTGTCTGTTACTGTCTGTAACTGTCTGTTACTGTCTGTAACTGTCTGTAACTGTCTGTAACTGTCTGTAACTGTAACTGTCTGTTACTGTCTGTAACTGTCTGTAACTGTCTGCAACTGTCTGTTACTGTCTGTAACTGTACGTAACTGTCTGTAACTGTAACTGTCTGTAACTGTAACTGTCTGTAACTGTCTGTAACTGTCTGTTACTGTATGTAACTGTCTGTAACTGTCTGTAACTGTAACTGTCTGTAACTGTCTGTAACTGTATGTAACTGTCTGTAACTGTCTGTAACTGTCTGTAACTGTCTGTAACTGTAACTGTCTGTTACTGTGTGTAACTGTCTGTAACTGTAACTGTCTGTAACTGTCTGTAACTGTCTGTTACTGTATGTAACTGTCTGTAACTGTCTGTAACTGTAACTGTCTGTAACTGTCTGTAACTGTAACTGTCTGTAACTGTCTGTTACTGTCTGTAACTGTCTGTAACTGTCTGTTACTGTCTGTAACTGTATGTAACTGTCTGTAACTGTAACTGTCTGTAACTGTAACTGTCTGTAACTGTCTGTAACTGTCTGTTACTGTATGTAACTGTCTGTAACTGTCTGTAACTGTAACTGTCTGTAACTGTCTGTAACTGTAACTGTCTGTAACTGTCTGTAACTGTCTGTAACTGTCTGTATCTGTCTGTTACTGTAACTGTCTGTAACTGTAACTGTCTGTAACTGTCTGTTACTGTATGTAACTGTCTGTAACTGTCTGTAACTGTCTGTAACTGTAACTGTCTGTTACTGTATGTAACTGTCTGTAACTGTCTGCAACTGTCTGTTACTGTCTCAAACTGTATGTAACTGTCTGTAACTGTAACTGTCTGTAACTGTAACTGTCTGTAACTGTCTGTAACTGTCTGTTACTGTGTGTAACTGTCTGTAACTGTCTGTAACTGTCTGTAACTGTAACTGTCTGTAACTGTCTGTAACTGTAACTGTCTGTAACTGTCTGCAACTGTCTGTTACTGTCTCTAACTTTATGTAACTGTCTGTAACTGTATGTAACTGTATGTAACTGTCTGTAACTGTCTGTAACTGTCTGTTACTGTCTGTAACTGTATGTAACTGTCTGTAACTGTCTGTAACTGTAACTGTCTGTAACTGTAACTGTCTGTAACTGTCTGTAACGGTCTGTTACTGTATGTAACTGTCTGTAACTGTCTGTAACTGTAACTGTCTGTAACTGTCTGTAACTGTGTGTAACTGTCTGTAACTGTATGTAACTGTCTGTAACTGTATGTTACTGTCTGGTACTGTCTGTAACTGTACGTAACTGTCTGTAACTGTCTGTTACTGTCTGTTACTGTCTGTAACTGTATGTAACTGTCTGTAACTGTCTGTAACTGTCTGTAACTGTCTGTTACTGTCTGTAACTGTATGTAACTGTCTGTAACTGTCTGTAACTGTAACTGTCTGTAACTGTAACTGTCTGTAACTGTCTGTAACTGTCTGTTACTGTATGTAACTGTCTGTAACTGTCTGTAACTGTCTGTTACTGTCTGTTACTGTCTGTAACTGTCTGTAACTGTCTGTAACTCTCTGTAACTGTCTGTAACTGTAACTGTCTGTAACTGTCTGTAACTGTCTGTAACTGTCTGTAACTGTCTGTAACTGTCTGTTACTGTCTGTAACTGTCTCTAACTGTCTGTAACTGTAACTGTCTGTTACTGTGTGTAACTGTCTGTAACTGTCTGCAACTGTCTGTTACTGTCTGTAACTGTATGTAACTGTCTGTAACTGTCTGTAACTGTAACTGTCTGTAACTGTAATTGTCTGTAACTCTCTGTAACTGTCTGTTACTGTATGTAACTGTCTGTAACTGTCTGTAACTGTCTGTAACTGTAACTGTCTGTAACTGTCTGTAACTGTAACTGTCTGTTACTGTATGTAACTGTCTGTAACTGTCTGTAACTGTAACTGTCTGTAACTGTAACTGTCTGTAACTGTCTGTAACTGTCTGTTACTGTGTGTAACTGTCTGTAACTGTCTGTAACTGTCTGTAACTGTAACTGTCTGTAACTGTCTGTAACTGTAAATGTCTGTTACTGTATGTAACTGTCTGTAACTGTCTGCAACTGTCTGTTACTGTCTCTAACTTTATGTAACTGTCTGTAACTGTATGTAACTGTCTGTAACTGTCTGTAACTGTCTGTTACTGTCTGTAACTGTATGTAACTGTCTGTAACTGTCTGTAACTGTAACTGTCTGTAACTGTAACTGTCTGTAACTGTCTGTAACTGTCTGTTACTGTATGTAACTGTCTGTAACTGTCTGTAACTGTAACTGTCTGTAACTGTCTGTAACTGTCTGTATCTGTCTGTTACTGTAACTGTCTGTAACTGTAACTGTCTGTAACTGTCTGTTACTGTATGTAACTGTCTGTAACTGTCTGTAACTGTCTGTAACTGTCTGTAACTGTAACTGTCTGTAACTGTAACTGTCTGTAACTGTCTGTTACTGTATGTAACTGTCTGTAACTGTCTGTAACTGTCTGTAACTGTAACTGTCTGTAACTGTCTGTAACTGTAACTGTCTGTTACTGTATGTAACTGTCTGTAACTGTCTGCAACTGTCTGTTACTGTCTCAAACTGTATGTAACTGTCTGTAACTGTAACTGTCTGTAACTGTAACTGTCTGTAACTGTAACTGTCTGTAACTGTCTGTAACTGTCTGTTACTGTGTGTAACTGTCTGTAACTGTCTGTAACTGTCTGTAACTGTAACTGTCTGTAACTGTCTGTAACTGTAACTGTCTGTAACTGTCTGCAACTGTCTGTTACTGTCTCTAACTTTATGTAACTGTCTGTAACTGTATGTAACTGTATGTAACTGTCTGTAACTGTCTGTAACTGTCTGTTACTGTCTGTAACTGTATGTAACTGTCTGTAACTGTCTGTAACTGTAACTGTCTGTAACTGTAACTGTCTGTAACTGTCTGTTACTGTGTGTAACTGTCTGTAACTGTCTGTAACTGTCTGTAACTGTAACTGTCTGTAACTGTCTGTAACTGTAACTGTCTGTAACTGTCTGCAACTGTCTGTTACTGTCTCTAACTTTATGTAACTGTCTGTAACTGTATGTAACTGTATGTAACTGTCTGTAACTGTCTGTAACTGTCTGTTACTGTCTGTAACTGTATGTAACTGTCTGTAACTGTCTGTAACTGTAACTGTCTGTAACTGTAACTGTCTGTAACTGTCTGTAACGGTCTGTTACTGTATGTAACTGTCTGTAACTGTCTGTAACTGTAACTGTCTGTAACTGTCTGTAACTGTGTGTAACTGTCTGTAACTGTATGTAACTGTCTGTAACTGTATGTTACTGTCTGGTACTGTCTGTAACTGTACGTAACTGTCTGTAACTGTCTGTTACTGTCTGTTACTGTCTGTAACTGTATGTAACTGTCTGTAACTGTCTGTAACTGTCTGTAACTGTCTGTTACTGTCTGTAACTGTATGTAACTGTCTGTAACTGTCTGTAACTGTAACTGTCTGTAACTGTAACTGTCTGTAACTGTAACTGTCTGTAACTGTCTGTTACTGTATGTAACTGTCTGTAACTGTCTGTAACTGTCTGTTACTGTCTGTTACTGTCTGTAACTGTCTGTAACTGTCTGTAACTCTCTGTAACTGTCTGTAACTGTAACTGTCTGTAACTGTCTGTTACTGTCTGTAACTGTCTCTAACTGTCTGTAACTGTAACTGTCTGTTACTGTGTGTAACTGTCTGTAACTGTCTGCAACTGTCTGTTACTGTCTGTAACTGTATGTAACTGTCTGTAACTGTCTGTAACTGTAACTGTCTGTAACTGTAATTGTCTGTAACTGTCTGTTACTGTCTGTAACTGTCTCTAACTGTCTGTAACTGTAACTGTCTGTTACTGTGTGTAACTGTCTGTAACTGTCTGCAACTGTCTGTTACTGTCTGTAACTGT
Organism: Eucyclogobius newberryi; assembly: GCF_026437365.1. Classification (NCBI taxonomy): domain Eukaryota; kingdom Metazoa; phylum Chordata; class Actinopteri; order Gobiiformes; family Gobiidae; genus Eucyclogobius; species Eucyclogobius newberryi. Next base: position 405,148 of record NW_027315912.1, on the reverse strand, counting down.
ATGTAACTGTCTGTAACTGTCTGTAACTGTAACTGTCTGTAACTGTAATTGTCTGTAACTGTCTGTAACTGTCTGTTACTGTATGTAACTGTCTGTAACTGTCTGTAACTGTCTGTAACTGTAACTGTCTGTAACTGTCTGTAACTGTAACTGTCTGTTACTGTATGTAACTGTCTGTAACTGTCTGTAACTGTAACTGTCTGTAACTGTAACTGTCTGTAACTGTCTGTAACTGTCTGTTACTGTGTGTAACTGTCTGTAACTGTCTGTAACTGTCTGTAACTGTAACTGTCTGTAACTGTCTGTAACTGTAACTGTCTGTTACTGTATGTAACTGTCTGTAACTGTCTGCAACTGTCTGTTACTGTCTCTAACTTTATGTAACTGTCTGTAACTGTATGTAACTGTCTGTAACTGTCTGTAACTGTCTGTTACTGTCTGTAACTGTATGTAACTGTCTGTAACTGTCTGTAACTGTAACTGTCTGTAACTGTAACTGTCTGTAACTGTCTGTAACTGTCTGTTACTGTATGTAACTGTCTGTAACTGTCTGTAACTGTAACTGTCTGTAACTGTCTGTAACTGTCTGTTACTGTATGTAACTGTCTGTAACTGTCTGTAACTGTAACTGTCTGTAACTGTCTGTAACTGTCTGTAACTGTGTGTAACTGTCTGTAACTGTATGTAACTGTCTGTAACTGTATGTTACTGTCTGGTACTGTCTGTAACTGTATGTAACTGTCTGTAACTGTCTGTTACTGTCTGTAACTGTATGTAACTTTCTGTAACTGTCTGTTACTGTCTGTAACTGTCTGTAACTGTCTGTTACTGTCTGTAACTGTATGTAACTGTCTGTAACTGTAACTGTCTGTAACTGTAACTGTCTGTAACTGTCTGTAACTGTCTGTTACTGTATGTAACTGTCTGTAACTGTCTGTAACTGTCTGTAACTGTAACTGTCTGTAACTGTCTGTAACTGTAACTGTCTGTTACTGTATGTAACTGTCTGTAACTGTCTGTAACTGTCTGTAACTGTAACTGTCTGTAACTGTATGTAACTGTCTGTAACTGTATGTTACTGTCTGTTACTGTCTGTAACTGTCTGTTACTGTCTGTAACTGTAACTGTCTGTAACTGTAACTGTCTGTAACTGTAACTGTAACTGTAACTGTCTGTAACTGTCTGTAACTGTCTGTTACTGTATGTTACTGTCTGCTACTGTCTGTAACTGTACGTAACTTTGTGTAACTGTCTGTTACTGTCTGTTACTGTCTGTAACTGTCTGTTACTGTCTGTAACTGTATGTAACTGTCTGTAACTGTCTGTTACTGTCTGTAACTGTCTGCAACTGTCTGCAACTGTCTGTAACTGTCTGTAACTGTATGTAACTGTCAGTAACTGTCTGTAACTGTCTGTTACTGTCTGTAACTGTCTGTAACTGTCTTTAACTGTCTGTAACTGTCTGTAACTGTCTGTAACTGTCTGTTACTGTCTGTAACTGTCTGTAACTGTCTGTAACTGTAACTGTCTGTTACTGTGTGTGACTGTCTGTAACTGTCTGTAACTGTCTGTTACTGTCTGTAACTGTCTGTAACTGTCTGTAACTGTCTGTAACTGTAACTGTCTGTTACTGTGTGTAACTGTCTGTAACTGTCTGCAACTGTCTGTTACTGTCTGTAACTGTATGTAACTGTCTGTAACTGTCTGTAACTGTAACTGTCTGTAACTGTAACTGTCTGTAACTGTCTGTAACTGTCTGTTACTGTATGTAACTCCCTGTAACTGTCTGTAACTGTAACTGTCTGTAACTGTCTGTAACTGTAACTGTCTGTAACTGTAACTGTCTGTAACTGTCTGTAACTGTAACTGTCTGTTACTGTGTGTAACTGTCTGTAACTGTCTGCAACTGTCTGTTACTGTCTGTAACTGTAACTGTCTGTTACTCTGTGTAACTGTCTGTAACTGTCTGTTACTGTCTGTAACTGTCTGTAACTGTCTGTAACTGTCTGTAACTGTAACTGTCTGTTACTGTCTGTAACTGTCTGTAACTGTCTGCAACTGTCTTTTACTGTCTGTAACTGTATGTAACTGTCTGTAACTGTCTGTAACTGTCTGTAACTGTAACTGTCTGTAACTGTAACTGTCTGTAACTGTCTGTAACTGTCTGCAACTGTCTGCAACTGTCTGTAACTGTCTGTAACTGTCTGTAACTGTCTGTAACTGTCTGTAACTGTCTGTAACTGTATGTAACTGTCTGTAACTGTCTGTAACTGTCTGTAACTGTCTCTTACTGTCTGTAACTGTCTGTAACTGTAACTGTCTGTTACTGTGTGTAACTGTCTGTAACTGTCTGTAACTGTCTGTTACTGTCTGTAACTGTCTGTAACTGTCTGTAACTGTCTGTAACTGTAACTGTCTGTTACTGTCTGTAACTGTCTGTAACTGTCTGCAACTTTCTGTTACTGTCTGTAACTGTATGTAACTGTCTGTAACTGTAACTGTCTGTAACTGTAACTGTCTGTAACTGTCTGTTACTGTCTGTTACTGTCTGTAACTGTCTGTTACTGTCTGTAACTGTATGTAACTGTCTGTAACTGTCTGTTACTGTCTGTAACTGTCTGCAACTGTCTGCAACTGTCTGTAACTGTCTGTAACTGTATGTAACTGTCAGTAACTGTCTGTAACTGTCTGTTACTGTCTGTAACTGTCTGTAACTGTCTTTAACTGTCTGTAACTGTCTGTAACTGTCTGTAACTGTCTGTTACTGTCTGTAACTGTCTGTAACTGTCTGTAACTGTAACTGTCTGTTACTGTGTGTGACTGTCTGTAACTGTCTGTAACTGTCTGTTACTGTCTGTAACTGTCTGTAACTGTCTGTAACTGTCTGTAACTGTAACTGTCTGTTACTGTGTGTAACTGTCTGTAACTGTCTGCAACTGTCTGTTACTGTCTGTAACTGTATGTAACTGTCTGTAACTGTCTGTAACTGTAACTGTCTGTAACTGTAACTGTCTGTAACTGTCTGTAACTGTCTGTTACTGTATGTAACTCCCTGTAACTGTCTGTAACTGTAACTGTCTGTAACTGTCTGTAACTGTAACTGTCTGTAACTGTAACTGTCTGTAACTGTCTGTAACTGTAACTGTCTGTTACTGTGTGTAACTGTCTGTAACTGTCTGCAACTGTCTGTTACTGTCTGTAACTGTAACTGTCTGTTACTCTGTGTAACTGTCTGTAACTGTCTGTTACTGTCTGTAACTGTCTGTAACTGTCTGTAACTGTAACTGTCTGTTACTGTCTGTAACTGTCTGTAACTGTCTGCAACTGTCTTTTACTGTCTGTAACTGTATGTAACTGTCTGTAACTGTCTGTAACTGTCTGTAACTGTAACTGTCTGTAACTGTAACTGTCTGTAACTGTCTGTAACTGTCTGCAACTGTCTGCAACTGTCTGTAACTGTCTGTAACTGTCTGTAACTGTCTGTAACTGTATGTAACTGTCTGTAACTGTCTGTAACTGTCTGTAACTGTCTCTTACTGTCTGTAACTGTCTGTAACTGTAACTGTCTGTTACTGTGTGTAACTGTCTGTAACTGTCTGTAACTGTCTGTTACTGTCTGTAACTGTCTGTAACTGTCTGTAACTGTCTGTAACTGTAACTGTCTGTTACTGTCTGTAACTGTCTGTAACTGTCTGCAACTTTCTGTTACTGTCTGTAACTGTATGTAACTGTCTGTAACTGTAACTGTCTGTAACTGTAACTGTCTGTAACTGTCTGTAACTGTCTGTTACTGTATGTAACTGTCTGTAACTGTCTGTAACTGTAACTGTCTGTAACTGTCTGTAACTGTATGTAACTGTCTGTAACTGTCTGTAACTGTCTGTAACTGTCTGTAACTGTCTGTAACTGTAACTGTCTGTTACTGTGTGTAACTGTCTGTAACTGTAACTGTCTGTAACTGTCTGTAACTGTCTGTTACTGTATGTAACTGTCTGTAACTGTCTGTAACTGTAACTGTCTGTAACTGTCTGTAACTGTAACTGTCTGTAACTGTCTGTAACTGTCTGTTACTGTATGTAACTGTCTGTAACTGTCTGTAACTGTAACTGTCTGTAACTGTCTGTAACTGTCTGTAACTGTGTGTAACTGTCTGTAACTGTATGTAACTGTCTGTAACTGTATGTTACTGTCTGGTACTGTCTGTAACTGTACGTAACTGTCTGTAACTGTCTGTTACTGTCTGTAACTGTATGTAACTGTCTGTAACTGTCTGTTACTGTCTGTAACTGTCTGTAACTGTCTGTTACTGTCTGTAACTGTATGTAACTGTCTGTAACTGTAACTGTCTGTAACTGTAACTGTCTGTAACTGTCTGTTACTGTCTGTAACTGTCTGTAACTGTCTGTAACTGTCTGTAACTGTCTGTAACTGTAACTGTCTGTTACTGTGTGTAACTGTCTGTAACTGTCTGCAACTGTCTTTTACTGTCTGTAACTGTATGTAACTGTCTGTAACTGTCTGTAACTGTCTGTAACTGTAACTGTCTGTAACTGTAACTGTCTGTAACTGTCTGTAACTGTCTGCAACTGTCTGCAACTGTCTGTAACTGTCTGTAACTGTCTGTAACTGTCTGTAACTGTCTGTAACTGTCTGTAACTGTCTGTAACTGTATGTAACTGTCTGTAACTGTCTGTAACTGTCTGTAACTGTCTCTTACTGTCTGTAACTGTCTGTAACTGTAACTGTCTGTTACTGTGTGTAACTGTCTGTAACTGTCTGTAACTGTCTGTTACTGTCTGTAACTGTCTGTAACTGTCTGTAACTGTCTGTAACTGTAACTGTCTGTTACTGTCTGTAACTGTCTGTAACTGTCTGCAACTGTCTGTTACTGTCTGTAACTGTATGTAACTGTCTGTAACTGTAACTGTCTGTAACTGTAACTGTCTGTAACTGTCTGTAACTGTCTGTTACTGTATGTAACTGTCTGTAACTGTCTGTAACTGTAACTGTCTGTAACTGTCTGTAACTGTATGTAACTGTCTGTAACTGTCTGTAACTGTCTGTAACTGTCTGTAACTGTCTGTAACTGTAACTGTCTGTTACTGTGTGTAACTGTCTGTAACTGTAACTGTCTGTAACTGTCTGTAACTGTCTGTTACTGTATGTAACTGTCTGTAACTGTCTGTAACTGTAACTGTCTGTAACTGTCTGTAACTGTAACTGTCTGTAACTGTCTGTAACTGTCTGTTACTGTATGTAACTGTCTGTAACTGTCTGTAACTGTAACTGTCTGTAACTGTCTGTAACTGTCTGTAACTGTGTGTAACTGTCTGTAACTGTATGTAACTGTCTGTAACTGTATGGTACTGTCTGGTACTGTCTGTAACTGTACGTAACTGTCTGTAACTGTCTGTTACTGTCTGTAACTGTATGTAACTGTCTGTAACTGTCTGTTACTGTCTGTAACTGTCTGTAACTGTCTGTTACTGTCTGTAACTGTATGTAACTGTCTGTAACTGTAACTGTCTGTAACTGTAACTGTCTGTAACTGTCTGTAACTGTCTGTTACTGTATGTAACTGTAACTGTCTGTAACTGTAACTGTCTGTAACTGTCTGTAACTGTAACTGTCTGTAACTGTCTGTAACTGTCTGTAACTGTCTGTATCTGTCTGTTACTGTAACTGTCTGTAACTGTAACTGTCTGTAACTGTCTGTTACTGTATGTAACTGTCTGTAACTGTCTGTAACTGTCTGTAACTGTAACTGTCTGTAACTGTAACTGTCTGTAACTGTCTGTTACTGTATGTAACTGTCTGTAACTGTCTGTAACTGTCTGTAACTGTAACTGTCTGTAACTGTATGTAACTGTCTGTAACTGTCTGCAACTGTCTGTTACTGTCTCAAACTGTATGTAACTGTCTGTAACTGTAACTGTCTGTAACTGTAACTGTCTGTAACTGTCTGTAACTGTCTGTTACTGTGTGTAACTGTCTGTAACTGTCTGTAACTGTCTGTAACTGTAACTGTCTGTAACTGTAACTGTCTGTAACTGTCTGTAACTGTAACTGTCTGTTACTGTATGTAACTGTCTGTAACTGTCTGCAACTGTCTGTTAATGTCTCTAACTTTATGTAACTGTCTGTAACTGTATGTAACTGTATGTAACTGTCTGTAACTGTCTGTAACTGTCTGTTACTGTCTGTAACTGTATGTAACTGTCTGTAACTGTCTGTAACTGTAACTGTCTGTAACTGTAACTGTCTGTAACTGTCTGTAACTGTCTGTAACTGTGTGTAACTGTCTGTAACTGTATGTAACTGTCTGTAACTGTATGTTACTGTCTGGTAATGTCTGTAACTGTACGTAACTGTCTGTAACTGTCTGTTACTGTCTGTTACTGTCTGTAACTGTATGTAACTGTCTGTAACTGTCTGTTACTGTCTGTAACTGTCTGTAACTGTCTGTTACTGTCTGTAACTGTATATAACTGTCTGTAACTGTCTGTAACTGTAACTGTCTGTAACTGTAACTGTCTGTAACTGTAACTGTCTGTAACTGTCTGTTACTGTATGTAACTGTCTGTAACTGTCTGTAACTGTTTGTTACTGTCTGTTACTGTCTGTAACTGTCTGTAACTGTCTGTAACTCTCTGTAATTGTCTGTAACTGTAACTGTCTGTAACTGTATGTAACTGTCTGTAACTGTATGTTACTGTCTGGTACTGTCTGTAACTGTATGTAACTGTCTGTAACTGTCTGTTACTGTCTGTAACTGTATGTAACTGTCTGTAACTGTCTGTTACTGTCTGTAGGTGTCTGTAACTGTCTGTTACTGTCTGTAACTGTATGTAACTGTCTGTAACTGTAACTGTCTGTAACTGTAACTGTCTGTAACTGTCTGTAACTGTCTGTTACTGTATGTAACTGTCTGTAACTGTCTGTAACTGTCTGTAACTGTAACTGTCTGTAACTGTCTGTAACTGTAACTGTCTGTTACTGTATGTAACTGTCTGTAACTGTCTGCAACTGTCTGTTACTGTCTCTAACTGAATGTAACTGTCTGTAACTGTCTCTAACTGTAACTGTCTGCAACTGTAACTGTCTGTAACTGTAACTTTCTGTAACTGTCTGTTACTGTATGTAACTGTCTGTAACTGTCTGTAACTGTCTGTTACTGTCTGTTACTGTCTGTAACTGTCTGTAACTGTCTGTAACTGTCTGTAACTGTCTGTAACTGTAACTGTCTGTAACTCTATGTAACTGTCTGTAACTGTATGTTACTGTCTGCTACTGTCTGTAACTGTACGTAACTTTGTGTAACTGTCTGTTACTGTCTGTTACTGTCTGTAACTGTCTGTTACTGTCTGTAACTGTAACTGTCTGTAACTGTAACTGTCTGTAACTGTCTGTAACTGTAACTGTAACTGTAACTGTCTGTAACTGTCTGTAACTGTCTGTTACTGTATGTAGCTGTCTGTAACTGTCTGTAATTGTAACTGTCTGTAACTGTCTGTAACTGTCTGTTACTGTATGTTACTGTCTGCTACTGTCTGTAACTGTACGTAACTTTGTGTAACTGTCTGTTACTGTCTGTTACTGTCTGTAACTGTCTGTTACTGTCTGTAACTGTATGTAACTGTCTGTAACTGTCTGTTACTGTCTGTAACGGTCTGTAACTGTCTGTAACTGTATGTAACTGTCAGTAACTGTCTGTAACTGTCTGTTACTGTCTGTAACTGTCTGTAACTGTCTTTAACTGTCTGTAACTGTCTGTAACTGTCTGTAACTGTCTGTTACTGTCTGTAACTGTCTGTAACTGTCTGTAACTGTAACTGTCTGTTACTGTGTGTGACTGTCTGTAACTGTCTGTAACTGTCTGTTACTGTCTGTAACTGTCTGTAACTGTCTGTAACTGTCTGTAACTGTAACTGTCTGTTACTGTGTGTAACTGTCTGTAACTGTCTGCAACTGTCTGTTACTGTCTGTAACTGTATGTAACTGTCTGTAACTGTCTGTAACTGTAACTGTCTGTAACTGTAACTGTCTGTAACTGTCTGTAACTGTCTGTTACTGTATGTAACTCCCTGTAACTGTCTGTAACTGTAACTGTCTGTAACTGTCTGTAACTGTAACTGTCTGTAACTGTAACTGTCTGTAACTGTAACTGTCTGTTACTGTGTGTAACTGTCTGTAACTGTCTGCAACTGTCTGTTACTGTCTGTAACTGTAACTGTCTGTTACTCTGTGTAACTGTCTGTAACTGTCTGTTACTGTCTGTAACTGTCTGTAACTGTCTGTAACTGTCTGTAACTGTAACTGTCTGTTACTGTCTGTAACTGTCTGTAACTGTCTGCAACTGTCTTTTACTGTCTGTAACTGTATGTAACTGTCTGTAACTGTCTGTAACTGTCTGTAACTGTAACTGTCTGTAACTGTAACTGTCTGTAACTGTCTGTAATTGTCTGCAACTGTCTGCAACTGTCTGTAACTGTCTTTAACTGTCTGTAACTGTCTGTAACTGTCTGTAACTGTCTGTAACTGTATGTAACTGTCTGTAACTGTCTGTAACTGTCTGTAACTGTCTCTTACTGTCTGTAACTGTCTGTAACTGTAACTGTCTGTTACTGTGTGTAACTGTCTGTAACTGTCTGTAACTGTCTGTTACTGTCTGTAACTGTCTGTAACTGTCTGTAACTGTCTGTAACTGTAACTGTCTGTTACTGTCTGTAACTGTCTGTAACTGTCTGCAACTGTCTGTTACTGTCTGTAACTGTATGTAACTGTCTGTAACTGTAACTGTCTGTAACTGTAACTGTCTGTAACTGTCTGTAACTGTCTGTTACTGTATGTAACTGTCTGTAACTGTCTGTAACTGTAACTGTCTGTAACTGTCTGTAACTGTATGTAACTGTCTGTAACTGTCTGTAACTGTCTGTAACTGTCTGTAACTGTCTGTAACTGTAACTGTCTGTTACTGTGTGTAACTGTCTGTAACTGTAACTGTCTCTAACTGTCTGTAACTGTCTGTTACTGTATGTAACTGTCTGTAACTGTCTGTAACTGTAACTGTCTGTAACTGTCTGTAACTGTAACTGTCTGTAACTGTCTGTAACTGTCTGTTACTGTATGTAACTGTCTGTAACTGTCTGTAACTGTAACTGTCTGTAACTGTCTGTAACTGTCTGTAACTGTGTGTAACTGTCTGTAACTGTATGTAACTGTCTGTAACTGTATGTTACTGTCTGGTACTGTCTGTAACTGTACGTAACTGTCTGTAACTGTCTGTTACTGTCTGTAACTGTATGTAACTGTCTGTAACTGTCTGTTACTGTCTGTAACTGTCTGTAACTGTCTGTTACTGTCTGTAACTGTATGTAACTGTCTGTAACTGTAACTGTCTGTAACTGTAACTGTCTGTAACTGTCTGTTACTGTCTGTAACTGTCTGTAACTGTCTGTAACTGTCTGTAACTGTAACTGTCTGTTACTGTCTGTAACTGTCTGTAACTGTCTGCAACTGTCTTTTACTGTCTGTAACTGTATGTAACTGTCTGTAACTGTCTGTAACTGTCTGTAACTGTAACTGTCTGTAACTGTAACTGTCTGTAACTGTCTGTAACTGTCTGCAACTGTCTGCAACTGTCTGTAACTGTCTGTAACTGTCTGTAACTGTCTGTAACTGTCTGTAACTGTCTGTAACTGTCTGTAACTGTCTGTAACTGTCTGTAACTGTCTCTTACTGTCTGTAACTGTCTGTAACTGTAACTGTCTGTTACTGTGTGTAACTGTCTGTAACTGTCTGTAACTGTCTGTTACTGTCTGTAACTGTCTGTAACTGTCTGTAACTGTCTGTAACTGTCTGTTACTGTCTGTAACTGTCTGTAACTGTCTGCAACTGTCTGTTACTGTCTGTAACTGTATGTAACTGTCTGTAACTGTAACTGTCTGTAACTGTAACTGTCTGTAACTGTCTGTAACTGTCTGTTACTGTATGTAACTGTCTGTAACTGTCTGTAACTGTAACTGTCTGTAACTGTCTGTAACTGTATGTAACTGTCTGTAACTGTCTGTAACTGTCTGTAACTGTCTGTAACTGTAACTGTCTGTTACTGTGTGTAACTGTCTGTAACTGTAACTGTCTGTAACTGTCTGTAACTGTCTGTTACTGTATGTAACTGTCTGTAACTGTCTGTAACTGTAACTGTCTGTAACTGTCTGTAACTGTAACTGTCTGTAACTGTCTGTAACTGTCTGTTACTGTATGTAACTGTCTGTAACTGTAACTGTCTGTAACTGTCTGTAACTGTCTGTAACTGTGTGTAACTGTCTGTAACTGTATGTAACTGTCTGTAACTGTAACTGTCTGTAACTGTAACTGTCTGTAACTGTCTGTAACTGTCTGTTACTGTATGTAACTGTCTGTAACTGTCTGTAACTGTAACTGTCTGTAACTGTCTGTAACTGTATGTAACTGTCTGTAACTGTCTGTAACTGTCTGCAACTGTCTGTTACTGTCTGTAACTGTATGTAACTGTCTGTAACTGTAACTGTCTGTAACTGTAACTGTCTGTAACTGTCTGTAACTGTCTGTTACTGTATGTAACTGTCTGTAACTGTCTGTAACTGTAACTGTCTGTAACTGTCTGTAACTGTATGTAACTGTCTGTAACTGTCTGTAACTGTCTGTAACTGTAACTGTCTGTTACTGTGTGTAACTGTCTGTAACTGTCTGTAACTGTCTGTTACTGTATGTAACTGTCTGTAACTGTCTGTAACTGTAACTGTCTGTAACTGTCTGTAACTGAAACTGTCTGTAACTGTCTGTAACTGTCTGTTACTGTATGTAACTGTCTGTAACTGTCTGTAACTGTAACTGTCTGTAACTGTCTGTAACTGTCTGTAACTGTGTGTAACTGTCTGTAACTGTATGTAACTGTCTGTAACTGTATGTTACTGTCTGGTACTGTCTGTAACTGTACGTAACTGTCTGTAACTGTCTGTTACTGTCTGTAACTGTATGTAACTGTCTGTAACTGTCTGTTACTGTCTGTAACTGTCTGTAACTGTCTGTTACTGTCTGTAACTGTAACTGTCTGTAACTGTCTGTAACTGTCTGTTACTGTCTGTAACTGTCTGTAACTGTCTGTAACTGTCTGTAACTGTAACTGTCTGTTACTGTCTGTAACTGTCTGTAACTGTCTGCAACTGTCTTTTACTGTCTGTAACTGTATGTAACTGTCTGTAACTGTCTGTAACTGTCTGTAACTGTAACTGTCTGTAACTGTAACTGTCTGTTACTGTCTGTAACTGTCTGTAACTGTCTGTAACTGTCTGTAACTGTAACTGTCTGTTACTGTCTGTAACTGTCTGTAACTGTCTGCAACTGTCTTTTACTGTCTGTAACTGTATGTAACTGTCTGTAACTGTCTGTAACTGTCTGTAACTGTAACTGTCTGTAACTGTAACTGTCTGTAACTGTCTGTAACTGTCTGCAACTGTCTGCAACTGTCTGTAACTGTCTGTAACTGTCTGTAACTGTCTGTAACTGTCTGTAACTGTCTGTAACTGTCTGTAACTGGCTCTTACTGTCTGTAACTGTCTGTAACTGTAACTGTCTGTTACTGTGTGTAACTGTCTGTAACTGTCTGTAACTGTCTGTTACTGTCTGTAACTGTCTGTAACTGTCTGTAACTGTCTGTAACTGTAACTGTCTGTTACTGTCTGTAACTGTCTGTAACTGTCTGCAACTGTCTGTTACTGTCTGTAACTGTATGTAACTGTCTGTAACTGTAACTGTCTGTAACTGTAACTGTCTGTAACTGTCTGTAACTGTCTGTTACTGTATGTAACTGTCTGTAACTGTCTGTAACTGTAACTGTCTGTAACTGTCTGTAACTGTATGTAACTGTGTGTAACTGTCTGTAACTGTCTGTAACTGTCTGTAACTGTAACTGTCTGTTACTGTGTGTAACTGTCTGTAACTGTAACTGTCTGTAACTGTCTGTAACTGTCTGTTACTGTATGTAACTGTCTGTAACTGTCTGTAACTGTAACTGTCTGTAACTGTCTGTAACTGTAACTGTCTGTAACTGTCTGTAACTGTCTGTTACTGTATGTAACTGTCTGTAACTGTAACTGTCTGTAACTGTCTGTAACTGTATGTAACTGTGTGTAACTGTCTGTAACTGTATGTAACTGTCTGTAACTGTAACTGTCTGTAACTGTAACTGTCTGTAACTGTCTGTAACTGTCTGTTACTGTATGTAACTGTCTGTAACTGTCTGTAACTGTAACTGTCTGTAACTGTCTGTAACTGTATGTAACTGTCTGTAACTGTCTGTAACTGTCTGCAACTGTCTGTTACTGTCTGTAACTGTATGTAACTGTCTGTAACTGTAACTGTCTGTAACTGTAACTGTCTGTAACTGTCTGTAACTGTCTGTTACTGTATGTAACTGTCTGTAACTGTCTGTAACTGTAACTGTCTGTAACTGTCTGTAACTGTATGTAACTGTCTGTAACTGTCTGTAACTGTCTGTTACTGTATGTAACTGTCTGTAACTGTCTGTAACTGTAACTGTCTGTAACTGTCTGTAACTGTATGTAACTGTCTGTAACTGTCTGTAACTGTCTGTAACTGTCTGTAACTGTCTGTAACTGTAACTGTCTGTTACTGTGTGTAACTGTCTGTAACTGTCTGTAACTGTCTGTTACTGTATGTAACTGTCTGTAACTGTCTGTAACTGTAACTGTCTGTAACTGTCTGTAACTGTAACTGTCTGTAACTGTCTGTAACTGTCTGTTACTGTATGTAACTGTCTGTAACTGTCTGTAACTGTAACTGTCTGTAACTGTATGTAACTGTCTGTAACTGTATGTTACTGTCTGGTACTGTCTGTAACTGTACGTAACTGTCTGTAACTGTCTGTTACTGTCTGTAACTGTATGTAACTGTCTGTAACTGTCTGTTACTGTCTGTAACTGTCTGTAACTGTCTGTTACTGTCTGTAACTGTATGTAACTGTCTGTAACTGTAACTGTCTGTAACTGTCTGTAACTGTCTGTTACTGTCTGTAACTGTCTGTAACTGTCTGTAACTGTCTGTAACTGTAACTGTCTGTTACTGTCTGTAACTGTCTGTAACTGTCTGCAACTGTCTTTTACTGTCTGTAACTGTATGTAACTGTCTGTAACTGTCTGTAACTGTCTGTAACTGTAACTGTCTGTAACTGTAACTGTCTGTAACTGTCTGTAACTGTCTGCAACTGTCTGCAACTGTCTGTAACTGTCTGTAACTGTCTGTAACTGTCTGTAACTGTCTGTAACTGTCTGTAACTGTATGTAACTGTCTGTAACTGTCTGTAACTGTCTGTAACTGTCTCTTACTGTCTGTAACTGTCTGTAACTGTAACTGTCTGTTACTGTGTGTAACTGTCTGTAACTGTCTGTAACTGTCTGTTACTGTCTGGAACTGTCTGTAACTGTCTGTAACTGTCTGTAACTGTAACTGTCTGTTACTGTCTGTAACTGTCTGTAACTGTCTGTTACTGTCTGTTACTGTCTGTAACTGTCTGTAACTGTCTGTAACTGTCTGTAACTGTAACTGTCTGTTACTGTCTGTAACTGTCTGTAACTGTCTGTTACTGTCTGTAACTGTATGTAACTGTCTGTAACTGTAACTGTCTGTAACTGTAACTGTCTGTAACTGTCTGTAACTGTCTGTTACTGTATGTAACTGTCTGTAACTGTCTGTAACTGTAACTGTCTGTAACTGTCTGTAACTGTAACTGTAACTGTCTGTAACTGTCTGTAACTGTCTGTAACTGTCTGTATCTGTCTGTTACTGTAACTGTCTGTAACTGTAACTGTCTGTAACTGTCTGTTACTGTATGTAACTGTCTGTAACTGTCTGTAACTGTCTGTAACTGTAACTGTCTGTAACTGTAACTGTCTGTAACTGTCTGTAACTGTAACTGTCTGTAACTGTCTGTAACTGTCTGTAACTGTCTGTATCTGTCTGTTACTGTAACTGTCTGTAACTGTAACTGTCTGTAACTGTCTGTTACTGTATGTAACTGTCTGTAACTGTCTGTAACTGTCTGTAACTGTAACTGTCTGTAACTGTAACTGTCTGTAACTGTCTGTTACTGTATGTAACTGTCTGTAACTGTCTGTAACTGTCTGTAACTGTAACTGTCTGTAACTGTATGTAACTGTCTGTAACTGTCTGCAACTGTCTGTTACTGTCTCAAACTGTATGTAACTGTCTGTAACTGTAACTGTCTGTAACTGTAACTGTCTGTAACTGTCTGTAACTGTCTGTTACTGTGTGTAACTGTCTGTAACTGTCTGTAACTGTCTGTAACTGTAACTGTCTGTAACTGTAACTGTCTGTAACTGTCTGTAACTGTAACTGTCTGTTACTGTATGTAACTGTCTGTAACTGTCTGCAACTGTCTGTTACTGTCTCTAACTTTATGTAACTGTCTGTAACTGTATGTAACTGTATGTAACTGTCTGTAACTGTCTGTAACTGTCTGTTACTGTCTGTAACTGTATGTAACTGTCTGTAACTGTCTGTAACTGTAACTGTCTGTAACTGTAACTGTCTGTAACTGTCTGTAACTGTAACTGTCTGTAACTGTCTGTAACTGTCTGTTACTGTATGTAACTGTCTGTAACTGTCTGTAACTGTAACTGTCTGTAACTGTCTGTAACTGTAACTGTCTGTAACTGTCTGTAACTGTCTGTTACTGTATGTAACTGTCTGTAACTGTAACTGTCTGTAACTGTCTGTAACTGTGTGTAACTGTCTGTAACTGTATGTAACTGTCTGTAACTGTAACTGTCTGTAACTGTAACTGTCTGTAACTGTCTGTAACTGTCTGTTACTGTATGTAACTGTCTGTAACTGTCTGTAACTGTAACTGTCTGTAACTGTCTGTAACTGTATGTAACTGTCTGTAACTGTCTGTAACTGTCTGCAACTGTCTGTTACTGTCTGTAACTGTATGTAACTGTCTGTAACTGTAACTGTCTGTAACTGTAACTGTCTGTAACTGTCTGTAACTGTCTGTTACTGTATGTAACTGTCTGTAACTGTAACTGTCTGTAACTGTCTGTAACTGTATGTAACTGTCTGTAACTGTCTGTAACTGTCTGTTACTGTATGTAACTGTCTGTAACTGTCTGTAACTGTAACTGTCTGTAACTGTCTGTAACTGTATGTAACTGTCTGTAACTGTCTGTAACTGTCTGTAACTGTCTGTAACTGTCTGTAACTGTAACTGTCTGTTACTGTGTGTAACTGTCTGTAACTGTCTGTAACTGTCTGTTACTGTATGTAACTGTCTGTAACTGTCTGTAACTGTAACTGTCTGTAACTGTCTGTAACTGTAACTGTCTGTAACTGTCTGTAACTGTCTGTTACTGTATGTAACTGTCTGTAACTGTCTGTAACTGTAACTGTCTGTAACTGTATGTAACTGTCTGTAACTGTATGTTACTGTCTGGTACTGTCTGTAACTGTACGTAACTGTCTGTAACTGTCTGTTACTGTCTGTAACTGTATGTAACTGTCTGTAACTGTCTGTTACTGTCTGTAACTGTCTGTAACTGTCTGTTACTGTCTGTAACTGTATGTAACTGTCTGTAACTGTAACTGTCTGTAACTGTCTGTAACTGTCTGTTACTGTCTGTAACTGTCTGTAACTGTCTGTAACTGTCTGTAACTGTAACTGTCTGTTACTGTCTGTAACTGTCTGTAACTGTCTGCAACTGTCTTTTACTGTCTGTAACTGTATGTAACTGTCTGTAACTGTCTGTAACTGTCTGTAACTGTAACTGTCTGTAACTGTAACTGTCTGTAACTGTCTGTAAATGTCTGCAACTGTCTGCAACTGTCTGTAACTGTCTGTAACTGTCTGTAACTGTCTGTAACTGTCTGTAACTGTCTGTAACTGTATGTAACTGTCTGTAACTGTCTGTAACTGTCTGTAACTGTCTCTTACTGTCTGTAACTGTCTGTAACTGTAACTGTCTGTTACTGTGTGTAACTGTCTGTAACTGTCTGTAACTGTCTGTTACTGTCTGGAATTGTCTGTAACTGTCTGTAACTGTCTGTAACTGTAACTGTCTGTTACTGTCTGTAACTGTCTGTAACTGTCTGTTACTGTCTGTTACTGTCTGTAACTGTCTGTAACTGTCTGTAACTGTCTGTAACTGTAACTGTCTGTTACTGTCTGTAACTGTCTGTAACTGTCTGTTACTGTCTGTAACTGTATGTAACTGTCTGTAACTGTAACTGTCTGTAACTGTAACTGTCTGTAACTGTCTGTAACTGTCTGTTACTGTATGTAACTGTCTGTAACTGTCTGTAACTGTAACTGTCTGTAACTGTCTGTAACTGTAACTGTAACTGTCTGTAACTGTCTGTAACTGTCTGTAACTGTCTGTATCTGTCTGTTACTGTAACTGTCTGTAACTGTAACTGTCTGTAACTGTCTGTTACTGTATGTAACTGTCTGTAACTGTCTGTAACTGTCTGTAACTGTAACTGTCTGTAACTGTAACTGTCTGTAACTGTCTGTAACTGTAACTGTCTGTAACTGTCTGTAACTGTCTGTAACTGTCTGTATCTGTCTGTTACTGTAACTGTCTGTAACTGTAACTGTCTGTAACTGTCTGTTACTGTATGTAACTGTCTGTAACTGTCTGTAACTGTCTGTAACTGTAACTGTCTGTAACTGTAACTGTCTGTAACTGTCTGTTACTGTATGTAACTGTCTGTAACTGTCTGTAACTGTCTGTAACTGTAACTGTCTGTAACTGTATGTAACTGTCTGTAACTGTCTGCAACTGTCTGTTACTGTCTCAAACTGTATGTAACTGTCTGTAACTGTAACTGTCTGTAACTGTAACTGTCTGTAACTGTCTGTAACTGTCTGTTACTGTGTGTAACTGTCTGTAACTGTCTGTAACTGTCTGTAACTGTAACTGTCTGTAACTGTAACTGTCTGTAACTGTCTGTAACTGTAACTGTCTGTTACTGTATGTAACTGTCTGTAACTGTCTGCAACTGTCTGTTACTGTCTCTAACTTTATGTAACTGTCTGTAACTGTATGTAACTGTATGTAACTGTCTGTAACTGTCTGTAACTGTCTGTTACTGTCTGTAACTGTATGTAACTGTCTGTAACTGTCTGTAACTGTAACTGTCTGTAACTGTAACTGTCTGTAACTGTCTGTAACTGTCTGTAACTGTGTGTAACTGTCTGTAACTGTATGTAACTGTCTGTAACTGTATGTTACTGTCTGGTAATGTCTGTAACTGTACGTAACTGTCTGTAACTGTCTGTTACTGTCTGTTACTGTCTGTAACTGTATGTAACTGTCTGTAACTGTCTGTTACTGTCTGTAACTGTCTGTAACTGTCTGTTACTGTCTGTAACTGTATGTAACTGTCTGTAACTGTCTGTAACTGTAACTGTCTGTAACTGTAACTGTCTGTAACTGTAACTGTCTGTAACTGTCTGTTACTGTATGTAACTGTCTGTAACTGTCTGTAACTGTTTGTTACTGTCTGTTACTGTCTGTAACTGTCTGTAACTGTCTGTAACTCTCTGTAATTGTCTGTAACTGTAACTGTCTGTAACTGTCTGTAACTGTCTGTAACTGTCTGTAACTGTCTGTAACTGTCTGTTACTGTCTGTAACTGTCTCTAACTGTCTGTAACTGTAACTGTCTGTTACTGTGTGTAACTGTCTGTAACTGTCTGCAACTGTCTGTTACTGTCTGTAACTGTATGTAACTGTCTGTAACTGTCTGTAACTGTAACTGTCTGTAACTGTAATTGTCTGTAACTGTCTGTAACTGTCTGTTACTGTATGTAACTGTCTGTAACTGTCTGTAACTGTCTGTAACTGTAACTGTCTGTAACTGTCTGTAACTGTAACTGTCTGTTACTGTATGTAACTGTCTGTAACTGTCTGTAACTGTAACTGTCTGTAACTGTAACTGTCTGTAACTGTCTGTAACTGTCTGTTACTGTGTGTAACTGTCTGTAACTGTCTGTAACTGTCTGTAACTGTAACTGTCTGTAACTGTCTGTAACTGTAACTGTCTGTTACTGTATGTAACTGTCTGTAACTGTCTGCAACTGTCTGTTACTGTCTCTAACTTTATGTAACTGTATGTAACTGTATGTAACTGTCTGTAACTGTCTGTAACTGTCTGTTACTGTCTGTAACTGTATGTAACTGTCTGTAACTGTCTGTAACTGTAACTGTCTGTAACTGTAACTGTCTGTAACTGTCTGTAACTGTCTGTTACTGTATGTAACTGTCTGTAACTGTCTGTAACTGTAACTGTCTGTAACTGTCTGTAACTGTCTGTAACTGTCTGTAACTGTCTGTTACTGTCTGTAACTGTCTGTAACTGTCTGTAACTGTAACTGTCTGTTACTGTGTGTGACTGTCTGTAACTGTCTGTAACTGTCTGTTACTGTCTGTAACTGTCTGTAACTGTCTGTAACTGTCTGTAACTGTAACTGTCTGTTACTGTGTGTAACTGTCTGTAACTGTCTGCAACTGTCTGTTACTGTCTGTAACTGTATGTAACTGTCTGTAACTGTCTGTAACTGTAACTGTCTGTAACTGTAACTGTCTGTAACTGTCTGTAACTGTCTGTTACTGTATGTAACTCCCTGTAACTGTCTGTAACTGTAACTGTCTGTAACTGTCTGTAACTGTAACTGTCTGTAACTGTAACTGTCTGTAACTGTCTGTAACTGTAACTGTCTGTTACTGTGTGTAACTGTCTGTAACTGTCTGCAACTGTCTGTTACTGTCTGTAACTGTAACTGTCTGTTACTCTGTGTAACTGTCTGTAACTGTCTGTTACTGTCTGTAACTGTCTGTAACTGTCTGTAACTGTCTGTAACTGTAACTGTCTGTTACTGTCTGTAACTGTCTGTAACTGTCTGCAACTGTCTTTTACTGTCTGTAACTGTATGTAACTGTCTGTAACTGTCTGTAACTGTCTGTAACTGTAACTGTCTGTAACTGTAACTGTCTGTAACTGTCTGTAACTGTCTGCAACTGTCTGCAACTGTCTGTAACTGTCTGTAACTGTCTGTAACTGTCTGTAACTGTCTGTAACTGTCTGTAACTGTCTGTAACTGTCTGTAACTGTCTCTTACTGTCTGTAACTGTCTGTAACTGTAACTGTCTGTTACTGTGTGTAACTGTCTGTAACTGTCTGTAACTGTCTGTTACTGTCTGTAACTGTCTGTAACTGTCTGTAACTGTCTGTAACTGTAACTGTCTGTTACTGTCTGTAACTGTCTGTAACTGTCTGCAACTGTCTGTTACTGTCTGTAACTGTATGTAACTGTCTGTAACTGTAACTGTCTGTAACTGTAACTGTCTGTAACTGTCTGTAACTGTCTGTTACTGTATGTAACTGTCTGTAACTGTCTGTAACTGTAACTGTCTGTAACTGTCTGTAACTGTCTGTAACTGTCTGTAACTGTCTGTAACTGTCTGTAACTGTCTGTAACTGTCTGTAACTGTAACTGTCTGTTACTGTGTGTAACTGTCTGTAACTGTAACTGTCTGTAACTGTCTGTAACTGTCTGTTACTGTATGTAACTGTCTGTAACTGTCTGTAACTGTAACTGTCTGTAACTGTCTGTAACTGTAACTGTCTGTAACTGTCTGTAACTGTCTGTTACTGTATGTAACTGTCTGTAACTGTCTGTAACTGTAACTGTCTGTAACTGTCTGTAACTGTCTGTAACTGTAACTGTCAGTTACTGTCTGTAACTGTCTGTAACTGTCTGCAACTGTCTTTTACTGTCTGTAACTGTATGTAACTGTCTGTAACTGTCTGTAACTGTCTGTAACTGTAACTGTCTGTAACTGTAACTGTCTGTAACTGTCTGCAACTGTCTGCAACTGTCTGTAACTGTCTGTAACTGTCTGTAACTGTCTGTAACTGTCTGTAACTGTCTGTAACTGTCTGTAACTGTCTGTAACTGTATGTAACTGTCTGTAACTGTCTGTAACTGTCTGTAACTGTCTCTTACTGTCTGTAACTGTCTGTAACTGTAACTGTCTGTTACTGTGTGTAACTGTCTGTAACTGTCTGTAACTGTCTGTTACTGTCTGTAACTGTCTGTAACTGTCTGTAACTGTCTGTAACTGTAACTGTCTGTTACTGTCTGTAACTGTCTGTAACTGTCTGCAACTGTCTGTTACTGTCTGTAACTGTATGTAACTGTCTGTAACTGTAACTGTCTGTAACTGTAACTGTCTGTAACTGTCTGTAACTGTCTGTTACTGTATGTAACTGTCTGTAACTGTCTGTAACTGTAACTGTCTGTAACTGTCTGTAACTGTATGTAACTGTCTGTAACTGTCTGTAACTGTCTGTAACTGTCTGTAACTGTCTGTAACTGTCTGTTACTGTGTGTAACTGTCTGTAACTGTAACTGTCTGTAACTGTCTGTAACTGTCTGTTACTGTATGTAACTGTCTGTAACTGTCTGTAACTGTAACTGTCTGTAACTGTCTGTAACTGTAACTGTCTGTAACTGTCTGTAACTGTCTGTTACTGTATGTAACTGTCTGTAACTGTCTGTAACTGTAACTGTCTGTAACTGTCTGTAACTGTCTGTAACTGTGTGTAACTGTCTGTAACTGTATGTAACTGTCTGTAACTGTATGGTACTGTCTGGTACTGTCTGTAACTGTACGTAACTGTCTGTAACTGTCTGTTACTGTCTGTAACTGTATGTAACTGTCTGTAACTGTCTGTTACTGTCTGTAACTGTCTGTAACTGTCTGTTACTGTCTGTAACTGTATGTAACTGTCTGTAACTGTAACTGTCTGTAACTGTAACTGTCTGTAACTGTAACTGTCTGTAACTGTCTGTAACTGTCTGTTACTGTATGTAACTGTCTGTAACTGTCTGTAACTGTAACTGTCTGTAACTGTCTGTAACTGTAACTGTAACTGTCTGTAACTGTCTGTAACTGTCTGTAACTGTCTGTATCTGTCTGTTACTGTAACTGTCTGTAACTGTAACTGTCTGTAACTGTCTGTAACTGTAACTGTCTGTAACTGTAACTGTCTGTAACTGTCTGTAACTGTAACTGTCTGTAACTGTCTGTAACTGTCTGTAACTGTCTGTATCTGTCTGTTACTGTAACTGTCTGTAACTGTAACTGTCTGTAACTGTCTGTTACTGTATGTAACTGTCTGTAACTGTCTGTAACTGTCTGTAACTGTAACTGTCTGTAACTGTAACTGTCTGTAACTGTCTGTTACTGTATGTAACTGTCTGTAACTGTCTGTAACTGTCTGTAACTGTAACTGTCTGTAACTGTATGTAACTGTCTGTAACTGTCTGCAACTGTCTGTTACTGTCTCAAACTGTATGTAACTGTCTGTAACTGTAACTGTCTGTAACTGTAATTGTCTGTAACTGTCTGTAACTGTCTGTTACTGTGTGTAACTGTCTGTAACTGTCTGTAACTGTCTGTAACTGTAACTGTCTGTAACTGTAACTGTCTGTAACTGTCTGTAACTGTAACTGTCTGTTACTGTATGTAACTGTCTGTAACTGTCTGCAACTGTCTGTTAATGTCTCTAACTTTATGTAACTGTCTGTAACTGTATGTAACTGTATGTAACTGTCTGTAACTGTCTGTAACTGTCTGTTACTGTCTGTAACTGTATGTAACTGTCTGTAACTGTCTGTAACTGTAACTGTCTGTAACTGTAACTGTCCTTAACTGTCTGTAACTGTCTGTAACTGTGTGTAACTGTCTGTAACTGTATGTAACTGTCTGTAACTGTATGTTACTGTCTGGTAATGTCTGTAACTGTACGTAACTGTCTGTAACTGTCTGTTACTGTCTGTTACTGTCTGTAACTGTATGTAACTGTCTGTAACTGTCTGTTACTGTCTGTAACTGTCTGTAACTGTCTGTTACTGTCTGTAACTGTATATAACTGTCTGTAACTGTCTGTAACTGTAACTGTCTGTAACTGTAACTGTCTGTAACTGTAACTGTCTGTAACTGTCTGTTACTGTATGTAACTGTCTGTAACTGTCTGTAACTGTTTGTTACTGTCTGTTACTGTCTGTAACTGTCTGTAACTGTCTGTAACTCTCTGTAATTGTCTGTAACTGTAACTGTCTGTAACTGTATGTAACTGTCTGTAACTGTATGTTACTGTCTGGTACTGTCTGTAACTGTATGTAACTGTCTGTAACTGTCTGTTACTGTCTGTAACTGTATGTAACTGTCTGTAACTGTCTGTTACTGTCTGTAGGTGTCTGTAACTGTCTGTTACTGTCTGTAACTGTATGTAACTGTCTGTAACTGTAACTGTCTGTAACTGTAACTGTCTGTAACTGTCTGTAACTGTCTGTTACTGTATGTAACTGTCTGTAACTGTCTGTAACTGTCTGTAACTGTAACTGTCTGTAACTGTCTGTAACTGTAACTGTCTGTTACTGTATGTAACTGTCTGTAACTGTCTGCAACTGTCTGTTACTGTCTCTAACTGAATGTAACTGTCTGTAACTGTCTCTAACTGTAACTGTCTGCAACTGTAACTGTCTGTAACTGTAACTTTCTGTAACTGTCTGTTACTGTATGTAACTGTCTGTAACTGTCTGTAACTGTCTGTTACTGTCTGTTACTGTCTGTAACTGTCTGTAACTGTCTGTAACTGTCTGTAACTGTCTGTAACTGTAACTGTCTGTAACTGTATGTAACTGTCTGTAACTGTATGTTACTGTCTGCTACTGTCTGTAACTGTACGTAACTTTGTGTAACTGTCTGTTACTGTCTGTTACTGTCTGTAACTGTCTGTTACTGTCTGTAACTGTAACTGTCTGTAACTGTAACTGTCTGTAACTGTCTGTAACTGTAACTGTAACTGTAACTGTCTGTAACTGTCTGTAACTGTCTGTTACTGTATGTAGCTGTCTGTAACTGTCTGTAATTGTAACTGTCTGTAACTGTCTGTAACTGTCTGTTACTGTATGTTACTGTCTGCTACTGTCTGTAACTGTACGTAACTTTGTGTAACTGTCTGTTACTGTCTGTTACTGTCTGTAACTGTCTGTTACTGTCTGTAACTGTATGTAACTGTCTGTAACTGTCTGTTACTGTCTGTAACTGTCTGCAACTGTCTGCAACTGTCTGTAACTGTCTGTAACTGTATGTAACTGTCAGTAACTGTCTGTAACTGTCTGTTACTGTCTGTAACTGTATGTAACTGTCTTTAACTGTCTGTAACTGTCTGTAACTGTCTGTAACTGTCTGTTACTGTCTGTAACTGTCTGTAACTGTCTGTAACTGTAACTGTCTGTTACTGTGTGTGACTGTCTGTAACTGTCTGTAACTGTCTGTTACTGTCTGTAACTGTCTGTAACTGTCTGTAACTGTCTGTAACTGTAACTGTCTGTTACTGTGTGTAACTGTCTGTAACTGTCTGCAACTGTCTGTTACTGTCTGTAACTGTATGTAACTGTCTGTAACTGTCTGTAACTGTAACTGTCTGTAACTGTAACTGTCTGTAACTGTCTGTAACTGTCTGTTACTGTATGTAACTCCCTGTAACTGTCTGTAACTGTAACTGTCTGTAACTGTCTGTAACTGTAACTGTCTGTAACTGTAACTGTCTGTAACTGTCTGTAACTGTCTGTTACTGTGTGTAACTGTCTGTAACTGTCTGCAACTGTCTGTTACTGTCTGTAACTGTAACTGTCTGTTACTCTGTGTAACTGTCTGTAACTGTCTGTTACTGTCTGTAACTGTCTGTAACTGTCTGTAACTGTCTGTAACTGTAACTGTCTGTTACTGTCTGTAACTGTCTGTAACTGTCTGCAACTGTCTTTTACTGTCTGTAACTGTATGTAACTGTCTGTAACTGTCTGTAACTGTCTGTAACTGTAACTGTCTGTAACTGTAACTGTCTGTAACTGTCTGTAACTGTCTGTAACTGTCTGTAACTGTCTGTAACTGTCTGTAACTGTCTGTAACTGTATGTAACTGTCTGTAACTGTCTGTAACTGTCTGTAACTGTCTCTTACTGTCTGTAACTGTCTGTAACTGTAACTGTCTGTTACTGTGTGTAACTGTCTGTAACTGTCTGTAACTGTCTGTTACTGTCTGTAACTGTCTGTAACTGTCTGTAACTGTCTGTAACTGTAACTGTCTGTTACTGTCTGTAACTGTCTGTAACTGTCTGCAACTGTCTGTTACTGTCTGTAACTGTATGTAACTGTCTGTAACTGTAACTGTCTGTAACTGTAACTGTCTGTAACTGTCTGTAACTGTCTGTTACTGTATGTAACTGTCTGTAACTGTCTGTAACTGTAACTGTCTGTAACTGTCTGTAACTGTATGTAACTGTCTGTAACTGTCTGTAACTGTCTGTAACTGTCTGTAACTGTCTGTAACTGTAACTGTCTGTTACTGTGTGTAACTGTCTGTAACTGTAACTGTCTGTAACTGTCTGTAACTGTCTGTTACTGTATGTAACTGTCTGTAACTGTCTGTAACTGTAACTGTCTGTAACTGTCTGTAACTGTCTGTAACTGTAACTGTCTGTAACTGTCTGTAACTGTCTGTTACTGTATGTAACTGTCTGTAACTGTCTGTAACTGTAACTGTCTGTAACTGTCTGTAACTGTCTGTAACTGTGTGTAACTGTCTGTAACTGTATGTAACTGTCTGTAACTGTATGTTACTGTCTGGTACTGTCTGTAACTGTACGTAACTGTCTGTAACTGTCTGTTACTGTCTGTAACTGTATGTAACTGTCTGTAACTGTCTGTTACTGTCTGTAACTGTCTGTAACTGTCTGTTACTGTCTGTAACTGTATGTAACTGTCTGTAACTGTAACTGTCTGTAACTGTAACTGTCTGTAACTGTCTGTTACTGTCTGTAACTGTCTGTAACTGTCTGTAACTGTCTGTAACTGTAACTGTCTGTTACTGTCTGTAACTGTCTGTAACTGTCTGCAACTGTCTTTTACTGTCTGTAACTGTATGTAACTGTCTGTAACTGTCTGTAACTGTCTGTAACTGTAACTGTCTGTAACTGTAACTGTCTGTAACTGTCTGTAACTGTCTGCAACTGTCTGCAACTGTCTGTAACTGTCTGTAACTGTCTGTAACTGTCTGTAACTGTCTGTAACTGTCTGTAACTGTATGTAACTGTCTGTAACTGTCTGTAACTGTCTGTAACTGTCTCTTACTGTCTGTAACTGTCTGTAACTGTAACTGTCTGTTACTGTGTGTAACTGTCTGTAACTGTCTGTAACTGTCTGTTACTGTCTGTAACTGTCTGTAACTGTCTGTAACTGTAACTGTCTGTTACTGTCTGTAACTGTCTGTAACTGTCTGCAACTGTCTGTTACTGTCTGTAACTGTATGTAACTGTCTGTAACTGTAACTGTCTGTAACTGTAACTGTCTGTAACTGTCTGTAACTGTCTGTTACTGTATGTAACTGTCTGTAACTGTCTGTAACTGTAACTGTCTGTAACTGTCTGTAACTGTATGTAACTGTCTGTAACTGTCTGTAACTGTCTGTAACTGTCTGTAACTGTAACTGTCTGTTACTGTGTGTAACTGTCTGTAACTGTAACTGTCTGTAACTGTCTGTAACTGTCTGTTACTGTATGTAACTGTCTGTAACTGTCTGTAACTGTAACTGTCTGTAACTGTCTGTAACTGTATGTAACTGTCTGTAACTGTCTGTAACTGTCTGTAACTGTAACTGTCTGTAACTGTAACTGTCTGTAACTGTCTGTAACTGTCTGCAACTGTCTGTAACTGTCTGTAACTGTCTGTAACTGTCTGTAACTGTCTGTAACTGTCTGTAACTGTCTGTAACTGTATGTAACTGTCTGTAACTGTCTGTAACTGTCTGTAACTGTCTCTTACTGTCTGTAACTGTCTGTAACTGTAACTGTCTGTTACTGTGTGTAACTGTCTGTAACTGTCTGTAACTGTCTGTTACTGTCTGTAACTGTCTGTAACTGTCTGTAACTGTAACTGTCTGTTACTGTCTGTAACTGTCTGTAACTGTCTGCAACTGTCTGTTACTGTCTGTAACTGTATGTAACTGTCTGTAACTGTAACTGTCTGTAACTGTAACTGTCTGTAACTGTCTGTAACTGTCTGTTACTGTATGTAACTGTCTGTAACTGTCTGTAACTGTAACTGTCTGTAACTGTCTGTAACTCAATTTCAAATCAAATCAATTTATTTTTGTAAGGCCCAAAATCACAACAACAGTTGCCTCTGAGGGCCACAGGGAGAAATGAATCAACAATGTCTGTGGTGGCGAGGGACGATGTCCCAGGGTCCTCTGTCCTTAGACTCTCCTTCTCGGCCAGGAAAAACTACAAAAAAACCTCTTTGGGAAAAAAGCGTAGAAACCTGGAGGAGTTCCAGTGAAGGAGAGATCCGACTCTCACAGACGGACAGACGGACACAAGGAGACTGGAGCTGGACCCACTCTTCAGGCAGATGAGGGACCGACTGAGGCGAACTGGACCCACTCTTCAGGCAGATGAGGGACCGACTGAGGCGAACTGGACCCACTCTTCAGGCAGATGAGGGACCGTCTGAGTCGAGCTGGACCCACTCTTCAGGCAGAAGAGGGACCGTCTGAGTCGAGCTGGACCCACTCTTCAGGCAGAAGAGGGACCGTCGGAGGCGAGCTGGACCCACTCTTCAACTGTATGTAACTGTCTGTAACTGTCTGTAACTGTCTGTAACTGTCTGTAACTGTAACTGTCTGTTACTGTGTGTAACTGTCTGTAACTGTAACTGTCTGTAACTGTCTGTAACTGTCTGTTACTGTATGTAACTGTCTGTAACTGTCTGTAACTGTAACTGTCTGTAACTGTCTGTAACTGTAACTGTCTGTAACTGTCTGTTACTGTATGTAACTGTCTGTAACTGTCTGTAACTGTAACTGTCTGTAACTGTCTGTAACTGTGTGTAACTGTCTGTAACTGTATGTAACTGTCTGTAACTGTAACTGTCTGTAACTGTAACTGTCTGTAACTGTCTGTAACTGTCTGTTACTGTATGTAACTGTCTGTAACTGTCTGTAACTGTAACTGTCTGTAACTGTCTGTAACTGTATGTAACTGTCTGTAACTGTCTGTTACTGTCTGCAACTGTCTGTTACTGTCTGTAACTGTATGTAACTGTCTGTAACTGTAACTGTCTGTAACTGTAACTGTCTGTAACTGTCTGTAACTGTCTGTTACTGTATGTAACTGTCTGTAACTGTCTGTAACTGTAACTGTCTGTAACTGTCTGTAACTGTATGTAACTGTCTGTAACTGTCTGTAACTGTCTGTAACTGTCTGTAACTGTCTGTAACTGTAACTGTCTGTTACTGTGTGTAACTGTCTGTAACTGTCTGTAACTGTCTGTTACTGTATGTAACTGTCTGTAACTGTCTGTAACTGTAACTGTCTGTAACTGTCTGTAACTGTAACTGTCTGTAACTGTCTGTAACTGTCTGTTACTGTATGTAACTGTCTGTAACTGTCTGTAACTGTAACTGTCTGTAACTGTCTGTAACTGTCTGTAACTGTGTGTAACTGTCTGTAACTGTATGTAACTGTCTGTAACTGTATGTTACTGTCTGGTACTGTCTGTAACTGTACGTAACTGTCTGTAACTGTCTGTTACTGTCTGTAACTGTATGTAACTGTCTGTAACTGTCTGTTACTGTCTGTAACTGTCTGTAACTGTCTGTTACTGTCTGTAACTGTATGTAACTGTCTGTAACTGTAACTGTCTGTAACTGTAACTGTCTGTAACTGTCTGTTACTGTCTGTAACTGTCTGTAACTGTCTGTAACTGTCTGTAACTGTAACTGTCTGTTACTGTCTGTAACTGTCTGTAACTGTCTGCAACTGTCTTTTACTGTCTGTAACTGTATGTAACTGTCTGTAACTGTCTGTAACTGTCTGTAACTGTAACTGTCTGTAACTGTAACTGTCTGTAACTGTCTGCAACTGTCTGCAACTGTCTGCAACTGTCTGTAACTGTCTGTAACTGTCTGTAACTGTCTGTAACTGTCTGTAACTGTCTGTAACTGTCTGTAACTGTATGTAACTGTCTGTAACTGTCTGTAACTGTCTGTAACTGTCTCTTACTGTCTGTAACTGTCTGTAACTGTAACTGTCTGTTACTGTGTGTAACTGTCTGTAACTGTCTGTAACTGTCTGTTACTGTCTGTAACTGTCTGTAACTGTCTGTAACTGTCTGTAACTGTAACTGTCTGTTACTGTCTGTAACTGTCTGTAACTGTATGTAACTGTCTGTAACTGTCTGTTACTGTCTGTAACTGTCTGTAACTGTCTGTTACTGTCTGTAACTGTATGTAACTGTCTGTAACTGTAACTGTCTGTAACTGTAACTGTCTGTAACTGTCTGTAACTGTCTGTTACTGTATGTAACTGTCTGTAACTGTCTGTAACTGTAACTGTCTGTAACTGTCTGTAACTGTAACTGTAACTGTCTGTAACTGTCTGTAACTGTCTGTAACTGTCTGTATCTGTCTGTTACTGTAACTGTCTGTAACTGTAACTGTCTGTAACTGTCTGTTACTGTATGTAACTGTCTGTAACTGTCTGTAACTGTCTGTAACTGTAACTGTCTGTAACTGTAACTGTCTGTAACTGTCTGTAACTGTAACTGTCTGTAACTGTCTGTAACTGTCTGTAACTGTCTGTATCTGTCTGTTACTGTAACTGTCTGTAACTGTAACTGTCTGTAACTGTCTGTTACTGTATGTAACTGTCTGTAACTGTCTGTAACTGTCTGTAACTGTAACTGTCTGTAACTGTAACTGTCTGTAACTGTCTGTTACTGTATGTAACTGTCTGTAACTGTCTGTAACTGTCTGTAACTGTAACTGTCTGTAACTGTATGTAACTGTCTGTAACTGTCTGCAACTGTCTGTTACTGTCTCTAACTTTATGTAACTGTCTGTAACTGTATGTAACTGTATGTAACTGTCTGTAACTGTCTGTAACTGTCTGTTACTGTCTGTAACTGTATGTAACTGTCTGTAACTGTCTGTAACTGTAACTGTCTGTAACTGTAACTGTCTGTAACTGTCTGTAACTGTCTGTAACTGTCTGTAACTGTGTGTAACTGTCTGTAACTGTATGTAACTGTCTGTAACTGTATGTTACTGTCTGGTAATGTCTGTAACTGTACGTAACTGTCTGTAACTGTCTGTTACTGTCTGTTACTGTCTGTAACTGTATGTAACTGTCTGTAACTGTCTGTTACTGTCTGTAACTGTCTGTAACTGTCTGTTACTGTCTGTAACTGTATGTAACTGTCTGTAACTGTCTGTAACTGTAACTGTCTGTAACTGTAACTGTCTGTAACTGTAACTGTCTGTAACTGTCTGTTACTGTATGTAACTGTCTGTAACTGTCTGTAACTGTTTGTTACTGTCTGTTACTGTCTGTAAATGTCTGTAACTGTCTGTAACTCTCTGTAATTGTCTGTAACTGTAACTGTCTGTAACTGTCTGTAACTGTCTGTAACTGTCTGTAACTGTCTGTAACTGTCTGTAACTGTATGTTACTGTCTGTAACTGTCTCTAACTGTCTGTAACTGTAACTGTCTGTTACTGTGTGTAACTGTCTGTAACTGTCTGCAACTGTCTGTTACTGTCTGTAACTGTATGTAACTGTCTGTAACTGTCTGTAACTGTAACTGTCTGTAACTGTAATTGTCTGTAACTGTCTGTAACTGTCTGTTACTGTATGTAACTGTCTGTAACTGTCTGTAACTGTCTGTAACTGTAACTGTCTGTAACTGTCTGTAACTGTAACTGTCTGTTACTGTATGTAACTGTCTGTAACTGTCTGTAACTGTAACTGTCTGTAACTGTAACTGTCTGTAACTGTCTGTAACTGTCTGTTACTGTGTGTAACTGTCTGTAACTGTCTGTAACTGTCTGTAACTGTAACTGTCTGTAACTGTCTGTAACTGTAACTGTCTGTTACTGTATGTAACTGTCTGTAACTGTCTGCAACTGTCTGTTACTGTCTCTAACTTTATGTAACTGTCTGTAACTGTATGTAACTGTCTGTAACTGTCTGTAACTGTCTGTTACTGTCTGTAACTGTATGTAACTGTCTGTAACTGTCTGTAACTGTAACTGTCTGTAACTGTAACTGTCTGTAACTGTCTGTAACTGTCTGTTACTGTATGTAACTGTCTGTAACTGTCTGTAACTGTAACTGTCTGTAACTGTCTGTAACTGTAACTGTCTGTAACTGTCTGTAACTGTCTGTTACTGTATGTAACTGTCTGTAACTGTCTGTAACTGTAACTGTCTGTAACTGTCTGTAACTGTCTGTAACTGTGTGTAACTGTCTGTAACTGTATGTAACTGTCTGTAACTGTATGTTACTGTCTGGTACTGTCTGTAACTGTATTTAACTGTCTGTAACTGTCTGTTACTGTCTGTAACTGTATGTAACTGTCTGTAACTGTCTGTTACTGTCTGTAACTGTCTGTAACTGTCTGTTACTGTCTGTAACTGTATGTAACTGTCTGTAACTGTAACTGTCTGTAACTGTAACTGTCTGTAACTGTCTGTAACTGTCTGTTACTGTATGTAACTGTCTGTAACTGTCTGTAACTGTCTGTAACTGTAACTGTCTGTAACTGTCTGTAACTGTAACTGTCTGTTACTGTATGTAACTGTCTGTAACTGTCTGCAACTGTCTGTTACTGTCTCTAACTGAATGTAACTGTCTGTAACTGTCTGTAACTGTAACTGTCTGCAACTGTAACTGTCTGTAACTGTAACTTTCTGTAACTGTCTGTTACTGTATGTAACTGTCTGTAACTGTCTGTAACTGTCTGTTACTGTCTGTTACTGTCTGTAACTGTCTGTAACTGTCTGTAACTGTCTGTAACTGTCTGTAACTGTCAGTAACTGTCTGTAACTGTCTGTTACTGTCTGTAACTGTAACTGTCTGTTACTGTGTGTGACTGTCTGTAACTGTCTGTAACTGTCTGTTACTGTCTGTAACTGTCTGTAACTGTCTGTAACTGTCTGTAACTGTAACTGTCTGTTACTGTCTGTAACTGTCTGTAACTGTCTGTAACTGTCTGTTACTGTCTGTAACTGTCTGTAACTGTCTGTAACTGTAACTGTCTGTTACTGTGTGTGACTAACTGTAACTGTCTGTAACTGTCTGTTACTGTCTGTAACTGTCTGTAACTGTCTGTAACTGTCTGTAACTGTAACTGTCTGTTACTGTGTGTAACTGTCTGTAACTGTCTGCAACTGTCTGTTACTGTCTGTAACTGTCTGTAACTGTAACTGTCTGTAACTGTAACTGTCTGTAACTGTCT
This sequence comes from Eucyclogobius newberryi, assembly GCF_026437365.1. Lineage (NCBI taxonomy): Eukaryota > Metazoa > Chordata > Actinopteri > Gobiiformes > Gobiidae > Eucyclogobius > Eucyclogobius newberryi. The sequence goes on along the minus strand of NW_027315912.1, from coordinate 373,702 downwards.
GTTACTGTATGTAACTCCCTGTAACTGTCTGTAACTGTAACTGTCTGTAACTGTCTGTAACTGTAACTGTCTGTAACTGTAACTGTCTGTAACTGTCTGTAACTGTAACTGTCTGTTACTGTGTGTAACTGTCTGTAACTGTCTGCAACTGTCTGTTACTGTCTGTAACTGTAACTGTCTGTTACTCTGTGTAACTGTCTGTAACTGTCTGTTACTGTCTGTAACTGTCTGTAACTGTCTGTAACTGTCTGTAACTGTAATGTCTGTTACTGTCTGTAACTGTCTGTAACTGTCTGCAACTGTCTTTTACTGTCTGTAACTGTATGTAACTGTCTGTAACTGTCTGTAACTGTAACTGTCTGTAACTGTAACTGTCTGTAACTGTCTGTAACTGTCTGCAACTGTCTGCAACTGTCTGTAACTGTCTGTAACTGTATGTAACTGTCTGTAACTGTCTGTAACTGTCTGTAACTGTCTGTAACTGTCTGTAACTGTATGTAACTGTCTGTAACTGTCTGTTACTGTCTGTAACTGTCTGTAACTGTCTCTTACTGTCTGTAACTGTCTGTAACTGTAACTGTCTGTTACTGTGTGTAACTGTCTGTAACTGTAACTGTCTGTAACTGTCTGTAACTGTCTGTTACTGTATGTAACTGTCTGTAACTGTCTGTAACTGTAACTGTCTGTAACTGTCTGTAACTGTAACTGTCTGTAACTGTCTGTAACTGTCTGTTACTGTATGTAACTGTCTGTAACTGTCTGTAACTGTAACTGTCTGTAACTGTCTGTAACTGTCTGTAACTGTGTGTAACTGTCTGTAACTGTCTGTAACTGTAACTGTCTGTTACTGTCTGTAACTGTCTGTTACTGTCTGTAACTGTCTGTAACTGTCTGTAACTGTCTGTAACTGTAACTGTCTGTTACTGTCTGTAACTGTCTGTAACTGTCTGCAACTGTCTGTTACTGTCTGTAACTGTATGTAACTGTCTGTAACTGTAACTGTCTGTAACTGTAACTGTCTGTAACTGTCTGTAACTGTCTGTTACTGTATGTAACTGTCTGTAACTGTCTGTAACTGTAACTGTCTGTAACTGTCTGTAACTGTCTGTAACTGTAACTGTCTGTAACTGTCTGTAACTGTCTGTTACTGTATGTAACTGTCTGTAACTGTCTGTAACTGTAACTGTCTGTAACTGTCTGTAACTGTAACTGTCTGTAACTGTCTGTAACTGTCTGTTACTGTATGTAACTGTCTGTAACTGTCTGTAACTGTAACTGTCTGTAACTGTCTGTAACTGTCTGTAACTGTGTGTAACTGTCTGTAACTGTATGTAACTGTCTGTAACTGTATGTTACTGTCTGTTACTGTCTGTAACTGTCTGTTACTGTCTGTAACTGTCTGTAACTGTCTGTAACTGTCTGTAACTGTAACTGTCTGTTACTGTCTGTAACTGTCTGTAACTGTCTGCAACTGTCTGTTACTGTCTGTAACTGTATGTAACTGTCTGTAACTGTAACTGTCTGTAACTGTAACTGTCTGTAACTGTCTGTAACTGTCTGTTACTGTATGTAACTGTCTGTAACTGTCTGTAACTGTAACTGTCTGTAACTGTCTGTAACTGTATGTAACTGTCTGTAACTGTCTGTAACTGTCTGTAACTGTCTGTAACTGTCTGTAACTGTAACTGTCTGTTACTGTGTGTAACTGTCTGTAACTGTAACTGTCTGTAACTGTCTGTAACTGTCTGTTACTGTATGTAACTGTCTGTAACTGTCTGTAACTGTAACTGTCTGTAACTGTCTGTAACTGTAACTGTCTGTAACTGTCTGTAACTGTCTGTTACTGTCTGTAACTGTCTGTAACTGTCTGTTACTGTCTGTAACTGTATGTAACTGTCTGTAACTGTAACTGTCTGTAACTGTAACTGTCTGTAACTGTCTGTAACTGTCTGTTACTGTATGTAACTGTCTGTAACTGTCTGTAACTGTAACTGTCTGTAACTGTCTGTAACTGTAACTGTCTGTAACTGTCTGTAACTGTCTGTAACTGTCTGTATCTGTCTGTTACTGTAACTGTCTGTAACTGTAACTGTCTGTAACTGTCTGTTACTGTATGTAACTGTCTGTAACTGTCTGTAACTGTAACTGTCTGTAACTGTAACTGTCTGTAACTGTCTGTAACTGTAACTGTCTGTAACTGTCTGTAACTGTCTGTAACTGTCTGTATCTGTCTGTTACTGTAACTGTCTGTAACTGTAACTGTCTGTAACTGTCTGTTACTGTATGTAACTGTCTGTAACTGTCTGTAACTGTCTGTAACTGTCTGTAACTGTAACTGTCTGTAACTGTAACTGTCTGTAACTGTCTGTTACTGTATGTAACTGTCTGTAACTGTCTGTAACTGTCTGTAACTGTCTGTATCTGTCTGTTACTGTAACTGTCTGTAACTGTAACTGTCTGTAACTGTCTGTTACTGTATGTAACTGTCTGTAACTGTCTGTAACTGTCTGTAACTGTAACTGTCTGTAACTGTAACTGTCTGTAACTGTCTGTAACTGTAACTGTCTGTAACTGTCTGTAACTGTCTGTAACTGTCTGTATCTGTCTGTTACTGTAACTGTCTGTAACTGTAACTGTCTGTAACTGTCTGTTACTGTATGTAACTGTCTGTAACTGTCTGTAACTGTCTGTAACTGTCTGTAACTGTAACTGTCTGTAACTGTAACTGTCTGTAACTGTCTGTTACTGTATGTAACTGTATGTAACTGTCTGTAACTGTCTGTAACTGTAACTGTCTGTAACTGTCTGTAACTGTAACTGTCTGTTACTGTATGTAACTGTCTGTAACTGTCTGCAACTGTCTGTTACTGTCTCAAACTGTATGTAACTGTCTGTAACTGTAACTGTCTGTAACTGTAACTGTCTGTAACTGTCTGTAACTGTCTGTTACTGTGTGTAACTGTCTGTAACTGTCTGTAACTGTCTGTAACTGTAACTGTCTGTAACTGTCTGTAACTGTAACTGTATGTTACTGTATGTAACTGTCTGTAACTGTCTGCAACTGTCTGTTACTGTCTCTAACTTTATGTAACTGTCTGTAACTGTATGTAACTGTATGTAACTGTCTGTAACTGTCTGTAACTGTCTGTTACTGTCTGTAACTGTATGTAACTGTCTGTAACTGTCTGTAACTGTAACTGTCTGTAACTGTAACTGTCTGTAACTGTCTGTAACGGTCTGTTACTGTATGTAACTGTCTGTAACTGTCTGTAACTGTAACTGTCTGTAACTGTCTGTAACTGTGTGTAACTGTCTGTAACTGTATGTAACTGTCTGTAACTGTATGTTACTGTCTGGTACTGTCTGTAACTGTACGTAACTGTCTGTAACTGTCTGTTACTGTCTGTTACTGTCTGTAACTGTATGTAACTGTCTGTAACTGTCTGTAACTGTCTGTAACTGTCTGTTACTGTCTGTAACTGTATGTAACTGTCTGTAACTGTCTGTAACTGTAACTGTCTGTAACTGTAACTGTCTGTAACTGTAACTGTCTGCAACTGTCTGTTACTGTATGTAACTGTCTGTAACTGTCTGTAACTGTCTGTTACTGTCTGTTACTGTCTGTAACTGTAACTGTCTGTTACTGTATGTAACTGTCTGTAACTGTCTGCAACTGTCTGTTACTGTCTCTAACTTTATGTAACTGTCTGTAACTGTATGTAACTGTCTGTAACTGTCTGTAACTGTCTGTTACTGTCTGTAACTGTATGTAACTGTCTGTAACTGTCTGTAACTGTAACTGTCTGTAACTGTAACTGTCTGTAACTGTCTGTAACTGTCTGTTACTGTATGTAACTGTCTGTAACTGTCTGTAACTGTAACTGTCTGTAACTGTCTGTAACTGTAACTGTCTGTAACTGTCTGTAACTGTCTGTTACTGTATGTAACTGTCTGTAACTGTCTGTAACTGTAACTGTCTGTAACTGTTTGTAACTGTCTGTAACTGTGTGTAACTGTCTGTAACTGTATGTAACTGTCTGTAACTGTATGTTACTGTCTGGTACTGTCTGTAACTGTATTTAACTGTCTGTAACTGTCTGTTACTGTCTGTAACTGTATGTAACTGTCTGTAACTGTCTGTTACTGTCTGTAACTGTCTGTAACTGTCTGTTACTGTCTGTAACTGTATGTAACTGTCTGTAACTGTAACTGTCTGTAACTGTAACTGTCTGTAACTGTCTGTAACTGTCTGTTACTGTATGTAACTGTCTGTAACTGTCTGTAACTGTCTGTAACTGTAACTGTCTGTAACTGTCTGTAACTGTAACTGTCTGTTACTGTATGTAACTGTCTGTAACTGTCTGCAACTGTCTGTTACTGTCTCTAACTGAATGTAACTGTCTGTAACTGTCTGTAACTGTAACTGTCTGCAACTGTAACTGTCTGTAACTGTAACTTTCTGTAACTGTCTGTTACTGTATGTAACTGTCTGTAACTGTCTGTAACTGTCTGTTACTGTCTGTTACTGTCTGTAACTGTCTGTAACTGTCTGTAACTGTCTGTAACTGTCTGTAACTGTCAGTAACTGTCTGTAACTGTCTGTTACTGTCTGTAACTGTAACTGTCTGTTACTGTGTGTGACTGTCTGTAACTGTCTGTAACTGTCTGTTACTGTCTGTAACTGTCTGTAACTGTCTGTAACTGTCTGTAACTGTAACTGTCTGTTACTGTCTGTAACTGTCTGTAACTGTCTGTAACTGTCTGTTACTGTCTGTAACTGTCTGTAACTGTCTGTAACTGTAACTGTCTGTTACTGTGTGTGACTGTCTGTAACTGTCTGTAACTGTCTGTTACTGTCTGTAACTGTCTGTAACTGTCTGTAACTGTCTGTAACTGTAACTGTCTGTTACTGTGTGTAACTGTCTGTAACTGTCTGCAACTGTCTGTTACTGTCTGTAACTGTCTGTAACTGTAACTGTCTGTAACTGTAACTGTCTGTAACTGTCTGTAACTGTCTGTTACTGTATGTAACTCCCTGTAACTGTCTGTAACTGTAACTGTCTGTAACTGTCTGTAACTGTAACTGTCTGTAACTGTAACTGTCTGTAACTGTCTGTAACTGTAACTGTCTGTTACTGTGTGTAACTGTCTGTAACTGTCTGCAACTGTCTGTTACTGTCTGTAACTGTAACTGTCTGTTACTCTGTGTAACTGTCTGTAACTGTCTGTTACTGTCTGTAACTGTCTGTAACTGTCTGTAACTGTCTGTAACTGTAATGTCTGTTACTGTCTGTAACTGTCTGTAACTGTCTGCAACTGTCTTTACTGTCTGTAACTGTATGTAACTGTCTGTAACTGTCTGTAACTGTAACTGTCTGTAACTGTAACTGTCTGTAACTGTCTGTAACTGTCTGTAACTGTCTGCAACTGTCTGTAACTGTCTGTAACTGTATGTAACTGTCTGTAACTGTCTGTAACTGTCTGTAACTGTCTGTAACTGTCTGTAACTGTCTGTAACTGTCTGTAACTGTCTGTAACTGTCTGTAACTGTCTGTAACTGTCTGTACTGTCTGTAACTGTCTGTAACTGTAACTGTCTGTAACTGTGTGTAACTGTCTGTAACTGTAACTGTCTGTAACTGTCTGTAACTGTCTGTTACTGTATGTAACTGTCTGTAACTGTCTGTAACTGTACTGTCTGTAACTGTCTGTAACTGTCTGTAACTGTGTGTAACTGTCTGTAACTGTCTGTAACTGTAACTGTCTGTTACTGTCTGTAACTGTCTGTAACTGTCTGTAACTGTGTGTAACTGTCTGTAACTGTCTGTAACTGTAACTGTCTGTTACTGTCTGTAACTGTCTGTAACTGTCTGTAACTGTCTGTAACTGTAACTGTCTGTTACTGTCTGTAACTGTCTGTAACTGTCTGTAACTGTCTGTTACTGTCTGTAACTGTATTAACTGTCTGTAACTGTAACTGTCTGTAACTGTAACTGTCTGTAACTGTCTGTAACTGTCTGTAACTGTATGTAACTGTCTGTAACTGTCTGTAACTGTAACTGTCTGTAACTGTCTGTAACTGTCTGTTACTGTATGTAACTGTCTGTAACTGTCTGTAACTGTAACTGTCTGTAACTGTCTGTAACTGTAACTGTCTGTAACTGTCTGTAACTGTCTGTTACTGTATGTAACTGTCTGTAACTGTCTGTAACTGTAACTGTCTGTAACTGTCTGTAACTGTCTGTAACTGTGTGTAACTGTCTGTAACTGTATGTAACTGTCTGTAACTGTATGTTACTGTCTGTTACTGTCTGTAACTGTCTGTTACTGTCTGTAACTGTCTGTAACTATCTGTAACTGTAACTGTCTGTTACTGTCTGTAACTGTCTGTAACTGTCTGCAACTGTCTGTTACTGTCTGTAACTGTATGTAACTGTCTGTAACTGTAACTGTCTGTAACTGTCTGTAACTGTCTGTAACTGTCTGTTACTGTATGTAACTGTCTGTAACTGTCTGTAACTGTAACTGTCTGTAACTGTCTGTAACTGTATGTAACTGTCTGTAACTGTCTGTAACTGTCTGTAACTGTCTGTAACTGTCTGTAACTGTCTGTTACTGTGTGTAACTGTCTGTAACTGTAACTGTCTGTAACTGTCTGTAACTGTCTGTTACTGTATGTAACTGTCTGTAACTGTAACTGTCTGTTACTGTGTGTAACTGTCTGTAACTGTAACTGTCTGTAACTGTCTGTAACTGTCTGTTACTGTATGTAACTGTCTGTAACTGTCTGTAACTGTAACTGTCTGTAACTGTCTGTAACTGTAACTGTCTGTAACTGTCTGTAACTGTCTGTTACTGTATGTAACTGTCTGTAACTGTCTGTAACTGTAACTGTCTGTAACTGTCTGTAACTGTCTGTAACTGTGTGTAACTGTCTGTAACTGTCTGTAACTGTAACTGTCTGTTACTGTCTGTAACTGTCTGTTACTGTCTGTAACTGTCTGTAACTGTCTGTAACTGTCTGTAACTGTAACTGTCTGTTACTGTCTGTAACTGTCTGTAACTGTCTGCAACTGTCTGTTACTGTCTGTAACTGTATGTAACTGTCTGTAACTGTAACTGTCTGTAACTGTAACTGTCTGTAACTGTCTGTAACTGTCTGTTACTGTATGTAACTGTCTGTAACTGTCTGTAACTGTAACTGTCTGTAACTGTCTGTAACTGTAACTGTCTGTAACTGTCTGTAACTGTATGTTACTGTATGTAACTGTCTGTAACTGTCTGTAACTGTAACTGTCTGTAACTGTCTGTAACTGTAACTGTCTGTAACTGTCTGTAACTGTCTGTTACTGTATGTAACTGTCTGTAACTGTCTGTAACTGTAACTGTCTGTAACTGTCTGTAACTGTCTGTAACTGTGTGTAACTGTCTGTAACTGTATGTAACTGTCTGTAACTGTATGTTACTGTCTGTTACTGTCTGTAACTGTCTGTTACTGTCTGTAACTGTCTGTAACTGTCTGTAACTGTCTGTAACTGTAACTGTCTGTTACTGTCTGTAACTGTCTGTAACTGTCTGCAACTGTCTGTTACTGTCTGTAACTGTATGTAACTGTCTGTAACTGTAACTGTCTGTAACTGTAACTGTCTGTAACTGTCTGTAACTGTCTGTTACTGTATGTAACTGTCTGTAACTGTCTGTAACTGTAACTGTCTGTAACTGTCTGTAACTGTATGTAACTGTCTGTAACTGTCTGTAACTGTCTGTAACTGTCTGTAACTGTCTGTAACTGTCTGTTACTGTGTGTAACTGTCTGTAACTGTAACTGTCTGTAACTGTCTGTAACTGTCTGTTACTGTATGTAACTGTCTGTAACTGTCTGTAACTGTAACTGTCTGTAACTGTCTGTAACTGTAACTGTCTGTAACTGTCTGTAACTGTCTGTTACTGTCTGTAACTGTCTGTAACTGTCTGTTACTGTCTGTAACTGTATGTAACTGTCTGTAACTGTAACTGTCTGTAACTGTAACTGTCTGTAACTGTCTGTAACTGTCTGTTACTGTATGTAACTGTCTGTAACTGTCTGTAACTGTAACTGTCTGTAACTGTCTGTAACTGTAACTGTCTGTAACTGTCTGTAACTGTCTGTAACTGTCTGTATCTGTCTGTTACTGTAACTGTCTGTAACTGTAACTGTCTGTAACTGTCTGTTACTGTATGTAACTGTCTGTAACTGTCTGTAACTGTCTGTAACTGTAACTGTCTGTAACTGTAACTGTCTGTAACTGTCTGTAACTGTAACTGTCTGTAACTGTCTGTAACTGTCTGTAACTGTCTGTATCTGTCTGTTACTGTAACTGTCTGTAACTGTAACTGTCTGTAACTGTCTGTTACTGTATGTAACTGTCTGTAACTGTCTGTAACTGTCTGTAACTGTCTGTAACTGTAACTGTCTGTAACTGTAACTGTCTGTAACTGTCTGTTACTGTATGTAACTGTCTGTAACTGTCTGTAACTGTCTGTAACTGTAACTGTCTGTAACTGTCTGTAACTGTAACTGTCTTTTACTGTATGTAACTGTCTGTAACTGTCTGCAACTGTCTGTTACTGTCTCAAACTGTATGTAACTGTCTGTAACTGTAACTGTCTGTAACTGTAACTGTCTGTAACTGTCTGTAACTGTCTGTTACTGTGTGTAACTGTCTGTAACTGTCTGTAACTGTCTGTAACTGTAACTGTCTGTTACTGTATGTAACTGTCTGTAACTGTCTGCAACTGTCTGTTACTGTCTCTAACTTTATGTAACTGTCTGTAACTCTATGTAACTGTATGTAACTGTCTGTAACTGTCTGTAACTGTCTGTTACTGTCTGTAACTGTATGTAACTGTCTGTAACTGTCTGTAACTGTAACTGTCTGTAACTGTAACTGTCTGTAACTGTCTGTAACGGTCTGTTACTGTATGTAACTGTCTGTAACTGTCTGTAACTGTAACTGTCTGTAACTGTCTGTAACTGTGTGTAACTGTCTGTAACTGTATGTAACTGTCTGTAACTGTATGTTACTGTCTGGTACTGTCTGTAACTGTACGTAACTGTCTGTAACTGTCTGTTACTGTCTGTTACTGTCTGTAACTGTATGTAACTGTCTGTAACTGTCTGTAACTGTCTGTAACTGTCTGTTACTGTCTGTAACTGTATGTAACTGTCTGTAACTGTCTGTAACTGTAACTGTCTGTAACTGTAACTGTCTGTAACTGTAACTGTCTGTAACTGTCTGTTACTGTATGTAACTGTCTGTAACTGTCTGTAACTGTCTGTTACTGTCTGTTACTGTCTGTAACTGTCTGTAACTGTCTGTAACTCTCTGTAACTGTCTGTAACTGTCTGTAACTGTCTGTAACTGTCTGTAACTGTCTGTAACTGTCTGTTACTGTCTGTAACTGTCTCTAACTGTCTGTAACTGTAACTGTCTGTTACTGTGTGTAACTGTCTGTAACTGTCTGCAACTGTCTGTTACTGTCTGTAACTGTATGTAACTGTCTGTAACTGTCTGTAACTGTAACTGTCTGTAACTGTAATTGTCTGTAACTGTCTGTAACTGTCTGTTACTGTATGTAACTGTCTGTAACTGTCTGTAACTGTAACTGTCTGTAACTGTAACTGTCTGTTACTGTATGTAACTGTCTGTAACTGTCTGTAACTGTAACTGTCTGTAACTGTAACTGTCTGTAACTGTCTGTAACTGTCTGTTACTGTGTGTAACTGTCTGTAACTGTCTGTAACTGTCTGTAACTGTAACTGTCTGTAACTGTCTGTAACTGTAACTGTCTGTTACTGTATGTAACTGTCTGTAACTGTCTGCAACTGTCTGTTACTGTCTCTAACTTTATGTAACTGTCTGTAACTGTATGTAACTGTCTGTAACTGTCTGTAACTGTCTGTTACTGTCTGTAACTGTATGTAACTGTCTGTAACTGTCTGTAACTGTAACTGTCTGTAACTGTAACTGTCTGTAACTGTCTGTAACTGTCTGTTACTGTATGTAACTGTCTATAACTGTCTGTAACTGTAACTGTCTGTAACTGTCTGTAACTGTAACTGTCTGTAACTGTCTGTAACTGTCTGTTACTGTATGTAACTGTCTGTAACTGTCTGTAACTGTAACTGTCTGTAACTGTCTGTAACTGTCTGTAACTGTGTGTAACTGTCTGTAACTGTATGTAACTGTCTGTAACTGTATGTTACTGTCTGGTACTGTCTGTAACTGTATGTAACTGTCTGTAACTGTCTGTTACTGTCTGTAACTGTATGTAACTTTCTGTAACTGTCTGTTACTGTCTGTAACTGTCTGTAACTGTCTGTTACTGTCTGTAACTGTATGTAACTGTCTGTAACTGTAACTGTCTGTAACTGTAACTGTCTGTAACTGTCTGTAACTGTCTGTTACTGTATGTAACTGTCTGTAACTGTCTGTAACTGTCTGTAACTGTAACTGTCTGTAACTGTCTGTAACTGTCTGTTACTGTATTTAACTGTCTGTAACTGTCTGCAACTGTCTGTTACTGTCTGTAACTGTATGTAACTGTCTGTAACTGTAACTGTCTGTAACTGTAACTGTCTGTAACTGTCTGTAACTGTCTGTTACTGTATGTAACTGTCTGTAACTGTCTGTAACTGTAACTGTCTGTAACTGTCTGTAACTGTATGTAACTGTCTGTAACTGTCTGTAACTGTCTGTAACTGTCTGTAACTGTATGTAACTTTCTGTAACTGTCTGTTACTGTCTGTAACTGTCTGTAACTGTCTGTTACTGTCTGTAACTGTATGTAACTGTCTGTAACTGTAACTGTCTGTAACTGTAACTGTCTGTAACTGTCTGTAACTGTCTGTTACTGTATGTAACTGTCTGTAACTGTCTGTAACTGTCTGTAACTGTAACTGTCTGTAACTGTAACTGTCTGTTACTGTATGTAACTGTCTGTAACTGTCTGCAACTGTCTGTTACTGTCTGTAACTGTATGTAACTGTCTGTAACTGTAACTGTCTGTAACTGTAACTGTCTGTAACTGTCTGTAACTGTCTGTTACTGTATGTAACTGTCTGTAACTGTCTGTAACTGTAACTGTCTGTAACTGTCTGTAACTGTATGTAACTGTCTGTAACTGTCTGTAACTGTCTGTAACTGTCTGTAACTGTCTGTAACTGTCTGTAACTGTAACTGTCTGTTACTGTGTGTAACTGTCTGTAACTGTCTGTTACTGTCTGTAACTGTCTGTAACTGTCTGTAACTGTAACTGTCTGTTACTGTGTGTAACTGTGTGTAACTGTCTGTAACTGTCTGTAACTGTCTGTTACTGTCTGTAACTGTCTGTAACTGTCTGTAACTGTAACTGTCTGTAACTGTCTGTAACTGTCTGTAACTGTCTGTATCTGTCTGTTACTGTAACTGTCTGTAACTGTAACTGTCTGTAACTGTCTGTTACTGTATGTAACTGTCTGTAACTGTCTGTAACTGTCTGTAACTGTCTGTAACTGTAACTGTCTGTAACTGTAACTGTCTGTAACTGTCTGTTACTGTATGTAACTGTCTGTAACTGTCTGTAACTGTCTGTAACTGTAACTGTCTGTAACTGTCTGTAACTGTAACTGTCTGTTACTGTATGTAACTGTCTGTAACTGTCTGCAACTGTCTGTTACTGTCTCAAACTGTATGTAACTGTCTGTAACTGTAACTGTCTGTAACTGTAACTGTCTGTAACTGTCTGTAACTGTCTGTTACTGTGTGTAACTGTCTGTAACTGTCTGTAACTGTCTGTAACTGTAACTGTCTGTTACTGTATGTAACTGTCTGTAACTGTCTGCAACTGTCTGTTACTGTCTCTAACTTTATGTAACTGTCTGTAACTGTATGTAACTGTATGTAACTGTCTGTAACTGTCTTTAACTGTCTGTTACTGTCTGTAACTGTATGTAACTGTCTGTAACTGTCTGTAACTGTAACTGTCTGTAACTGTAACTGTCTGTAACTGTCTGTAACGGTCTGTTACTGTATGTAACTGTCTGTAACTGTCTGTAACTGTAACTGTCTGTAACTGTCTGTAACTGTGTGTAACTGTCTGTAACTGTATGTAACTGTCTGTAACTGTATGTTACTGTCTGGTACTGTCTGTAACTGTACGTAACTGTCTGTAACTGTCTGTTACTGTCTGTTACTGTCTGTAACTGTATGTAACTGTCTGTAACTGTCTGTAACTGTCTGTAACTGTCTGTTACTGTCTGTAACTGTATGTAACTGTCTGTAACTGTCTGTAACTGTAACTGTCTGTAACTGTAACTGTCTGTAACTGTAACTGTCTGTAACTGTCTGTTACTGTATGTAACTGTCTGTAACTGTCTGTAACTGTCTGTTACTGTCTGTTACTGTCTGTAACTGTCTGTAACTGTCTGTAACTCTCTGTAACTGTCTGTAACTGTCTGTAACTGTCTGTAACTGTCTGTAACTGTCTGTAACTGTCTGTTACTGTCTGTAACTGTCTCTAACTGTCTGTAACTGTAACTGTCTGTTACTGTGTGTAACTGTCTGTAACTGTCTGCAACTGTCTGTTACTGTCTGTAACTGTATGTAACTGTCTGTAACTGTCTGTAACTGTAACTGTCTGTAACTGTAATTGTCTGTAACTGTCTGTAACTGTCTGTTACTGTATGTAACTGTCTGTAACTGTCTGTAACTGTAACTGTCTGTAACTGTCTGTAACTGTAACTGTCTGTTACTGTATGTAACTGTCTGTAACTGTAACTGTCTGTAACTGTAACTGTCTGTAACTGTCTGTAACTGTCTGTTACTGTGTGTAACTGTCTGTAACTGTCTGTAACTGTCTGTAACTGTAACTGTCTGTAACTGTCTGTAACTGTAACTGTCTGTTACTGTATGTAACTGTCTGTAACTGTCTGCAACTGTCTGTTACTGTCTCTAACTTTATGTAACTGTCTGTAACTGTATGTAACTGTCTGTAACTGTCTGTAACTGTCTGTTACTGTCTGTAACTGTATGTAACTGTCTGTAACTGTCTGTAACTGTAACTGTCTGTAACTGTAACTGTCTGTAACTGTCTGTAACTGTCTGTTACTGTATGTAACTGTCTGTAACTGTAACTGTCTGTAACTGTCTGTAACTGTCTGTAACTGTAACTGTCTGTAACTGTCTGTAACTGTCTGTTACTGTATGTAACTGTCTGTAACTGTCTGTAACTGTAACTGTCTGTAACTGTCTGTAACTGTCTGTAACTGTGTGTAACTGTCTGTAACTGTATGTAACTGTCTGTAACTGTATGTTACTGTCTGGTACTGTCTGTAACTGTATGTAACTGTCTGTAACTGTCTGTTACTGTCTGTAACTGTATGTAACTTTCTGTAACTGTCTGTTACTGTCTGTAACTGTCTGTAACTGTCTGTTACTGTCTGTAACTGTATGTAACTGTCTGTAACTGTAACTGTCTGTAACTGTAACTGTCTGTAACTGTCTGTAACTGTCTGTTACTGTATGTAACTGTCTGTAACTGTCTGTAACTGTCTGTAACTGTAACTGTCTGTTACTGTATGTAACTGTCTGTAACTGTCTGCAACTGTCTGTTACTGTCTGTAACTGTATGTAACTGTCTGTAACTGTAACTGTCTGTAACTGTAACTGTCTGTAACTGTCTGTAACTGTCTGTTACTGTATGTAACTGTCTGTAACTGTCTGTAACTGTAACTGTCTGTAACTGTCTGTAACTGTATGTAACTGTCTGTAACTGTCTGTAACTGTCTGTAACTGTCTGTAACTGTCTGTAACTTTCTGTAACTGTAACTGTCTGTTACTGTGTGTAACTGTCTGTAACTGTCTGTTACTGTCTGTAACTGTCTGTAACTGTCTGTAACTGTAACTGTCTGTTACTGTGTGTAACTGTGTGTAACTGTCTGTAACTGTCTGTTACTGTCTGTAACTGTCTGTAACTGTCTGTAACTGTAACTGTCTGTAACTGTCTGTAACTGTCTGTAACTGTCTGTTACTGTATGTAACTGTCTGTTACTGTCTGTAACTGTCTGTAACTGTCTGTAACTGTCTGTAACTGTAACTGTCTGTAACTGTAACTGTCTGTAACTGTCTGTAACTGTCTGTAACTCTCTGTAACTCTCTGTAACTGTCTGTAACTGTAACTGTCTGTAACTGTCTGTAACTGTAAGTAACTGTCTGTAACTGTCTGTAACTGTCTGTAACTGTCTGTTACTGTCTGTAACTGTCTCTAACTGTCTGTAACTGTAACTGTCTGTTACTGTGTGTAACTGTCTGTAACTGTCTGCAACTGTCTGTTACTGTCTGTAACTGTATGTAACTGTCTGTAACTGTCTGTAACTGTAACTGTCTGTAACTGTAACTGTCTGTAACTGTCTGTAACTGTCTGTAACTGTCTGTAACTGTCTATAACTGTCTGTAACTGTCTGTAACTGTCTATAATTGTAACTGTCTGTTACTGTATGTAACTGTCTGTAACTGTCTGCAACTGTCTGTTACTGTCTCTAACTGTATGTAACTGTCTGTAGCTGTCTGTAACTGTAACTGTCTGTAACTGTAACTGTTTGTAACTGTAACTGTCTGTAACTGTCTGTTACTGTATGTAACTGTCTGTAACTGTCTGTAACTGTCTGTAACTGTATGTAACTGTATGTAACTGTCTGTAACTGTCTGTAACTGTCTGTAACTGTAACTGTCTGTAACTGTCTGTAACTGTCTGTAACTGTGTGTAACTGTATGTAACTGTTTTTAACTGTATGTAACTGTCTGTAACTGTCTGTTACTGTATGTAACTGTCTGTAACTGTTTGTAACTGTATATAACTGTCTGTAACTGTCTGTTACTGTCTGTAACTGTATGTAACTGTCTGTAACTGTCTGTAACTGTAACTGTCTGTAACTGTAACTGTAACTGTCTGTAACTGTCTGTTACTGTATGTGACTGTCTGTAACTGTCTGTAACTGTAACTGTCTGTAACTGTCTGTAACTGTAACTGTCTGTTACTGTATGTAACTGTCTGTAACTGTCTGTAACTGTAACTGTCTGTAACTGTCTGTAACTGTAACTGTCTGTAACTGTCTGTAACTGTCTGTAACTGTCTGTTACTGTATGTAACTGTCTGTAACTGTCTGTAACTGTAACTGTCTGTAACTGTCTGTAACTGTCTGCAACTGTCTGCAACTGTCTGTAACTGTCTGTAACTGTCTGTAACTGTCTGTAACTGTCTGTTACTGTCTGTAACAGTCTGTAACTGTCTGTAACTGTCTGTAACTGTCTGTTACTGTCTGTAACTGTCTGTAACTGTAACTGTCTGTTACTGTGTGTAACTGTCTGTAACTGTCTGTTACTGTCTGTAACTGTCTGTAACTGTCTGTAACTGTCTGTTACTGTGTGTAACTGTCTGTAACTGTCTGCAACTGTCTGTAACTGTCTGTAACTGTAACTGTAACTGTCTGTAACTGTAACTGTCTGTAACTGTCTGTTACTGTATGTAACTGTCTGTAACTGTCTGTAACTGTAACTGTCTGTAACTGTCTGTAACTGTCTGTAACTGTCTGTAACTGTCTGTAACTGTCTGTATCTGTCTGTTACTGTAACTGTCTGTAACTGTAACTGTCTGTAACTGTCTGTTACTGTATGTAACTGTCTGTAACTGTCTGTAACTGTCTGTAACTGTAACTGTCTGTAACTGTAACTGTCTGTAACTGTCTGTTACTGTATGTAACTGTCTGTAACTGTCTGTAACTGTCTGTAACTGTAACTGTCTGTAACTGTCTGTAACTCTAACTGTCTGTTACTGTATGTAACTGTCTGTAACTGTCTGCAACTGTCTGTTACTGTCTCAAACTGTATGTAACTGTCTGTAACTGTAACTGTCTGTAACTGTAACTGTCTGTAACTGTCTGTAACTGTCTGTTACTGTGTGTAACTGTCTGTAACTGTCTGTAACTGTCTGTAACTGTAACTGTCTGTAACTGTCTGTAACTGTAACTGTCTGTTACTGTATGTAACTGTCTGTAACTGTCTGCAACTGTCTGTTAATGTCTCTAACTTTATGTAACTGTCTGTAACTGTATGTAACTGTATGTAACTGTCTGTAACTGTCTGTAACTGTCTGTTACTGTCTGTAACTGTATGTAACTGTCTGTAACTGTCTGTAACTGTAACTGTCTGTAACTGTAACTGTAACTGTCTGTAACTGTCTGTTACTGTATGTAACTGTCTGTAACTGTCTGTAACTGTAACTGTCTGTAACTGTCTGTAACTGTAACTGTCTGTTACTGTATGTAACTGTCTGTAACTGTCTGTAACTGTAACTGTCTGTAACTGTCTGTAACTGTAACTGTCTGTAACTGTCTGTAACTGTCTGTAACTGTCTGTTACTGTATGTAACTGTCTGTAACTGTCTGTAACTGTAACTGTCTGTAACTGTCTGTAACTGTCTGTAACTGTCTGTTACTGTATGTAACTGTCTGTAACTGTCTGTAACTGTAACTGTCTGTAACTGTCTGTAACTGTCTGCAACTGTCTGCAACTGTCTGTAACTGTCTGTAACTGTCTGTAACTGTCTGTAACTGTCTGTTACTGTCTGTAACTGTCTGTAACTGTCTGTAACTGTCTGTAACTGTCTGTAACTGTCTGTAACTGTCTGTTACTGTCTGTAACTGTCTGTAACTGTAACTGTCTGTTACTGTGTGTAACTGTCTGTAACTGTCTGTTACTGTCTGTAACTGTCTGTAACTGTCTGTAACTGTCTGTTACTGTGTGTAACTGTCTGTAACTGTCTGCAACTGTCTGTAACTGTCTGTAACTGTAACTGTAACTGTCTGTAACTGTAACTGTCTGTAACTGTCTGTTACTGTATGTAACTGTCTGTAACTGTCTGTAACTGTAACTGTCTGTAACTGTCTGTAACTGTCTGTAACTGTCTGTATCTGTCTGTTACTGTAACTGTCTGTAACTGTAACTGTCTGTAACTGTCTGTTACTGTATGTAACTGTCTGTAACTGTCTGTAACTGTCTGTAACTGTAACTGTCTGTAACTGTAACTGTCTGTAACTGTCTGTTACTGTATGTAACTGTCTGTAACTGTCTGTAACTGTCTGTAACTGTAACTGTCTGTAACTGTCTGTAACTCTAACTGTCTGTTACTGTATGTAACTGTCTGTAACTGTCTGCAACTGTCTGTTACTGTCTCAAACTGTATGTAACTGTCTGTAACTGTAACTGTCTGTAACTGTAACTGTCTGTAACTGTCTGTAACTGTCTGTTACTGTGTGTAACTGTCTGTAACTGTCTGTAACTGTCTGTAACTGTAACTGTCTGTAACTGTCTGTAACTGTAACTGTCTGTTACTGTATGTAACTGTCTGTAACTGTCTGCAACTGTCTGTTACTGTCTCTAACTTTATGTAACTGTCTGTAACTGTATGTAACTGTATGTAACTGTCTGTAACTGTCTGTAACTGTCTGTTACTGTCTGTAACTGTATGTAACTGTCTGTAACTGTCTGTAACTGTAACTGTCTGTAACTGTAACTGTCTGTAACTGTCTGTAACTGTCTGTTACTGTATGTAACTATCTTTAACTGTCTGTAACTGTCTGTAACTGTCTGTAACTGTGTGTAACTGTCTGTAACTGTATGTAACTGTCTGTAACTGTATGTTACTGTCTGGTACTGTCTGTAACTGTACGTAACTGTCTGTAACTGTCTGTTACTGTCTGTTACTGTCTGTAACTGTATGTAACTGTCTGTAACTGTCTGTTACTGTCTGTAACTGTCTGTTACTGTCTGTAACTGTATGTAACTGTCTGTAACTGTCTGTAACTGTAACTGTCTGTAACTGTAACTGTCTGTAACTGTAACTGTCTGTAACTGTCTGTTACTGTATGTAACTGTCTGTTACTGTCTGTAACTGTCTGTAACTGTCTGTAACTCTCTGTAACTGTCTGTAACTGTCTGTAACTGTCTGTAACTGTCTGTAACTGTCTGTAACTGTCTGTAACTGTCTGTTACTGTCTGTAACTGTCTCTAACTGTCTGTAACTGTAACTGTCTGTTACTGTGTGTAACTGTCTGTAACTGTCTGCAACTGTCTGTTACTGTCTGTAACTGTATGTAACTGTCTGTAACTGTCTGTAACTGTAACTGTCTGTAACTGTAATTGTCTGTAACTGTCTGTAACTGTCTGTTACTGTATGTAACTGTCTGTAACTGTCTGTAACTGTCTGTAACTGTAACTGTCTGTAACTGTCTGTAACTGTAACTGTCTGTTACTGTATGTAACTGTCTGTAACTGTCTGTAACTGTAACTGTCTGTAACTGTAACTGTCTGTAACTGTCTGTAACTGTAACTGTCTGTAACTGTCTGTAACTGTCTGTTACTGTATGTAACTGTCTGTAACTGTCTGTAACTGTAACTGTCTGTAACTGTCTGTAACTGTCTGTAACTGTGTGTAACTGTCTGTAACTGTATGTAACTGTCTGTAACTGTATGTTACTGTCTGGTACTGTCTGTAACTGTATGTAACTGTCTGTAACTGTCTGTTACTGTCTGTAACTGTATGTAACTTTCTGTAACTGTCTGTTACTGTCTGTAACTGTCTGTAACTGTCTGTTACTGTCTGTAACTGTATGTAACTGTCTGTAACTGTAACTGTCTGTAACTGTAACTGTCTGTAACTGTCTGTAACTGTCTGTTACTGTATGTAACTGTCTGTAACTGTCTGTAACTGTCTGTAACTGTAACTGTCTGTAACTGTCTGTAACTGTAACTGTCTGTTACTGTATGTAACTGTCTGTAACTGTCTGCAACTGTCTGTTACTGTCTGTAACTGTATGTAACTGTCTGTAACTGTAACTGTCTGT
The DNA here is from genome assembly GCF_026437365.1 of Eucyclogobius newberryi. Classification (NCBI taxonomy): domain Eukaryota; kingdom Metazoa; phylum Chordata; class Actinopteri; order Gobiiformes; family Gobiidae; genus Eucyclogobius; species Eucyclogobius newberryi. Next base: position 354,784 of record NW_027315912.1, on the reverse strand, counting down.
AACTGTAACTGTCTGTAACTGTCTGTAACTGTCTGTTACTGTATGTAACTGTCTGTAACTGTCTGTAACTGTAACTGTCTGTAACTGTCTGTAACTGTATGTAACTGTCTGTAACTGTCTGTAACTGTCTGTAACTGTCTGTAACTGTCTGTAACTGTAACTGTCTGTTACTGTGTGTAACTGTCTGTAACTGTCTGTTACTGTCTGTAACTGTCTGTAACTGTCTGTAACTGTAACTGTCTGTTACTGTGTGTAACTGTGTGTAACTGTCTGTAACTGTCTGTTACTGTCTGTAACTGTCTGTAACTGTCTGTAACTGTAACTGTCTGTAACTGTCTGTAACTGTCTGTAACTGTCTGTAACTGTCTGTAACTGTAACTGTCTGTAACTGTAACTGTCTGTAACTGTCTGTAACTGTCTGTAACTCTCTGTAACTCTCTGTAACTGTCTGTAACTGTAACTGTCTGTAACTGTCTGTAACTGTATGTAACTGTCTGTAACTGTCTGTAACTGTCTGTAACTGTCTGTTACTGTCTGTAACTGTCTCTAACTGTCTGTAACTGTAACTGTCTGTTACTGTGTGTAACTGTCTGTAACTGTCTGCAACTGTCTGTTACTGTCTGTAACTGTATGTAACTGTCTGTAACTGTCTGTAACTGTCTGTAACTGTAACTGTCTGTAACTGTAACTGTCTGTAACTGTCTGTAACTGTCTGTAACTGTCTGTAACTGTCTATAACTGTCTGTAACTGTCTGTAACTGTCTATAATTGTAACTGTCTGTTACTGTATGTAACTGTCTGTAACTGTCTGCAACTGTCTGTTACTGTCTCTAACTGTATGTAACTGTCTGTAGCTGTCTGTAACTGTAACTGTCTGTAACTGTAACTGTTTGTAACTGTAACTGTCTGTAACTGTCTGTTACTGTATGTAACTGTCTGTAACTGTCTGTAACTGTCTGTAACTGTATGTAACTGTATGTAACTGTCTGTAACTGTCTGTAACTGTCTGTAACTGTAACTGTCTGTAACTGTCTGTAACTGTCTGTAACTGTGTGTAACTGTATGTAACTGTTTTTAACTGTATGTAACTGTCTGTAACTGTCTGTTACTGTATGTAACTGTCTGTAACTGTTTGTAACTGTATATAACTGTCTGTAACTGTCTGTTACTGTCTGTAACTGTATGTAACTGTCTGTAACTGTCTGTAACTGTAACTGTCTGTAACTGTAACTGTAACTGTCTGTAACTGTCTGTTACTGTATGTAACTGTCTGTAACTGTCTGTAACTGTAACTGTCTGTAACTGTCTGTAACTGTAACTGTCTGTTACTGTATGTAACTGTCTGTAACTGTCTGTAACTGTAACTGTCTGTAACTGTCTGTAACTGTAACTGTCTGTAACTGTCTGTAACTGTCTGTAACTGTCTGTTACTGTATGTAACTGTCTGTAACTGTCTGTAACTGTAACTGTCTGTAACTGTCTGTAACTGTCTGCAACTGTCTGCAACTGTCTGTAACTGTCTGTAACTGTCTGTAACTGTCTGTAACTGTCTGTTACTGTCTGTAACTGTCTGTAACTGTCTGTAACTGTCTGTAACTGTCTGTAACTGTCTGTAACTGTCTGTTACTGTCTGTAACTGTCTGTAACTGTAACTGTCTGTTACTGTGTGTAACTGTCTGTAACTGTCTGTTACTGTCTGTAACTGTCTGTAACTGTCTGTAACTGTCTGTTACTGTGTGTAACTGTCTGTAACTGTCTGCAACTGTCTGTAACTGTCTGTAACTGTAACTGTAACTGTCTGTAACTGTAACTGTCTGTAACTGTCTGTTACTGTATGTAACTGTCTGTAACTGTCTGTAACTGTAACTGTCTGTAACTGTCTGTAACTGTCTGTAACTGTCTGTATCTGTCTGTTACTGTAACTGTCTGTAACTGTAACTGTCTGTAACTGTCTGTTACTGTATGTAACTGTCTGTAACTGTCTGTAACTGTCTGTAACTGTAACTGTCTGTAACTGTAACTGTCTGTAACTGTCTGTTACTGTATGTAACTGTCTGTAACTGTCTGTAACTGTCTGTAACTGTAACTGTCTGTAACTGTCTGTAACTGTAACTGTCTGTTACTGTATGTAACTGTCTGTAACTGTCTGCAACTGTCTGTTACTGTCTCAAACTGTATGTAACTGTCTGTAACTGTAACTGTCTGTAACTGTAACTGTCTGTAACTGTCTGTAACTGTCTGTTACTGTGTGTAACTGTCTGTAACTGTCTGTAACTGTCTGTAACTGTAACTGTCTGTAACTGTCTGTAACTGTAACTGTCTGTTACTGTATGTAACTGTCTGTAACTGTCTGCAACTGTCTGTTACTGTCTCTAACTTTATGTAACTGTCTGTAACTGTATGTAACTGTATGTAACTGTCTGTAACTGTCTGTAACTGTCTGTTACTGTCTGTAACTGTATGTAACTGTCTGTAACTGTCTGTAACTGTAACTGTCTGTAACTGTAACTGTCTGTAACTGTCTGTAACTGTCTGTTACTGTATGTAACTATCTTTAACTGTCTGTAACTGTCTGTAACTGTCTGTAACTGTGTGTAACTGTCTGTAACTGTATGTAACTGTCTGTAACTGTATGTTACTGTCTGGTACTGTCTGTAACTGTACGTAACTGTCTGTAACTGTCTGTTACTGTCTGTTACTGTCTGTAACTGTATGTAACTGTCTGTAACTGTCTGTTACTGTCTGTAACTGTATGTAACTGTCTGTAACTGTCTGTAACTGTAACTGTCTGTAACTGTAACTGTCTGTAACTGTAACTGTCTGTAACTGTCTGTTACTGTATGTAACTGTCTGTTACTGTCTGTAACTGTCTGTAACTGTCTGTAACTCTCTGTAACTGTCTGTAACTGTAACTGTCTGTAACTGTCTGTAACTGTCTGTAACTGTCTGTAACTGTCTGTAACTGTCTGTAACTGTCTGTTACTGTCTGTAACTGTCTCTAACTGTCTGTAACTGTAACTGTCTGTTACTGTGTGTAACTGTCTGTAACTGTCTGCAACTGTCTGTTACTGTCTGTAACTGTATGTAACTGTCTGTAACTGTCTGTAACTGTAACTGTCTGTAACTGTAATTGTCTGTAACTGTCTGTAACTGTCTGTTACTGTATGTAACTGTCTGTAACTGTCTGTAACTGTCTGTAACTGTAACTGTCTGTAACTGTCTGTAACTGTAACTGTCTGTTACTGTATGTAACTGTCTGTAACTGTCTGTAACTGTAACTGTCTGTAACTGTAACTGTCTGTAACTGTCTGTAACTGTCTGTTACTGTGTGTAACTGTCTGTAACTGTCTGTAACTGTCTGTAACTGTAACTGTCTGTAACTGTCTGTAACTGTAACTGTCTGTTACTGTATGTAAGTGTCTGTAACTGTCTGCAACTGTCTGTTACTGTCTCTAACTTTATGTAACTGTCTGTAACTGTATGTAACTGTCTGTAACTGTCTGTAACTGTCTGTTACTGTCTGTAACTGTATGTAACTGTCTGTAACTGTCTGTAACTGTAACTGTCTGTAACTGTAACTGTCTGTAACTGTAACTGTCTGTAACTGTCTGTAACTGTCTGTTACTGTATGTAACTGTCTGTAACTGTCTGTAACTGTAACTGTCTGTAACTGTCTGTAACTGTAACTGTCTGTAACTGTCTGTAACTGTCTGTTACTGTATGTAACTGTCTGTAACTGTCTGTAACTGTCTGTAACTGTAACTGTCCGTAACTGTCTGTAACTGTCTGTAACTGTGTGTAACTGTCTGTAACTGTATGTAACTGTCTGTAACTGTATGTTACTGTCTGGTACTGTCTGTAACTGTACGTAACTGTCTGTAACTGTAACTGTCTGTAACTGTAACTGTCTGTAACTGTCTGTAACTGTCTGTTACTGTATGTAACTGTCTGTAACTGTCTGTAACTGTCTGTAACTGTAACTGTCTGTAACTGTCTGTAACTGTAACTGTCTGCAACTGTCTGTAACTGTCTGTAACTGTCTGTATCTGTCTGTTACTGTAACTGTCTGTAACTGTCTGTAACTGTCTGTTACTGTATGTAACTGTCTGTAACTGTCTGTAACTGTCTGTAACTGTAACTGTCTGTAACTGTAACTGTCTGTAACTGTCTGTAACTGTAACTGTCTGTAACTGTCTGTAACTGTCTGTATCTGTCTGTTACTGTAACTGTCTGTAACTGTAACTGTCTTTAACTGTCTGTTACTGTATGTAACTGTCTGTAACTGTCTGTAACTGTCTGTAACTGTAACTGTCTGTAACTGTAACTGTCTGTAACTGTCTGTTACTGTATGTAACTGTCTGTAACTGTCTGTAACTGTCTGTAACTGTCTGTAACTGTAACTGTCTGTAACTGTCTGTAACTGTAACTGTCTGTTACTGTATGTAACTGTCTGTAACTGTCTGCAACTGTCTGTTACTGTCTCAAACTGTATGTAACTGTCTGTAACTGTAACTGTCTGTAACTGTAACTGTCTGTAACTGTCTGTAACTGTCTGTTACTGTGTGTAACTGTCTGTAACTGTCTGTAACTGTCTGTAACTGTAACTGTCTGCAACTGTCTGTTACTGTCTCTAACTTTATGTAACTGTCTGTAACTGTATGTAACTGTATGTAACTGTCTGTAACTGTCTGTAACTGTCTGTTACTGTCTGTAACTGTATGTAACTGTCTGTAACTGTCTGTAACTGTAACTGTCTGTAACTGTAACTGTCTGTAACTGTCTGTAACTGTCTGTTACTGTATGTAACTATCTGTAACTGTCTGTAACTGTAACTGTCTGTAACTGTCTGTAACTGTCTGTAACTGTGTGTAACTGTCTGTAACTGTATGTAACTGTCTGTAACTGTATGTTACTGTCTGGTACTGTCTGTAACTGTACGTAACTGTCTGTAACTGTCTGTTACTGTCTGTTACTGTCTGTAACTGTATGTAACTGTCTGTAACTGTCTGTTACTGTCTGTAACTGTCTGTTACTGTCTGTAACTGTATGTAACTGTCTGTAACTGTCTGTAACTGTAACTGTCTGTAACTGTAACTGTCTGTAACTGTAACTGTCTGTAACTGTCTGTTACTGTATGTAACTGTCTGTAACTGTCTGTAACTGTCTGTTACTGTCTGTAACTGTCTGTAACTGTCTGTAACTCTCTGTAACTGTCTGTAACTGTAACTGTCTGTAACTGTCTGTAACTGTCTGTAACTGTCTGTAACTGTCTGTTACTGTCTGTAACTGTCTCTAACTGTCTGTAACTGTAACTGTCTGTTACTGTGTGTAACTGTCTGTAACTGTCTGCAACTGTCTGTTACTGTCTGTAACTGTATGTAACTGTCTGTAACTGTCTGTAACTGTAACTGTCTGTAACTGTAATTGTCTGTAACTGTCTGTAACTGTCTGTTACTGTATGTAACTGTCTGTAACTGTCTGTAACTGTAACTGTCTGTAACTGTCTGTAACTGTAACTGTCTGTTACTGTATGTAACTGTCTGTAACTGTCTGTAACTGTAACTGTCTGTAACTGTCTGTAACTGTCTGTTACTGTGTGTAACTGTCTGTAACTGTCTGTAACTGTCTGTAACTGTAACTGTCTGTAACTGTCTGTAACTGTAACTGTCTGTTACTGTATGTAACTGTCTGTAACTGTCTGCAACTGTCTGTTACTGTCTCTAACTTTATGTAACTGTCTGTAACTGTATGTAACTGTCTGTAACTGTCTGTAACTGTCTGTTACTGTCTGTAACTGTATGTAACTGTCTGTAACTGTCTGTAACTGTCTGTAACTGTCTGTAACTGTAACTGTCTGTAACTGTCTGTAACTGTCTGTTACTGTATGTAACTGTCTGTAACTGTCTGTAACTGTAACTGTCTGTAACTGTCTGTAACTGTAACTGTCTGTAACTGTCTGTAACTGTCTGTTACTGTATGTAACTGTCTGTAACTGTCTGTAACTGTAACTGTCTGTAACTGTCTGTAACTGTCTGTAACTGTGTGTAACTGTCTGTAACTGTATGTAACTGTCTGTAACTGTATGTTACTGTCTGGTACTGTCTGTAACTGTACGTAACTGTCTGTAACTGTCTGTTACTGTCTGTAACTGTATGTAACTGTCTGTAACTGTCTGTTACTGTCTGTAACTGTCTGTAACTGTCTGTTACTGTCTGTAACTGTATGTAACTGTCTGTAACTGTAACAGTCTGTAACTGTAACTGTCTGTAACTGTCTGTAACTGTCTGTTACTGTATGTAACTGTCTGTAACTGTCTGTAACTGTAACTGTCTGTAACTGTCTGTAACTGTAACTGTCTGTAACTGTCTGTAACTGTCTGTAACTGTCTGTATCTGTCTGTTACTGTAACTGTCTGTAACTGTAACTGTCTGTAACTGTCTGTTACTGTATGTAACTGTCTGTAACTGTCTGTAACTGTCTGTAACTGTAACTGTCTGTAACTGTAACTGCCTGTAACTGTCTGTAACTGTAACTGTCTGTAACTGTCTGTAACTGTCTGTAACTGTCTGTATCTGTCTGTTACTGTAACTCTCTGTAACTGTCTGTAACTGTCTGTAACTGTCTGTATCTGTCTGTTACTGTAACTGTCTGTAACTGTAACTGTCTGTAACTGTCTGTTACTGTATGTAACTGTCTGTAACTGTCTGTAACTGTCTGTAACTGTCTGTAACTGTAACTGTCTGTAACTGTAACTGTCTGTAACTGTCTGTAACTGTACGTAACTGTCTGTAACTGTCTGTTACTGTCTGTAACTGTATGTAACTGTCTGTAACTGTCTGTTACTGTCTGTAACTGTCTGTAACTGTCTGTTACTGTCTGTAACTGTATGTAACTGTCTGTAACTGTAACAGTCTGTAACTGTAACTGTCTGTAACTGTCTGTAACTGTCTGTTACTGTATGTAACTGTCTGTAACTGTCTGTAACTGTAACTGTCTGTAACTGTCTGTAACTGTAACTGTCTGTAACTGTCTGTAACTGTCTGTAACTGTCTGTATCTGTCTGTTACTGTAACTGTCTGTAACTGTAACTGTCTGTAACTGTCTGTTACTGTATGTAACTGTCTGTAACTGTCTGTAACTGTCTGTAACTGTAACTGTCTGTAACTGTAACTGCCTGTAACTGTCTGTAACTGTAACTGTCTGTAACTGTCTGTAACTGTCTGTAACTGTCTGTATCTGTCTGTTACTGTAACTCTCTGTAACTGTAACTGTCTGTAACTGTCTGTTACTGTATGTAACTGTCTGTAACTGTCTGTAACTGTCTGTAACTGTAACTGTCTGTAACTGTAACTGTCTGTAACTGTGTGTAACTGTCTGTAACTGTATGTAACTGTCTGTAACTGTATGTTACTGTCTGTTACTGTCTGTAACTGTCTGTTACTGTCTGTAACTGTCTGTAACTGTCTGTAACTGTCTGTAACTGTAACTGTCTGTTACTGTCTGTAACTGTCTGTAACTGTCTGCAACTGTCTGTTACTGTCTGTAACTGTATGTAACTGTCTGTAACTGTAACTGTCTGTAACTGTAACTGTCTGTAACTGTCTGTAACTGTCTGTTACTGTATGTAACTGTCTGTAACTGTCTGTAACTGTAACTGTCTGTAACTGTCTGTAACTGTATGTAACTGTCTGTAACTGTCTGTAACTGTCTGTAACTGTCTGTAACTGTAACTGTCTGTTACTGTGTGTAACTGTCTGTAACTGTAACTGTCTGTAACTGTCTGTAACTGTCTGTTACTGTATGTAACTGTCTGTAACTGTCTGTAACTGTAACTGTCTGTAACTGTCTGTAACTGTAACTGTCTGTAACTGTCTGTAACTGTCTGTTACTGTCTGTAACTGTCTGTAACTGTCTGTTACTGTCTGTAACTGTATGTAACTGTCTGTAACTGTAACTGTCTGTAACTGTAACTGTCTGTAACTGTCTGTAACTGTCTGTTACTGTATGTAACTGTCTGTAACTGTCTGTAACTGTAACTGTCTGTAACTGTCTGTAACTGTAACTGTCTGTAACTGTCTGTAACTGTCTGTAACTGTCTGTATCTGTCTGTTACTGTAACTGTCTGTAACTGTAACTGTCTGTAACTGTCTGTTACTGTATGTAACTGTCTGTAACTGTCTGTAACTGTAACTGTCTGTAACTGTAACTGTCTGTAACTGTCTGTAACTGTAACTGTCTGTAACTGTCTGTAACTGTCTGTAACTGTCTGTATCTGTCTGTTACTGTAACTGTCTGTAACTGTAACTGTCTGTAACTGTCTGTTACTGTATGTAACTGTCTGTAACTGTCTGTAACTGTCTGTAACTGTCTGTAACTGTAACTGTCTGTAACTGTAACTGTCTGTAACTGTCTGTTACTGTATGTAACTGTCTGTAACTGTCTGTAACTGTCTGTATCTGTCTGTTACTGTAACTGTCTGTAACTGTAACTGTCTGTAACTGTCTGTTACTGTATGTAACTGTCTGTAACTGTCTGTAACTGTCTGTAACTGTAACTGTCTGTAACTGTAACTGTCTGTAACTGTCTGTAACTGTAACTGTCTGTAACTGTCTGTAACTGTCTGTAACTGTCTGTATCTGTCTGTTACTGTAACTGTCTGTAACTGTAACTGTCTGTAACTGTCTGTTACTGTATGTAACTGTCTGTAACTGTCTGTAACTGTCTGTAACTGTCTGTAACTGTAACTGTCTGTAACTGTAACTGTCTGTAACTGTCTGTTACTGTATGTAACTGTCTGTAACTGTCTGTAACTGTCTGTAACTGTAACTGTCTGTAACTGTCTGTAACTGTAACTGTCTGTTACTGTATGTAACTGTCTGTAACTGTCTGCAACTGTCTGTTACTGTCTCAAACTGTATGTAACTGTCTGTAACTGTAACTGTCTGTAACTGTAACTGTCTGTAACTGTCTGTAACTGTCTGTTACTGTGTGTAACTGTCTGTAACTGTCTGTAACTGTCTGTAACTGTAACTGTCTGTAACTGTCTGTAACTGTAACTGTCTGTTACTGTATGTAACTGTCTGTAACTGTCTGCAACTGTCTGTTACTGTCTCTAACTTTATGTAACTGTCTGTAACTGTATGTAACTGTATGTAACTGTCTGTAACTGTCTGTAACTGTCTGTTACTGTCTGTAACTGTATGTAACTGTCTGTAACTGTCTGTAACTGTAACTGTCTGTAACTGTAACTGTCTGTAACTGTCTGTAACGGTCTGTTACTGTATGTAACTGTCTGTAACTGTCTGTAACTGTAACTGTCTGTAACTGTCTGTAACTGTGTGTAACTGTCTGTAACTGTATGTAACTGTCTGTAACTGTATGTTACTGTCTGGTACTGTCTGTAACTGTACGTAACTGTCTGTAACTGTCTGTTACTGTCTGTTACTGTCTGTAACTGTATGTAACTGTCTGTAACTGTCTGTAACTGTCTGTAACTGTCTGTTACTGTCTGTAACTGTATGTAACTGTCTGTAACTGTCTGTAACTGTAACTGTCTGTAACTGTAACTGTCTGTAACTGTAACTGTCTGTAACTGTCTGTTACTGTATGTAACTGTCTGTAACTGTCTGTAACTGTCTGTTACTGTCTGTTACTGTCTGTAACTGTAACTGTCTGTTACTGTATGTAACTGTCTGTAACTGTCTGCAACTGTCTGTTACTGTCTCTAACTTTATGTAACTGTCTGTAACTGTATGTAACTGTCTGTAACTGTCTGTAACTGTCTGTTACTGTCTGTAACTGTATGTAACTGTCTGTAACTGTCTGTAACTGTAACTGTCTGTAACTGTAACTGTCTGTAACTGTCTGTAACTGTCTGTTACTGTATGTAACTGTCTGTAACTGTCTGTAACTGTAACTGTCTGTAACTGTCTGTAACTGTAACTGTCTGTAACTGTCTGTAACTGTCTGTTACTGTATGTAACTGTCTGTAACTGTCTGTAACTGTAACTGTCTGTAACTGTTTGTAACTGTCTGTAACTGTGTGTAACTGTCTGTAACTGTATGTAACTGTCTGTAACTGTATGTTACTGTCTGGTACTGTCTGTAACTGTATTTAACTGTCTGTAACTGTCTGTTACTGTCTGTAACTGTATGTAACTGTCTGTAACTGTCTGTTACTGTCTGTAACTGTCTGTAACTGTCTGTTACTGTCTGTAACTGTATGTAACTGTCTGTAACTGTAACTGTCTGTAACTGTAACTGTCTGTAACTGTCTGTAACTGTCTGTTACTGTATGTAACTGTCTGTAACTGTCTGTAACTGTCTGTAACTGTAACTGTCTGTAACTGTCTGTAACTGTAACTGTCTGTTACTGTATGTAACTGTCTGTAACTGTCTGCAACTGTCTGTTACTGTCTCTAACTGAATGTAACTGTCTGTAACTGTCTGTAACTGTAACTGTCTGCAACTGTAACTGTCTGTAACTGTAACTTTCTGTAACTGTCTGTTACTGTATGTAACTGTCTGTAACTGTCTGTAACTGTCTGTTACTGTCTGTTACTGTCTGTAACTGTCTGTAACTGTCTGTAACTGTCTGTAACTGTCTGTAACTGTCAGTAACTGTCTGTAACTGTCTGTTACTGTCTGTAACTGTAACTGTCTGTTACTGTGTGTGACTGTCTGTAACTGTCTGTAACTGTCTGTTACTGTCTGTAACTGTCTGTAACTGTCTGTAACTGTCTGTAACTGTAACTGTCTGTTACTGTCTGTAACTGTCTGTAACTGTCTGTAACTGTCTGTTACTGTCTGTAACTGTCTGTAACTGTCTGTAACTGTAACTGTCTGTTACTGTGTGTGACTGTCTGTAACTGTCTGTAACTGTCTGTTACTGTCTGTAACTGTCTGTAACTGTCTGTAACTGTCTGTAACTGTAACTGTCTGTTACTGTGTGTAACTGTCTGTAACTGTCTGCAACTGTCTGTTACTGTCTGTAACTGTCTGTAACTGTAACTGTCTGTAACTGTAACTGTCTGTAACTGTCTGTAACTGTCTGTTACTGTATGTAACTCCCTGTAACTGTCTGTAACTGTAACTGTCTGTAACTGTCTGTAACTGTAACTGTCTGTAACTGTAACTGTCTGTAACTGTCTGTAACTGTAACTGTCTGTTACTGTGTGTAACTGTCTGTAACTGTCTGCAACTGTCTGTTACTGTCTGTAACTGTAACTGTCTGTTACTCTGTGTAACTGTCTGTAACTGTCTGTTACTGTCTGTAACTGTCTGTAACTGTCTGTAACTGTCTGTAACTGTAATGTCTGTTACTGTCTGTAACTGTCTGTAACTGTCTGCAACTGTCTTTTACTGTCTGTAACTGTATGTAACTGTCTGTAACTGTCTGTAACTGTAACTGTCTGTAACTGTAACTGTCTGTAACTGTCTGTAACTGTCTGCAACTGTCTGCAACTGTCTGTAACTGTCTGTAACTGTATGTAACTGTCTGTAACTGTCTGTAACTGTCTGTAACTGTCTGTAACTGTCTGTAACTGTATGTAACTGTCTGTAACTGTCTGTTACTGTCTGTAACTGTCTGTAACTGTCTCTTACTGTCTGTAACTGTCTGTAACTGTAACTGTCTGTTACTGTGTGTAACTGTCTGTAACTGTAACTGTCTGTAACTGTCTGTAACTGTCTGTTACTGTATGTAACTGTCTGTAACTGTCTGTAACTGTAACTGTCTGTAACTGTCTGTAACTGTAACTGTCTGTAACTGTCTGTAACTGTCTGTTACTGTATGTAACTGTCTGTAACTGTCTGTAACTGTAACTGTCTGTAACTGTCTGTAACTGTCTGTAACTGTGTGTAACTGTCTGTAACTGTCTGTAACTGTAACTGTCTGTTACTGTCTGTAACTGTCTGTTACTGTCTGTAACTGTCTGTAACTGTCTGTAACTGTCTGTAACTGTAACTGTCTGTTACTGTCTGTAACTGTCTGTAACTGTCTGCAACTGTCTGTTACTGTCTGTAACTGTATGTAACTGTCTGTAACTGTAACTGTCTGTAACTGTAACTGTCTGTAACTGTCTGTAACTGTCTGTTACTGTATGTAACTGTCTGTAACTGTCTGTAACTGTAACTGTCTGTAACTGTCTGTAACTGTAACTGTCTGTAACTGTCTGTAACTGTCTGTTACTGTATGTAACTGTCTGTAACTGTCTGTAACTGTAACTGTCTGTAACTGTCTGTAACTGTAACTGTCTGTAACTGTCTGTAACTGTCTGTTACTGTATGTAACTGTCTGTAACTGTCTGTAACTGTAACTGTCTGTAACTGTCTGTAACTGTCTGTAACTGTGTGTAACTGTCTGTAACTGTATGTAACTGTCTGTAACTGTATGTTACTGTCTGTTACTGTCTGTAACTGTCTGTTACTGTCTGTAACTGTCTGTAACTGTCTGTAACTGTCTGTAACTGTAACTGTCTGTTACTGTCTGTAACTGTCTGTAACTGTCTGCAACTGTCTGTTACTGTCTGTAACTGTATGTAACTGTCTGTAACTGTAACTGTCTGTAACTGTAACTGTCTGTAACTGTCTGTAACTGTCTGTTACTGTATGTAACTGTCTGTAACTGTCTGTAACTGTAACTGTCTGTAACTGTCTGTAACTGTATGTAACTGTCTGTAACTGTCTGTAACTGTCTGTAACTGTCTGTAACTGTCTGTAACTGTCTGTTACTGTGTGTAACTGTCTGTAACTGTAACTGTCTGTAACTGTCTGTAACTGTCTGTTACTGTATGTAACTGTCTGTAACTGTAACTGTCTGTAACTGTCTGTAACTGTCTGTTACTGTATGTAACTGTCTGTAACTGTAACTGTCTGTTACTGTGTGTAACTGTCTGTAACTGTAACTGTCTGTAACTGTCTGTAACTGTCTGTTACTGTATGTAACTGTCTGTAACTGTCTGTAACTGTAACTGTCTGTAACTGTCTGTAACTGTAACTGTCTGTAACTGTCTGTAACTGTCTGTTACTGTATGTAACTGTCTGTAACTGTCTGTAACTGTAACTGTCTGTAACTGTCTGTAACTGTCTGTAACTGTGTGTAACTGTCTGTAACTGTCTGTAACTGTAACTGTCTGTTACTGTCTGTAACTGTCTGTTACTGTCTGTAACTGTCTGTAACTGTCTGTAACTGTCTGTAACTGTAACTGTCTGTTACTGTCTGTAACTGTCTGTAACTGTCTGCAACTGTCTGTTACTGTCTGTAACTGTATGTAACTGTCTGTAACTGTAACTGTCTGTAACTGTAACTGTCTGTAACTGTCTGTAACTGTCTGTTACTGTATGTAACTGTCTGTAACTGTCTGTAACTGTAACTGTCTGTAACTGTCTGTAACTGTAACTGTCTGTAACTGTCTGTAACTGTCTGTTACTGTATGTAACTGTCTGTAACTGTCTGTAACTGTAACTGTCTGTAACTGTCTGTAACTGTAACTGTCTGTAACTGTCTGTAACTGTCTGTTACTGTATGTAACTGTCTGTAACTGTATGTAACTGTAACTGTCTGTAACTGTCTGTAACTGTCTGTAACTGTGTGTAACTGTCTGTAACTGTATGTAACTGTCTGTAACTGTATGTTACTGTCTGTTACTGTCTGTAACTGTCTGTTACTGTCTGTAACTGTCTGTAACTGTCTGTAACTGTCTAACTGTAACTGTCTGTTACTGTCTGTAACTGTCTGTAACTGTCTGCAACTGTCTGTTACTGTCTGTAACTGTATGTAACTGTCTGTAACTGTAACTGTCTGTAACTGTAACTGTCTGTAACTGTCTGTAACTGTCTGTTACTGTATGTAACTGTCTGTAACTGTCTGTAACTGTAACTGTCTGTAACTGTCTGTAACTGTATGTAACTGTCTGTAACTGTCTGTAACTGTCTGTAACTGTCTGTAACTGTCTGTAACTGTCTGTTACTGTGTGTAACTGTCTGTAACTGTAACTGTCTGTAACTGTCTGTAACTGTCTGTTACTGTATGTAACTGTCTGTAACTGTCTGTAACTGTAACTGTCTGTAACTGTCTGTAACTGTAACTGTCTGTAACTGTCTGTAACTGTCTGTTACTGTCTGTAACTGTCTGTAACTGTCTGTTACTGTCTGTAACTGTATGTAACTGTCTGTAACTGTAACTGTCTGTAACTGTAACTGTCTGTAACTGTCTGTAACTGTCTGTTACTGTATGTAACTGTCTGTAACTGTCTGTAACTGTAACTGTCTGTAACTGTCTGTAACTGTAACTGTCTGTAACTGTCTGTAACTGTCTGTAACTGTCTGTATCTGTCTGTTACTGTAACTGTCTGTAACTGTAACTGTCTGTAACTGTCTGTTACTGTATGTAACTGTCTGTAACTGTCTGTAACTGTCTGTAACTGTAACTGTCTGTAACTGTAACTGTCTGTAACTGTCTGTAACTGTAACTGTCTGTAACTGTCTGTAACTGTCTGTAACTGTCTGTATCTGTCTGTTACTGTAACTGTCTGTAACTGTAACTGTCTGTAACTGTCTGTTACTGTATGTAACTGTCTGTAACTGTCTGTAACTGTCTGTAACTGTCTGTAACTGTAACTGTCTGTAACTGTAACTGTCTGTAACTGTCTGTTACTGTATGTAACTGTCTGTAACTGTCTGTAACTGTCTGTAACTGTAACTGTCTGTAACTGTCTGTAACTGTAACTGTCTGTTACTGTATGTAACTGTCTGTAACTGTCTGCAACTGTCTGTTACTGTCTCAAACTGTATGTAACTGTCTGTAACTGTAACTGTCTGTAACTGTAACTGTCTGTAACTGTCTGTAACTGTCTGTTACTGTGTGTAACTGTCTGTAACTGTCTGTAACTGTCTGTAACTGTAACTGTCTGTTACTGTATGTAACTGTCTGTAACTGTCTGCAACTGTCTGTTACTGTCTCTAACTTTATGTAACTGTCTGTAACTGTATGTAACTGTATGTAACTGTCTGTAACTGTCTGTAACTGTCTGTTACTGTCTGTAACTGTATGTAACTGTCTGTAACTGTCTGTAACTGTAACTGTCTGTAACTGTAACTGTCTGTAACTGTCTGTAACGGTCTGTTACTGTATGTAACTGTCTGTAACTGTCTGTAACTGTAACTGTCTGTAACTGTCTGTAACTGTGTGTAACTGTCTGTAACTGTATGTAACTGTCTGTAACTGTATGTTACTGTCTGGTACTGTCTGTAACTGTACGTAACTGTCTGTAACTGTCTGTTACTGTCTGTTACTGTCTGTAACTGTATGTAACTGTCTGTAACTGTCTGTAACTGTCTGTAACTGTCTGTTACTGTCTGTAACTGTCTCTAACTGTCTGTAACTGTAACTGTCTGTTACTGTGTGTAACTGTCTGTAACTGTCTGCAACTGTCTGTTACTGTCTGTAACTGTATGTAACTGTCTGTAACTGTCTGTAACTGTAACTGTCTGTAACTGTAATTGTCTGTAACTGTCTGTAACTGTCTGTTACTGTATGTAACTGTCTGTAACTGTCTGTAACTGTAACTGTCTGTAACTGTCTGTAACTGTAACTGTCTGTTACTGTATGTAACTGTCTGTAACTGTCTGTAACTGTAACTGTCTGTAACTGTAACTGTCTGTAACTGTCTGTAACTCTCTGTTACTGTGTGTAACTGTCTGTAACTGTCTGTAACTGTCTGTAACTGTAACTGTCTGTAACTGTCTGTAACTGTAACTGTCTGTTACTGTATGTAACTGTCTGTAACTGTCTGCAACTGTCTGTTACTGTCTCTAACTTTATGTAACTGTCTGTAACTGTATGTAACTGTCTGTAACTGTCTGTAACTGTCTGTTACTGTCTGTAACTGTATGTAACTGTCTGTAACTGTCTGTAACTGTAACTGTCTGTAACTGTAACTGTCTGTAACTGTCTGTAACTGTCTGTTACTGTATGTAACTGTCTGTAACTGTCTGTAACTGTAACTGTCTGTAACTGTCTGTAACTGTAACTGTCTGTAACTGTCTGTAACTGTCTGTTACTGTATGTAACTGTCTGTAACTGTCTGTAACTGTAACTGTCTGTAACTGTCTGTAACTGTCTGTAACTGTGTGTAACTGTCTGTAACTGTATGTAACTGTCTGTAACTGTATGTTACTGTCTGGTACTGTCTGTAACTGTATGTAACTGTCTGTAACTGTCTGTTACTGTCTGTAACTGTATGTAACTTTCTGTAACTGTCTGTTACTGTCTGTAACTGTCTGTAACTGTCTGTTACTGTCTGTAACTGTATGTAACTGTCTGTAACTGTAACTGTCTGTAACTGTAACTGTCTGTAACTGTCTGTAACTGTCTGTTACTGTATGTAACTGTCTGTAACTGTCTGTAACTGTCTGTAACTGTAACTGTCTGTAACTGTCTGTAACTGTAACTGTCTGTTACTGTATGTAACTGTCTGTAACTGTCTGCAACTGTCTGTTACTGTCTGTAACTGTATGTAACTGTCTGTAACTGTAACTGTCTGTAACTGTAACTGTCTGTAACTGTCTGTAACTGTCTGTTACTGTATGTAACTGTCTGTAACTGTCTGTAACTGTAACTGTCTGTAACTGTCTGTAACTGTATGTAACTGTCTGTAACTGTCTGTAACTGTCTGTAACTGTCTGTAACTGTATGTAACTTTCTGTAACTGTCTGTTACTGTCTGTAACTGTCTGTAACTGTCTGTTACTGTCTGTAACTGTATGTAACTGTCTGTAACTGTAACTGTCTGTAACTGTAACTGTCTGTAACTGTCTGTAACTGTCTGTTACTGTATGTAACTGTCTGTAACTGTCTGTAACTGTCTGTAACTGTAACTGTCTGTAACTGTCTGTAACTGTAACTGTCTGTTACTGTATGTAACTGTCTGTAACTGTCTGCAACTGTCTGTTACTGTCTGTAACTGTATGTAACTGTCTGTAACTGTAACTGTCTGTAACTGTAACTGTCTGTAACTGTCTGTAACTGTCTGTTACTGTATGTAACTGTCTGTAACTGTCTGTAACTGTAACTGTCTGTAACTGTCTGTAACTGTATGTAACTGTCTGTAACTGTCTGTAACTGTCTGTAACTGTCTGTAACTGTCTGTAACTGTCTGTAACTGTAACTGTCTGTTACTGTGTGTAACTGTCTGTAACTGTCTGTTACTGTCTGTAACTGTCTGTAACTGTCTGTAACTGTAACTGTCTGTTACTGTGTGTAACTGTGTGTAACTGTCTGTAACTGTCTGTTACTGTCTGTAACTGTCTGTAACTGTCTGTAACTGTAACTGTCTGTAACTGTCTGTAACTGTCTGTAACTGTCTGTATCTGTCTGTTACTGTAACTGTCTGTAACTGTAACTGTCTGTAACTGTCTGTTACTGTATGTAACTGTCTGTAACTGTCTGTAACTGTCTGTAACTGTCTGTAACTGTAACTGTCTGTAACTGTAACTGTCTGTAACTGTCTGTTACTGTATGTTACTGTCTGTAACTGTCTGTAACTGTCTGTAACTGTAACTGTCTGTAACTGTCTGTAACTGTAACTGTCTGTTACTGTATGTAACTGTCTGTAACTGTCTGCAACTGTCTGTTACTGTCTCAAACTGTATGTAACTGTCTGTAACTGTAACTGTCTGTAACTGTAACTGTCTGTAACTGTCTGTAACTGTCTGTTACTGTGTGTAACTGTCTGTAACTGTCTGTAACTGTCTGTAACTGTAACTGTCTGTTACTGTATGTAACTGTCTGTAACTGTCTGCAACTGTCTGTTACTGTCTCTAACTTTATGTAACTGTCTGTAACTGTATGTAACTGTATGTAACTGTCTGTAACTGTCTTTAACTGTCTGTTACTGTCTGTAACTGTATGTAACTGTCTGTAACTGTCTGTAACTGTAACTGTCTGTAACTGTAACTGTCTGTAACTGTCTGTAACGGTCTGTTACTGTATGTAACTGTCTGTAACTGTCTGTAACTGTAACTGTCTGTAACTGTCTGTAACTGTGTGTAACTGTCTGTAACTGTATGTAACTGTCTGTAACTGTATGTTACTGTCTGGTACTGTCTGTAACTGTACGTAACTGTCTGTAACTGTCTGTTACTGTCTGTTACTGTCTGTAACTGTATGTAACTGTCTGTAACTGTCTGTAACTGTCTGTAACTGTCTGTTACTGTCTGTAACTGTATGTAACTGTCTGTAACTGTCTGTAACTGTAACTGTCTGTAACTGTAACTGTCTGTAACTGTAACTGTCTGTAACTGTCTGTTACTGTATGTAACTGTCTGTAACTGTCTGTAACTGTCTGTTACTGTCTGTTACTGTCTGTAACTGTCTGTAACTGTCTGTAACTCTCTGTAACTGTCTGTAACTGTCTGTAACTGTCTGTAACTGTCTGTAACTGTCTGTAACTGTCTGTAACTGTCTGTTACTGTCTGTAACTGTCTCTAACTGTCTGTAACTGTAACTGTCTGTTACTGTGTGTAACTGTCTGTAACTGTCTGCAACTGTCTGTTACTGTCTGTAACTGTATGTAACTGTCTGTAACTGTCTGTAACTGTAACTGTCTGTAACTGTAATTGTCTGTAACTGTCTGTAACTGTCTGTTACTGTATGTAACTGTCTGTAACTGTCTGTAACTGTAACTGTCTGTAACTGTCTGTAACTGTAACTGTCTGTTACTGTATGTAACTGTCTGTAACTGTCTGTAACTGTAACTGTCTGTAACTGTAACTGTCTGTAACTGTCTGTAACTGTCTGTTACTGTGTGTAACTGTCTGTAACTGTCTGTAACTGTCTGTAACTGTAACTGTCTGTAACTGTCTGTAACTGTAACTGTCTGTTACTGTATGTAACTGTCTGTAACTGTCTGCAACTGTCTGTTACTGTCTCTAACTTTATGTAACTGTCTGTAACTGTATGTAACTGTCTGTAACTGTCTGTAACTGTCTGTTACTGTCTGTAACTGTATGTAACTGTCTGTAACTGTCTGTAACTGTAACTGTCTGTAACTGTAACTGTCTTTAACTGTCTGTAACTGTCTGTTACTGTATGTAACTGTCTGTAACTGTCTGTAACTGTAACTGTCTGTAACTGTCTGTAACTGTAACTGTCTGTAACTGTCTGTAACTGTCTGTTACTGTATGTAACTGTCTGTAACTGTCTGTAACTGTAACTGTCTGTAACTGTCTGTAACTGTCTGTAACTGTGTGTAACTGTCTGTAACTGTATGTAACTGTCTGTAACTGTATGTTACTGTCTGGTACTGTCTGTAACTGTATGTAACTGTCTGTAACTGTCTGTTACTGTCTGTAACTGTATGTAACTTTCTGTAACTGTCTGTTACTGTCTGTAACTGTCTGTAACTGTCTGTTACTGTCTGTAACTGTATGTAACTGTCTGTAACTGTAACTGTCTGTAACTGTAACTGTCTGTAACTGTCTGTAACTGTCTGTTACTGTATGTAACTGTCTGTAACTGTCTGTAACTGTCTGTAACTGTAACTGTCTGTTACTGTATGTAACTGTCTGTAACTGTCTGCAACTGTCTGTTACTGTCTGTAACTGTATGTAACTGTCTGTAACTGTAACTGTCTGTAACTGTAACTGTCTGTAACTGTCTGTAACTGTCTGTAACTGTAACTGTCTGTAACTGTCTGTAACTGTATGTAACTGTCTGTAACTGTCTGTAACTGTCTGTAACTGTCTGTAACTGTAACTGTCTGTTACTGTGTGTAACTGTCTGTAACTGTCTGTTACTGTCTGTAACTGTCTGTAACTGTCTGTAACTGTAACTGTCTGTAACTGTCTGTAACTGTCTGTAACTGTCTGTTACTGTATGTAACTGTCTGTTACTGTCTGTAACTGTCTGTAACTGTCTGTAACTGTCTGTAACTGTAACTGTCTGTAACTGTAACTGTCTGTAACTGTCTGTAACTCTCTGTAACTCTCTGTAACTGTCTGTAACTGTAACTGTCTGTAACTGTCTGTAACTGTCTGTAACTCTCTGTAACTCTCTGTAACTGTCTGTAACTGTAACTGTCTGTAACTGTCTGTAACTGTATGTAACTGTCTGTAACTGTCTGTAACTGTCTGTAACTGTCTGTTACTGTCTGTAACTGTCTCTAACTGTCTGTAACTGTAACTGTCTGTTACTGTGTGTAACTGTCTGTAACTGTCTGCAACTGTCTGTTACTGTCTGTAACTGTATGTAACTGTCTGTAACTGTCTGTAACTGTAACTGTCTGTAACTGTAACTGTCTGTAACTGTCTGTAACTGTCTGTAACTGTCTGTAACTGTCTATAACTGTCTGTAACTGTCTGTAACTGTCTATAATTGTAACTGTCTGTTACTGTATGTAACTGTCTGTAACTGTCTGCAACTGTCTGTTACTGTCTCTAACTGTATGTAACTGTCTGTAGCTGTCTGTAACTGTAACTGTCTGTAACTGTAACTGTTTGTAACTGTAACTGTCTGTAACTGTCTGTTACTGTATGTAACTGTCTGTAACTGTCTGTAACTGTCTGTAACTGTATGTAACTGTATGTAACTGTCTGTAACTGTCTGTAACTGTCTGTAACTGTAACTGTCTGTAACTGTCTGTAACTGTCTGTAACTGTGTGTAACTGTATGTAACTGTTTTTAACTGTATGTAACTGTCTGTAACTGTCTGTTACTGTATGTAACTGTCTGTAACTGTTTGTAACTGTATATAACTGTCTGTAACTGTCTGTTACTGTCTGTAACTGTATGTAACTGTCTGTAACTGTCTGTAACTGTAACTGTCTGTAACTGTAACTGTAACTGTCTGTAACTGTCTGTTACTGTATGTAACTGTCTGTAACTGTCTGTAACTGTAACTGTCTGTAACTGTCTGTAACTGTAACTGTCTGTTACTGTATGTAACTGTCTGTAACTGTCTGTAACTGTAACTGTCTGTAACTGTCTGTAACTGTAACTGTCTGTAACTGTCTGTAACTGTCTGTAACTGTCTGTTACTGCATGTAACTGTCTGTAACTGTCTGTAACTGTAACTGTCTGTAACTGTCTGTAACTGTCTGCAACTGTCTGCAACTGTCTGTAACTGTCTGTAACTGTCTGTAACTGTCTGTAACTGTCTGTTACTGTCTGTAACTGTCTGTAACTGTCTGTAACTGTCTGTAACTGTCTGTAACTGTCTGTAACTGTCTGTTACTGTCTGTAACTGTCTGTAACTGTAACTGTCTGTTACTGTGTGTAACTGTCTGTAACTGTCTGTTACTGTCTGTAACTGTCTGTAACTGTCTGTAACTGTCTGTTACTGTGTGTAACTGTCTGTAACTGTCTGCAACTGTCTGTAACTGTCTGTAACTGTAACTGTAACTGTCTGTAACTGTAACTGTCTGTAACTGTCTGTTACTGTATGTAACTGTCTGTAACTGTCTGTAACTGTAACTGTCTGTAACTGTCTGTAACTGTCTGTAACTGTCTGTATCTGTCTGTTACTGTAACTGTCTGTAACTGTAACTGTCTGTAACTGTCTGTTACTGTATGTAACTGTCTGTAACTGTCTGTAACTGTCTGTAACTGTAACTGTCTGTAACTGTAACTGTCTGTAACTGTCTGTTACTGTATGTAACTGTCTGTAACTGTCTGTAACTGTCTGTAACTGTAACTGTCTGTTACTGTCTGTAACTCTAACTGTCTGTTACTGTATGTAACTGTCTGTAACTGTCTGCAACTGTAACTGTCTGTAACTGTAACTGTCTGTAACTGTCTGTAACTGTCTGTTACTGTGTGTAACTGTCTGTAACTGTCTGTAACTGTCTGTAACTGTAACTGTCTGTAACTGTCTGTAACTGTAACTGTCTGTTACTGTATGTAACTGTCTGTAACTGTCTGCAACTGTCTGTTACTGTCTCTAACTTTATGTAACTGTCTGTAACTGTATGTAACTGTATGTAACTGTCTGTAACTGTCTGTAACTGTCTGTTACTGTCTGTAACTGTATGTAACTGTCTGTAACTGTCTGTAACTGTAACTGTCTGTAACTGTAACTGTCTGTAACTGTCTGTAACTGTCTGTTACTCTATGTAACTATCTTTAACTGTCTGTAACTGTCTGTAACTGTCTGTAACTGTGTGTAACTGTCTGTAACTGTATGTAACTGTCTGTAACTGTATGTTACTGTCTGGTACTGTCTGTAACTGTACGTAACTGTCTGTAACTGTCTGTTACTGTCTGTTACTGTCTGTAACTGTATGTAACTGTCTGTAACTGTCTGTTACTGTCTGTAACTGTCTGTTACTGTCTGTAACTGTATGTAACTGTCTGTAACTGTCTGTAACTGTAACTGTCTGTAACTGTAACTGTCTGTAACTGTAACTGTCTGTAACTGTCTGTTACTGTATGTAACTGTCTGTTACTGTCTGTAACTGTCTGTAACTGTCTGTAACTCTCTGTAACTGTCTGTAACTGTAACTGTCTGTAACTGTCTGTAACTGTCTGTAACTGTCTGTAACTGTCTGTTACTGTCTGTAACTGTCTCTAACTGTCTGTAACTGTAACTGTCTGTTACTGTGTGTAACTGTCTGTAACTGTCTGCAACTGTCTGTTACTGTCTGTAACTGTATGTAACTGTCTGTAACTGTCTGTAACTGTAACTGTCTGTAACTGTAATTGTCTGTAACTGTCTGTAACTGTCTGTTACTGTATGTAACTGTCTGTAACTGTCTGTAACTGTCTGTAACTGTAACTGTCTGTAACTGTCTGTAACTGTAACTGTCTGTTACTGTATGTAACTGTCTGTAACTGTCTGTAACTGTAACTGTCTGTAACTGTAACTGTCTGTAACTGTCTGTAACTGTAACTGTCTGTAACTGTCTGTAACTGTCTGTTACTGTATGTAACTGTCTGTAACTGTAACTGTCTGTAACTGTCTGTAACTGTCTGTAACTGTGTGTAACTGTCTGTAACTGTATGTAACTGTCTGTAACTGTATGTTACTGTCTGGTACTGTCTGTAACTGTATGTAACTGTCTGTAACTGTCTGTTACTGTCTGTAACTGTATGTAACTTTCTGTAACTGTCTGTTACTGTCTGTAACTGTCTGTAACTGTCTGTTACTGTCTGTAACTGTATGTAACTGTCTGTAACTGTAACTGTCTGTAACTGTAACTGTCTGTAACTGTCTGTAACTGTCTGTTACTGTATGTAACTGTCTGTAACTGTCTGTAACTGTCTGTAACTGTAACTGTCTGTAACTGTCTGTAACTGTAACTGTCTGTTACTGTATGTAACTGTCTGTAACTGTCTGCAACTGTCTGTTACTGTCTGTAACTGTATGTAACTGTCTGTAACTGTAACTGTCTGTAACTGTAACTGTCTGTAACTGTCTGTAACTGTCTGTTACTGTATGTAACTGTCTGTAACTGTCTGTAACTGTAACTGTCTGTAACTGTCTGTAACTGTATGTAACTGTCTGTAACTGTCTGTAACTGTCTGTAACTGTCTGTAACTGTCTGTAACTGTAACTGTCTGTTACTGTGTGTAACTGTCTGTAACTGTCTGTTACTGTCTGTAACTGTCTGTAACTGTATGTAACTGTAACTGTCTGTTACTGTGTGTAACTGTGTGTAACTGTCTGTAACTGTCTGTTACTGTCTGTAACTGTCTGTAACTGTCTGTAACTGTAACTGTCTGTAACTGTCTGTAACTGTCTGTAACTGTCTGTAACTGTCTGTAACTGTAACTGTCTGTAACTGTAACTGTCTGTAACTGTCTGTAACTGTCTGTAACTCTCTGTAACTCTCTGTAACTGTCTGTAACTGTAACTGTCTGTAACTGTCTGTAACTGTATGTAACTGTCTGTAACTGTCTGTAACTGTCTGTAACTGTCTGTTACTGTCTGTAACTGTCTCTAACTGTCTGTAACTGTAACTGTCTGTTACTGTGTGTAACTGTCTGTAACTGTCTGCAACTGTCTGTTACTGTCTGTAACTGTATGTAACTGTCTGTAACTGTCTGTAACTGTCTGTAACTGTAACTGTCTGTAACTGTAACTGTCTGTAACTGTCTGTAACTGTCTGTAACTGTCTGTAACTGTCTATAACTGTCTGTAACTGTCTGTAACTGTCTATAATTGTAACTGTCTGTTACTGTATGTAACTGTCTGTAACTGTCTGCAACTGTCTGTTACTGTCTCTAACTGTATGTAACTGTCTGTAGCTGTCTGTAACTGTAACTGTCTGTAACTGTAACTGTTTGTAACTGTAACTGTCTGTAACTGTCTGTTACTGTATGTAACTGTCTGTAACTGTCTGTAACTGTCTGTAACTGTATGTAACTGTATGTAACTGTCTGTAACTGTCTGTAACTGTCTGTAACTGTAACTGTCTGTAACTGTCTGTAACTGTCTGTAACTGTGTGTAACTGTATGTAACTGTTTTTAACTGTATGTAACTGTCTGTAACTGTCTGTTACTGTATGTAACTGTCTGTAACTGTTTGTAACTGTATATAACTGTCTGTAACTGTCTGTTACTGTCTGTAACTGTATGTAACTGTCTGTAACTGTCTGTAACTGTAACTGTCTGTAACTGTAACTGTAACTGTCTGTAACTGTCTGTTACTGTATGTAACTGTCTGTAACTGTCTGTAACTGTAACTGTCTGTAACTGTCTGTAACTGTAACTGTCTGTTACTGTATGTAACTGTCTGTAACTGTCTGTAACTGTAACTGTCTGTAACTGTCTGTAACTGTAACTGTCTGTAACTGTCTGTAACTGTCTGTAACTGTCTGTTACTGTATGTAACTGTCTGTAACTGTCTGTAACTGTAACTGTCTGTAACTGTCTGTAACTGTCTGCAACTGTCTGCAACTGTCTGTAACTGTCTGTAACTGTCTGTAACTGTCTGTAACTGTCTGTAACTGTCTGTAACTGTCTGTAACTGTCTGTAACTGTCTGTTACTGTCTGTAACTGTCTGTAACTGTAACTGTCTGTTACTGTGTGTAACTGTCTGTAACTGTCTGTTACTGTCTGTAACTGTCTGTAACTGTCTGTAACTGTCTGTTACTGTGTGTAACTGTCTGTAACTGTCTGCAACTGTCTGTAACTGTCTGTAACTGTAACTGTAACTGTCTGTAACTGTAACTGTCTGTAACTGTCTGTTACTGTATGTAACTGTCTGTAACTGTCTGTAACTGTAACTGTCTGTAACTGTCTGTAACTGTCTGTAACTGTCTGTATCTGTCTGTTACTGTAACTGTCTGTAACTGTAACTGTCTGTAACTGT
Source organism: Eucyclogobius newberryi (assembly GCF_026437365.1). Classification (NCBI taxonomy): domain Eukaryota; kingdom Metazoa; phylum Chordata; class Actinopteri; order Gobiiformes; family Gobiidae; genus Eucyclogobius; species Eucyclogobius newberryi. The sequence goes on along the minus strand of NW_027315912.1, from coordinate 329,473 downwards.
CTGTTACTGTATGTAACTGTCTGTAACTGTCTGTAACTGTCTGTAACTGTAACTGTCTGTAACTGTAACTGTCTGTAACTGTCTGTTACTGTATGTAACTGTCTGTAACTGTCTGTAACTGTCTGTAACTGTAACTGTCTGTAACTGTCTGTAACTGTAACTGTCTGTTACTGTATGTAACTGTCTGTAACTGTCTGCAACTGTCTGTTACTGTCTCAAACTGTATGTAACTGTCTGTAACTGTAACTGTCTGTAACTGTAACTGTCTGTAACTGTCTGTAACTGTCTGTTACTGTGTGTAACTGTCTGTAACTGTCTGTAACTGTCTGTAACTGTAACTGTCTGTAACTGTCTGTAACTGTAACTGTCTGTTACTGTATGTAACTGTCTGTAACTGTCTGCAACTGTCTGTTACTGTCTCTAACTTTATGTAACTGTCTGTAACTGTATGTAACTGTATGTAACTGTCTGTAACTGTCTGTAACTGTCTGTTACTGTCTGTAACTGTATGTAACTGTCTGTAACTGTCTGTAACTGTAACTGTCTGTAACTGTAACTGTCTGTAACTGTCTGTAACTGTCTGTTACTGTATGTAACTATCTTTAACTGTCTGTAACTGTCTGTAACTGTCTGTAACTGTGTGTAACTGTCTGTAACTGTATGTAACTGTCTGTAACTGTATGTTACTGTCTGGTACTGTCTGTAACTGTACGTAACTGTCTGTAACTGTCTGTTACTGTCTGTTACTGTCTGTAACTGTATGTAACTGTCTGTAACTGTCTGTTACTGTCTGTAACTGTCTGTTACTGTCTGTAACTGTATGTAACTGTCTGTAACTGTCTGTAACTGTAACTGTCTGTAACTGTAACTGTCTGTAACTGTAACTGTCTGTAACTGTCTGTTACTGTATGTAACTGTCTGTTACTGTCTGTAACTGTCTGTAACTGTCTGTAACTCTCTGTAACTGTCTGTAACTGTAACTGTCTGTAACTGTCTGTAACTGTCTGTAACTGTCTGTAACTGTCTGTAACTGTCTGTAACTGTCTGTTACTGTCTGTAACTGTCTCTAACTGTCTGTAACTGTAACTGTCTGTTACTGTGTGTAACTGTCTGTAACTGTCTGCAACTGTCTGTTACTGTCTGTAACTGTATGTAACTGTCTGTAACTGTCTGTAACTGTAACTGTCTGTAACTGTAATTGTCTGTAACTGTCTGTAACTGTCTGTTACTGTATGTAACTGTCTGTAACTGTCTGTAACTGTCTGTAACTGTAACTGTCTGTAACTGTCTGTAACTGTAACTGTCTGTTACTGTATGTAACTGTCTGTAACTGTCTGTAACTGTAACTGTCTGTAACTGTAACTGTCTGTAACTGTCTGTAACTGTCTGTTACTGTGTGTAACTGTCTGTAACTGTCTGTAACTGTCTGTAACTGTAACTGTCTGTAACTGTCTGTAACTGTAACTGTCTGTTACTGTATGTAAGTGTCTGTAACTGTCTGCAACTGTCTGTTACTGTCTCTAACTTTATGTAACTGTCTGTAACTGTATGTAACTGTCTGTAACTGTCTGTAACTGTCTGTTACTGTCTGTAACTGTATGTAACTGTCTGTAACTGTCTGTAACTGTAACTGTCTGTAACTGTAACTGTCTGTAACTGTAACTGTCTGTAACTGTCTGTAACTGTCTGTTACTGTATGTAACTGTCTGTAACTGTCTGTAACTGTAACTGTCTGTAACTGTCTGTAACTGTAACTGTCTGTAACTGTCTGTAACTGTCTGTTACTGTATGTAACTGTCTGTAACTGTCTGTAACTGTCTGTAACTGTAACTGTCCGTAACTGTCTGTAACTGTCTGTAACTGTGTGTAACTGTCTGTAACTGTATGTAACTGTCTGTAACTGTATGTTACTGTCTGGTACTGTCTGTAACTGTACGTAACTGTCTGTAACTGTCTGTTACTGTCTGTAACTGTATGTAACTGTCTGTAACTGTCTGTTACTGTCTGTAACTGTCTGTAACTGTCTGTTACTGTCTGTAACTGTATGTAACTGTCTGTAACTGTAACTGTCTGTAACTGTAACTGTCTGTAACTGTCTGTAACTGTCTGTTACTGTATGTAACTGTCTGTAACTGTCTGTAACTGTCTGTAACTGTAACTGTCTGTAACTGTCTGTAACTGTAACTGTCTGCAACTGTCTGTAACTGTCTGTAACTGTCTGTAACTGTCTGTATCTGTCTGTTACTGTAACTGTCTGTAACTGTCTGTAACTGTCTGTTACTGTATGTAACTGTCTGTAACTGTCTGTAACTGTCTGTAACTGTAACTGTCTGTAACTGTAACTGTCTGTAACTGTCTGTAACTGTAACTGTCTGTAACTGTCTGTAACTGTCTGTATCTGTCTGTTACTGTAACTGTCTGTAACTGTAACTGTCTTTAACTGTCTGTTACTGTATGTAACTGTCTGTAACTGTCTGTAACTGTCTGTAACTGTAACTGTCTGTAACTGTAACTGTCTGTAACTGTCTGTTACTGTATGTAACTGTCTGTAACTGTCTGTAACTGTCTGTAACTGTAACTGTCTGTAACTGTCTGTAACTGTAACTGTCTGTTACTGTATGTAACTGTCTGTAACTGTCTGCAACTGTCTGTTACTGTCTCAAACTGTATGTAACTGTCTGTAACTGTAACTGTCTGTAACTGTAACTGTCTGTAACTGTATGTAACTGTCTGTTACTGTGTGTAACTGTCTGTAACTGTCTGTAACTGTCTGTAACTGTAACTGTCTGCAACTGTCTGTTACTGTCTCTAACTTTATGTAACTGTCTGTAACTGTATGTAACTGTATGTAACTGTCTGTAACTGTCTGTAACTGTCTGTTACTGTCTGTAACTGTATGTAACTGTCTGTAACTGTCTGTAACTGTAACTGTCTGTAACTGTAACTGTCTGTAACTGTCTGTAACTGTCTGTTACTGTATGTAACTATCTGTAACTGTCTGTAACTGTAACTGTCTGTAACTGTCTGTAACTGTCTGTAACTGTGTGTAACTGTCTGTAACTGTATGTAACTGTCTGTAACTGTATGTTACTGTCTGGTACTGTCTGTAACTGTACGTAACTGTCTGTAACTGTCTGTTACTGTCTGTTACTGTCTGTAACTGTATGTAACTGTCTGTAACTGTCTGTTACTGTCTGTAACTGTCTGTTACTGTCTGTAACTGTATGTAACTGTCTGTAACTGTCTGTAACTGTAACTGTCTGTAACTGTAACTGTCTGTAACTGTAACTGTCTGTAACTGTCTGTTACTGTATGTAACTGTCTGTAACTGTCTGTAACTGTCTGTTACTGTCTGTAACTGTCTGTAACTGTCTGTAACTCTCTGTAACTGTCTGTAACTGTAACTGTCTGTAACTGTCTGTAACTGTCTGTAACTGTCTGTAACTGTCTGTTACTGTCTGTAACTGTCTCTAACTGTCTGTAACTGTAACTGTCTGTTACTGTGTGTAACTGTCTGTAACTGTCTGCAACTGTCTGTTACTGTCTCTAACTTTATGTAACTGTCTGTAACTGTATGTAACTGTCTGTAACTGTCTGTAACTGTCTGTTACTGTCTGTAACTGTATGTAACTGTCTGTAACTGTCTGTAACTGTAACTGTCTGTAACTGTAACTGTCTGTAACTGTAACTGTCTGTAACTGTCTGTAACTGTCTGTTACTGTATGTAACTGTCTGTAACTGTCTGTAACTGTAACTGTCTGTAACTGTCTGTAACTGTAACTGTCTGTAACTGTCTGTAACTGTCTGTTACTGTATGTAACTGTCTGTAACTGTCTGTAACTGTCTGTAACTGTAACTGTCCGTAACTGTCTGTAACTGTCTGTAACTGTGTGTAACTGTCTGTAACTGTATGTAACTGTCTGTAACTGTATGTTACTGTCTGGTACTGTCTGTAACTGTACGTAACTGTCTGTAACTGTCTGTTACTGTCTGTAACTGTATGTAACTGTCTGTAACTGTCTGTTACTGTCTGTAACTGTCTGTAACTGTCTGTTACTGTCTGTAACTGTATGTAACTGTCTGTAACTGTAACTGTCTGTAACTGTAACTGTCTGTAACTGTCTGTAACTGTCTGTTACTGTATGTAACTGTCTGTAACTGTCTGTAACTGTCTGTAACTGTAACTGTCTGTAACTGTCTGTAACTGTAACTGTCTGCAACTGTCTGTAACTGTCTGTAACTGTCTGTATCTGTCTGTTACTGTAACTGTCTGTAACTGTCTGTAACTGTCTGTTACTGTATGTAACTGTCTGTAACTGTCTGTAACTGTCTGTAACTGTAACTGTCTGTAACTGTAACTGTCTGTAACTGTCTGTAACTGTAACTGTCTGTAACTGTCTGTAACTGTCTGTATCTGTCTGTTACTGTAACTGTCTGTAACTGTAACTGTCTTTAACTGTCTGTTACTGTATGTAACTGTCTGTAACTGTCTGTAACTGTCTGTAACTGTAACTGTCTGTAACTGTAACTGTCTGTAACTGTCTGTTACTGTATGTAACTGTCTGTAACTGTCTGTAACTGTCTGTAACTGTCTGTAACTGTCTGTAACTGTAACTGTCTGTAACTGTCTGTAACTGTAACTGTCTGTTACTGTATGTAACTGTCTGTAACTGTCTGCAACTGTCTGTTACTGTCTCAAACTGTATGTAACTGTCTGTAACTGTAACTGTCTGTAACTGTAACTGTCTGTAACTGTATGTAACTGTCTGTTACTGTGTGTAACTGTCTGTAACTGTCTGTAACTGTCTGTAACTGTAACTGTCTGCAACTGTCTGTTACTGTCTCTAACTTTATGTAACTGTCTGTAACTGTATGTAACTGTATGTAACTGTCTGTAACTGTCTGTAACTGTCTGTTACTGTCTGTAACTGTATGTAACTGTCTGTAACTGTCTGTAACTGTAACTGTCTGTAACTGTAACTGTCTGTAACTGTCTGTAACTGTCTGTTACTGTATGTAACTATCTGTAACTGTCTGTAACTGTAACTGTCTGTAACTGTCTGTAACTGTCTGTAACTGTGTGTAACTGTCTGTAACTGTATGTAACTGTCTGTAACTGTATGTTACTGTCTGGTACTGTCTGTAACTGTACGTAACTGTCTGTAACTGTCTGTTACTGTCTGTTACTGTCTGTAACTGTATGTAACTGTCTGTAACTGTCTGTTACTGTCTGTAACTGTCTGTTACTGTCTGTAACTGTATGTAACTGTCTGTAACTGTCTGTAACTGTAACTGTCTGTAACTGTAACTGTCTGTAACTGTAACTGTCTGTAACTGTCTGTTACTGTATGTAACTGTCTGTAACTGTCTGTAACTGTCTGTTACTGTCTGTAACTGTCTGTAACTGTCTGTAACTCTCTGTAACTGTCTGTAACTGTAACTGTCTGTAACTGTCTGTAACTGTCTGTAACTGTCTGTAACTGTCTGTTACTGTCTGTAACTGTCTCTAACTGTCTGTAACTGTAACTGTCTGTTACTGTGTGTAACTGTCTGTAACTGTCTGCAACTGTCTGTTACTGTCTGTAACTGTATGTAACTGTCTGTAACTGTCTGTAACTGTAACTGTCTGTAACTGTAATTGTCTGTAACTGTCTGTAACTGTCTGTTACTGTATGTAACTGTCTGTAACTGTCTGTAACTGTCTGTAACTGTAACTGTCTGTAACTGTCTGTAACTGTAACTGTCTGTTACTGTATGTAACTGTCTGTAACTGTCTGTAACTGTAACTGTCTGTAACTGTCTGTAACTGTCTGTTACTGTGTGTAACTGTCTGTAACTGTCTGTAACTGTCTGTAACTGTAACTGTCTGTAACTGTCTGTAACTGTAACTGTCTGTTACTGTATGTAACTGTCTGTAACTGTCTGCAACTGTCTGTTACTGTCTCTAACTTTATGTAACTGTCTGTAACTGTATGTAACTGTCTGTAACTGTCTGTAACTGTCTGTTACTGTCTGTAACTGTATGTAACTGTCTGTAACTGTCTGTAACTGTCTGTAACTGTAACTGTCTGTAACTGTCTGTAACTGTCTGTTACTGTATGTAACTGTCTGTAACTGTCTGTAACTGTAACTGTCTGTAACTGTCTGTAACTGTAACTGTCTGTAACTGTCTGTAACTGTCTGTTACTGTATGTAACTGTCTGTAACTGTCTGTAACTGTAACTGTCTGTAACTGTCTGTAACTGTCTGTAACTGTGTGTAACTGTCTGTAACTGTATGTAACTGTCTGTAACTGTATGTTACTGTCTGGTACTGTCTGTAACTGTACGTAACTGTCTGTAACTGTCTGTTACTGTCTGTAACTGTATGTAACTGTCTGTAACTGTCTGTTACTGTCTGTAACTGTCTGTAACTGTCTGTTACTGTCTGTAACTGTATGTAACTGTCTGTAACTGTAACAGTCTGTAACTGTAACTGTCTGTAACTGTCTGTAACTGTCTGTTACTGTATGTAACTGTCTGTAACTGTCTGTAACTGTAACTGTCTGTAACTGTCTGTAACTGTAACTGTCTGTAACTGTCTGTAACTGTCTGTAACTGTCTGTATCTGTCTGTTACTGTAACTGTCTGTAACTGTAACTGTCTGTAACTGTCTGTTACTGTATGTAACTGTCTGTAACTGTCTGTAACTGTCTGTAACTGTAACTGTCTGTAACTGTAACTGTCTGTAACTGTCTGTAACTGTAACTGTCTGTAACTGTCTGTAACTGTCTGTAACTGTCTGTATCTGTCTGTTACTGTAACTCTCTGTAACTGTAACTGTCTGTAACTGTCTGTTACTGTATGTAACTGTCTGTAACTGTCTGTAACTGTCTGTAACTGTAACTGTCTGTAACTGTAACTGTCTGTAACTGTCTGTTACTGTATGTAACTGTCTGTAACTGTCTGTAACTGTCTGTAACTGTAACTGTCTGTAACTGTCTGTAACTGTAACTGTCTGTTACTGTATGTAACTGTCTGTAACTGTCTGCAACTGTCTGTTACTGTATGTAACTGTCTGTAACTGTCTGTAACTGTAACTGTCTGTAACTGTCTGTAACTGTAACTGTCTGTTACTGTATGTAACTGTCTGTAACTGTCTGTAACTGTAACTGTCTGTAACTGTAACTGTCTGTAACTGTCTGTAACTGTCTGTTACTGTGTGTAACTGTCTGTAACTGTCTGCAACTGTCTGTTACTGTCTGTAACTGTATGTAACTGTCTGTAACTGTCTGTAACTGTAACTGTCTGTAACTGTAATTGTCTGTAACTGTCTGTAACTGTCTGTTACTGTATGTAACTGTCTGTAACTGTCTGTAACTGTAACTGTCTGTAACTGTCTGTAACTGTAACTGTCTGTTACTGTATGTAACTGTCTGTAACTGTCTGTAACTGTAACTGTCTGTAACTGTAACTGTCTGTAACTGTCTGTAACTGTCTGTTACTGTGTGTAACTGTCTGTAACTGTCTGTAACTGTCTGTAACTGTAACTGTCTGTAACTGTCTGTAACTGTAACTGTCTGTTACTGTATGTAACTGTCTGTAACTGTCTGCAACTGTCTGTTACTGTCTCTAACTTTATGTAACTGTCTGTAACTGTATGTAACTGTCTGTAACTGTCTGTAACTGTCTGTTACTGTCTGTAACTGTATGTAACTGTCTGTAACTGTCTGTAACTGTAACTGTCTGTAACTGTAACTGTCTTTAACTGTCTGTAACTGTCTGTTACTGTATGTAACTGTCTGTAACTGTCTGTAACTGTAACTGTCTGTAACTGTCTGTAACTGTAACTGTCTGTAACTGTCTGTAACTGTCTGTTACTGTATGTAACTGTCTGTAACTGTCTGTAACTGTAACTGTCTGTAACTGTCTGTAACTGTCTGTAACTGTGTGTAACTGTCTGTAACTGTATGTAACTGTCTGTAACTGTATGTTACTGTCTGGTACTGTCTGTAACTGTATGTAACTGTCTGTAACTGTCTGTTACTGTCTGTAACTGTATGTAACTTTCTGTAACTGTCTGTTACTGTCTGTAACTGTCTGTAACTGTCTGTTACTGTCTGTAACTGTATGTAACTGTCTGTAACTGTAACTGTCTGTAACTGTAACTGTCTGTAACTGTCTGTAACTGTCTGTTACTGTATGTAACTGTCTGTAACTGTCTGTAACTGTCTGTAACTGTAACTGTCTGTTACTGTATGTAACTGTCTGTAACTGTCTGCAACTGTCTGTTACTGTCTGTAACTGTATGTAACTGTCTGTAACTGTAACTGTCTGTAACTGTAACTGTCTGTAACTGTCTGTAACTGTCTGTAACTGTAACTGTCTGTAACTGTCTGTAACTGTATGTAACTGTCTGTAACTGTCTGTAACTGTCTGTAACTGTCTGTAACTGTAACTGTCTGTTACTGTGTGTAACTGTCTGTAACTGTCTGTTACTGTCTGTAACTGTCTGTAACTGTCTGTAACTGTAACTGTCTGTAACTGTCTGTAACTGTCTGTAACTGTCTGTTACTGTATGTAACTGTCTGTTACTGTCTGTAACTGTCTGTAACTGTCTGTAACTGTCTGTAACTGTAACTGTCTGTAACTGTAACTGTCTGTAACTGTCTGTAACTCTCTGTAACTCTCTGTAACTGTCTGTAACTGTAACTGTCTGTAACTGTCTGTAACTGTCTGTAACTCTCTGTAACTCTCTGTAACTGTCTGTAACTGTAACTGTCTGTAACTGTCTGTAACTGTATGTAACTGTCTGTAACTGTCTGTAACTGTCTGTAACTGTCTGTTACTGTCTGTAACTGTCTCTAACTGTCTGTAACTGTAACTGTCTGTTACTGTGTGTAACTGTCTGTAACTGTCTGCAACTGTCTGTTACTGTCTGTAACTGTATGTAACTGTCTGTAACTGTCTGTAACTGTAACTGTCTGTAACTGTAACTGTCTGTAACTGTCTGTAACTGTCTGTAACTGTCTGTAACTGTCTATAACTGTCTGTAACTGTCTGTAACTGTCTATAATTGTAACTGTCTGTTACTGTATGTAACTGTCTGTAACTGTCTGCAACTGTCTGTTACTGTCTCTAACTGTATGTAACTGTCTGTAGCTGTCTGTAACTGTAACTGTCTGTAACTGTAACTGTTTGTAACTGTAACTGTCTGTAACTGTCTGTTACTGTATGTAACTGTCTGTAACTGTCTGTAACTGTCTGTAACTGTATGTAACTGTATGTAACTGTCTGTAACTGTCTGTAACTGTCTGTAACTGTAACTGTCTGTAACTGTCTGTAACTGTCTGTAACTGTGTGTAACTGTATGTAACTGTTTTTAACTGTATGTAACTGTCTGTAACTGTCTGTTACTGTATGTAACTGTCTGTAACTGTTTGTAACTGTATATAACTGTCTGTAACTGTCTGTTACTGTCTGTAACTGTATGTAACTGTCTGTAACTGTCTGTAACTGTAACTGTCTGTAACTGTAACTGTAACTGTCTGTAACTGTCTGTTACTGTATGTAACTGTCTGTAACTGTCTGTAACTGTAACTGTCTGTAACTGTCTGTAACTGTAACTGTCTGTTACTGTATGTAACTGTCTGTAACTGTCTGTAACTGTAACTGTCTGTAACTGTCTGTAACTGTAACTGTCTGTAACTGTCTGTAACTGTCTGTAACTGTCTGTTACTGCATGTAACTGTCTGTAACTGTCTGTAACTGTAACTGTCTGTAACTGTCTGTAACTGTCTGCAACTGTCTGCAACTGTCTGTAACTGTCTGTAACTGTCTGTAACTGTCTGTAACTGTCTGTTACTGTCTGTAACTGTCTGTAACTGTCTGTAACTGTCTGTAACTGTCTGTAACTGTCTGTAACTGTCTGTTACTGTCTGTAACTGTCTGTAACTGTAACTGTCTGTTACTGTGTGTAACTGTCTGTAACTGTCTGTTACTGTCTGTAACTGTCTGTAACTGTCTGTAACTGTCTGTTACTGTGTGTAACTGTCTGTAACTGTCTGCAACTGTCTGTAACTGTCTGTAACTGTAACTGTAACTGTCTGTAACTGTAACTGTCTGTAACTGTCTGTTACTGTATGTAACTGTCTGTAACTGTCTGTAACTGTAACTGTCTGTAACTGTCTGTAACTGTCTGTAACTGTCTGTATCTGTCTGTTACTGTAACTGTCTGTAACTGTAACTGTCTGTAACTGTCTGTTACTGTATGTAACTGTCTGTAACTGTCTGTAACTGTCTGTAACTGTAACTGTCTGTAACTGTAACTGTCTGTAACTGTCTGTTACTGTATGTAACTGTCTGTAACTGTCTGTAACTGTCTGTAACTGTAACTGTCTGTTACTGTCTGTAACTCTAACTGTCTGTTACTGTATGTAACTGTCTGTAACTGTCTGCAACTGTCTGTTACTGTCTCAAACTGTATGTAACTGTCTGTAACTGTAACTGTCTGTAACTGTAACTGTCTGTAACTGTCTGTAACTGTCTGTTACTGTGTGTAACTGTCTGTAACTGTCTGTAACTGTCTGTAACTGTAACTGTCTGTAACTGTCTGTAACTGTAACTGTCTGTTACTGTATGTAACTGTCTGTAACTGTCTGCAACTGTCTGTTACTGTCTCTAACTTTATGTAACTGTCTGTAACTGTATGTAACTGTATGTAACTGTCTGTAACTGTCTGTAACTGTCTGTTACTGTCTGTAACTGTATGTAACTGTCTGTAACTGTCTGTAACTGTAACTGTCTGTAACTGTAACTGTCTGTAACTGTCTGTAACTGTCTGTTACTCTATGTAACTATCTTTAACTGTCTGTAACTGTCTGTAACTGTCTGTAACTGTGTGTAACTGTCTGTAACTGTATGTAACTGTCTGTAACTGTATGTTACTGTCTGGTACTGTCTGTAACTGTACGTAACTGTCTGTAACTGTCTGTTACTGTCTGTTACTGTCTGTAACTGTATGTAACTGTCTGTAACTGTCTGTTACTGTCTGTAACTGTCTGTTACTGTCTGTAACTGTATGTAACTGTCTGTAACTGTCTGTAACTGTAACTGTCTGTAACTGTAACTGTCTGTAACTGTAACTGTCTGTAACTGTCTGTTACTGTATGTAACTGTCTGTTACTGTCTGTAACTGTCTGTAACTGTCTGTAACTCTCTGTAACTGTCTGTAACTGTAACTGTCTGTAACTGTCTGTAACTGTCTGTAACTGTCTGTAACTGTCTGTTACTGTCTGTAACTGTCTCTAACTGTCTGTAACTGTAACTGTCTGTTACTGTGTGTAACTGTCTGTAACTGTCTGCAACTGTCTGTTACTGTCTGTAACTGTATGTAACTGTCTGTAACTGTCTGTAACTGTAACTGTCTGTAACTGTAATTGTCTGTAACTGTCTGTAACTGTCTGTTACTGTATGTAACTGTCTGTAACTGTCTGTAACTGTCTGTAACTGTAACTGTCTGTAACTGTCTGTAACTGTAACTGTCTGTTACTGTATGTAACTGTCTGTAACTGTCTGTAACTGTAACTGTCTGTAACTGTAACTGTCTGTAACTGTCTGTAACTGTAACTGTCTGTAACTGTCTGTAACTGTCTGTTACTGTATGTAACTGTCTGTAACTGTAACTGTCTGTAACTGTCTGTAACTGTCTGTAACTGTGTGTAACTGTCTGTAACTGTATGTAACTGTCTGTAACTGTATGTTACTGTCTGGTACTGTCTGTAACTGTATGTAACTGTCTGTAACTGTCTGTTACTGTCTGTAACTGTATGTAACTTTCTGTAACTGTCTGTTACTGTCTGTAACTGTCTGTAACTGTCTGTTACTGTCTGTAACTGTATGTAACTGTCTGTAACTGTAACTGTCTGTAACTGTAACTGTCTGTAACTGTCTGTAACTGTCTGTTACTGTATGTAACTGTCTGTAACTGTCTGTAACTGTCTGTAACTGTAACTGTCTGTAACTGTCTGTAACTGTAACTGTCTGTTACTGTATGTAACTGTCTGTAACTGTCTGCAACTGTCTGTTACTGTCTGTAACTGTATGTAACTGTCTGTAACTGTAACTGTCTGTAACTGTAACTGTCTGTAACTGTCTGTAACTGTCTGTTACTGTATGTAACTGTCTGTAACTGTCTGTAACTGTAACTGTCTGTAACTGTCTGTAACTGTATGTAACTGTCTGTAACTGTCTGTAACTGTCTGTAACTGTCTGTAACTGTCTGTAACTGTAACTGTCTGTTACTGTGTGTAACTGTCTGTAACTGTCTGTTACTGTCTGTAACTGTCTGTAACTGTATGTAACTGTAACTGTCTGTTACTGTGTGTAACTGTGTGTAACTGTCTGTAACTGTCTGTTACTGTCTGTAACTGTCTGTAACTGTCTGTAACTGTAACTGTCTGTAACTGTCTGTAACTGTCTGTAACTGTCTGTAACTGTCTGTAACTGTAACTGTCTGTAACTGTAACTGTCTGTAACTGTCTGTAACTGTCTGTAACTCTCTGTAACTCTCTGTAACTGTCTGTAACTGTAACTGTCTGTAACTGTCTGTAACTGTATGTAACTGTCTGTAACTGTCTGTAACTGTCTGTAACTGTCTGTTACTGTCTGTAACTGTCTCTAACTGTCTGTAACTGTAACTGTCTGTTACTGTGTGTAACTGTCTGTAACTGTCTGCAACTGTCTGTTACTGTCTGTAACTGTATGTAACTGTCTGTAACTGTCTGTAACTGTCTGTAACTGTAACTGTCTGTAACTGTAACTGTCTGTAACTGTCTGTAACTGTCTGTAACTGTCTGTAACTGTCTATAACTGTCTGTAACTGTCTGTAACTGTCTATAATTGTAACTGTCTGTTACTGTATGTAACTGTCTGTAACTGTCTGCAACTGTCTGTTACTGTCTCTAACTGTATGTAACTGTCTGTAGCTGTCTGTAACTGTAACTGTCTGTAACTGTAACTGTTTGTAACTGTAACTGTCTGTAACTGTCTGTTACTGTATGTAACTGTCTGTAACTGTCTGTAACTGTCTGTAACTGTATGTAACTGTATGTAACTGTCTGTAACTGTCTGTAACTGTCTGTAACTGTAACTGTCTGTAACTGTCTGTAACTGTCTGTAACTGTGTGTAACTGTATGTAACTGTTTTTAACTGTATGTAACTGTCTGTAACTGTCTGTTACTGTATGTAACTGTCTGTAACTGTTTGTAACTGTATATAACTGTCTGTAACTGTCTGTTACTGTCTGTAACTGTATGTAACTGTCTGTAACTGTCTGTAACTGTAACTGTCTGTAACTGTAACTGTAACTGTCTGTAACTGTCTGTTACTGTATGTAACTGTCTGTAACTGTCTGTAACTGTAACTGTCTGTAACTGTCTGTAACTGTAACTGTCTGTTACTGTATGTAACTGTCTGTAACTGTCTGTAACTGTAACTGTCTGTAACTGTCTGTAACTGTAACTGTCTGTAACTGTCTGTAACTGTCTGTAACTGTCTGTTACTGTATGTAACTGTCTGTAACTGTCTGTAACTGTAACTGTCTGTAACTGTCTGTAACTGTCTGCAACTGTCTGCAACTGTCTGTAACTGTCTGTAACTGTCTGTAACTGTCTGTAACTGTCTGTAACTGTCTGTAACTGTCTGTAACTGTCTGTAACTGTCTGTAACTGTCTGTAACTGTCTGTTACTGTCTGTAACTGTCTGTAACTGTAACTGTCTGTTACTGTGTGTAACTGTCTGTAACTGTCTGTTACTGTCTGTAACTGTCTGTAACTGTCTGTAACTGTCTGTTACTGTGTGTAACTGTCTGTAACTGTCTGCAACTGTCTGTAACTGTCTGTAACTGTAACTGTAACTGTCTGTAACTGTAACTGTCTGTAACTGTCTGTTACTGTATGTAACTGTCTGTAACTGTCTGTAACTGTAACTGTCTGTAACTGTCTGTAACTGTCTGTAACTGTCTGTATCTGTCTGTTACTGTAACTGTCTGTAACTGTAACTGTCTGTAACTGTCTGTTACTGTATGTAACTGTCTGTAACTGTCTGTAACTGTCTGTAACTGTAACTGTCTGTAACTGTAACTGTCTGTAACTGTCTGTTACTGTATGTAACTGTCTGTAACTGTCTGTAACTGTCTGTAACTGTAACTGTCTGTAACTGTCTGTAACTGTAACTGTCTGTTACTGTATGTAACTGTCTGTAACTGTCTGCAACTGTCTGTTACTGTCTCAAACTGTATGTAACTGTCTGTAACTGTAACTGTCTGTAACTGTAACTGTCTGTAACTGTCTGTAACTGTCTGTTACTGTGTGTAACTGTCTGTAACTGTCTGTAACTGTCTGTAACTGTAACTGTCTGTAACTGTCTGTAACTGTAACTGTCTGTTACTGTATGTAACTGTCTGTAACTGTCTGCAACTGTCTGTTACTGTCTCTAACTTTATGTAACTGTCTGTAACTGTATGTAACTGTATGTAACTGTCTGTAACTGTCTGTAACTGTCTGTTACTGTCTGTAACTGTATGTAACTGTCTGTAACTGTCTGTAACTGTAACTGTCTGTAACTGTAACTGTCTGTAACTGTCTGTAACTGTCTGTTACTGTATGTAACTATCTTTAACTGTCTGTAACTGTCTGTAACTGTCTGTAACTGTGTGTAACTGTCTGTAACTGTATGTAACTGTCTGTAACTGTATGTTACTGTCTGGTACTGTCTGTAACTGTACGTAACTGTCTGTAACTGTCTGTTACTGTCTGTTACTGTCTGTAACTGTATGTAACTGTCTGTAACTGTCTGTTACTGTCTGTAACTGTCTGTTACTGTCTGTAACTGTATGTAACTGTCTGTAACTGTCTGTAACTGTAACTGTCTGTAACTGTAACTGTCTGTAACTGTAACTGTCTGTAACTGTCTGTTACTGTATGTAACTGTCTGTTACTGTCTGTAACTGTCTGTAACTGTCTGTAACTCTCTGTAACTGTCTGTAACTGTAACTGTCTGTAACTGTCTGTAACTGTCTGTAACTGTCTGTAACTGTCTGTAACTGTCTGTAACTGTCTGTTACTGTCTGTAACTGTCTCTAACTGTCTGTAACTGTAACTGTCTGTTACTGTGTGTAACTGTCTGTAACTGTCTGCAACTGTCTGTTACTGTCTGTAACTGTATGTAACTGTCTGTAACTGTCTGTAACTGTAACTGTCTGTAACTGTAATTGTCTGTAACTGTCTGTAACTGTCTGTTACTGTATGTAACTGTCTGTAACTGTCTGTAACTGTCTGTAACTGTAACTGTCTGTAACTGTCTGTAACTGTAACTGTCTGTTACTGTATGTAACTGTCTGTAACTGTCTGTAACTGTAACTGTCTGTAACTGTAACTGTCTGTAACTGTCTGTAACTGTCTGTTACTGTGTGTAACTGTCTGTAACTGTCTGTAACTGTCTGTAACTGTAACTGTCTGTAACTGTCTGTAACTGTAACTGTCTGTTACTGTATGTAAGTGTCTGTAACTGTCTGCAACTGTCTGTTACTGTCTCTAACTTTATGTAACTGTCTGTAACTGTATGTAACTGTCTGTAACTGTCTGTAACTGTCTGTTACTGTCTGTAACTGTATGTAACTGTCTGTAACTGTCTGTAACTGTAACTGTCTGTAACTGTAACTGTCTGTAACTGTAACTGTCTGTAACTGTCTGTAACTGTCTGTTACTGTATGTAACTGTCTGTAACTGTCTGTAACTGTAACTGTCTGTAACTGTCTGTAACTGTAACTGTCTGTAACTGTCTGTAACTGTCTGTTACTGTATGTAACTGTCTGTAACTGTCTGTAACTGTCTGTAACTGTAACTGTCCGTAACTGTCTGTAACTGTCTGTAACTGTGTGTAACTGTCTGTAACTGTATGTAACTGTCTGTAACTGTATGTTACTGTCTGGTACTGTCTGTAACTGTACGTAACTGTCTGTAACTGTCTGTTACTGTCTGTAACTGTATGTAACTGTCTGTAACTGTCTGTTACTGTCTGTAACTGTCTGTAACTGTCTGTTACTGTCTGTAACTGTATGTAACTGTCTGTAACTGTAACTGTCTGTAACTGTAACTGTCTGTAACTGTCTGTAACTGTCTGTTACTGTATGTAACTGTCTGTAACTGTCTGTAACTGTCTGTAACTGTAACTGTCTGTAACTGTCTGTAACTGTAACTGTCTGCAACTGTCTGTAACTGTCTGTAACTGTCTGTAACTGTCTGTATCTGTCTGTTACTGTAACTGTCTGTAACTGTCTGTAACTGTCTGTTACTGTATGTAACTGTCTGTAACTGTCTGTAACTGTCTGTAACTGTAACTGTCTGTAACTGTAACTGTCTGTAACTGTCTGTAACTGTAACTGTCTGTAACTGTCTGTAACTGTCTGTATCTGTCTGTTACTGTAACTGTCTGTAACTGTAACTGTCTTTAACTGTCTGTTACTGTATGTAACTGTCTGTAACTGTCTGTAACTGTCTGTAACTGTAACTGTCTGTAACTGTAACTGTCTGTAACTGTCTGTTACTGTATGTAACTGTCTGTAACTGTCTGTAACTGTCTGTAACTGTCTGTAACTGTAACTGTCTGTAACTGTCTGTAACTGTAACTGTCTGTTACTGTATGTAACTGTCTGTAACTGTCTGCAACTGTCTGTTACTGTCTCAAACTGTATGTAACTGTCTGTAACTGTAACTGTCTGTAACTGTAACTGTCTGTAACTGTATGTAACTGTCTGTTACTGTGTGTAACTGTCTGTAACTGTCTGTAACTGTCTGTAACTGTAACTGTCTGCAACTGTCTGTTACTGTCTCTAACTTTATGTAACTGTCTGTAACTGTATGTAACTGTATGTAACTGTCTGTAACTGTCTGTAACTGTCTGTTACTGTCTGTAACTGTATGTAACTGTCTGTAACTGTCTGTAACTGTAACTGTCTGTAACTGTAACTGTCTGTAACTGTCTGTAACTGTCTGTTACTGTATGTAACTATCTGTAACTGTCTGTAACTGTAACTGTCTGTAACTGTCTGTAACTGTCTGTAACTGTGTGTAACTGTCTGTAACTGTATGTAACTGTCTGTAACTGTATGTTACTGTCTGGTACTGTCTGTAACTGTACGTAACTGTCTGTAACTGTCTGTTACTGTCTGTTACTGTCTGTAACTGTATGTAACTGTCTGTAACTGTCTGTTACTGTCTGTAACTGTCTGTTACTGTCTGTAACTGTATGTAACTGTCTGTAACTGTCTGTAACTGTAACTGTCTGTAACTGTAACTGTCTGTAACTGTAACTGTCTGTAACTGTCTGTTACTGTATGTAACTGTCTGTAACTGTCTGTAACTGTCTGTTACTGTCTGTAACTGTCTGTAACTGTCTGTAACTCTCTGTAACTGTCTGTAACTGTAACTGTCTGTAACTGTCTGTAACTGTCTGTAACTGTCTGTAACTGTCTGTTACTGTCTGTAACTGTCTCTAACTGTCTGTAACTGTAACTGTCTGTTACTGTGTGTAACTGTCTGTAACTGTCTGCAACTGTCTGTTACTGTCTCTAACTTTATGTAACTGTCTGTAACTGTATGTAACTGTCTGTAACTGTCTGTAACTGTCTGTTACTGTCTGTAACTGTATGTAACTGTCTGTAACTGTCTGTAACTGTAACTGTCTGTAACTGTAACTGTCTGTAACTGTAACTGTCTGTAACTGTCTGTAACTGTCTGTTACTGTATGTAACTGTCTGTAACTGTCTGTAACTGTAACTGTCTGTAACTGTCTGTAACTGTAACTGTCTGTAACTGTCTGTAACTGTCTGTTACTGTATGTAACTGTCTGTAACTGTCTGTAACTGTCTGTAACTGTAACTGTCCGTAACTGTCTGTAACTGTCTGTAACTGTGTGTAACTGTCTGTAACTGTATGTAACTGTCTGTAACTGTATGTTACTGTCTGGTACTGTCTGTAACTGTACGTAACTGTCTGTAACTGTCTGTTACTGTCTGTAACTGTATGTAACTGTCTGTAACTGTCTGTTACTGTCTGTAACTGTCTGTAACTGTCTGTTACTGTCTGTAACTGTATGTAACTGTCTGTAACTGTAACTGTCTGTAACTGTAACTGTCTGTAACTGTCTGTAACTGTCTGTTACTGTATGTAACTGTCTGTAACTGTCTGTAACTGTCTGTAACTGTAACTGTCTGTAACTGTCTGTAACTGTAACTGTCTGCAACTGTCTGTAACTGTCTGTAACTGTCTGTATCTGTCTGTTACTGTAACTGTCTGTAACTGTCTGTAACTGTCTGTTACTGTATGTAACTGTCTGTAACTGTCTGTAACTGTCTGTAACTGTAACTGTCTGTAACTGTAACTGTCTGTAACTGTCTGTAACTGTAACTGTCTGTAACTGTCTGTAACTGTCTGTATCTGTCTGTTACTGTAACTGTCTGTAACTGTAACTGTCTTTAACTGTCTGTTACTGTATGTAACTGTCTGTAACTGTCTGTAACTGTCTGTAACTGTAACTGTCTGTAACTGTAACTGTCTGTAACTGTCTGTTACTGTATGTAACTGTCTGTAACTGTCTGTAACTGTCTGTAACTGTCTGTAACTGTCTGTAACTGTAACTGTCTGTAACTGTCTGTAACTGTAACTGTCTGTTACTGTATGTAACTGTCTGTAACTGTCTGCAACTGTCTGTTACTGTCTCAAACTGTATGTAACTGTCTGTAACTGTAACTGTCTGTAACTGTAACTGTCTGTAACTGTATGTAACTGTCTGTTACTGTGTGTAACTGTCTGTAACTGTCTGTAACTGTCTGTAACTGTAACTGTCTGCAACTGTCTGTTACTGTCTCTAACTTTATGTAACTGTCTGTAACTGTATGTAACTGTATGTAACTGTCTGTAACTGTCTGTAACTGTCTGTTACTGTCTGTAACTGTATGTAACTGTCTGTAACTGTCTGTAACTGTAACTGTCTGTAACTGTAACTGTCTGTAACTGTCTGTAACTGTCTGTTACTGTATGTAACTATCTGTAACTGTCTGTAACTGTAACTGTCTGTAACTGTCTGTAACTGTCTGTAACTGTGTGTAACTGTCTGTAACTGTATGTAACTGTCTGTAACTGTATGTTACTGTCTGGTACTGTCTGTAACTGTACGTAACTGTCTGTAACTGTCTGTTACTGTCTGTTACTGTCTGTAACTGTATGTAACTGTCTGTAACTGTCTGTTACTGTCTGTAACTGTCTGTTACTGTCTGTAACTGTATGTAACTGTCTGTAACTGTCTGTAACTGTAACTGTCTGTAACTGTAACTGTCTGTAACTGTAACTGTCTGTAACTGTCTGTTACTGTATGTAACTGTCTGTAACTGTCTGTAACTGTCTGTTACTGTCTGTAACTGTCTGTAACTGTCTGTAACTCTCTGTAACTGTCTGTAACTGTAACTGTCTGTAACTGTCTGTAACTGTCTGTAACTGTCTGTAACTGTCTGTTACTGTCTGTAACTGTCTCTAACTGTCTGTAACTGTAACTGTCTGTTACTGTGTGTAACTGTCTGTAACTGTCTGCAACTGTCTGTTACTGTCTGTAACTGTATGTAACTGTCTGTAACTGTCTGTAACTGTAACTGTCTGTAACTGTAATTGTCTGTAACTGTCTGTAACTGTCTGTTACTGTATGTAACTGTCTGTAACTGTCTGTAACTGTCTGTAACTGTAACTGTCTGTAACTGTCTGTAACTGTAACTGTCTGTTACTGTATGTAACTGTCTGTAACTGTCTGTAACTGTAACTGTCTGTAACTGTCTGTAACTGTCTGTTACTGTGTGTAACTGTCTGTAACTGTCTGTAACTGTCTGTAACTGTAACTGTCTGTAACTGTCTGTAACTGTAACTGTCTGTTACTGTATGTAACTGTCTGTAACTGTCTGCAACTGTCTGTTACTGTCTCTAACTTTATGTAACTGTCTGTAACTGTATGTAACTGTCTGTAACTGTCTGTAACTGTCTGTTACTGTCTGTAACTGTATGTAACTGTCTGTAACTGTCTGTAACTGTCTGTAACTGTAACTGTCTGTAACTGTCTGTAACTGTCTGTTACTGTATGTAACTGTCTGTAACTGTCTGTAACTGTAACTGTCTGTAACTGTCTGTAACTGTAACTGTCTGTAACTGTCTGTAACTGTCTGTTACTGTATGTAACTGTCTGTAACTGTCTGTAACTGTAACTGTCTGTAACTGTCTGTAACTGTCTGTAACTGTGTGTAACTGTCTGTAACTGTATGTAACTGTCTGTAACTGTATGTTACTGTCTGGTACTGTCTGTAACTGTACGTAACTGTCTGTAACTGTCTGTTACTGTCTGTAACTGTATGTAACTGTCTGTAACTGTCTGTTACTGTCTGTAACTGTCTGTAACTGTCTGTTACTGTCTGTAACTGTATGTAACTGTCTGTAACTGTAACAGTCTGTAACTGTAACTGTCTGTAACTGTCTGTAACTGTCTGTTACTGTATGTAACTGTCTGTAACTGTCTGTAACTGTAACTGTCTGTAACTGTCTGTAACTGTAACTGTCTGTAACTGTCTGTAACTGTCTGTAACTGTCTGTATCTGTCTGTTACTGTAACTGTCTGTAACTGTAACTGTCTGTAACTGTCTGTTACTGTATGTAACTGTCTGTAACTGTCTGTAACTGTCTGTAACTGTAACTGTCTGTAACTGTAACTGTCTGTAACTGTCTGTAACTGTAACTGTCTGTAACTGTCTGTAACTGTCTGTAACTGTCTGTATCTGTCTGTTACTGTAACTCTCTGTAACTGTAACTGTCTGTAACTGTCTGTTACTGTATGTAACTGTCTGTAACTGTCTGTAACTGTCTGTAACTGTAACTGTCTGTAACTGTAACTGTCTGTAACTGTCTGTTACTGTATGTAACTGTCTGTAACTGTCTGTAACTGTCTGTAACTGTAACTGTCTGTAACTGTCTGTAACTGTAACTGTCTGTTACTGTATGTAACTGTCTGTAACTGTCTGCAACTGTCTGTTACTGTCTCAAACTGTATGTAACTGTCTGTAACTGTAACTGTCTGTAACTGTAACTGTCTGTAACTGTCTGTAACTGTCTGTTACTGTGTGTAACTGTCTGTAACTGTCTGTAACTGTCTGTAACCTTAACTGTCTGTAACTGTCTGTAACTGTAACTGTCTGTTACTGTATGTAACTGTCTGTAACTGTCTGCAACTGTCTGTTACTGTCTCTAACTTTATGTAACTGTCTGTAACTGTATGTAACTGTATGTAACTGTCTGTAACTGTCTGTAACTGTCTGTTACTGTCTGTAACTGTCTGTAACTGTCTGTAACTGTCTGTAACTGTAACTGTCTGTAACTGTAACTGTCTGTAACTGTAACTGTCTGTAACTGTCTGTTACTGTATGTAACTGTCTGTAACTGTCTGTAACTGTCTGTAACTGTAACTGTCTGTAACTGTCTGTAACTGTAACTGTCTGTTACTGTATGTAACTGTCTGTAACTGTCTGCAACTGTCTGTTACTGTCTCAAACTGTATGTAACTGTCTGTAACTGTAACTGTCTGTAACTGTAACTGTCTGTAACTGTCTGTAACTGTCTGTTACTGTGTGTAACTGTCTGTAACTGTCTGTAACTGTCTGTAACTGTAACTGTCTGTAACTGTCTGTAACTGTAACTGTCTGTTACTGTATGTAACTGTCTGTAACTGTCTGCAACTGTCTGTTACTGTCTCTAACTTTATGTAACTGTCTGTAACTGTATGTAACTGTATGTAACTGTCTGTAACTGTCTGTAACTGTCTGTTACTGTCTGTAACTGTCTGTAACTGTCTGTAACTGTCTGTAACTGTCTGTAACTGTCTGTAACTGTAACTGTCTGTAACTGTAACTGTCTGTAACTGTCTGTAACTGTCTGTTACTGTATGTAACTGTCTGTAACTGTCTGTAACTGTAACTGTCTGTAACTGTCTGTAACTGTGTGTAACTGTCTGTAACTGTATGTAACTGTATGTAACTGTATGTTACTGTCTGGTACTGTCTGTAACTGTACGTAACTGTCTGTAACTGTCTGTTACTGTCTGTTACTGTCTGTTACTGTATGTAACTGTCTGTAACTGTCTGTAACTGTAACTGTCTGTAACTGTAACTGTCTGTAACTGTAACTGTCTGTAACTGTCTGTTACTGTATGTAACTGTCTGTAACTGTCTGTAACTGTCTGTTACTGTCTGTTACTGTCTGTAACTGTCTGTAACTGTCTGTAACTCTCTGTAACTGTCTGTAACTGTAACTGTCTGTAACTGTCTGTAACTGTCTGTAACTGTCTGTAACTGTCTGTAACTGTCTGTTACTGTCTGTAACTGTCTCTAACTGTCTGTAACTGTAACTGTCTGTTACTGTGTGTAACTGTCTGTAACTGTCTGCAACTGTCTGTTACTGTCTGTAACTGTATGTAACTGTCTGTAACTGTCTGTAACTGTAACTGTCTGTAACTGTAATTGTCTGTAACTGTCTGTAACTGTCTGTTACTGTATGTAACTGTCTGTAACTGTCTGTAACTGTCTGTAACTGTAACTGTCTGTAACTGTCTGTAACTGTAACTGTCTGTTACTGTATGTAACTGTCTGTAACTGTCTGTAACTGTCTGTAACTGTAACTGTCTGTAACTGTATGTAACTGTCTGTAACTGTCTGCAACTGTCTGTTACTGTCTCTAACTTTATGTAACTGTCTGTAACTGTATGTAACTGTCTGTAACTGTCTGTAACTGTCTGTTACTGTCTGTAACTGTATGTAACTGTCTGTAACTGTCTGTAACTGTAACTGTCTGTAACTGTAACTGTCTGTAACTGTCTGTAACTGTCTGTTACTGTATGTAACTGTCTGTAACTGTCTGTAACTGTAACTGTCTGTAACTGTCTGTAACTGTAACTGTCTGTAACTGTCTGTAACTGTCTGTTACTGTATGTAACTGTCTGTAACTGTCTGTAACTGTAACTGTCTGTAACTGTCTGTAACTGTCTGTAACTGTCTGTAACTGTGTGTAACTGTCTGTAACTGTATGTAACTGTCTGTAACTGTATGTTACTGTCTGGTACTGTCTGTAACTGTATGTAACTGTCTGTAACTGTCTGTTACTGTCTGTAACTGTATGTAACTGTCTGTAACTGTCTGTTACTGTCTGTAACTGTCTGTAACTGTCTGTTACTGTCTGTAACTGTATGTAACTGTCTGTAACTGTAACTGTCTGTAACTGTAACTGTCTGTAACTGTCTGTAACTGTCTGTTACTGTATGTAACTGTCTGTAACTGTCTGTAACTGTCTGTAACTGTAACTGTCTGTAACTGTCTGTAACTGTAACTGTCTGTTACTGTATGTAACTGTCTGTAACTGTCTGCAACTGTCTGTTACTGTCTCTAACTGAATGTAACTGTCTGTAACTGTCTGTAACTGTAACTGTCTGCAACTGTAACTGTCTGTAACTGTAACTTTCTGTAACTGTCTGTTACTGTATGTAACTGTCTGTAACTGTCTGTAACTGTCTGTTACTGTCTGTTACTGTCTGTAACTGTCTGTAACTGTCTGTAACTGTCTGTAACTGTCTGTAACTGTAACTGTCTGTAACTGTATGTAACTGTCTGTAACTGTATGTTACTGTCTGCTACTGTCTGTAACTGTACGTAACTTTGTGTAACTGTCTGTTACTGTCTGTTACTGTCTGTAACTGTCTGTTACTGTCTGTAACTGTAACTGTCTGTAACTGTAACTGTCTGTAACTGTCTGTAACTGTAACTGTAACTGTAACTGTCTGTAACTGTCTGTAACTGTCTGTTACTGTATGTAACTGTAACTGTAACTGTCTGTAATTGTAACTGTCTGTAACTGTCTGTAACTGTCTGTTACTGTATGTTACTGTCTGCTACTGTCTGTAACTGTACGTACTGTCTGTTACTGTCTGTTACTGTCTGTAACTGTTACTGTCTGTAACAGTATGTAACTGTCTGTAACTGTCTGTTACTGTCTGTAACTGTCTGCAACTGTCTGTAACTGTCTGTAACTGTATGTAACTGTCAGTAACTGTCTGTAACTGTCTGTTACTGTCTGTAACTGTCTGTAACTGTCTTTAACTGTCTGTAACTGTCTGTAACTGTCTGTAACTGTCTGTAACTGTCTGTAACTGTCTGTAACTGTAACTGTCTGTTACTGTGTGTAACTGTCTGTAACTGTCTGCAACTGTCTGTTACTGTCTGTAACTGTATGTAACTGTCTGTAACTGTCTGTAACTGTAACTGTCTGTAACTGTAACTGTCTGTAACTGTCTGTAACTGTCTGTTACTGTATGTAACTCCCTGTAACTGTCTGTAACTGTAACTGTCTGTAACTGTCTGTAACTGTAACTGTCTGTAACTGTAACTGTCTGTAACTGTCTGTAACTGTAACTGTCTGTTACTGTGTGTAACTGTCTGTAACTGTCTGCAACTGTCTGTTACTGTCTGTAACTGTAACTGTCTGTTACTCTGTGTAACTGTCTGTAACTGTCTGTTACTGTCTGTAACTGTCTGTAACTGTCTGTAACTGTCTGTAACTGTAACTGTCTGTTACTGTCTGTAACTGTCTGTAACTGTCTGCAACTGTCTTTTACTGTCTGTAACTGTATGTAACTGTCTGTAACTGTCTGTAACTGTCTGTAACTGTAACTGTCTGTAACTGTAACTGTCTGCAACTGTCTGTAACTGTCTGTAACTGTCTGCAACTGTCTGTAACTGTCTGTAACTGTCTGTAACTGTCTGTAACTGTCTGTAACTGTCTGTAACTGTATGTAACTGTCTGTAACTGTCTGTTACTGTCTGTAACTGTCTGTAACTGTCTCTTACTGTCTGTAACTGTCTGTAACTGTAACTGTCTGTTACTGTGTGTAACTGTCTGTAACTGTCTGTAACTGTCTGTTACTGTCTGTAACTGTCTGTAACTGTCTGTAACTGTCTGTAACTGTAACTGTCTGTTACTGTCTGTAACTGTCTGTAACTGTCTGTAACTGTCTGTAACTGTCTGTAACTGTATGTAACTGTCTGTAACTGTAACTGTCTGTTACTGTGTGTAACTGTCTGTAACTGTCTGTTACTGTCTGTAACTGTCTGTAACTGTCTGTAACTGTAACTGTCTGTTACTGTTGTAACTGTGTAACTGTCTGTAACTGTCTGTTACTGTCTGTAACTGTCTGTAACTGTCTGTAACTGTAACTGTCTGTAACTGTCTGTAACTGTCTGTAACTGTCTGTTACTGTATGTAACTGTCTGTACTGTCTGTAACTGTCTGTAACTGTCTGTAACTGTCTGTAACTGTAACTGTCTGTAACTGTAACTGTCTGTAACTGTCTGTAACTGTCTGTAACTGTCTGTAACTGTCTGTAACTCTCTGTAACTGTCTGTAACTGTAACTGTCTGTAACTGTCTGTAACTGTATGTAACTGTCTGTAACTGTCTGTAACTGTCTGTAACTGTCTGTTACTGTCTGTAACTGTCTCTAACTGTCTGTAACTGTAACTGTCTGTTACTGTGTGTAACTGTCTGTAACTGTCTGCAACTGTCTGTTACTGTCTGTAACTGTATGTAACTGTCTGTAACTGTCTGTAACTGTAACTGTCTGTAACTGTAACTGTCTGTAACTGTCTGTTACTGCTGTAACTGTCTGTTACTGTATGTAACTGTCTGTAACTGCCTGTAACTGTCTGTAACTGTCTATAACTGTAACTGTCTGTTACTGTATGTAACTGTCTGTAACTGTCTGCAACTGTCTGTTACTGTCTCTAACTGTATGTAACTGTCTGTAACTGTCTGTAACTGTAACTGTCTGTAACTGTAACTGTTTGTAACTGTAACTGTCTGTAACTGTCTGTTACTGTATGTAACTGTCTGTAACTGTCTGTAACTGTCTGTAACTGTCTGTTACTGTCTGTTACTGTCTGTAACTGTCTGTAACTGTCTGTAACTGTCTGTAACTGTAACTGTCTGTAACTGTCTGTTACTGTATGTAACTGTCTGTAACTGTCTGTAACTGTCTGTAACTGTATGTAACTGTATGTAACTGTCTGTAACTGTCTGTAACTGTAACTGTCTGTAACTGTCTGTAACTGTCTGTAACTGTGTGTAACTGTATGTAACTGTTTTAACTGTATGTAACTGTCTGTAACTGTCTGTTACTGTATGTAACTGTCTGTAACTGTTTGTAACTGTATATAACTGTCTGTAACTGTCTGTTACTGTCTGTAACTGTATGTAACTGTCTGTAACTGTCTGTAACTGTAACTGTCTGTAACTGTAACTGTAACTGTCTGTAACTGTCTGTTACTGTATGTAACTGTCTGTAACTGTCTGTAACTGTAACTGTCTGTAACTGTAACTGTCTGTTACTGTCTGTAACTGTCTGTAACTGTCTGTAACTGTAACTGTCTGTAACTGTCTGTAACTGTAACTGTCTGTAACTGTCTGTAACTGTCTGTTACTGTATGTAACTGTCTGTTACTGTCTGTAACTGTATGTAACTGTCTGTAACTGTAACTGTCTGTAACTGTCTGTAACTGTCTGTTACTGTATGTAACTGTCTGTAACTGTCTGTAACTGTCTGTAACTGTAACTGTCTGTAACTGTCTGTAACTGTAACTGTCTGTTACTGTATGTAACTGTCTGTAACTGTCTGCAACTGTCTGTTACTGTCTCTAACTGAATGTAACTGTCTGTAACTGTCTGTAACTGTAACTGTCTGCAACTGTAACTGTCTGTAACTGTAACTTTCTGTAACTGTCTGTTACTGTATGTAACTGTCTGTAACTGTCTGTAACTGTCTGTTACTGTCTGTTACTGTCTGTAACTGTCTGTAACTGTCTGTAACTGTCTGTAACTGTCTGTAACTGTAACTGTCTGTAACTGTATGTAACTGTCTGTAACTGTATGTTACTGTCTGCTACTGTCTGTAACTGTACGTAACTTTGTGTAACTGTCTGTTACTGTCTGTTACTGTCTGTAACTGTCTGTTACTGTCTGTAACTGTAACTGTCTGTAACTGTAACTGTCTGTAACTGTCTGTAACTGTAACTGTAACTGTAACTGTCTGTAACTGTCTGTAACTGTCTGTTACTGTATGTAACTGTAACTGTAACTGTCTGTAATTGTAACTGTCTGTAACTGTCTGTAACTGTCTGTTACTGTATGTTACTGTCTGCTACTGTCTGTAACTGTACGTAACTTTGTGTAACTGTCTGTTACTGTCTGTTACTGTCTGTAACTGTCTGTTACTGTCTGTAACAGTATGTAACTGTCTGTAACTGTCTGTTACTGTCTGTAACTGTCTGCAACTGTCTGTAACTGTCTGTAACTGTATGTAACTGTCAGTAACTGTCTGTAACTGTCTGTTACTGTCTGTAACTGTCTGTAACTGTCTTTAACTGTCTGTAACTGTCTGTAACTGTCTGTAACTGTCTGTTACTGTCTGTAACTGTCTGTAACTGTAACTGTCTGTTACTGTGTGTAACTGTCTGTAACTGTCTGCAACTGTCTGTTACTGTCTGTAACTGTATGTAACTGTCTGTAACTGTCTGTAACTGTAACTGTCTGTAACTGTAACTGTCTGTAACTGTCTGTAACTGTCTGTTACTGTATGTAACTCCCTGTAACTGTCTGTAACTGTAACTGTCTGTAACTGTCTGTAACTGTAACTGTCTGTAACTGTAACTGTCTGTAACTGTCTGTAACTGTAACTGTCTGTTACTGTGTGTAACTGTCTGTAACTGTCTGCAACTGTCTGTTACTGTCTGTAACTGTAACTGTCTGTTACTCTGTGTAACTGTCTGTAACTGTCTGTTACTGTCTGTAACTGTCTGTAACTGTCTGTAACTGTCTGTAACTGTCTGTTACTGTCTGTAACTGTCTGTAACTGTCTGCAACTGTCTTTTACTGTCTGTAACTGTATGTAACTGTCTGTAACTGTCTGTAACTGTCTGTAACTGTAACTGTCTGTAACTGTAACTGTCTGCAACTGTCTGTAACTGTCTGCAACTGTCTGCAACTGTCTGTAACTGTCTGTAACTGTATGTAACTGTCTGTAACTGTCTGTAACTGTCTGTAACTGTCTGTAACTGTATGTAACTGTCTGTAACTGTCTGTTACTGTCTGTAACTGTCTGTAACTGTCTCTTACTGTCTGTAACTGTCTGTAACTGTAACTGTCTGTTACTGTGTGTAACTGTCTGTAACTGTCTGTAACTGTCTGTTACTGTCTGTAACTGTCTGTAACTGTCTGTAACTGTCTGTAACTGTAACTGTCTGTTACTGTCTGTAACTGTCTGTAACTGTCTGCAACTGTCTGTTACTGTCTGTAACTGTATGTAACTGTCTGTAACTGTAACTGTCTGTTACTGTGTGTAACTGTCTGTAACTGTCTGTTACTGTCTGTAACTGTCTGTAACTGTCTGTAACTGTAACTGTCTGTTACTGTGTGTAACTGTGTGTAACTGTCTGTAACTGTCTGTTACTGTCTGTAACTGTCTGTAACTGTCTGTAACTGTAACTGTCTGTAACTGTCTGTAACTGTCTGTAACTGTCTGTTACTGTATGTAACTGTCTGTTACTGTCTGTAACTGTCTGTAACTGTCTGTAACTGTCTGTAACTGTAACTGTCTGTAACTGTAACTGTCTGTAACTGTCTGTAACTGTTTGTAACTGTCTGTAACTGTCTGTAACTCTCTGTAACTGTCTGTAACTGTAACTGTCTGTAACTGTCTGTAACTGTATGTAACTGTCTGTAACTGTCTGTAACTGTCTGTAACTGTCTGTTACTGTCTGTAACTGTCTCTAACTGTCTGTAACTGTAACTGTCTGTTACTGTGTGTAACTGTCTGTAACTGTCTGCAACTGTCTGTTACTGTCTGTAACTGTATGTAACTGTCTGTAACTGTCTGTAACTGTAACTGTCTGTAACTGTAACTGTCTGTAACTGTCTGTTACTGTATGTAACTGTCTGTAACTGTCTGTAACTGTCTGTAACTGTCTATAACTGTAACTGTCTGTTACTGTATGTAACTGTCTGTAACTGTCTGCAACTGTCTGTTACTGTCTCTAACTGTATGTAACTGTCTGTAACTGTCTGTAACTGTAACTGTCTGTAACTGTAACTGTTTGTAACTGTAACTGTCTGTAACTGTCTGTTACTGTATGTAACTGTCTGTAACTGTCTGTAACTGTCTGTAACTGTCTGTTACTGTCTGTTACTGTCTGTAACTGTCTGTAACTGTCTGTAACTGTCTGTAACTGTAACTGTCTGTAACTGTCTGTTACTGTATGTAACTGTCTGTAACTGTCTGTAACTGTCTGTAACTGTATGTAACTGTATGTAACTGTCTGTAACTGTCTGTAACTGTAACTGTCTGTAACTGTCTGTAACTGTCTGTAACTGTCTGTAACTGTGTGTAACTGTATGTAACTGTTTTAACTGTATGTAACTGTCTGTAACTGTCTGTTACTGTATGTAACTGTCTGTAACTGTTTGTAACTGTATATAACTGTCTGTAACTGTCTGTTACTGTCTGTAACTGTATGTAACTGTCTGTAACTGTCTGTAACTGTAACTGTCTGTAACTGTAACTGTAACTGTCTGTAACTGTCTGTTACTGTATGTAACTGTCTGTAACTGTCTGTAACTGTAACTGTCTGTAACTGTAACTGTCTGTTACTGTCTGTAACTGTCTGTAACTGTCTGTAACTGTAACTGTCTGTAACTGTCTGTAACTGTAACTGTCTGTAACTGTCTGTAACTGTCTGTTACTGTATGTAACTGTCTGTAACTGTCTGTAACTGTAACTGTCTGTAACTGTCTGTAACTGTCTGCAACTGTCTGCAACTGTCTGTAACTGTCTGTAACTGTCTGTAACTGTCTGTAACTGTCTGTTACTGTCTGTAACTGTCTGTAACTGTCTGTAACTGTCTGTAACTGTCTGTAACTGTCTGTTACTGTCTGTAACTGTCTGTAACTGTAACTGTCTGTAACTGTCTGTAACTGTAACTGTCTGTAACTGTCTGTAACTGTCTGTTACTGTATGTAACTGTAACTGTAACTGTCTGTAATTGTAACTGTCTGTAACTGTCTGTAACTGTCTGTTACTGTATGTTACTGTCTGCTACTGTCTGTAACTGTACGTAACTTTTTGTAACTGTGTGTTACTGTCTGTTACTGTCTGTAACTGTCTGTTACTGTCTGTAACAGTATGTAACTGTCTGTAACTGTCTGTTACTGTCTGTAACTGTCTGCAACTGTCTGTAACTGTCTGTAACTGTATGTAACTGTCAGTAACTGTCTGTAACTGTCTGTTACTGTCTGTAACTGTCTGTAACTGTCTTTAACTGTCTGTAACTGTCTGTAACTGTCTGTAACTGTCTGTTACTGTCTGTAACTGTCTGTAACTGTAACTGTCTGTTACTGTGTGTAACTGTCTGTAACTGTCTGCAACTGTCTGTTACTGTCTGTAACTGTATGTAACTGTCTGTAACTGTCTGTAACTGTAACTGTCTGTAACTGTAACTGTCTGTAACTGTCTGTAACTGTCTGTTACTGTATGTAACTCCCTGTAACTGTCTGTAACTGTAACTGTCTGTAACTGTCTGTAACTGTAACTGTCTGTAACTGTAACTGTCTGTAACTGTCTGTAACTGTCTGTTACTGTGTGTAACTGTCTGTAACTGTCTGCAACTGTCTGTTACTGTCTGTAACTGTAACTGTCTGTTACTCTGTGTAACTGTCTGTAACTGTCTGTTACTGTCTGTAACTGTCTGTAACTGTCTGTAACTGTCTGTAACTGTAACTGTAACTGTCTGTAACTGTCTGTTACTGTATGTAACTGTCTGTAACTGTCTGTAACTGTCTGTAACTGTCTGCAACTGTCTTTTACTGTCTGTAACCTGTCTGTAACTGTCTGTAACTGTAACTGTCTGTAACTGTAACTGTCTGTAACTGTCTGTAACTGTCTGCAACTGTCTGCAACTGTCTGTAACTGTCTGTAACTGTATGTAACTGTCTGTAACTGTCTGTAACTGTCTGTAACTGTCTGTAACTGTCTGTAACTGTATGTAACTGTCTGTAACTGTCTGTTACTGTCTGTAACTGTCTGTAACTGTCTCTTACTGTCTGTAACTGTCTGTAACTGTAACTGTCTGTTACTGTGTGTAACTGTCTGTAACTGTCTGTAACTGTCTGTTACTGTCTGTAACTGTCTGTAACTGTCTGTAACTGTCTGTAACTGTAACTGTCTGTTACTGTCTGTAACTGTCTGTAACTGTCTGCAACTGTCTGTTACTGTCTGTAACTGTATGTAACTGTCTGTAACTGTAACTGTCTGTAACTGTAACTGTCTGTAACTGTCTGTAACTGTCTGTTACTGTATGTAACTGTCTGTAACTGTCTGTAACTGTAACTGTCTGTAACTGTCTGTAACTGTATGTAACTGTCTGTAACTGTCTGTAACTGTCTGTAACTGTCTGTAACTGTAACTGTCTGTTACTGTGTGTAACTGTCTGTAACTGTCTGTTACTGTCTGTAACTGTCTGCAACTGTCTGTTACTGTCTCTAACTGTATGTAACTGTCTGTAACTGTCTGTAACTGTAACTGTCTGTAACTGTAACTGTTTGTAACTGTAACTGTCTGTAACTGTCTGTTACTGTATGTAACTGTCTGTAACTGTCTGTAACTGTCTGTAACTGTCTGTTACTGTCTGTTACTGTCTGTAACTGTCTGTAACTGTCTGTAACTGTCTGTAACTGTAACTGTCTGTAACTGTCTGTTACTGTATGTAACTGTCTGTAACTGTCTGTAACTGTCTGTAACTGTATGTAACTGTATGTAACTGTCTGTAACTGTCTGTAACTGTAACTGTCTGTAACTGTCTGTAACTGTCTGTAACTGTGTGTAACTGTATGTAACTGTTTTAACTGTATGTAACTGTCTGTAACTGTCTGTTACTGTATGTAACTGTCTGTAACTGTTTGTAACTGTATATAACTGTCTGTAACTGTCTGTTACTGTCTGTAACTGTATGTAACTGTCTGTAACTGTCTGTAACTGTAACTGTCTGTAACTGTAACTGTAACTGTCTGTAACTGTCTGTTACTGTATGTAACTGTCTGTAACTGTCTGTAACTGTAACTGTCTGTAACTGTAACTGTCTGTTACTGTATGTAACTGTCTGTAACTGTCTGTAACTGTAACTGTCTGTAACTGTCTGTAACTGTAACTGTCTGTAACTGTCTGTAACTGTCTGTAACTGTCTGTTACTGTATGTAACTGTCTGTAACTGTCTGTAACTGTCTGTAACTGTAACTGTCTGTAACTGTCTGTAACTGTCTGCAACTGTCTGCAACTGTCTGTAACTGTCTGTAACTGTCTGTAACTGTCTGTAACTGTCTGTTACTGTCTGTAACTGTCTGTAACTGTCTGTAACTGTCTGTAACTGTCTGTAACTGTCTGTAACTGTCTGTTACTGTCTGTAACTGTCTGTAACTGTAACTGTCTGTTACTGTGTGTAACTGTCTGTAACTGTCTGTTACTGTCTGTAACTGTCTGTAACTGTCTGTAACTGTCTGTTACTGTGTGTAACTGTCTGTAACTGTCTGCAACTGTCTGTAACTGTAACTGTAACTGTAACTGTAACTGTCTGTAACTGTAACTGTCTGTAACTGTCTGTTACTGTATGTAACTGTCTGTAACTGTCTGTAACTGTAACTGTCTGTAACTGTCTGTAACTGTCTGTAACTGTCTGTATCTGTCTGTTACTGTAACTGTCTGTAACTGTAACTGTCTGTAACTGTCTGTTACTGTATGTAACTGTCTGTAACTGTCTGTAACTGTCTGTAACTGTAACTGTCTGTAACTGTAACTGTCTGTAACTGTCTGTTACTGTATGTAACTGTCTGTAACTGTCTGTAACTGTCTGTAACTGTAACTGTCTGTAACTGTCTGTAACTGTAACTGTCTGTTACTGTATGTAACTGTCTGTAACTGTCTGCAACTGTCTGTAACTGTCTGTAACTGTCTGTAACTGTCTGTAACTGTCTGTAACTGTCTGTAACTGTCTGTTACTGTCTGTAACTGTCTCTAACTGTCTGTAACTGTAACTGTCTGTTACTGTGTGTAACTGTCTGTAACTGTCTGCAACTGTCTGTTACTGTCTGTAACTGTATGTAACTGTCTGTAACTGTCTGTAACTGTAACTGTCTGTAACTGTAATTGTCTGTAACTGTCTGTAACTGTCTGTTACTGTATGTAACTGTCTGTAACTGTCTGTAACTGTAACTGTCTGTAACTGTCTGTAACTGTAACTGTCTGTTACTGTATGTAACTGTCTGTAACTGTCTGTAACTGTAACTGTCTGTAACTGTAACTGTCTGTAACTGTCTGTAACTGTCTGTTACTGTGTGTAACTGTCTGTAACTGTCTGTAACTGTCTGTAACTGTAACTGTCTGTAACTGTCTGTAACTGTAACTGTCTGTTACTGTATGTAACTGTCTGTAACTGTCTGCAACTGTCTGTTACTGTCTCTAACTTTATGTAACTGTCTGTAACTGTATGTAACTGTCTGTAACTGTCTGTAACTGTCTGTTACTGTCTGTAACTGTATGTAACTGTCTGTAACTGTCTGTAACTGTAACTGTCTGTAACTGTAACTGTCTGTAACTGTCTGTAACTGTCTGTTACTGTATGTAACTGTCTGTAACTGTCTGTAACTGTAACTGTCTGTAACTGTCTGTAACTGTAACTGTCTGTAACTGTCTGTAACTGTCTGTTACTGTATGTAACTGTCTGTAACTGTCTGTAACTGTAACTGTCTGTAACTGTCTGTAACTGTCTGTAACTGTGTGTAACTGTCTGTAACTGTATGTAACTGTCTGTAACTGTATGTTACTGTCTGGTACTGTCTGTAACTGTATGTAACTGTCTGTAACTGTCTGTTACTGTCTGTAACTGTATGTAACTTTCTGTAACTGTCTGTTACTGTCTGTAACTGTCTGTAACTGTCTGTTACTGTCTGTAACTGTATGTAACTGTCTGTAACTGTAACTGTCTGTAACTGTAACTGTCTGTAACTGTCTGTAACTGTCTGTTACTGTATGTAACTGTCTGTAACTGTCTGTAACTGTCTGTAACTGTAACTGTCTGTTACTGTATGTAACTGTCTGTAACTGTCTGCAACTGTCTGTTACTGTCTGTAACTGTATGTAACTGTCTGTAACTGTAACTGTCTGTAACTGTAACTGTCTGTAACTGTCTGTAACTGTCTGTTACTGTATGTAACTGTCTGTAACTGTCTGTAACTGTAACTGTCTGTAACTGTCTGTAACTGTATGTAACTGTCTGTAACTGTCTGTAACTGTCTGTAACTGTCTGTAACTGTCTGTAACTGTCTGTAACTGTAACTGTCTGTTACTGTGTGTAACTGTCTGTAACTGTCTGTTACTGTCTGTAACTGTCTGTAACTGTCTGTAACTGTAACTGTCTGTTACTGTGTGTAACTGTGTGTAACTGTCTGTAACTGTCTGTTACTGTCTGTAACTGTCTGTAACTGTCTGTAACTGTAACTGTCTGTAACTGTCTGTAACTGTCTGTAACTGTCTGTTACTGTATGTAACTGTCTGTTACTGTCTGTAACTGTCTGTAACTGTCTGTAACTGTCTGTAACTGTAACTGTCTGTAACTGTAACTGTCTGTAACTGTCTGTAACTCTCTGTAACTCTCTGTAACTGTCTGTAACTGTAACTGTCTGTAACTGTCTGTAACTGTATGTAACTGTCTGTAACTGTCTGTAACTGTCTGTAACTGTCTGTTACTGTCTGTAACTGTCTCTAACTGTCTGTAACTGTAACTGTCTGTTACTGTGTGTAACTGTCTGTAACTGTCTGCAACTGTCTGTTACTGTCTGTAACTGTATGTAACTGTCTGTAACTGTCTGTAACTGTAACTGTCTGTAACTGTAACTGTCTGTAACTGTCTGTAACTGTCTGTAACTGTCTGTAACTGTCTATAACTGTCTGTAACTGTCTGTAACTGTCTATAATTGTAACTGTCTGTTACTGTATGTAACTGTCTGTAACTGTCTGCAACTGTCTGTTACTGTCTCTAACTGTATGTAACTGTCTGTAGCTGTCTGTAACTGTAACTGTTTGTAACTGTAACTGTCTGTAACTGTCTGTTACTGTATGTAACTGTCTGTAACTGTCTGTAACTGTCTGTAACTGTATGTAACTGTATGTAACTGTCTGTAACTGTCTGTAACTGTCTGTAACTGTGTGTAACTGTATGTAACTGTTTTTAACTGTATGTAACTGTCTGTAACTGTCTGTTACTGTATGTAACTGTCTGTAACTGTTTGTAACTGTATATAACTGTCTGTAACTGTCTGTTACTGTCTGTAACTGTATGTAACTGTCTGTAACTGTCTGTAACTGTAACTGTCTGTAACTGTAACTGTAACTGTCTGTAACTGTCTGTTACTGTATGTAACTGTCTGTAACTGTCTGTAACTGTAACTGTCTGTAACTGTCTGTAACTGTAACTGTCTGTTACTGTATGTAACTGTCTGTAACTGTCTGTAACTGTAACTGTCTGTAACTGTCTGTAACTGTAACTGTCTGTAACTGTCTGTAACTGTCTGTAACTGTCTGTTACTGTATGTAACTGTCTGTAACTGTCTGTAACTGTAACTGTCTGTAACTGTCTGTAACTGTCTGCAACTGTCTGCAACTGTCTGTAACTGTCTGTAACTGTCTGCAACTGTCTGTAACTGTCTGTTACTGTCTGTAACTGTCTGTAACTGTCTGTAACTGTCTGTAACTGTCTGTAACTGTCTGTTACTGTCTGTAACTGTCTGTAACTGTAACTGTCTGTTACTGTGTGTAACTGTCTGTAACTGTCTGTTACTGTCTGTAACTGTCTGTAACTGTCTGTAACTGTCTGTTACTGTGTGTAACTGTCTGTAACTGTCTGCAACTGTCTGTAACTGTCTGTAACTGTAACTGTAACTGTAACTGTAACTGTCTGTAACTGTCTGTTACTGTATGTAACTGTCTGTAACTGTCTGTAACTGTAACTGTCTGTAACTGTCTGTAACTGTCTGTAACTGTCTGTATCTGTCTGTTACTGTAACTGTCTGTAACTGTAACTGTCTGTAACTGTCTGTTACTGTATGTAACTGTCTGTAACTGTCTGTAACTGTCTGTAACTGTAACTGTCTGTAACTGTAACTGTCTGTAACTGTCTGTTACTGTATGTAACTGTCTGTAACTGTCTGTAACTGTCTGTAACTGTAACTGTCTGTAACTGTCTGTAACTCTAACTGTCTGTTACTGTATGTAACTGTCTGTAACTGTCTGCAACTGTCTGTTACTGTCTCAAACTGTATGTAACTGTCTGTAACTGTAACTGTCTGTAACTGTAACTGTCTGTAACTGTCTGTAACTGTCTGTTACTGTGTGTAACTGTCTGTAACTGTCTGTAACTGTCTGTAACTGTAACTGTCTGTAACTGTCTGTAACTGTAACTGTCTGTTACTGTATGTAACTGTCTGTAACTGTCTGCAACTGTCTGTTACTGTCTCTAACTTTATGTAACTGTCTGTAACTGTATGTAACTGTATGTAACTGTCTGTAACTGTCTGTAACTGTCTGTTACTGTCTGTAACTGTATGTAACTGTCTGTAACTGTCTGTAACTGTAACTGTCTGTAACTGTAACTGTCTGTAACTGTCTGTAACTGTCTGTTACTCTATGTAACTATCTTTAACTGTCTGTAACTGTCTGTAACTGTCTGTAACTGTGTGTAACTGTCTGTAACTGTATGTAACTGTCTGTAACTGTATGTTACTGTCTGGTACTGTCTGTAACTGTACGTAACTGTCTGTAACTGTCTGTTACTGTCTGTTACTGTCTGTAACTGTATGTAACTGTCTGTAACTGTCTGTTACTGTCTGTAACTGTCTGTTACTGTCTGTAACTGTATGTAACTGTCTGTAACTGTCTGTAACTGTAACTGTCTGTAACTGTAACTGTCTGTAACTGTAACTGTCTGTAACTGTCTGTTACTGTATGTAACTGTCTGTTACTGTCTGTAACTGTCTGTAACTGTCTGTAACTCTCTGTAACTGTCTGTAACTGTAACTGTCTGTAACTGTCTGTAACTGTCTGTAACTGTCTGTAACTGTCTGTAACTGTCTGTAACTGTCTGTTACTGTCTGTAACTGTCTCTAACTGTCTGTAACTGTAACTGTCTGTTACTGTGTGTAACTGTCTGTAACTGTCTGCAACTGTCTGTTACTGTCTGTAACTGTATGTAACTGTCTGTAACTGTCTGTAACTGTAACTGTCTGTAACTGTAATTGTCTGTAACTGTCTGTAACTGTCTGTTACTGTATGTAACTGTCTGTAACTGTCTGTAACTGTCTGTAACTGTAACTGTCTGTAACTGTCTGTAACTGTAACTGTCTGTTACTGTATGTAACTGTCTGTAACTGTCTGTAACTGTAACTGTCTGTAACTGTAACTGTCTGTAACTGTCTGTAACTGTAACTGTCTGTAACTGTCTGTAACTGTCTGTTACTGTATGTAACTGTCTGTAACTGTCTGTAACTGTAACTGTCTGTAACTGTCTGTAACTGTCTGTAACTGTGTGTAACTGTCTGTAACTGTATGTAACTGTCTGTAACTGTATGTTACTGTCTGGTACTGTCTGTAACTGTATGTAACTGTCTGTAACTGTCTGTTACTGTCTGTAACTGTATGTAACTTTCTGTAACTGTCTGTTA
This sequence comes from Eucyclogobius newberryi, assembly GCF_026437365.1. NCBI lineage: Eukaryota > Metazoa > Chordata > Actinopteri > Gobiiformes > Gobiidae > Eucyclogobius > Eucyclogobius newberryi. The sequence goes on along the minus strand of NW_027315912.1, from coordinate 291,555 downwards.
CTGTCTGTAACTGTCTGTAACTGTCTGTTACTGTCTGTAACTGTATGTAACTGTCTGTAACTGTAACTGTCTGTAACTGTAACTGTCTGTAACTGTCTGTAACTGTCTGTTACTGTATGTAACTGTCTGTAACTGTCTGTAACTGTCTGTAACTGTAACTGTCTGTAACTGTCTGTAACTGTAACTGTCTGTTACTGTATGTAACTGTCTGTAACTGTCTGCAACTGTCTGTTACTGTCTGTAACTGTATGTAACTGTCTGTAACTGTAACTGTCTGTAACTGTAACTGTCTGTAACTGTCTGTAACTGTCTGTTACTGTATGTAACTGTCTGTAACTGTCTGTAACTGTAACTGTCTGTAACTGTCTGTAACTGTATGTAACTGTCTGTAACTGTCTGTAACTGTCTGTAACTGTCTGTAACTGTCTGTAACTGTAACTGTCTGTTACTGTGTGTAACTGTCTGTAACTGTCTGTTACTGTCTGTAACTGTCTGTAACTGTCTGTAACTGTAACTGTCTGTTACTGTGTGTAACTGTGTGTAACTGTCTGTAACTGTCTGTTACTGTCTGTAACTGTCTGTAACTGTCTGTAACTGTAACTGTCTGTAACTGTCTGTAACTGTCTGTAACTGTCTGTAACTGTCTGTAACTGTAACTGTCTGTAACTGTAACTGTCTGTAACTGTCTGTAACTGTCTGTAACTCTCTGTAACTCTCTGTAACTGTCTGTAACTGTAACTGTCTGTAACTGTCTGTAACTGTATGTAACTGTCTGTAACTGTCTGTAACTGTCTGTAACTGTCTGTTACTGTCTGTAACTGTCTCTAACTGTCTGTAACTGTAACTGTCTGTTACTGTGTGTAACTGTCTGTAACTGTCTGCAACTGTCTGTTACTGTCTGTAACTGTATGTAACTGTCTGTAACTGTCTGTAACTGTCTGTAACTGTAACTGTCTGTAACTGTAACTGTCTGTAACTGTCTGTAACTGTCTGTAACTGTCTGTAACTGTCTATAACTGTCTGTAACTGTCTGTAACTGTAACTGTCTGTAACTGTAACTGTAACTGTCTGTAACTGTCTGTTACTGTATGTAACTGTCTGTAACTGTCTGTAACTGTAACTGTCTGTAACTGTCTGTAACTGTAACTGTCTGTTACTGTATGTAACTGTCTGTAACTGTCTGTAACTGTAACTGTCTGTAACTGTCTGTAACTGTAACTGTCTGTAACTGTCTGTAACTGTCTGTAACTGTCTGTTACTGTCTGTAACTGTATGTAACTGTCTGTAACTGTCTGTAACTGTAACTGTCTGTAACTGTAACTGTAACTGTCTGTAACTGTCTGTTACTGTATGTAACTGTCTGTAACTGTCTGTAACTGTAACTGTCTGTAACTGTCTGTAACTGTAACTGTCTGTTACTGTATGTAACTGTCTGTAACTGTCTGTAACTGTAACTGTCTGTAACTGTCTGTAACTGTAACTGTCTGTAACTGTCTGTAACTGTCTGTAACTGTCTGTTACTGTATGTAACTGTCTGTAACTGTCTGTAACTGTAACTGTCTGTAACTGTCTGTAACTGTCTGCAACTGTCTGCAACTGTCTGTAACTGTCTGTAACTGTCTGTAACTGTCTGTAACTGTCTGTAACTGTCTGTAACTGTCTGTAACTGTCTGTTACTGTCTGTAACTGTCTGTAACTGTAACTGTCTGTTACTGTGTGTAACTGTCTGTAACTGTCTGTTACTGTCTGTAACTGTCTGTAACTGTCTGTAACTGTCTGTTACTGTGTGTAACTGTCTGTAACTGTCTGCAACTGTCTGTAACTGTCTGTAACTGTAACTGTAACTGTCTGTAACTGTAACTGTCTGTAACTGTCTGTTACTGTATGTAACTGTCTGTAACTGTCTGTAACTGTAACTGTCTGTAACTGTCTGTAACTGTCTGTAACTGTCTGTATCTGTCTGTTACTGTAACTGTCTGTAACTGTAACTGTCTGTAACTGTCTGTTACTGTATGTAACTGTCTGTAACTGTCTGTAACTGTCTGTAACTGTAACTGTCTGTAACTGTAACTGTCTGTAACTGTCTGTTACTGTATGTAACTGTCTGTAACTGTCTGTAACTGTCTGTAACTGTAACTGTCTGTAACTGTCTGTAACTGTAACTGTCTGTTACTGTATGTAACTGTCTGTAACTGTCTGCAACTGTCTGTTACTGTCTCAAACTGTATGTAACTGTCTGTAACTGTAACTGTCTGTAACTGTAACTGTCTGTAACTGTCTGTAACTGTCTGTAACTGTCTATAACTCTCTGTAACTCTCTGTAACTGTCTGTAACTGTAACTGTCTGTAACTGTCTGTAACTGTATGTAACTGTCTGTAACTGTCTGTAACTGTCTGTAACTGTCTGTTACTGTCTGTAACTGTCTCTAACTGTCTGTAACTGTAACTGTCTGTAACTGTCTGTAACTGTCTGTAACTCTCTGTAACTCTCTGTAACTGTCTGTAACTGTAACTGTCTGTAACTGTCTGTAACTGTATGTAACTGTCTGTAACTGTCTGTAACTGTCTGTAACTGTCTGTTACTGTCTGTAACTGTCTCTAACTGTCTGTAACTGTAACTGTCTGTTACTGTGTGTAACTGTCTGTAACTGTCTGCAACTGTCTGTTACTGTCTGTAACTGTATGTAACTGTCTGTAACTGTCTGTAACTGTCTGTAACTGTAACTGTCTGTAACTGTAACTGTCTGTAACTGTCTGTAACTGTCTGTAACTGTCTGTAACTGTCTATAACTGTCTGTAACTGTCTGTAACTGTCTATAATTGTAACTGTCTGTTACTGTATGTAACTGTCTGTAACTGTCTGCAACTGTCTGTTACTGTCTCTAACTGTATGTAACTGTCTGTAGCTGTCTGTAACTGTAACTGTCTGTAACTGTAACTGTTTGTAACTGTAACTGTCTGTAACTGTCTGTTACTGTATGTAACTGTCTGTAACTGTCTGTAACTGTCTGTAACTGTATGTAACTGTCTGTAACTGTCTGTAACTGTCTGTAACTGTAACTGTCTGTAACTGTCTGTAACTGTCTGTAACTGTGTGTAACTGTATGTAACTGTTTTTAACTGTATGTAACTGTCTGTAACTGTCTGTTACTGTATGTAACTGTCTGTAACTGTTTGTAACTGTATATAACTGTCTGTAACTGTCTGTTACTGTCTGTAACTGTATGTACCTGTCTGTAACTGTCTGTAACTGTAACTGTCTGTAACTGTAACTGTAACTGTCTGTAACTGTCTGTTACTGTATGTAACTGTCTGTAACTGTCTGTAACTGTAACTGTCTGTAACTGTCTGTAACTGTAACTGTCTGTTACTGTATGTAACTGTCTGTAACTGTCTGTAACTGTAACTGTCTGTAACTGTCTGTAACTGTAACTGTCTGTAACTGTCTGTAACTGTCTGTAACTGTCTGTTACTGTATGTAACTGTCTGTAACTGTCTGTAACTGTAACTGTCTGTAACTGTCTGTAACTGTCTGCAACTGTCTGCAACTGTCTGTAACTGTCTGTAACTGTCTGTAACTGTCTGTAACTGTCTGTTACTGTCTGTAACTGTCTGTAACTGTCTGTAACTGTCTGTAACTGTCTGTAACTGTCTGTAACTGTCTGTTACTGTCTGTAACTGTCTGTAACTGTAACTGTCTGTTACTGTGTGTAACTGTCTGTAACTGTCTGTTACTGTCTGTAACTGTCTGTAACTGTCTGTAACTGTCTGTTACTGTGTGTAACTGTCTGTAACTGTCTGCAACTGTCTGTAACTGTCTGTAACTGTAACTGTAACTGTCTGTAACTGTAACTGTCTGTAACTGTCTGTTACTGTATGTAACTGTCTGTAACTGTCTGTAACTGTAACTGTCTGTAACTGTCTGTAACTGTCTGTAACTGTCTGTATCTGTCTGTTACTGTAACTGTCTGTAACTGTAACTGTCTGTAACTGTCTGTTACTGTATGTAACTGTCTGTAACTGTCTGTAACTGTCTGTAACTGTAACTGTCTGTAACTGTAACTGTCTGTAACTGTCTGTTACTGTATGTAACTGTCTGTAACTGTCTGTAACTGTCTGTAACTGTAACTGTCTGTAACTGTCTGTAACTGTAACTGTCTGTTACTGTATGTAACTGTCTGTAACTGTCTGCAACTGTCTGTTACTGTCTCAAACTGTATGTAACTGTCTGTAACTGTAACTGTCTGTAACTGTAACTGTCTGTAACTGTCTGTAACTGTCTGTTACTGTGTGTAACTGTCTGTAACTGTCTGTAACTGTCTGTAACTGTAACTGTCTGTAACTGTCTGTAACTGTAACTGTCTGTTACTGTATGTAACTGTCTGTAACTGTCTGCAACTGTCTGTTACTGTCTCTAACTTTATGTAACTGTCTGTAACTGTATGTAACTGTATGTAACTGTCTGTAACTGTCTGTAACTGTCTGTTACTGTCTGTAACTGTATGTAACTGTCTGTAACTGTCTGTAACTGTAACTGTCTGTAACTGTAACTGTCTGTAACTGTCTGTAACTGTCTGTTACTGTATGTAACTATCTTTAACTGTCTGTAACTGTCTGTAACTGTCTGTAACTGTGTGTAACTGTCTGTAACTGTATGTAACTGTCTGTAACTGTATGTTACTGTCTGGTACTGTCTGTAACTGTACGTAACTGTCTGTAACTGTCTGTTACTGTCTGTTACTGTCTGTAACTGTATGTAACTGTCTGTAACTGTCTGTTACTGTCTGTAACTGTCTGTTACTGTCTGTAACTGTATGTAACTGTCTGTAACTGTCTGTAACTGTAACTGTCTGTAACTGTAACTGTCTGTAACTGTAACTGTCTGTAACTGTCTGTTACTGTATGTAACTGTCTGTTACTGTCTGTAACTGTCTGTAACTGTCTGTAACTCTCTGTAACTGTCTGTAACTGTAACTGTCTGTAACTGTCTGTAACTGTCTGTAACTGTCTGTAACTGTCTGTAACTGTCTGTAACTGTCTGTAACTGTCTGTTACTGTCTGTAACTGTCTCTAACTGTCTGTAACTGTAACTGTCTGTTACTGTGTGTAACTGTCTGTAACTGTCTGCAACTGTCTGTTACTGTCTGTAACTGTATGTAACTGTCTGTAACTGTCTGTAACTGTAACTGTCTGTAACTGTAATTGTCTGTAACTGTCTGTAACTGTCTGTTACTGTATGTAACTGTCTGTAACTGTCTGTAACTGTCTGTAACTGTAACTGTCTGTAACTGTCTGTAACTGTAACTGTCTGTTACTGTATGTAACTGTCTGTAACTGTCTGTAACTGTAACTGTCTGTAACTGTAACTGTCTGTAACTGTCTGTAACTGTCTGTTACTGTGTGTAACTGTCTGTAACTGTCTGTAACTGTCTGTAACTGTAACTGTCTGTAACTGTCTGTAACTGTAACTGTCTGTTACTGTATGTAAGTGTCTGTAACTGTCTGCAACTGTCTGTTACTGTCTCTAACTTTATGTAACTGTCTGTAACTGTATGTAACTGTCTGTAACTGTCTGTAACTGTCTGTTACTGTCTGTAACTGTATGTAACTGTCTGTAACTGTCTGTAACTGTAACTGTCTGTAACTGTAACTGTCTGTAACTGTAACTGTCTGTAACTGTCTGTAACTGTCTGTTACTGTATGTAACTGTAACTGTCTGTAACTGTAACTGTCTGTAACTGTCTGTAACTGTAACTGTCTGTAACTGTCTGTAACTGTCTGTTACTGTATGTAACTGTCTGTAACTGTCTGTAACTGTCTGTAACTGTAACTGTCCGTAACTGTCTGTAACTGTCTGTAACTGTGTGTAACTGTCTGTAACTGTATGTAACTGTCTGTAACTGTATGTTACTGTCTGGTACTGTCTGTAACTGTACGTAACTGTCTGTAACTGTCTGTTACTGTCTGTAACTGTATGTAACTGTCTGTAACTGTCTGTTACTGTCTGTAACTGTCTGTAACTGTCTGTTACTGTCTGTAACTGTATGTAACTGTCTGTAACTGTAACTGTCTGTAACTGTAACTGTCTGTAACTGTCTGTAACTGTCTGTTACTGTATGTAACTGTCTGTAACTGTCTGTAACTGTCTGTAACTGTAACTGTCTGTAACTGTCTGTAACTGTAACTGTCTGCAACTGTCTGTAACTGTCTGTAACTGTCTGTATCTGTCTGTTACTGTAACTGTCTGTAACTGTCTGTAACTGTCTGTTACTGTATGTAACTGTCTGTAACTGTCTGTAACTGTCTGTAACTGTAACTGTCTGTAACTGTAACTGTCTGTAACTGTAACTGTCTGTAACTGTCTGTAACTGTCTGTATCTGTCTGTTACTGTAACTGTCTGTAACTGTAACTGTCTTTAACTGTCTGTTACTGTATGTAACTGTCTGTAACTGTCTGTAACTGTCTGTAACTGTAACTGTCTGTAACTGTAACTGTCTGTAACTGTCTGTTACTGTATGTAACTGTCTGTAACTGTCTGTAACTGTCTGTAACTGTCTGTAACTGTAACTGTCTGTAACTGTCTGTAACTGTAACTGTCTGTTACTGTATGTAACTGTCTGTAACTGTCTGCAACTGTCTGTTACTGTCTCAAACTGTATGTAACTGTCTGTAACTGTAACTGTCTGTAACTGTAACTGTCTGTAACTGTCTGTAACTGTCTGTTACTGTGTGTAACTGTCTGTAACTGTCTGTAACTGTCTGTAACTGTAACTGTCTGCAACTGTCTGTTACTGTCTCTAACTTTATGTAACTGTCTGTAACTGTATGTAACTGTATGTAACTGTCTGTAACTGTCTGTAACTGTCTGTTACTGTCTGTAACTGTATGTAACTGTCTGTAACTGTCTGTAACTGTAACTGTCTGTAACTGTAACTGTCTGTAACTGTCTGTAACTGTCTGTTACTGTATGTAACTATCTGTAACTGTCTGTAACTGTAACTGTCTGTAACTGTCTGTAACTGTCTGTAACTGTGTGTAACTGTCTGTAACTGTATGTAACTGTCTGTAACTGTATGTTACTGTCTGGTACTGTCTGTAACTGTACGTAACTGTCTGTAACTGTCTGTTACTGTCTGTTACTGTCTGTAACTGTATGTAACTGTCTGTAACTGTCTGTTACTGTCTGTAACTGTCTGTTACTGTCTGTAACTGTATGTAACTGTCTGTAACTGTCTGTAACTGTAACTGTCTGTAACTGTAACTGTCTGTAACTGTAACTGTCTGTAACTGTCTGTTACTGTATGTAACTGTCTGTAACTGTCTGTAACTGTCTGTTACTGTCTGTAACTGTCTGTAACTGTCTGTAACTGTCTGTAACTGTCTGTAACTGTAACTGTCTGTAACTGTCTGTAACTGTCTGTAACTGTCTGTAACTGTCTGTTACTGTCTGTAACTGTCTCTAACTGTCTGTAACTGTAACTGTCTGTTACTGTGTGTAACTGTCTGTAACTGTCTGCAACTGTCTGTTACTGTCTGTAACTGTATGTAACTGTCTGTAACTGTCTGTAACTGTAACTGTCTGTAACTGTAATTGTCTGTAACTGTCTGTAACTGTCTGTTACTGTATGTAACTGTCTGTAACTGTCTGTAACTGTCTGTAACTGTAACTGTCTGTAACTGTCTGTAACTGTAACTGTCTGTTACTGTATGTAACTGTCTGTAACTGTCTGTAACTGTAACTGTCTGTAACTGTAACTGTCTGTAACTGTCTGTAACTGTCTGTTACTGTGTGTAACTGTCTGTAACTGTCTGTAACTGTCTGTAACTGTAACTGTCTGTAACTGTCTGTAACTGTAACTGTCTGTTACTGTATGTAAGTGTCTGTAACTGTCTGCAACTGTCTGTTACTGTCTCTAACTTTATGTAACTGTCTGTAACTGTATGTAACTGTCTGTAACTGTCTGTAACTGTCTGTTACTGTCTGTAACTGTATGTAACTGTCTGTAACTGTCTGTAACTGTAACTGTCTGTAACTGTAACTGTCTGTAACTGTAACTGTCTGTAACTGTCTGTAACTGTCTGTTACTGTATGTAACTGTAACTGTCTGTAACTGTAACTGTCTGTAACTGTCTGTAACTGTAACTGTCTGTAACTGTCTGTAACTGTCTGTTACTGTATGTAACTGTCTGTAACTGTCTGTAACTGTCTGTAACTGTAACTGTCCGTAACTGTCTGTAACTGTCTGTAACTGTGTGTAACTGTCTGTAACTGTATGTAACTGTCTGTAACTGTATGTTACTGTATGTTACTGTCTGTAACTGTACGTAACTGTCTGTAACTGTCTGTTACTGTCTGTAACTGTATGTAACTGTCTGTAACTGTCTGTTACTGTCTGTAACTGTCTGTAACTGTCTGTTACTGTCTGTAACTGTATGTAACTGTCTGTAACTGTAACTGTCTGTAACTGTAACTGTCTGTAACTGTCTGTAACTGTCTGTTACTGTATGTAACTGTCTGTAACTGTCTGTAACTGTCTGTAACTGTAACTGTCTGTAACTGTCTGTAACTGTAACTGTCTGCAACTGTCTGTAACTGTCTGTAACTGTCTGTATCTGTCTGTTACTGTAACTGTCTGTAACTGTCTGTAACTGTCTGTTACTGTATGTAACTGTCTGTAACTGTCTGTAACTGTCTGTAACTGTAACTGTCTGTAACTGTAACTGTCTGTAACTGTAACTGTCTGTAACTGTCTGTAACTGTCTGTATCTGTCTGTTACTGTAACTGTCTGTAACTGTAACTGTCTTTAACTGTCTGTTACTGTATGTAACTGTCTGTAACTGTCTGTAACTGTCTGTAACTGTAACTGTCTGTAACTGTAACTGTCTGTAACTGTCTGTTACTGTATGTAACTGTCTGTAACTGTCTGTAACTGTCTGTAACTGTCTGTAACTGTAACTGTCTGTAACTGTCTGTAACTGTAACTGTCTGTTACTGTATGTAACTGTCTGTAACTGTCTGCAACTGTCTGTTACTGTCTCAAACTGTATGTAACTGTCTGTAACTGTAACTGTCTGTAACTGTAACTGTCTGTAACTGTCTGTAACTGTCTGTTACTGTGTGTAACTGTCTGTAACTGTCTGTAACTGTCTGTAACTGTAACTGTCTGCAACTGTCTGTTACTGTCTCTAACTTTATGTAACTGTCTGTAACTGTATGTAACTGTATGTAACTGTCTGTAACTGTCTGTAACTGTCTGTTACTGTCTGTAACTGTATGTAACTGTCTGTAACTGTCTGTAACTGTAACTGTCTGTAACTGTAACTGTCTGTAACTGTCTGTAACTGTCTGTTACTGTATGTAACTATCTGTAACTGTCTGTAACTGTAACTGTCTGTAACTGTCTGTAACTGTCTGTAACTGTGTGTAACTGTCTGTAACTGTATGTAACTGTCTGTAACTGTATGTTACTGTCTGGTACTGTCTGTAACTGTACGTAACTGTCTGTAACTGTCTGTTACTGTCTGTTACTGTCTGTAACTGTATGTAACTGTCTGTAACTGTCTGTTACTGTCTGTAACTGTCTGTTACTGTCTGTAACTGTATGTAACTGTCTGTAACTGTCTGTAACTGTAACTGTCTGTAACTGTAACTGTCTGTAACTGTAACTGTCTGTAACTGTCTGTTACTGTATGTAACTGTCTGTAACTGTCTGTAACTGTCTGTTACTGTCTGTAACTGTCTGTAACTGTCTGTAACTCTCTGTAACTGTCTGTAACTGTAACTGTCTGTAACTGTCTGTAACTGTCTGTAACTGTCTGTAACTGTCTGTTACTGTCTGTAACTGTCTCTAACTGTCTGTAACTGTAACTGTCTGTTACTGTGTGTAACTGTCTGTAACTGTCTGCAACTGTCTGTTACTGTCTGTAACTGTATGTAACTGTCTGTAACTGTCTGTAACTGTAACTGTCTGTAACTGTAATTGTCTGTAACTGTCTGTAACTGTCTGTTACTGTATGTAACTGTCTGTAACTGTCTGTAACTGTCTGTAACTGTAACTGTCTGTAACTGTCTGTAACTGTAACTGTCTGTTACTGTATGTAACTGTCTGTAACTGTCTGTAACTGTAACTGTCTGTAACTGTCTGTAACTGTCTGTTACTGTGTGTAACTGTCTGTAACTGTCTGTAACTGTCTGTAACTGTAACTGTCTGTAACTGTCTGTAACTGTAACTGTCTGTTACTGTATGTAACTGTCTGTAACTGTCTGCAACTTTCTGTTACTGTCTCTAACTTTATGTAACTGTCTGTAACTGTATGTAACTGTCTGTAACTGTCTGTAACTGTCTGTTACTGTCTGTAACTGTATGTAACTGTCTGTAACTGTCTGTAACTGTCTGTAACTGTAACTGTCTGTAACTGTCTGTAACTGTCTGTTACTGTATGTAACTGTCTGTAACTGTCTGTAACTGTAACTGTCTGTAACTGTCTGTAACTGTAACTGTCTGTAACTGTCTGTAACTGTCTGTTACTGTATGTAACTGTCTGTAACTGTCTGTAACTGTAACTGTCTGTAACTGTCTGTAACTGTCTGTAACTGTGTGTAACTGTCTGTAACTGTATGTAACTGTCTGTAACTGTATGTTACTGTCTGGTACTGTCTGTAACTGTACGTAACTGTCTGTAACTGTCTGTTACTGTCTGTAACTGTATGTAACTGTCTGTAACTGTCTGTTACTGTCTGTAACTGTCTGTAACTGTCTGTTACTGTCTGTAACTGTATGTAACTGTCTGTAACTGTAACAGTCTGTAACTGTAACTGTCTGTAACTGTCTGTAACTGTCTGTTACTGTATGTAACTGTCTGTAACTGTCTGTAACTGTAACTGTCTGTAACTGTCTGTAACTGTAACTGTCTGTAACTGTCTGTAACTGTCTGTAACTGTCTGTATCTGTCTGTTACTGTAACTGTCTGTAACTGTAACTGTCTGTAACTGTCTGTTACTGTATGTAACTGTCTGTAACTGTCTGTAACTGTCTGTAACTGTAACTGTCTGTAACTGTAACTGTCTGTAACTGTCTGTAACTGTAACTGTCTGTAACTGTCTGTAACTGTCTGTAACTGTCTGTATCTGTCTGTTACTGTAACTCTCTGTAACTGTAACTGTCTGTAACTGTCTGTTACTGTATGTAACTGTCTGTAACTGTCTGTAACTGTCTGTAACTGTAACTGTCTGTAACTGTAACTGTCTGTAACTGTCTGTTACTGTATGTAACTGTCTGTAACTGTCTGTAACTGTCTGTAACTGTAACTGTCTGTAACTGTCTGTAACTGTAACTGTCTGTTACTGTATGTAACTGTCTGTAACTGTCTGCAACTGTCTGTTACTGTCTCAAACTGTATGTAACTGTCTGTAACTGTAACTGTCTGTAACTGTCTGTAACTGTCTGTAACTGTCTGTTACTGTGTGTAACTGTCTGTAACTGTCTGTAACTGTCTGTAACCTTAACTGTCTGTAACTGTCTGTAACTGTAACTGTCTGTTACTGTATGTAACTGTCTGTAACTGTCTGCAACTGTCTGTTACTGTCTCTAACTTTATGTAACTGTCTGTAACTGTATGTAACTGTATGTAACTGTCTGTAACTGTCTGTAACTGTCTGTTACTGTCTGTAACTGTCTGTAACTGTCTGTAACTGTCTGTAACTGTAACTGTCTGTAACTGTAACTGTCTGTAACTGTAACTGTCTGTAACTGTCTGTTACTGTATGTAACTGTCTGTAACTGTCTGTAACTGTCTGTAACTGTAACTGTCTGTAACTGTCTGTAACTGTAACTGTCTGTTACTGTATGTAACTGTCTGTAACTGTCTGCAACTGTCTGTTACTGTCTCAAACTGTATGTAACTGTCTGTAACTGTAACTGTCTGTAACTGTAACTGTCTGTTACTGTCTGTAACTGTCTGTAACTGTCTGTAACTGTAACTGTCTGTTACTGTGTGTAACTGTGTGTAACTGTCTGTAACTGTCTGTTACTGTCTGTAACTGTCTGTAACTGTCTGTAACTGTAACTGTCTGTAACTGTCTGTAACTGTCTGTAACTGTCTGTTACTGTATGTAACTGTCTGTTACTGTCTGTAACTGTCTGTAACTGTCTGTAACTGTCTGTAACTGTAACTGTCTGTAACTGTAACTGTCTGTAACTGTCTGTAACTGTTTGTAACTGTCTGTAACTGTCTGTAACTCTCTGTAACTGTCTGTAACTGTAACTGTCTGTAACTGTCTGTAACTGTATGTAACTGTCTGTAACTGTCTGTAACTGTCTGTAACTGTCTGTTACTGTCTGTAACTGTCTCTAACTGTCTGTAACTGTAACTGTCTGTTACTGTGTGTAACTGTCTGTAACTGTCTGCAACTGTCTGTTACTGTCTGTAACTGTATGTAACTGTCTGTAACTGTCTGTAACTGTAACTGTCTGTAACTGTAACTGTCTGTAACTGTCTGTTACTGTATGTAACTGTCTGTAACTGTCTGTAACTGTCTGTAACTGTCTATAACTGTAACTGTCTGTTACTGTATGTAACTGTCTGTAACTGTCTGCAACTGTCTGTTACTGTCTCTAACTGTATGTAACTGTCTGTAACTGTCTGTAACTGTAACTGTCTGTAACTGTAACTGTTTGTAACTGTAACTGTCTGTAACTGTCTGTTACTGTATGTAACTGTCTGTAACTGTCTGTAACTGTCTGTAACTGTCTGTTACTGTCTGTTACTGTCTGTAACTGTCTGTAACTGTCTGTAACTGTCTGTAACTGTAACTGTCTGTAACTGTCTGTTACTGTATGTAACTGTCTGTAACTGTCTGTAACTGTCTGTAACTGTATGTAACTGTATGTAACTGTCTGTAACTGTCTGTAACTGTAACTGTCTGTAACTGTCTGTAACTGTCTGTAACTGTGTGTAACTGTATGTAACTGTTTTAACTGTATGTAACTGTCTGTAACTGTCTGTTACTGTATGTAACTGTCTGTAACTGTTTGTAACTGTATATAACTGTCTGTAACTGTCTGTTACTGTCTGTAACTGTATGTAACTGTCTGTAACTGTCTGTAACTGTAACTGTCTGTAACTGTAACTGTAACTGTCTGTAACTGTCTGTTACTGTATGTAACTGTCTGTAACTGTCTGTAACTGTAACTGTCTGTAACTGTAACTGTCTGTTACTGTCTGTAACTGTCTGTAACTGTCTGTAACTGTAACTGTCTGTAACTGTCTGTAACTGTAACTGTCTGTAACTGTCTGTAACTGTCTGTTACTGTATGTAACTGTCTGTTACTGTCTGTAACTGTATGTAACTGTCTGTAACTGTAACTGTCTGTTACTGTATGTAACTGTCTGTAACTGTCTGCAACTGTCTGTTACTGTCTCTAACTGAATGTAACTGTCTGTAACTGTCTGTAACTGTAACTGTCTGCAACTGTAACTGTCTGTAACTGTAACTTTCTGTAACTGTCTGTTACTGTATGTAACTGTCTGTAACTGTCTGTAACTGTCTGTTACTGTCTGTTACTGTCTGTAACTGTCTGTAACTGTCTGTAACTGTCTGTAACTGTCTGTAACTGTAACTGTCTGTAACTGTATGTAACTGTCTGTAACTGTATGTTACTGTCTGCTACTGTCTGTAACTGTACGTAACTTTGTGTAACTGTCTGTTACTGTCTGTTACTGTCTGTAACTGTCTGTTACTGTCTGTAACTGTAACTGTCTGTAACTGTAACTGTCTGTAACTGTAACTGTAACTGTAACTGTCTGTAACTGTCTGTAACTGTCTGTTACTGTATGTAACTGTAACTGTAACTGTCTGTAATTGTAACTGTCTGTAACTGTCTGTAACTGTCTGTTACTGTATGTTACTGTCTGCTACTGTCTGTAACTGTACGTAACTTTGTGTAACTGTCTGTTACTGTCTGTTACTGTCTGTAACTGTCTGTTACTGTCTGTAACAGTATGTAACTGTCTGTAACTGTCTGTTACTGTCTGTAACTGTCTGCAACTGTCTGTAACTGTCTGTAACTGTATGTAACTGTCAGTAACTGTCTGTAACTGTCTGTTACTGTCTGTAACTGTCTGTAACTGTCTTTAACTGTCTGTAACTGTCTGTAACTGTCTGTAACTGTCTGTTACTGTCTGTAACTGTCTGTAACTGTAACTGTCTGTTACTGTGTGTAACTGTCTGTAACTGTCTGCAACTGTCTGTTACTGTCTGTAACTGTATGTAACTGTCTGTAACTGTCTGTAACTGTAACTGTCTGTAACTGTAACTGTCTGTAACTGTCTGTAACTGTCTGTTACTGTATGTAACTCCCTGTAACTGTCTGTAACTGTAACTGTCTGTAACTGTCTGTAACTGTAACTGTCTGTAACTGTAACTGTCTGTAACTGTCTGTAACTGTAACTGTCTGTTACTGTGTGTAACTGTCTGTAACTGTCTGCAACTGTCTGTTACTGTCTGTAACTGTAACTGTCTGTTACTCTGTGTAACTGTCTGTAACTGTCTGTTACTGTCTGTAACTGTCTGTAACTGTCTGTAACTGTCTGTAACTGTAACTGTCTGTTACTGTCTGTAACTGTCTGTAACTGTCTGCAACTGTCTTTTACTGTCTGTAACTGTATGTAACTGTCTGTAACTGTCTGTAACTGTCTGTAACTGTAACTGTCTGTAACTGTAACTGTCTGCAACTGTCTGTAACTGTCTGCAACTGTCTGCAACTGTCTGTAACTGTCTGTAACTGTATGTAACTGTCTGTAACTGTCTGTAACTGTCTGTAACTGTCTGTAACTGTATGTAACTGTCTGTAACTGTCTGTTACTGTCTGTAACTGTCTGTAACTGTCTCTTACTGTCTGTAACTGTCTGTAACTGTAACTGTCTGTTACTGTGTGTAACTGTCTGTAACTGTCTGTAACTGTCTGTTACTGTCTGTAACTGTCTGTAACTGTCTGTAACTGTCTGTAACTGTAACTGTCTGTTACTGTCTGTAACTGTCTGTAACTGTCTGCAACTGTCTGCAACTGTCTGTTACTGTCTGTAACTGTATGTAACTGTCTGTAACTGTAACTGTCTGTTACTGTGTGTAACTGTCTGTAACTGTCTGTTACTGTCTGTAACTGTCTGTAACTGTCTGTAACTGTAACTGTCTGTTACTGTGTGTAACTGTGTGTAACTGTCTGTAACTGTCTGTTACTGTCTGTAACTGTCTGTAACTGTCTGTAACTGTAACTGTCTGTAACTGTCTGTAACTGTCTGTAACTGTCTGTTACTGTATGTAACTGTCTGTTACTGTCTGTAACTGTCTGTAACTGTCTGTAACTGTCTGTAACTGTAACTGTCTGTAACTGTAACTGTCTGTAACTGTCTGTAACTGTTTGTAACTGTCTGTAACTGTCTGTAACTCTCTGTAACTGTCTGTAACTGTAACTGTCTGTAACTGTCTGTAACTGTATGTAACTGTCTGTAACTGTCTGTAACTGTCTGTAACTGTCTGTTACTGTCTGTAACTGTCTCTAACTGTCTGTAACTGTAACTGTCTGTTACTGTGTGTAACTGTCTGTAACTGTCTGCAACTGTCTGTTACTGTCTGTAACTGTATGTAACTGTCTGTAACTGTCTGTAACTGTAACTGTCTGTAACTGTAACTGTCTGTAACTGTCTGTTACTGTATGTAACTGTCTGTAACTGTCTGTAACTGTCTGTAACTGTCTATAACTGTAACTGTCTGTTACTGTATGTAACTGTCTGTAACTGTCTGCAACTGTCTGTTACTGTCTCTAACTGTATGTAACTGTCTGTAACTGTCTGTAACTGTAACTGTCTGTAACTGTAACTGTTTGTAACTGTAACTGTCTGTAACTGTCTGTTACTGTATGTAACTGTCTGTAACTGTCTGTAACTGTCTGTAACTGTCTGTTACTGTCTGTTACTGTCTGTAACTGTCTGTAACTGTCTGTAACTGTCTGTAACTGTAACTGTCTGTAACTGTCTGTTACTGTATGTAACTGTCTGTAACTGTCTGTAACTGTCTGTAACTGTATGTAACTGTATGTAACTGTCTGTAACTGTCTGTAACTGTAACTGTCTGTAACTGTCTGTAACTGTCTGTAACTGTGTGTAACTGTATGTAACTGTTTTAACTGTATGTAACTGTCTGTAACTGTCTGTTACTGTATGTAACTGTCTGTAACTGTTTGTAACTGTATATAACTGTCTGTAACTGTCTGTTACTGTCTGTAACTGTATGTAACTGTCTGTAACTGTCTGTAACTGTAACTGTCTGTAACTGTAACTGTAACTGTCTGTAACTGTCTGTTACTGTATGTAACTGTCTGTAACTGTCTGTAACTGTAACTGTCTGTAACTGTAACTGTCTGTTACTGTCTGTAACTGTCTGTAACTGTCTGTAACTGTAACTGTCTG
Organism: Eucyclogobius newberryi; assembly: GCF_026437365.1. Lineage (NCBI taxonomy): Eukaryota > Metazoa > Chordata > Actinopteri > Gobiiformes > Gobiidae > Eucyclogobius > Eucyclogobius newberryi. Next base: position 275,086 of record NW_027315912.1, on the reverse strand, counting down.
TAACTGTCTGTAACTGTAACTGTCTGTAACTGTCTGTAACTGTCTGTTACTGTATGTAACTGTCTGTAACTGTCTGTAACTGTAACTGTCTGTAACTGTCTGTAACTGTCTGCAACTGTCTGCAACTGTCTGTAACTGTCTGTAACTGTCTGTAACTGTCTGTAACTGTCTGTTACTGTCTGTAACTGTCTGTAACTGTCTGTAACTGTCTGTAACTGTCTGTAACTGTCTGTTACTGTCTGTAACTGTCTGTAACTGTAACTGTCTGTAACTGTCTGTAACTGTAACTGTCTGTAACTGTCTGTAACTGTCTGTTACTGTATGTAACTGTAACTGTAACTGTCTGTAATTGTAACTGTCTGTAACTGTCTGTAACTGTCTGTTACTGTATGTTACTGTCTGCTACTGTCTGTAACTGTACGTAACTTTGTGTAACTGTCTGTTACTGTCTGTTACTGTCTGTAACTGTCTGTTACTGTCTGTAACAGTATGTAACTGTCTGTAACTGTCTGTTACTGTCTGTAACTGTCTGCAACTGTCTGTAACTGTCTGTAACTGTATGTAACTGTCAGTAACTGTCTGTAACTGTCTGTTACTGTCTGTAACTGTCTGTAACTGTCTTTAACTGTCTGTAACTGTCTGTAACTGTCTGTAACTGTCTGTTACTGTCTGTAACTGTCTGTAACTGTAACTGTCTGTTACTGTGTGTAACTGTCTGTAACTGTCTGCAACTGTCTGTTACTGTCTGTAACTGTATGTAACTGTCTGTAACTGTCTGTAACTGTAACTGTCTGTAACTGTAACTGTCTGTAACTGTCTGTAACTGTCTGTTACTGTATGTAACTCCCTGTAACTGTCTGTAACTGTAACTGTCTGTAACTGTCTGTAACTGTAACTGTCTGTAACTGTAACTGTCTGTAACTGTCTGTAACTGTAACTGTCTGTTACTGTGTGTAACTGTCTGTAACTGTCTGCAACTGTCTGTTACTGTCTGTAACTGTAACTGTCTGTTACTCTGTGTAACTGTCTGTAACTGTCTGTTACTGTCTGTAACTGTCTGTAACTGTCTGTAACTGTCTGTAACTGTAACTGTAACTGTCTGTAACTGTCTGTTACTGTATGTAACTGTCTGTAACTGTCTGTAACTGTCTGTAACTGTCTGCAACTGTCTTTTACTGTCTGTAACCTGTCTGTAACTGTCTGTAACTGTAACTGTCTGTAACTGTAACTGTCTGTAACTGTCTGTAACTGTCTGCAACTGTCTGCAACTGTCTGTAACTGTCTGTAACTGTATGTAACTGTCTGTAACTGTCTGTAACTGTCTGTAACTGTCTGTAACTGTCTGTAACTGTATGTAACTGTCTGTAACTGTCTGTTACTGTCTGTAACTGTCTGTAACTGTCTCTTACTGTCTGTAACTGTCTGTAACTGTAACTGTCTGTTACTGTGTGTAACTGTCTGTAACTGTCTGTAACTGTCTGTTACTGTCTGTAACTGTCTGTAACTGTCTGTAACTGTCTGTAACTGTAACTGTCTGTTACTGTCTGTAACTGTCTGTAACTGTCTGCAACTGTCTGTTACTGTCTGTAACTGTATGTAACTGTCTGTAACTGTAACTGTCTGTAACTGTAACTGTCTGTAACTGTCTGTAACTGTCTGTTACTGTATGTAACTGTCTGTAACTGTCTGTAACTGTAACTGTCTGTAACTGTCTGTAACTGTATGTAACTGTCTGTAACTGTCTGTAACTGTCTGTAACTGTCTGTAACTGTAACTGTCTGTTACTGTGTGTAACTGTCTGTAACTGTCTGTTACTGTCTGTAACTGTCTGCAACTGTCTGTTACTGTCTCTAACTGTATGTAACTGTCTGTAACTGTCTGTAACTGTAACTGTCTGTAACTGTAACTGTTTGTAACTGTAACTGTCTGTAACTGTCTGTTACTGTATGTAACTGTCTGTAACTGTCTGTAACTGTCTGTAACTGTCTGTTACTGTCTGTTACTGTCTGTAACTGTCTGTAACTGTCTGTAACTGTCTGTAACTGTAACTGTCTGTAACTGTCTGTTACTGTATGTAACTGTCTGTAACTGTCTGTAACTGTCTGTAACTGTATGTAACTGTATGTAACTGTCTGTAACTGTCTGTAACTGTAACTGTCTGTAACTGTCTGTAACTGTCTGTAACTGTGTGTAACTGTATGTAACTGTTTTAACTGTATGTAACTGTCTGTAACTGTCTGTTACTGTATGTAACTGTCTGTAACTGTTTGTAACTGTATATAACTGTCTGTAACTGTCTGTTACTGTCTGTAACTGTATGTAACTGTCTGTAACTGTCTGTAACTGTAACTGTCTGTAACTGTAACTGTAACTGTCTGTAACTGTCTGTTACTGTATGTAACTGTCTGTAACTGTCTGTAACTGTAACTGTCTGTAACTGTAACTGTCTGTTACTGTATGTAACTGTCTGTAACTGTCTGTAACTGTAACTGTCTGTAACTGTCTGTAACTGTAACTGTCTGTAACTGTCTGTAACTGTCTGTAACTGTCTGTTACTGTATGTAACTGTCTGTAACTGTCTGTAACTGTAACTGTCTGTAACTGTCTGTAACTGTCTGCAACTGTCTGCAACTGTCTGTAACTGTCTGTAACTGTCTGTAACTGTCTGTTACTGTCTGTAACTGTCTGTAACTGTCTGTAACTGTCTGTAACTGTCTGTAACTGTCTGTAACTGTCTGTTACTGTCTGTAACTGTCTGTAACTGTAACTGTCTGTTACTGTGTGTAACTGTCTGTAACTGTCTGTTACTGTCTGTAACTGTCTGTAACTGTCTGTAACTGTCTGTTACTGTGTGTAACTGTCTGTAACTGTCTGCAACTGTCTGTAACTGTAACTGTAACTGTAACTGTCTGTAACTGTAACTGTCTGTAACTGTCTGTTACTGTATGTAACTGTCTGTAACTGTCTGTAACTGTAACTGTCTGTAACTGTCTGTAACTGTCTGTAACTGTCTGTATCTGTCTGTTACTGTAACTGTCTGTAACTGTAACTGTCTGTAACTGTCTGTTACTGTATGTAACTGTCTGTAACTGTCTGTAACTGTCTGTAACTGTAACTGTCTGTAACTGTAACTGTCTGTAACTGTCTGTTACTGTATGTAACTGTCTGTAACTGTCTGTAACTGTCTGTAACTGTAACTGTCTGTAACTGTCTGTAACTGTAACTGTCTGTTACTGTATGTAACTGTCTGTAACTGTCTGCAACTGTCTGTAACTGTCTGTAACTGTCTGTAACTGTCTGTAACTGTCTGTAACTGTCTGTAACTGTCTGTTACTGTCTGTAACTGTAACTGTCTGTTACTGTGTGTAACTGTCTGTAACTGTCTGCAACTGTCTGTTACTGTCTGTAACTGTATGTAACTGTCTGTAACTGTCTGTAACTGTAACTGTCTGTAACTGTAATTGTCTGTAACTGTCTGTAACTGTCTGTTACTGTATGTAACTGTCTGTAACTGTCTGTAACTGTAACTGTCTGTAACTGTCTGTAACTGTAACTGTCTGTTACTGTATGTAACTGTCTGTAACTGTCTGTAACTGTAACTGTCTGTAACTGTAACTGTCTGTAACTGTCTGTAACTGTCTGTTACTGTGTGTAACTGTCTGTAACTGTCTGTAACTGTCTGTAACTGTAACTGTCTGTAACTGTCTGTAACTGTAACTGTCTGTTACTGTATGTAACTGTCTGTAACTGTCTGCAACTGTCTGTTACTGTCTCTAACTTTATGTAACTGTCTGTAACTGTATGTAACTGTCTGTAACTGTCTGTAACTGTCTGTTACTGTCTGTAACTGTATGTAACTGTCTGTAACTGTCTGTAACTGTAACTGTCTGTAACTGTAACTGTCTGTAACTGTCTGTAACTGTCTGTTACTGTATGTAACTGTCTGTAACTGTCTGTAACTGTAACTGTCTGTAACTGTCTGTAACTGTAACTGTCTGTAACTGTCTGTAACTGTCTGTTACTGTATGTAACTGTCTGTAACTGTCTGTAACTGTAACTGTCTGTAACTGTCTGTAACTGTCTGTAACTGTGTGTAACTGTCTGTAACTGTATGTAACTGTCTGTAACTGTATGTTACTGTCTGGTACTGTCTGTAACTGTATGTAACTGTCTGTAACTGTCTGTTACTGTCTGTAACTGTATGAAACTTTCTGTAACTGTCTGTTACTGTCTGTAACTGTCTGTAACTGTCTGTTACTGTCTGTAACTGTATGTAACTGTCTGTTACTGTCTGTAACTGTATGTAACTGTCTGTAACTGTAACTGTCTGTAACTGTCTGTAACTGTAACTGTCTGTTACTGTGTGTAACTGTCTGTAACTGTCTGCAACTGTCTGTTACTGTCTGTAACTGTCTGTAACTGTCTGTAACTGTCTGTAACTGTAACTGTCTGTAACTGTAACTGTCTGTAACTGTCTGTAACTGTCTGTTACTGTATGTAACTCCCTGTAACTGTCTGTAACTGTAACTGTCTGTAACTGTCTGTAACTGTAACTGTCTGTAACTGTAACTGTCTGTAACTGTCTGTAACTGTAACTGTCTGTTACTGTGTGTAACTGTCTGTAACTGTCTGCAACTGTCTGTTACTGTCTGTAACTGTAACTGTCTGTTACTCTGTGTAACTGTCTGTAACTGTCTGTTACTGTCTGTAACTGTCTGTAACTGTCTGTAACTGTCTGTAACTGTAACTGTAACTGTCTGTAACTGTCTGTTACTGTATGTAACTGTCTGTAACTGTCTGTAACTGTCTGTAACTGTCTGCAACTGTCTTTTACTGTCTGTAACCTGTCTGTAACTGTCTGTAACTGTAACTGTCTGTAACTGTAACTGTCTGTAACTGTCTGTAACTGTCTGCAACTGTCTGCAACTGTCTGTAACTGTCTGTAACTGTATGTAACTGTCTGTAACTGTCTGTAACTGTCTGTAACTGTCTGTAACTGTCTGTAACTGTATGTAACTGTCTGTAACTGTCTGTTACTGTCTGTAACTGTCTGTAACTGTCTCTTACTGTCTGTAACTGTCTGTAACTGTAACTGTCTGTTACTGTGTGTAACTGTCTGTAACTGTCTGTAACTGTCTGTTACTGTCTGTAACTGTCTGTAACTGTCTGTAACTGTCTGTAACTGTAACTGTCTGTTACTGTCTGTAACTGTCTGTAACTGTCTGCAACTGTCTGTTACTGTCTGTAACTGTATGTAACTGTCTGTAACTGTAACTGTCTGTAACTGTAACTGTCTGTAACTGTCTGTAACTGTCTGTTACTGTATGTAACTGTCTGTAACTGTCTGTAACTGTAACTGTCTGTAACTGTCTGTAACTGTATGTAACTGTCTGTAACTGTCTGTAACTGTCTGTAACTGTCTGTAACTGTAACTGTCTGTTACTGTGTGTAACTGTCTGTAACTGTCTGTTACTGTCTGTAACTGTCTGCAACTGTCTGTTACTGTCTCTAACTGTATGTAACTGTCTGTAACTGTCTGTAACTGTAACTGTCTGTAACTGTAACTGTTTGTAACTGTAACTGTCTGTAACTGTCTGTTACTGTATGTAACTGTCTGTAACTGTCTGTAACTGTCTGTAACTGTCTGTTACTGTCTGTTACTGTCTGTAACTGTCTGTAACTGTCTGTAACTGTCTGTAACTGTAACTGTCTGTAACTGTCTGTTACTGTATGTAACTGTCTGTAACTGTCTGTAACTGTCTGTAACTGTATGTAACTGTATGTAACTGTCTGTAACTGTCTGTAACTGTAACTGTCTGTAACTGTCTGTAACTGTCTGTAACTGTGTGTAACTGTATGTAACTGTTTTAACTGTATGTAACTGTCTGTAACTGTCTGTTACTGTATGTAACTGTCTGTAACTGTTTGTAACTGTATATAACTGTCTGTAACTGTCTGTTACTGTCTGTAACTGTATGTAACTGTCTGTAACTGTCTGTAACTGTAACTGTCTGTAACTGTAACTGTAACTGTCTGTAACTGTCTGTTACTGTATGTAACTGTCTGTAACTGTCTGTAACTGTAACTGTCTGTAACTGTAACTGTCTGTTACTGTATGTAACTGTCTGTAACTGTCTGTAACTGTAACTGTCTGTAACTGTCTGTAACTGTAACTGTCTGTAACTGTCTGTAACTGTCTGTAACTGTCTGTTACTGTATGTAACTGTCTGTAACTGTCTGTAACTGTAACTGTCTGTAACTGTCTGTAACTGTCTGCAACTGTCTGCAACTGTCTGTAACTGTCTGTAACTGTCTGTAACTGTCTGTTACTGTCTGTAACTGTCTGTAACTGTCTGTAACTGTCTGTAACTGTCTGTAACTGTCTGTAACTGTCTGTTACTGTCTGTAACTGTCTGTAACTGTAACTGTCTGTTACTGTGTGTAACTGTCTGTAACTGTCTGTTACTGTCTGTAACTGTCTGTAACTGTCTGTAACTGTCTGTTACTGTGTGTAACTGTCTGTAACTGTCTGCAACTGTCTGTAACTGTAACTGTAACTGTAACTGTAACTGTCTGTAACTGTAACTGTCTGTAACTGTCTGTTACTGTATGTAACTGTCTGTAACTGTCTGTAACTGTAACTGTCTGTAACTGTCTGTAACTGTCTGTAACTGTCTGTATCTGTCTGTTACTGTAACTGTCTGTAACTGTAACTGTCTGTAACTGTCTGTTACTGTATGTAACTGTCTGTAACTGTCTGTAACTGTCTGTAACTGTAACTGTCTGTAACTGTAACTGTCTGTAACTGTCTGTTACTGTATGTAACTGTCTGTAACTGTCTGTAACTGTCTGTAACTGTAACTGTCTGTAACTGTCTGTAACTGTAACTGTCTGTTACTGTATGTAACTGTCTGTAACTGTCTGCAACTGTCTGTAACTGTCTGTAACTGTCTGTAACTGTCTGTAACTGTCTGTAACTGTCTGTAACTGTCTGTTACTGTCTGTAACTGTCTCTAACTGTCTGTAACTGTAACTGTCTGTTACTGTGTGTAACTGTCTGTAACTGTCTGCAACTGTCTGTTACTGTCTGTAACTGTATGTAACTGTCTGTAACTGTCTGTATCTGTAACTGTATGTAACTGTCTGTAACTGTCTGTAACTGTAACTGTCTGTAACTGTAATTGTCTGTAACTGTCTGTAACTGTCTGTTACTGTATGTAACTGTCTGTAACTGTCTGTAACTGTAACTGTCTGTAACTGTCTGTAACTGTAACTGTCTGTTACTGTATGTAACTGTCTGTAACTGTCTGTAACTGTAACTGTCTGTAACTGTAACTGTCTGTAACTGTCTGTAACTGTCTGTTACTGTGTGTAACTGTCTGTAACTGTCTGTAACTGTCTGTAACTGTAACTGTCTGTAACTGTCTGTAACTGTAACTGTCTGTTACTGTATGTAACTGTCTGTAACTGTCTGCAACTGTCTGTTACTGTCTCTAACTTTATGTAACTGTCTGTAACTGTATGTAACTGTCTGTAACTGTCTGTAACTGTCTGTTACTGTCTGTAACTGTATGTAACTGTCTGTAACTGTCTGTAACTGTAACTGTCTGTAACTGTAACTGTCTGTAACTGTCTGTAACTGTCTGTTACTGTATGTAACTGTCTGTAACTGTCTGTAACTGTAACTGTCTGTAACTGTCTGTAACTGTAACTGTCTGTAACTGTCTGTAACTGTCTGTTACTGTATGTAACTGTCTGTAACTGTCTGTAACTGTAACTGTCTGTAACTGTCTGTAACTGTCTGTAACTGTGTGTAACTGTCTGTAACTGTATGTAACTGTCTGTAACTGTATGTTACTGTCTGGTACTGTCTGTAACTGTATGTAACTGTCTGTAACTGTCTGTTACTGTCTGTAACTGTATGTAACTTTCTGTAACTGTCTGTTACTGTCTGTAACTGTCTGTAACTGTCTGTTACTGTCTGTAACTGTATGTAACTGTCTGTTACTGTCTGTAACTGTATGTAACTGTCTGTAACTGTAACTGTCTGTAACTGTCTGTAACTGTAACTGTCTGTTACTGTGTGTAACTGTGTGTAACTGTCTGTAACTGTCTGTTACTGTCTGTAACTGTCTGTAACTGTCTGTAACTGTAACTGTCTGTAACTGTCTGTAACTGTCTGTAACTGTCTGTTACTGTATGTAACTGTCTGTTACTGTCTGTAACTGTCTGTAACTGTCTGTAACTGTCTGTAACTGTAACTGTCTGTAACTGTAACTGTCTGTAACTGTCTGTAACTCTCTGTAACTCTCTGTAACTGTCTGTAACTGTAACTGTCTGTAACTGTCTGTAACTGTATGTAACTGTCTGTAACTGTCTGTAACTGTCTGTAACTGTCTGTTACTGTCTGTAACTGTCTCTAACTGTCTGTAACTGTAACTGTCTGTTACTGTGTGTAACTGTCTGTAACTGTCTGCAACTGTCTGTTACTGTCTGTAACTGTATGTAACTGTCTGTAACTGTCTGTAACTGTAACTGTCTGTAACTGTAACTGTCTGTAACTGTCTGTAACTGTCTGTAACTGTCTGTAACTGTCTATAACTGTCTGTAACTGTCTGTAACTGTCTATAATTGTAACTGTCTGTTACTGTATGTAACTGTCTGTAACTGTCTGCAACTGTCTGTTACTGTCTCTAACTGTATGTAACTGTCTGTAGCTGTCTGTAACTGTAACTGTCTGTAACTGTAACTGTTTGTAACTGTAACTGTCTGTAACTGTCTGTTACTGTATGTAACTGTCTGTAACTGTCTGTAACTGTCTGTAACTGTATGTAACTGTATGTAACTGTCTGTAACTGTCTGTAACTGTCTGTAACTGTAACTGTCTGTAACTGTCTGTAACTGTCTGTAACTGTGTGTAACTGTATGTAACTGTTTTTAACTGTATGTAACTGTCTGTAACTGTCTGTTACTGTATGTAACTGTCTGTAACTGTTTGTAACTGTATATAACTGTCTGTAACTGTCTGTTACTGTCTGTAACTGTATGTAACTGTCTGTAACTGTCTGTAACTGTAACTGTCTGTAACTGTAACTGTAACTGTCTGTAACTGTCTGTTACTGTATGTAACTGTCTGTAACTGTCTGTAACTGTAACTGTCTGTAACTGTCTGTAACTGTAACTGTCTGTTACTGTATGTAACTGTCTGTAACTGTCTGTAACTGTAACTGTCTGTAACTGTCTGTAACTGTAACTGTCTGTAACTGTCTGTAACTGTCTGTAACTGTCTGTTACTGTATGTAACTGTCTGTAACTGTCTGTAACTGTAACTGTCTGTAACTGTCTGTAACTGTCTGCAACTGTCTGCAACTGTCTGTAACTGTCTGTAACTGTCTGTAACTGTCTGTAACTGTCTGTTACTGTCTGTAACTGTCTGTAACTGTCTGTAACTGTCTGTAACTGTCTGTAACTGTCTGTTACTGTCTGTAACTGTCTGTAACTGTAACTGTCTGTTACTGTGTGTAACTGTCTGTAACTGTCTGTTACTGTCTGTAACTGTCTGTAACTGTCTGTAACTGTCTGTTACTGTGTGTAACTGTCTGTAACTGTCTGCAACTGTCTGTAACTGTCTGTAACTGTAACTGTAACTGTCTGTAACTGTAACTGTCTGTAACTGTCTGTTACTGTATGTAACTGTCTGTAACTGTCTGTAACTGTAACTGTCTGTAACTGTCTGTAACTGTCTGTAACTGTCTGTATCTGTCTGTTACTGTAACTGTCTGTAACTGTAACTGTCTGTAACTGTCTGTTACTGTATGTAACTGTCTGTAACTGTCTGTAACTGTCTGTAACTGTAACTGTCTGTAACTGTAACTGTCTGTAACTGTCTGTTACTGTATGTAACTGTCTGTAACTGTCTGTAACTGTCTGTAACTGTAACTGTCTGTAACTGTCTGTAACTCTAACTGTCTGTTACTGTATGTAACTGTCTGTAACTGTCTGCAACTGTCTGTTACTGTCTCAAACTGTATGTAACTGTCTGTAACTGTAACTGTCTGTAACTGTAACTGTCTGTAACTGTCTGTAACTGTCTGTTACTGTGTGTAACTGTCTGTAACTGTCTGTAACTGTCTGTAACTGTAACTGTCTGTAACTGTCTGTAACTGTAACTGTCTGTTACTGTATGTAACTGTCTGTAACTGTCTGCAACTGTCTGTTACTGTCTCTAACTTTATGTAACTGTCTGTAACTGTATGTAACTGTATGTAACTGTCTGTAACTGTCTGTAACTGTCTGTTACTGTCTGTAACTGTATGTAACTGTCTGTAACTGTCTGTAACTGTAACTGTCTGTAACTGTAACTGTCTGTAACTGTCTGTAACTGTCTGTTACTCTATGTAACTATCTTTAACTGTCTGTAACTGTCTGTAACTGTCTGTAACTGTGTGTAACTGTCTGTAACTGTATGTAACTGTCTGTAACTGTATGTTACTGTCTGGTACTGTCTGTAACTGTACGTAACTGTCTGTAACTGTCTGTTACTGTCTGTTACTGTCTGTAACTGTATGTAACTGTCTGTAACTGTCTGTTACTGTCTGTAACTGTCTGTTACTGTCTGTAACTGTATGTAACTGTCTGTAACTGTCTGTAACTGTAACTGTCTGTAACTGTAACTGTCTGTAACTGTAACTGTCTGTAACTGTCTGTTACTGTATGTAACTGTCTGTTACTGTCTGTAACTGTCTGTAACTGTCTGTAACTGTCTGTAACTGTCTGTAACTGTCTGTAACTGTCTGTTACTGTCTGTAACTGTCTCTAACTGTCTGTAACTGTAACTGTCTGTTACTGTGTGTAACTGTCTGTAACTGTCTGCAACTGTCTGTTACTGTCTGTAACTGTATGTAACTGTCTGTAACTGTCTGTAACTGTAACTGTCTGTAACTGTAATTGTCTGTAACTGTCTGTAACTGTCTGTTACTGTATGTAACTGTCTGTAACTGTCTGTAACTGTCTGTAACTGTAACTGTCTGTAACTGTCTGTAACTGTAACTGTCTGTTACTGTATGTAACTGTCTGTAACTGTCTGTAACTGTAACTGTCTGTAACTGTAACTGTCTGTAACTGTCTGTTACTGTCTGTAACTGTATGTAACTGTCTGTAACTGTCTGTAACTGTAACTGTCTGTAACTGTAACTGTCTGTAACTGTCTGTAACTGTCTGTTACTCTATGTAACTATCTTTAACTGTCTGTAACTGTCTGTAACTGTCTGTAACTGTGTGTAACTGTCTGTAACTGTATGTAACTGTCTGTAACTGCATGTTACTGTCTGGTACTGTCTGTAACTGTACGTAACTGTCTGTAACTGTCTGTTACTGTCTGTTACTGTCTGTAACTGTATGTAACTGTCTGTAACTGTCTGTTACTGTCTGTAACTGTCTGTTACTGTCTGTAACTGTATGTAACTGTCTGTAACTGTCTGTAACTGTAACTGTCTGTAACTGTAACTGTCTGTAACTGTAACTGTCTGTAACTGTCTGTTACTGTATGTAACTGTCTGTTACTGTCTGTAACTGTCTGTAACTGTCTGTAACTGTCTGTAACTGTCTGTAACTGTCTGTAACTGTCTGTTACTGTCTGTAACTGTCTCTAACTGTCTGTAACTGTAACTGTCTGTTACTGTGTGTAACTGTCTGTAACTGTCTGCAACTGTCTGTTACTGTCTGTAACTGTATGTAACTGTCTGTAACTGTCTGTAACTGTAACTGTCTGTAACTGTAATTGTCTGTAACTGTCTGTAACTGTCTGTTACTGTTTGTAACTGTCTGTAACTGTCTGTAACTGTCTGTAACTGTAACTGTCTGTAACTGTCTGTAACTGTAACTGTCTGTTACTGTATGTAACTGTCTGTAACTGTCTGTAACTGTAACTGTCTGTAACTGTAACTGTCTGTAACTGTCTGTAACTGTAACTGTCTGTAACTGTCTGTAACTGTCTGTTACTGTATGTAACTGTCTGTAACTGTCTGTAACTGTAACTGTCTGTAACTGTCTGTAACTGTCTGTAACTGTGTGTAACTGTCTGTAACTGTATGTAACTGTCTGTAACTGTATGTTACTGTCTGGTACTGTCTGTAACTGTATGTAACTGTCTGTAACTGTCTGTTACTGTCTGTAACTGTATGTAACTTTCTGTAACTGTCTGTTACTGTCTGTAACTGTCTGTAACTGTCTGTTACTGTCTGTAACTGTATGTAACTGTCTGTAACTGTAACTGTCTGTAACTGTAACTGTCTGTAACTGTCTGTAACTGTCTGTTACTGTATGTAACTGTCTGTAACTGTCTGTAACTGTCTGTAACTGTAACTGTCTGTAACTGTCTGTAACTGTAACTGTCTGTTACTGTATGTAACTGTCTGTAACTGTCTGCAACTGTCTGTTACTGTCTGTAACTGTATGTAACTGTCTGTAACTGTAACTGTCTGTAACTGTAACTGTCTGTAACTGTCTGTAACTGTCTGTTACTGTATGTAACTGTCTGTAACTGTCTGTAACTGTAACTGTCTGTAACTGTCTGTAACTGTATGTAACTGTCTGTAACTGTCTGTAACTGTCTGTAACTGTCTGTAACTGTCTGTAACTGTAACTGTCTGTTACTGTGTGTAACTGTCTGTAACTGTCTGTTACTGTCTGTAACTGTCTGTAACTGTCTGTAACTGTCTGTAACTGTCTGTAACTGTCTGTAACTGTCTGTTACTGTCTGTAACTGTCTCTAACTGTCTGTAACTGTAACTGTCTGTTACTGTGTGTAACTGTCTGTAACTGTCTGCAACTGTCTGTTACTGTCTGTAACTGTATGTAACTGTCTGTAACTGTCTGTAACTGTAACTGTCTGTAACTGTAATTGTCTGTAACTGTCTGTAACTGTCTGTTACTGTATGTAACTGTCTGTAACTGTCTGTAACTGTAACTGTCTGTAACTGTCTGTAACTGTAACTGTCTGTTACTGTATGTAACTGTCTGTAACTGTCTGTAACTGTAACTGTCTGTAACTGTAACTGTCTGTAACTGTCTGTAACTGTCTGTTACTGTGTGTAACTGTCTGTAACTGTCTGTAACTGTCTGTAACTGTAACTGTCTGTAACTGTCTGTAACTGTAACTGTCTGTTACTGTATGTAACTGTCTGTAACTGTCTGCAACTGTCTGTTACTGTCTCTAACTTTATGTAACTGTCTGTAACTGTATGTAACTGTCTGTAACTGTCTGTAACTGTCTGTTACTGTCTGTAACTGTATGTAACTGTCTGTAACTGTCTGTAACTGTAACTGTCTGTAACTGTAACTGTCTGTAACTGTCTGTAACTGTCTGTTACTGTATGTAACTGTCTGTAACTGTCTGTAACTGTAACTGTCTGTAACTGTCTGTAACTGTAACTGTCTGTAACTGTCTGTAACTGTCTGTTACTGTATGTAACTGTCTGTAACTGTCTGTAACTGTAACTGTCTGTAACTGTCTGTAACTGTCTGTAACTGTGTGTAACTGTCTGTAACTGTATGTAACTGTCTGTAACTGTATGTTACTGTCTGGTACTGTCTGTAACTGTATGTAACTGTCTGTAACTGTCTGTTACTGTCTGTAACTGTATGTAACTTTCTGTTACTGTCTGTTACTGTCTGTAACTGTCTGTAACTGTCTGTTACTGTCTGTAACTGTATGTAACTGTCTGTTACTGTCTGTAACTGTATGTAACTGTCTGTAACTGTAACTGTCTGTAACTGTCTGTAACTGTAACTGTCTGTTACTGTGTGTAACTGTGTGTAACTGTCTGTAACTGTCTGTTACTGTCTGTAACTGTCTGTAACTGTCTGTAACTGTAACTGTCTGTAACTGTCTGTAACTGTCTGTAACTGTCTGTTACTGTATGTAACTGTCTGTTACTGTCTGTAACTGTCTGTAACTGTCTGTAACTGTCTGTAACTGTAACTGTCTGTAACTGTAACTGTCTGTAACTGTCTGTAACTCTCTGTAACTCTCTGTAACTGTCTGTAACTGTAACTGTCTGTAACTGTCTGTAACTGTATGTAACTGTCTGTAACTGTCTGTAACTGTCTGTAACTGTCTGTTACTGTCTGTAACTGTCTCTAACTGTCTGTAACTGTAACTGTCTGTTACTGTGTGTAACTGTCTGTAACTGTCTGCAACTGTCTGTTACTGTCTGTAACTGTATGTAACTGTCTGTAACTGTCTGTAACTGTAACTGTCTGTAACTGTAACTGTCTGTAACTGTCTGTAACTGTCTGTAACTGTCTGTAACTGTCTATAACTGTCTGTAACTGTCTGTAACTGTCTATAATTGTAACTGTCTGTTACTGTATGTAACTGTCTGTAACTGTCTGCAACTGTCTGTTACTGTCTCTAACTGTATGTAACTGTCTGTAGCTGTCTGTAACTGTAACTGTCTGTAACTGTAACTGTTTGTAACTGTAACTGTCTGTAACTGTCTGTTACTGTATGTAACTGTCTGTAACTGTCTGTAACTGTCTGTAACTGTATGTAACTGTATGTAACTGTCTGTAACTGTCTGTAACTGTCTGTAACTGTAACTGTCTGTAACTGTCTGTAACTGTCTGTAACTGTGTGTAACTGTATGTAACTGTTTTTAACTGTATGTAACTGTCTGTAACTGTCTGTTACTGTATGTAACTGTCTGTAACTGTTTGTAACTGTATATAACTGTCTGTAACTGTCTGTTACTGTCTGTAACTGTATGTAACTGTCTGTAACTGTCTGTAACTGTAACTGTCTGTAACTGTAACTGTAACTGTCTGTAACTGTCTGTTACTGTATGTAACTGTCTGTAACTGTCTGTAACTGTAACTGTCTGTAACTGTCTGTAACTGTAACTGTCTGTTACTGTATGTAACTGTCTGTAACTGTCTGTAACTGTAACTGTCTGTAACTGTCTGTAACTGTAACTGTCTGTAACTGTCTGTAACTGTCTGTAACTGTCTGTTACTGTATGTAACTGTCTGTAACTGTCTGTAACTGTAACTGTCTGTAACTGTCTGTAACTGTCTGCAACTGTCTGCAACTGTCTGTAACTGTCTGTAACTGTCTGTAACTGTCTGTAACTGTCTGTTACTGTCTGTAACTGTCTGTAACTGTCTGTAACTGTCTGTAACTGTCTGTAACTGTCTGTAACTGTCTGTTACTGTCTGTAACTGTCTGTAACTGTAACTGTCTGTTACTGTGTGTAACTGTCTGTAACTGTCTGTTACTGTCTGTAACTGTCTGTAACTGTCTGTAACTGTCTGTTACTGTGTGTAACTGTCTGTAACTGTCTGCAACTGTCTGTAACTGTCTGTAACTGTAACTGTAACTGTCTGTAACTGTAACTGTCTGTAACTGTCTGTTACTGTATGTAACTGTCTGTAACTGTCTGTAACTGTAACTGTCTGTAACTGTCTGTAACTGTCTGTAACTGTCTGTATCTGTCTGTTACTGTAACTGTCTGTAACTGTAACTGTCTGTAACTGTCTGTTACTGTATGTAACTGTCTGTAACTGTCTGTAACTGTCTGTAACTGTAACTGTCTGTAACTGTAACTGTCTGTAACTGTCTGTTACTGTATGTAACTGTCTGTAACTGTCTGTAACTGTCTGTAACTGTAACTGTCTGTAACTGTCTGTAACTCTAACTGTCTGTTACTGTATGTAACTGTCTGTAACTGTCTGCAACTGTCTGTTACTGTCTCAAACTGTATGTAACTGTCTGTAACTGTAACTGTCTGTAACTGTAACTGTCTGTAACTGTCTGTAACTGTCTGTTACTGTGTGTAACTGTCTGTAACTGTCTGTAACTGTCTGTAACTGTAACTGTCTGTAACTGTCTGTAACTGTAACTGTCTGTTACTGTATGTAACTGTCTGTAACTGTCTGCAACTGTCTGTTACTGTCTCTAACTTTATGTAACTGTCTGTAACTGTATGTAACTGTATGTAACTGTCTGTAACTGTCTGTAACTGTCTGTTACTGTCTGTAACTGTATGTAACTGTCTGTAACTGTCTGTAACTGTAACTGTCTGTAACTGTAACTGTCTGTAACTGTCTGTAACTGTCTGTTACTCTATGTAACTATCTTTAACTGTCTGTAACTGTCTGTAACTGTCTGTAACTGTGTGTAACTGTCTGTAACTGTATGTAACTGTCTGTAACTGTATGTTACTGTCTGGTACTGTCTGTAACTGTACGTAACTGTCTGTAACTGTCTGTTACTGTCTGTTACTGTCTGTAACTGTATGTAACTGTCTGTAACTGTCTGTTACTGTCTGTAACTGTCTGTTACTGTCTGTAACTGTATGTAACTGTCTGTAACTGTCTGTAACTGTAACTGTCTGTAACTGTAACTGTCTGTAACTGTAACTGTCTGTAACTGTCTGTTACTGTATGTAACTGTCTGTTACTGTCTGTAACTGTCTGTAACTGTCTGTAACTGTCTGTAACTGTCTGTAACTGTCTGTAACTGTCTGTTACTGTCTGTAACTGTCTCTAACTGTCTGTAACTGTAACTGTCTGTTACTGTGTGTAACTGTCTGTAACTGTCTGCAACTGTCTGTTACTGTCTGTAACTGTATGTAACTGTCTGTAACTGTCTGTAACTGTAACTGTCTGTAACTGTAATTGTCTGTAACTGTCTGTAACTGTCTGTTACTGTATGTAACTGTCTGTAACTGTCTGTAACTGTCTGTAACTGTAACTGTCTGTAACTGTCTGTAACTGTAACTGTCTGTTACTGTATGTAACTGTCTGTAACTGTCTGTAACTGTAACTGTCTGTAACTGTAACTGTCTGTAACTGTCTGTAACTGTAACTGTCTGTAACTGTCTGTAACTGTCTGTTACTGTATGTAACTGTCTGTAACTGTCTGTAACTGTAACTGTCTGTAACTGTCTGTAACTGTCTGTAACTGTGTGTAACTGTCTGTAACTGTATGTAACTGTCTGTAACTGTATGTTACTGTCTGGTACTGTCTGTAACTGTATGTAACTGTCTGTAACTGTCTGTTACTGTCTGTAACTGTATGTAACTTTCTGTAACTGTCTGTTACTGTCTGTAACTGTCTGTAACTGTCTGTTACTGTCTGTAACTGTATGTAACTGTCTGTAACTGTAACTGTCTGTAACTGTAACTGTCTGTAACTGTCTGTAACTGTCTGTTACTGTATGTAACTGTCTGTAACTGTCTGTAACTGTCTGTAACTGTAACTGTCTGTAACTGTCTGTAACTGTAACTGTCTGTTACTGTATGTAACTGTCTGTAACTGTCTGCAACTGTCTGTTACTGTCTGTAACTGTATGTAACTGTCTGTAACTGTAACTGTCTGTAACTGTAACTGTCTGTAACTGTCTGTAACTGTCTGTTACTGTATGTAACTGTCTGTAACTGTCTGTAACTGTAACTGTCTGTAACTGTCTGTAACTGTATGTAACTGTCTGTAACTGTCTGTAACTGTCTGTAACTGTCTGTAACTGTCTGTAACTGTAACTGTCTGTTACTGTGTGTAACTGTCTGTAACTGTCTGTTACTGTCTGTAACTGTCTGTAACTGTCTGTAACTGTAACTGTCTGTTACTGTGTGTAACTGTGTGTAACTGTCTGTAACTGTCTGTTACTGTCTGTAACTGTCTGTAACTGTCTGTAACTGTAACTGTCTGTAACTGTCTGTAACTGTCTGTAACTGTCTGTAACTGTCTGTAACTGTAACTGTCTGTAACTGTAACTGTCTGTAACTGTCTGTAACTGTCTGTAACTCTCTGTAACTCTCTGTAACTGTCTGTAACTGTAACTGTCTGTAACTGTCTGTAACTGTATGTAACTGTCTGTAACTGTCTGTAACTGTCTGTTACTGTCTGTAACTGTCTCTAACTGTCTGTAACTGTAACTGTCTGTTACTGTGTGTAACTGTCTGTAACTGTCTGCAACTGTCTGTTACTGTCTGTAACTGTATGTAACTGTCTGTAACTGTCTGTAACTGTCTGTAACTGTAACTGTCTGTAACTGTAACTGTCTGTAACTGTCTGTAACTGTCTGTAACTGTCTGTAACTGTCTATAACTGTCTGTAACTGTCTGTAACTGTCTATAATTGTAACTGTCTGTTACTGTATGTAACTGTCTGTAACTGTCTGCAACTGTCTGTTACTGTCTCTAACTGTATGTAACTGTCTGTAGCTGTCTGTAACTGTAACTGTCTGTAACTGTAACTGTTTGTAACTGTAACTGTCTGTAACTGTCTGTTACTGTATGTAACTGTCTGTAACTGTCTGTAACTGTCTGTAACTGTATGTAACTGTATGTAACTGTCTGTAACTGTCTGTAACTGTCTGTAACTGTAACTGTCTGTAACTGTCTGTAACTGTCTGTAACTGTGTGTAACTGTATGTAACTGTTTTTAACTGTATGTAACTGTCTGTAACTGTCTGTTACTGTATGTAACTGTCTGTAACTGTTTGTAACTGTATATAACTGTCTGTAACTGTCTGTTACTGTCTGTAACTGTATGTAACTGTCTGTAACTGTCTGTAACTGTAACTGTCTGTAACTGTAACTGTAACTGTCTGTAACTGTCTGTTACTGTATGTAACTGTCTGTAACTGTCTGTAACTGTAACTGTCTGTAACTGTCTGTAACTGTAACTGTCTGTTACTGTATGTAACTGTCTGTAACTGTCTGTAACTGTAACTGTCTGTAACTGTCTGTAACTGTAACTGTCTGTAACTGTCTGTAACTGTCTGTAACTGTCTGTTACTGTATGTAACTGTCTGTAACTGTCTGTAACTGTAACTGTCTGTAACTGTCTGTAACTGTCTGCAACTGTCTGCAACTGTCTGTAACTGTCTGTAACTGTCTGTAACTGTCTGTTACTGTCTGTAACTGTCTGTAACTGTCTGTAACTGTCTGTAACTGTCTGTAACTGTCTGTAACTGTCTGTTACTGTATGTAACTGTCTGTAACTGTCTGTAACTGTAACTGTCTGTAACTGTCTGTAACTGTCTGCAACTGTCTGCAACTGTCTGTAACTGTCTGTAACTGTCTGTAACTGTCTGTTACTGTCTGTAACTGTCTGTAACTGTCTGTAACTGTCTGTAACTGTCTGTAACTGTCTGTAACTGTCTGTTACTGTCTGTAACTGTCTGTAACTGTAACTGTCTGTTACTGTGTGTAACTGTCTGTAACTGTCTGTTACTGTCTGTAACTGTCTGTAACTGTCTGTAACTGTCTGTTACTGTGTGTAACTGTCTGTAACTGTCTGCAACTGTCTGTAACTGTCTGTAACTGTAACTGTAACTGTCTGTAACTGTAACTGTCTGTAACTGTCTGTTACTGTATGTAACTGTCTGTAACTGTCTGTAACTGTAACTGTCTGTAACTGTCTGTAACTGTCTGTAACTGTCTGTATCTGTCTGTTACTGTAACTGTCTGTAACTGTAACTGTCTGTAACTGTCTGTTACTGTATGTAACTGTCTGTAACTGTCTGTAACTGTCTGTAACTGTAACTGTCTGTAACTGTAACTGTCTGTAACTGTCTGTTACTGTATGTAACTGTCTGTAACTGTCTGTAACTGTCTGTAACTGTAACTGTCTGTAACTGTCTGTAACTGTAACTGTCTGTTACTGTATGTAACTGTCTGTAACTGTCTGCAACTGTCTGTTACTGTCTCAAACTGTATGTAACTGTCTGTAACTGTAACTGTCTGTAACTGTAACTGTCTGTAACTGTATGTAACTGTCTGTAACTGTCTGTAACTGTCTGTAACTGTAACTGTCTGTAACTGTAACTGTCTGTAACTGTCTGTAACTGTCTGTAACTGTCTGTAACTGTCTATAACTGTCTGTAACTGTCTGTAACTGTCTATAATTGTAACTGTCTGTTACTGTATGTAACTGTCTGTAACTGTCTGCAACTGTCTGTTACTGTCTCTAACTGTATGTAACTGTCTGTAGCTGTCTGTAACTGTAACTGTCTGTAACTGTAACTGTTTGTAACTGTAACTGTCTGTAACTGTCTGTTACTGTATGTAACTGTCTGTAACTGTCTGTAACTGTCTGTAACTGTATGTAACTGTATGTAACTGTCTGTAACTGTCTGTAACTGTCTGTAACTGTAACTGTCTGTAACTGTCTGTAACTGTCTGTAACTGTGTGTAACTGTATGTAACTGTTTTTAACTGTATGTAACTGTCTGTAACTGTCTGTTACTGTATGTAACTGTCTGTAACTGTTTGTAACTGTATATAACTGTCTGTAACTGTCTGTTACTGTCTGTAACTGTATGTAACTGTCTGTAACTGTCTGTAACTGTAACTGTCTGTAACTGTAACTGTAACTGTCTGTAACTGTCTGTTACTGTATGTAACTGTCTGTAACTGTCTGTAACTGTAACTGTCTGTAACTGTCTGTAACTGTAACTGTCTGTTACTGTATGTAACTGTCTGTAACTGTCTGTAACTGTAACTGTCTGTAACTGTCTGTAACTGTAACTGTCTGTAACTGTCTGTAACTGTCTGTAACTGTCTGTTACTGTATGTAACTGTCTGTAACTGTCTGTAACTGTAACTGTCTGTAACTGTCTGTAACTGTCTGCAACTGTCTGCAACTGTCTGTAACTGTCTGTAACTGTCTGTAACTGTCTGTAACTGTCTGTTACTGTCTGTAACTGTCTGTAACTGTCTGTAACTGTCTGTAACTGTCTGTAACTGTCTGTAACTGTCTGTAACTGTCTGTTACTGTCTGTAACTGTCTGTAACTGTAACTGTCTGTTACTGTGTGTAACTGTCTGTAACTGTCTGTTACTGTCTGTAACTGTCTGTAACTGTCTGTAACTGTCTGTTACTGTGTGTAACTGTCTGTAACTGTCTGCAACTGTCTGTAACTGTCTGTAACTGTAACTGTAACTGTCTGTAACTGTAACTGTCTGTAACTGTCTGTTACTGTATGTAACTGTCTGTAACTGTCTGTAACTGTAACTGTCTGTAACTGTCTGTAACTGTCTGTAACTGTCTGTATCTGTCTGTTACTGTAACTGTCTGTAACTGTAACTGTCTGTAACTGTCTGTTACTGTATGTAACTGTCTGTAACTGTCTGTAACTGTCTGTAACTGTAACTGTCTGTAACTGTAACTGTCTGTAACTGTCTGTTACTGTATGTAACTGTCTGTAACTGTCTGTAACTGTCTGTAACTGTAACTGTCTGTAACTGTCTGTAACTGTAACTGTCTGTTACTGTATGTAACTGTCTGTAACTGTCTGCAACTGTCTGTTACTGTCTCAAACTGTATGTAACTGTCTGTAACTGTAACTGTCTGTAACTGTAACTGTCTGTAACTGTCTGTAACTGTCTGTTACTGTGTGTAACTGTCTGTAACTGTCTGTAACTGTCTGTAACTGTAACTGTCTGTAACTGTCTGTAACTGTAACTGTCTGTTACTGTATGTAACTGTCTGTAACTGTCTGCAACTGTCTGTTACTGTCTCTAACTTTATGTAACTGTCTGTAACTGTATGTAACTGTATGTAACTGTCTGTAACTGTCTGTAACTGTCTGTTACTGTCTGTAACTGTATGTAACTGTCTGTAACTGTCTGTAACTGTAACTGTCTGTAACTGTAACTGTCTGTAACTGTCTGTAACTGTCTGTTACTGTATGTAACTATCTTTAACTGTCTGTAACTGTCTGTAACTGTCTGTAACTGTGTGTAACTGTCTGTAACTGTATGTAACTGTCTGTAACTGTATGTTACTGTCTGGTACTGTCTGTAACTGTACGTAACTGTCTGTAACTGTCTGTTACTGTCTGTTACTGTCTGTAACTGTATGTAACTGTCTGTAACTGTCTGTTACTGTCTGTAACTGTCTGTTACTGTCTGTAACTGTATGTAACTGTCTGTAACTGTCTGTAACTGTAACTGTCTGTAACTGTAACTGTCTGTAACTGTAACTGTCTGTAACTGTCTGTTACTGTATGTAACTGTCTGTTACTGTCTGTAACTGTCTGTAACTGTCTGTAACTCTCTGTAACTGTCTGTAACTGTAACTGTCTGTAACTGTCTGTAACTGTCTGTAACTGTCTGTAACTGTCTGTAACTGTCTGTAACTGTCTGTTACTGTCTGTTACTGTCTGTAACTGTATGTAACTGTCTGTAACTGTCTGTTACTGTCTGTAACTGTCTGTTACTGTCTGTAACTGTATGTAACTGTCTGTAACTGTCTGTAACTGTAACTGTCTGTAACTGTAACTGTCTGTAACTGTAACTGTCTGTAACTGTCTGTTACTGTATGTAACTGTCTGTTACTGTCTGTAACTGTCTGTAACTGTCTGTAACTGTCTGTAACTGTCTGTAACTGTCTGTAACTGTCTGTTACTGTCTGTAACTGTCTCTAACTGTCTGTAACTGTAACTGTCTGTTACTGTGTGTAACTGTCTGTAACTGTCTGCAACTGTCTGTTACTGTCTGTAACTGTATGTAACTGTCTGTAACTGTCTGTAACTGTAACTGTCTGTAACTGTAATTGTCTGTAACTGTCTGTAACTGTCTGTTACTGTATGTAACTGTCTGTAACTGTCTGTAACTGTGTGTAACTGTAACTGTCTGTAACTGTCTGTAACTGTAACTGTCTGTTACTGTATGTAACTGTCTGTAACTGTCTGTAACTGTAACTGTCTGTAACTGTAACTGTCTGTAACTGTCTGTAACTGTAACTGTCTGTAACTGTCTGTAACTGTCTGTTACTGTATGTAACTGTCTGTAACTGTCTGTAACTGTAACTGTCTGTAACTGTCTGTAACTGTCTGTAACTGTGTGTAACTGTCTGTAACTGTATGTAACTGTCTGTAACTGTATGTTACTGTCTGGTACTGTCTGTAACTGTATGTAACTGTCTGTAACTGTCTGTTACTGTCTGTAACTGTATGTAACTTTCTGTAACTGTCTGTTACTGTCTGTAACTGTCTGTAACTGTCTGTTACTGTCTGTAACTGTATGTAACTGTCTGTAACTGTAACTGTCTGTAACTGTAACTGTCTGTAACTGTCTGTAACTGTCTGTTACTGTATGTAACTGTCTGTAACTGTCTGTAACTGTCTGTAACTGTAACTGTCTGTAACTGTCTGTAACTGTAACTGTCTGTTACTGTATGTAACTGTCTGTAACTGTCTGCAACTGTCTGTTACTGTCTGTAACTGTATGTAACTGTCTGTAACTGTAACTGTCTGTAACTGTAACTGTCTGTAACTGTCTGTAACTGTCTGTTACTGTATGTAACTGTCTGTAACTGTCTGTAACTGTAACTGTCTGTAACTGTCTGTAACTGTATGTAACTGTCTGTAACTGTCTGTAACTGTCTGTAACTGTCTGTAACTGTCTGTAACTGTAACTGTCTGTTACTGTGTGTAACTGTCTGTAACTGTCTGTTACTGTCTGTAACTGTCTGTAACTGTCTGTAACTGTCTGTAACTGTCTGTAACTGTCTGTAACTGTCTGTTACTGTCTGTAACTGTCTCTAACTGTCTGTAACTGTAACTGTCTGTTACTGTGTGTAACTGTCTGTAACTGTCTGCAACTGTCTGTTACTGTCTGTAACTGTATGTAACTGTCTGTAACTGTCTGTAACTGTAACTGTCTGTAACTGTAATTGTCTGTAACTGTCTGTAACTGTCTGTTACTGTATGTAACTGTCTGTAACTGTCTGTAACTGTAACTGTCTGTAACTGTCTGTAACTGTAACTGTCTGTTACTGTATGTAACTGTCTGTAACTGTCTGTAACTGTAACTGTCTGTAACTGTAACTGTCTGTAACTGTCTGTAACTGTCTGTTACTGTGTGTAACTGTCTGTAACTGTCTGTAACTGTCTGTAACTGTAACTGTCTGTAACTGTCTGTAACTGTAACTGTCTGTTACTGTATGTAACTGTCTGTAACTGTCTGCAACTGTCTGTTACTGTCTCTAACTTTATGTAACTGTCTGTAACTGTATGTAACTGTCTGTAACTGTCTGTAACTGTCTGTTACTGTCTGTAACTGTATGTAACTGTCTGTAACTGTCTGTAACTGTAACTGTCTGTAACTGTAACTGTCTGTAACTGTCTGTAACTGTCTGTTACTGTATGTAACTGTCTGTAACTGTCTGTAACTGTAACTGTCTGTAACTGTCTGTAACTGTAACTGTCTGTAACTGTCTGTAACTGTCTGTTACTGTATGTAACTGTCTGTAACTGTCTGTAACTGTAACTGTCTGTAACTGTCTGTAACTGTCTGTAACTGTGTGTAACTGTCTGTAACTGTATGTAACTGTCTGTAACTGTATGTTACTGTCTGGTACTGTCTGTAACTGTATGTAACTGTCTGTAACTGTCTGTTACTGTCTGTAACTGTATGTAACTGTCTGTAACTGTATGTTACTGTCTGGTACTGTCTGTAACTGTACGTAACTGTCTGTAACTGTCTGTTACTGTCTGTTACTGTCTGTAACTGTATGTAACTGTCTGTAACTGTCTGTTACTGTCTGTAACTGTCTGTTACTGTCTGTAACTGTATGTAACTGTCTGTAACTGTCTGTAACTGTAACTGTCTGTAACTGTAACTGTCTGTAACTGTAACTGTCTGTAACTGTCTGTTACTGTATGTAACTGTCTGTTACTGTCTGTAACTGTCTGTAACTGTCTGTAACTGTCTGTAACTGTCTGTAACTGTCTGTAACTGTCTGTTACTGTCTGTAACTGTCTCTAACTGTCTGTAACTGTAACTGTCTGTTACTGTGTGTAACTGTCTGTAACTGTCTGCAACTGTCTGTTACTGTCTGTAACTGTATGTAACTGTCTGTAACTGTCTGTAACTGTAACTGTCTGTAACTGTAATTGTCTGTAACTGTCTGTAACTGTCTGTTACTGTATGTAACTGTCTGTAACTGTCTGTAACTGTCTGTAACTGTAACTGTCTGTAACTGTCTGTAACTGTAACTGTCTGTTACTGTATGTAACTGTCTGTAACTGTCTGTAACTGTAACTGTCTGTAACTGTAACTGTCTGTAACTGTCTGTAACTGTAACTGTCTGTAACTGTCTGTAACTGTCTGTTACTGTATGTAACTGTCTGTAACTGTCTGTAACTGTAACTGTCTGTAACTGTCTGTAACTGTCTGTAACTGTGTGTAACTGTCTGTAACTGTATGTAACTGTCTGTAACTGTATGTTACTGTCTGGTACTGTCTGTAACTGTATGTAACTGTCTGTAACTGTCTGTTACTGTCTGTAACTGTATGTAACTTTCTGTAACTGTCTGTTACTGTCTGTAACTGTCTGTAACTGTCTGTTACTGTCTGTAACTGTATGTAACTGTCTGTAACTGTAACTGTCTGTAACTGTAACTGTCTGTAACTGTCTGTAACTGTCTGTTACTGTATGTAACTGTCTGTAACTGTCTGTAACTGTCTGTAACTGTAACTGTCTGTAACTGTCTGTAACTGTAACTGTCTGTTACTGTATGTAACTGTCTGTAACTGTCTGCAACTGTCTGTTACTGTCTGTAACTGTATGTAACTGTCTGTAACTGTAACTGTCTGTAACTGTAACTGTCTGTAACTGTCTGTAACTGTCTGTTACTGTATGTAACTGTCTGTAACTGTCTGTAACTGTAACTGTCTGTAACTGTCTGTAACTGTATGTAACTGTCTGTAACTGTCTGTAACTGTCTGTAACTGTCTGTAACTGTCTGTAACTGTAACTGTCTGTTACTGTGTGTAACTGTCTGTAACTGTCTGTTACTGTCTGTAACTGTCTGTAACTGTCTGTAACTGTCTGTAACTGTCTGTAACTGTCTGTAACTGTCTGTTACTGTCTGTAACTGTCTCTAACTGTCTGTAACTGTAACTGTCTGTTACTGTGTGTAACTGTCTGTAACTGTCTGCAACTGTCTGTTACTGTCTGTAACTGTATGTAACTGTCTGTAACTGTCTGTAACTGTAACTGTCTGTAACTGTAATTGTCTGTAACTGTCTGTAACTGTCTGTTACTGTATGTAACTGTCTGTAACTGTCTGTAACTGTAACTGTCTGTAACTGTCTGTAACTGTAACTGTCTGTTACTGTATGTAACTGTCTGTAACTGTCTGTAACTGTAACTGTCTGTAACTGTAACTGTCTGTAACTGTCTGTAACTGTCTGTTACTGTGTGTAACTGTCTGTAACTGTCTGTAACTGTCTGTAACTGTAACTGTCTGTAACTGTCTGTAACTGTAACTGTCTGTTACTGTATGTAACTGTCTGTAACTGTCTGCAACTGTCTGTTACTGTCTCTAACTTTATGTAACTGTCTGTAACTGTATGTAACTGTCTGTAACTGTCTGTAACTGTCTGTTACTGTCTGTAACTGTATGTAACTGTCTGTAACTGTCTGTAACTGTAACTGTCTGTAACTGTAACTGTCTGTAACTGTCTGTAACTGTCTGTTACTGTATGTAACTGTCTGTAACTGTCTGTAACTGTAACTGTCTGTAACTGTCTGTAACTGTAACTGTCTGTAACTGTCTGTAACTGTCTGTTACTGTATGTAACTGTCTGTAACTGTCTGTAACTGTAACTGTCTGTAACTGTCTGTAACTGTCTGTAACTGTGTGTAACTGTCTGTAACTGTATGTAACTGTCTGTAACTGTATGTTACTGTCTGGTACTGTCTGTAACTGTATGTAACTGTCTGTAACTGTCTGTTACTGTCTGTAACTGTATGTAACTTTCTGTTACTGTCTGTTACTGTCTGTAACTGTCTGTAACTGTCTGTTACTGTCTGTAACTGTATGTAACTGTCTGTTACTGTCTGTAACTGTATGTAACTGTCTGTAACTGTAACTGTCTGTAACTGTCTGTAACTGTAACTGTCTGTTACTGTGTGTAACTGTGTGTAACTGTCTGTAACTGTCTGTTACTGTCTGTAACTGTCTGTAACTGTCTGTAACTGTAACTGTCTGTAACTGTCTGTAACTGTCTGTAACTGTCTGTTACTGTATGTAACTGTCTGTTACTGTCTGTAACTGTCTGTAACTGTCTGTAACTGTCTGTAACTGTAACTGTCTGTAACTGTAACTGTCTGTAACTGTCTGTAACTCTCTGTAACTCTCTGTAACTGTCTGTAACTGTAACTGTCTGTAACTGTCTGTAACTGTATGTAACTGTCTGTAACTGTCTGTAACTGTCTGTAACTGTCTGTTACTGTCTGTAACTGTCTCTAACTGTCTGTAACTGTAACTGTCTGTTACTGTGTGTAACTGTCTGTAACTGTCTGCAACTGTCTGTTACTGTCTGTAACTGTATGTAACTGTCTGTAACTGTCTGTAACTGTAACTGTCTGTAACTGTAACTGTCTGTAACTGTCTGTAACTGTCTGTAACTGTCTGTAACTGTCTATAACTGTCTGTAACTGTCTGTAACTGTCTATAATTGTAACTGTCTGTTACTGTATGTAACTGTCTGTAACTGTCTGCAACTGTCTGTTACTGTCTCTAACTGTATGTAACTGTCTGTAGCTGTCTGTAACTGTAACTGTCTGTAACTGTAACTGTTTGTAACTGTAACTGTCTGTAACTGTCTGTTACTGTATGTAACTGTCTGTAACTGTCTGTAACTGTCTGTAACTGTATGTAACTGTATGTAACTGTCTGTAACTGTCTGTAACTGTCTGTAACTGTAACTGTCTGTAACTGTCTGTAACTGTCTGTAACTGTGTGTAACTGTATGTAACTGTTTTTAACTGTATGTAACTGTCTGTAACTGTCTGTTACTGTATGTAACTGTCTGTAACTGTTTGTAACTGTATATAACTGTCTGTAACTGTCTGTTACTGTCTGTAACTGTATGTAACTGTCTGTAACTGTCTGTAACTGTAACTGTCTGTAACTGTAACTGTAACTGTCTGTAACTGTCTGTTACTGTATGTAACTGTCTGTAACTGTCTGTAACTGTAACTGTCTGTAACTGTCTGTAACTGTAACTGTCTGTTACTGTATGTAACTGTCTGTAACTGTCTGTAACTGTAACTGTCTGTAACTGTCTGTAACTGTAACTGTCTGTAACTGTCTGTAACTGTCTGTAACTGTCTGTTACTGTATGTAACTGTCTGTAACTGTCTGTAACTGTAACTGTCTGTAACTGTCTGTAACTGTCTGCAACTGTCTGCAACTGTCTGTAACTGTCTGTAACTGTCTGTAACTGTCTGTAACTGTCTGTTACTGTCTGTAACTGTCTGTAACTGTCTGTAACTGTCTGTAACTGTCTGTAACTGTCTGTTACTGTCTGTAACTGTCTGTAACTGTAACTGTCTGTTACTGTGTGTAACTGTCTGTAACTGTCTGTTACTGTCTGTAACTGTCTGTAACTGTCTGTAACTGTCTGTTACTGTGTGTAACTGTCTGTAACTGTCTGCAACTGTCTGTAACTGTCTGTAACTGTAACTGTAACTGTCTGTAACTGTAACTGTCTGTAACTGTCTGTTACTGTATGTAACTGTCTGTAACTGTCTGTAACTGTAACTGTCTGTAACTGTCTGTAACTGTCTGTAACTGTCTGTATCTGTCTGTTACTGTAACTGTCTGTAACTGTAACTGTCTGTAACTGTCTGTTACTGTATGTAACTGTCTGTAACTGTCTGTAACTGTCTGTAACTGTAACTGTCTGTAACTGTAACTGTCTGTAACTGTCTGTTACTGTATGTAACTGTCTGTAACTGTCTGTAACTGTCTGTAACTGTAACTGTCTGTAACTGTCTGTAACTCTAACTGTCTGTTACTGTATGTAACTGTCTGTAACTGTCTGCAACTGTCTGTTACTGTCTCAAACTGTATGTAACTGTCTGTAACTGTAACTGTCTGTAACTGTAACTGTCTGTAACTGTCTGTAACTGTCTGTTACTGTGTGTAACTGTCTGTAACTGTCTGTAACTGTCTGTAACTGTAACTGTCTGTAACTGTCTGTAACTGTAACTGTCTGTTACTGTATGTAACTGTCTGTAACTGTCTGCAACTGTCTGTTACTGTCTCTAACTTTATGTAACTGTCTGTAACTGTATGTAACTGTATGTAACTGTCTGTAACTGTCTGTAACTGTCTGTTACTGTCTGTAACTGTATGTAACTGTCTGTAACTGTCTGTAACTGTAACTGTCTGTAACTGTAACTGTCTGTAACTGTCTGTAACTGTCTGTTACTCTATGTAACTATCTTTAACTGTCTGTAACTGTCTGTAACTGTCTGTAACTGTGTGTAACTGTCTGTAACTGTATGTAACTGTCTGTAACTGTATGTTACTGTCTGGTACTGTCTGTAACTGTACGTAACTGTCTGTAACTGTCTGTTACTGTCTGTTACTGTCTGTAACTGTATGTAACTGTCTGTAACTGTCTGTTACTGTCTGTAACTGTCTGTTACTGTCTGTAACTGTATGTAACTGTCTGTAACTGTCTGTAACTGTAACTGTCTGTAACTGTAACTGTCTGTAACTGTAACTGTCTGTAACTGTCTGTTACTGTATGTAACTGTCTGTTACTGTCTGTAACTGTCTGTAACTGTCTGTAACTGTCTGTAACTGTCTGTAACTGTCTGTAACTGTCTGTTACTGTCTGTAACTGTCTCTAACTGTCTGTAACTGTAACTGTCTGTTACTGTGTGTAACTGTCTGTAACTGTCTGCAACTGTCTGTTACTGTCTGTAACTGTATGTAACTGTCTGTAACTGTCTGTAACTGTAACTGTCTGTAACTGTAATTGTCTGTAACTGTCTGTAACTGTCTGTTACTGTATGTAACTGTCTGTAACTGTCTGTAACTGTCTGTAACTGTAACTGTCTGTAACTGTCTGTAACTGTAACTGTCTGTTACTGTATGTAACTGTCTGTAACTGTCTGTAACTGTAACTGTCTGTAACTGTAACTGTCTGTAACTGTCTGTAACTGTAACTGTCTGTAACTGTCTGTAACTGTCTGTTACTGTATGTAACTGTCTGTAACTGTCTGTAACTGTAACTGTCTGTAACTGTCTGTAACTGTCTGTAACTGTGTGTAACTGTCTGTAACTGTATGTAACTGTCTGTAACTGTATGTTACTGTCTGGTACTGTCTGTAACTGTATGTAACTGTCTGTAACTGTCTGTTACTGTCTGTAACTGTATGTAACTTTCTGTAACTGTCTGTTACTGTCTGTAACTGTCTGTAACTGTCTGTTACTGTCTGTAACTGTATGTAACTGTCTGTAACTGTAACTGTCTGTAACTGTAACTGTCTGTAACTGTCTGTAACTGTCTGTTACTGTATGTAACTGTCTGTAACTGTCTGTAACTGTCTGTAACTGTAACTGTCTGTAACTGTCTGTAACTGTAACTGTCTGTTACTGTATGTAACTGTCTGTAACTGTCTGCAACTGTCTGTTACTGTCTGTAACTGTATGTAACTGTCTGTAACTGTAACTGTCTGTAACTGTAACTGTCTGTAACTGTCTGTAACTGTCTGTTACTGTATGTAACTGTCTGTAACTGTCTGTAACTGTAACTGTCTGTAACTGTCTGTAACTGTATGTAACTGTCTGTAACTGTCTGTAACTGTCTGTAACTGTCTGTAACTGTCTGTAACTGTAACTGTCTGTTACTGTGTGTAACTGTCTGTAACTGTCTGTTACTGTCTGTAACTGTCTGTAACTGTCTGTAACTGTAACTGTCTGTTACTGTGTGTAACTGTGTGTAACTGTCTGTAACTGTCTGTTACTGTCTGTAACTGTCTGTAACTGTCTGTAACTGTAACTGTCTGTAACTGTCTGTAACTGTCTGTAACTGTCTGTAACTGTCTGTAACTGTAACTGTCTGTAACTGTAACTGTCTGTAACTGTCTGTAACTGTCTGTAACTCTCTGTAACTCTCTGTAACTGTCTGTAACTGTAACTGTCTGTAACTGTCTGTAACTGTATGTAACTGTCTGTAACTGTCTGTAACTGTCTGTTACTGTCTGTAACTGTCTCTAACTGTCTGTAACTGTAACTGTCTGTTACTGTGTGTAACTGTCTGTAACTGTCTGCAACTGTCTGTTACTGTCTGTAACTGTATGTAACTGTCTGTAACTGTCTGTAACTGTCTGTAACTGTAACTGTCTGTAACTGTAACTGTCTGTAACTGTCTGTAACTGTCTGTAACTGTCTGTAACTGTCTATAACTGTCTGTAACTGTCTGTAACTGTCTATAATTGTAACTGTCTGTTACTGTATGTAACTGTCTGTAACTGTCTGCAACTGTCTGTTACTGTCTCTAACTGTATGTAACTGTCTGTAGCTGTCTGTAACTGTAACTGTCTGTAACTGTAACTGTTTGTAACTGTAACTGTCTGTAACTGTCTGTTACTGTATGTAACTGTCTGTAACTGTCTGTAACTGTCTGTAACTGTATGTAACTGTATGTAACTGTCTGTAACTGTCTGTAACTGTCTGTAACTGTAACTGTCTGTAACTGTCTGTAACTGTCTGTAACTGTGTGTAACTGTATGTAACTGTTTTTAACTGTATGTAACTGTCTGTAACTGTCTGTTACTGTATGTAACTGTCTGTAACTGTTTGTAACTGTATATAACTGTCTGTAACTGTCTGTTACTGTCTGTAACTGTATGTAACTGTCTGTAACTGTCTGTAACTGTAACTGTCTGTAACTGTAACTGTAACTGTCTGTAACTGTCTGTTACTGTATGTAACTGTCTGTAACTGTCTGTAACTGTAACTGTCTGTAACTGTCTGTAACTGTAACTGTCTGTTACTGTATGTAACTGTCTGTAACTGTCTGTAACTGTAACTGTCTGTAACTGTCTGTAACTGTAACTGTCTGTAACTGTCTGTAACTGTCTGTAACTGTCTGTTACTGTATGTAACTGTCTGTAACTGTCTGTAACTGTAACTGTCTGTAACTGTCTGTAACTGTCTGCAACTGTCTGCAACTGTCTGTAACTGTCTGTAACTGTCTGTAACTGTCTGTTACTGTCTGTAACTGTCTGTAACTGTCTGTAACTGTCTGTAACTGTCTGTAACTGTCTGTAACTGTCTGTTACTGTCTGTAACTGTCTGTAACTGTAACTGTCTGTTACTGTGTGTAACTGTCTGTAACTGTCTGTTACTGTCTGTAACTGTCTGTAACTGTCTGTAACTGTCTGTTACTGTGTGTAACTGTCTGTATCTGTCTGTTACTGTAACTGTCTGTAACTGTAACTGTCTGTAACTGTCTGTTACTGTATGTAACTGTCTGTAACTGTCTGTAACTGTCTGTAACTGTAACTGTCTGTAACTGTAACTGTCTGTAACTGTCTGTTACTGTATGTAACTGTCTGTAACTGTCTGTAACTGTCTGTAACTGTAACTGTCTGTAACTGTCTGTAACTGTAACTGTCTGTTACTGTATGTAACTGTCTGTAACTGTCTGCAACTGTCTGTTACTGTCTCAAACTGTATGTAACTGTCTGTAACTGTAACTGTCTGTAACTGTAACTGTCTGTAACTGTATGTAACTGTCTGTAACTGTCTGTAACTGTCTGTAACTGTAACTGTCTGTAACTGTAACTGTCTGTAACTGTCTGTAACTGTCTGTAACTGTCTGTAACTGTCTATAACTGTCTGTAACTGTCTGTAACTGTCTATAATTGTAACTGTCTGTTACTGTATGTAACTGTCTGTAACTGTCTGCAACTGTCTGTTACTGTCTCTAACTGTATGTAACTGTCTGTAGCTGTCTGTAACTGTAACTGTCTGTAACTGTAACTGTTTGTAACTGTAACTGTCTGTAACTGTCTGTTACTGTATGTAACTGTCTGTAACTGTCTGTAACTGTCTGTAACTGTATGTAACTGTATGTAACTGTCTGTAACTGTCTGTAACTGTCTGTAACTGTAACTGTCTGTAACTGTCTGTAACTGTCTGTAACTGTGTGTAACTGTATGTAACTGTTTTTAACTGTATGTAACTGTCTGTAACTGTCTGTTACTGTATGTAACTGTCTGTAACTGTTTGTAACTGTATATAACTGTCTGTAACTGTCTGTTACTGTCTGTAACTGTATGTAACTGTCTGTAACTGTCTGTAACTGTAACTGTCTGTAACTGTAACTGTAACTGTCTGTAACTGTCTGTTACTGTATGTAACTGTCTGTAACTGTCTGTAACTGTAACTGTCTGTAACTGTCTGTAACTGTAACTGTCTGTTACTGTATGTAACTGTCTGTAACTGTCTGTAACTGTAACTGTCTGTAACTGTCTGTAACTGTAACTGTCTGTAACTGTCTGTAACTGTCTGTAACTGTCTGTTACTGTATGTAACTGTCTGTAACTGTCTGTAACTGTAACTGTCTGTAACTGTCTGTAACTGTCTGCAACTGTCTGCAACTGTCTGTAACTGTCTGTAACTGTCTGTAACTGTCTGTAACTGTCTGTTACTGTCTGTAACTGTCTGTAACTGTCTGTAACTGTCTGTAACTGTCTGTAACTGTCTGTAACTGTCTGTAACTGTCTGTTACTGTCTGTAACTGTCTGTAACTGTAACTGTCTGTTACTGTGTGTAACTGTCTGTAACTGTCTGTTACTGTCTGTAACTGTCTGTAACTGTCTGTAACTGTCTGTTACTGTGTGTAACTGTCTGTAACTGTCTGCAACTGTCTGTAACTGTCTGTAACTGTAACTGTAACTGTCTGTAACTGTAACTGTCTGTAACTGTCTGTTACTGTATGTAACTGTCTGTAACTGTCTGTAACTGTAACTGTCTGTAACTGTCTGTAACTGTCTGTAACTGTCTGTATCTGTCTGTTACTGTAACTGTCTGTAACTGTAACTGTCTGTAACTGTCTGTTACTGTATGTAACTGTCTGTAACTGTCTGTAACTGTCTGTAACTGTAACTGTCTGTAACTGTAACTGTCTGTAACTGTCTGTTACTGTATGTAACTGTCTGTAACTGTCTGTAACTGTCTGTAACTGTAACTGTCTGTAACTGTCTGTAACTGTAACTGTCTGTTACTGTATGTAACTGTCTGTAACTGTCTGCAACTGTCTGTTACTGTCTCAAACTGTATGTAACTGTCTGTAACTGTAACTGTCTGTAACTGTAACTGTCTGTAACTGTCTGTAACTGTCTGTTACTGTGTGTAACTGTCTGTAACTGTCTGTAACTGTCTGTAACTGTAACTGTCTGTAACTGTCTGTAACTGTAACTGTCTGTTACTGTATGTAACTGTCTGTAACTGTCTGCAACTGTCTGTTACTGTCTCTAACTTTATGTAACTGTCTGTAACTGTATGTAACTGTATGTAACTGTCTGTAACTGTCTGTAACTGTCTGTTACTGTCTGTAACTGTATGTAACTGTCTGTAACTGTCTGTAACTGTAACTGTCTGTAACTGTAACTGTCTGTAACTGTCTGTAACTGTCTGTTACTGTATGTAACTATCTTTAACTGTCTGTAACTGTCTGTAACTGTCTGTAACTGTGTGTAACTGTCTGTAACTGTATGTAACTGTCTGTAACTGTATGTTACTGTCTGGTACTGTCTGTAACTGTACGTAACTGTCTGTAACTGTCTGTTACTGTCTGTTACTGTCTGTAACTGTATGTAACTGTCTG
Source organism: Eucyclogobius newberryi (assembly GCF_026437365.1). NCBI lineage: Eukaryota > Metazoa > Chordata > Actinopteri > Gobiiformes > Gobiidae > Eucyclogobius > Eucyclogobius newberryi. The sequence continues at coordinate 240,428 of NW_027315912.1, read as the reverse complement.
TAACTGTCTGTTACTGTCTGTAACTGTCTGTTACTGTCTGTAACTGTATGTAACTGTCTGTAACTGTCTGTAACTGTAACTGTCTGTAACTGTAACTGTCTGTAACTGTAACTGTCTGTAACTGTCTGTTACTGTATGTAACTGTCTGTTACTGTCTGTAACTGTCTGTAACTGTCTGTAACTCTCTGTAACTGTCTGTAACTGTAACTGTCTGTAACTGTCTGTAACTGTCTGTAACTGTCTGTAACTGTCTGTAACTGTCTGTAACTGTCTGTTACTGTCTGTAACTGTCTCTAACTGTCTGTAACTGTAACTGTCTGTTACTGTGTGTAACTGTCTGTAACTGTCTGCAACTGTCTGTTACTGTCTGTAACTGTATGTAACTGTCTGTAACTGTCTGTAACTGTAACTGTCTGTAACTGTAATTGTCTGTAACTGTCTGTAACTGTCTGTTACTGTATGTAACTGTCTGTAACTGTCTGTAACTGTCTGTAACTGTAACTGTCTGTAACTGTCTGTAACTGTAACTGTCTGTTACTGTATGTAACTGTCTGTAACTGTCTGTAACTGTAACTGTCTGTAACTGTAACTGTCTGTAACTGTCTGTAACTGTCTGTTACTGTGTGTAACTGTCTGTAACTGTCTGTAACTGTCTGTAACTGTAACTGTCTGTAACTGTCTGTAACTGTAACTGTCTGTTACTGTATGTAAGTGTCTGTAACTGTCTGCAACTGTCTGTTACTGTCTCTAACTTTATGTAACTGTCTGTAACTGTATGTAACTGTCTGTAACTGTCTGTAACTGTCTGTTACTGTCTGTTACTGTCTGTAACTGTATGTAACTGTCTGTAACTGTCTGTAACTGTAACTGTCTGTAACTGTAACTGTCTGTAACTGTACGTAACTGTCTGTAACTGTCTGTTACTGTCTGTTACTGTCTGTAACTGTATGTAACTGTATGTAACTGTCTGTAACTGTCTGTAACTGTCTGTTACTGTCTGTAACTGTATGTAACTGTCTGTAACTGTCTGTAACTGTAACTGTCTGTAACTGTAACTGTCTGTAACTGTCTGTAACTGTCTGTTACTGTATGTAACTATCTTTAACTGTCTGTAACTGTCTGTAACTGTCTGTAACTGTGTGTAACTGTCTGTAACTGTATGTAACTGTCTGTAACTGTATGTTACTGTCTGGTACTGTCTGTAACTGTACGTAACTGTCTGTAACTGTCTGTTACTGTCTGTTACTGTCTGTAACTGTATGTAACTGTCTGTAACTGTCTGTTACTGTCTGTAACTGTCTGTTACTGTCTGTAACTGTATGTAACTGTCTGTAACTGTCTGTAACTGTAACTGTCTGTAACTGTAACTGTCTGTAACTGTAACTGTCTGTAACTGTCTGTTACTGTATGTAACTGTCTGTTACTGTCTGTAACTGTCTGTAACTGTCTGTAACTCTCTGTAACTGTCTGTAACTGTAACTGTCTGTAACTGTCTGTAACTGTCTGTAACTGTCTGTAACTGTCTGTAACTGTCTGTAACTGTCTGTTACTGTCTGTAACTGTCTCTAACTGTCTGTAACTGTAACTGTCTGTTACTGTGTGTAACTGTCTGTAACTGTCTGCAACTGTCTGTTACTGTCTGTAACTGTCTGTAACTGTCTGTAACTGTCTGTAACTGTAACTGTCTGTAACTGTAATTGTCTGTAACTGTCTGTAACTGTCTGTTACTGTATGTAACTGTCTGTAACTGTCTGTAACTGTCTGTAACTGTAACTGTCTGTAACTGTCTGTAACTGTAACTGTCTGTTACTGTATGTAACTGTCTGTAACTGTCTGTAACTGTAACTGTCTGTAACTGTAACTGTCTGTAACTGTCTGTAACTGTCTGTTACTGTGTGTAACTGTCTGTAACTGTCTGTAACTGTCTGTAACTGTAACTGTCTGTAACTGTCTGTAACTGTAACTGTCTGTTACTGTATGTAAGTGTCTGTAACTGTCTGCAACTGTCTGTTACTGTCTCTAACTTTATGTAACTGTCTGTAACTGTATGTAACTGTCTGTAACTGTCTGTAACTGTCTGTTACTGTCTGTAACTGTATGTAACTGTCTGTAACTGTCTGTAACTGTAACTGTCTGTAACTGTAACTGTCTGTAACTGTAACTGTCTGTAACTGTCTGTAACTGTCTGTTACTGTATGTAACTGTCTGTAACTGTCTGTAACTGTAACTGTCTGTAACTGTCTGTAACTGTAACTGTCTGTAACTGTCTGTAACTGTCTGTTACTGTATGTAACTGTCTGTAACTGTCTGTAACTGTCTGTAACTGTAACTGTCCGTAACTGTCTGTAACTGTCTGTAACTGTGTGTAACTGTCTGTAACTGTATGTAACTGTCTGTAACTGTATGTTACTGTCTGGTACTGTCTGTAACTGTACGTAACTGTCTGTAACTGTCTGTTACTGTCTGTAACTGTATGTAACTGTCTGTAACTGTCTGTTACTGTCTGTAACTGTCTGTAACTGTCTGTTACTGTCTGTAACTGTATGTAACTGTCTGTAACTGTAACTGTCTGTAACTGTAACTGTCTGTAACTGTCTGTAACTGTCTGTTACTGTATGTAACTGTCTGTAACTGTCTGTAACTGTCTGTAACTGTAACTGTCTGTAACTGTCTGTAACTGTAACTGTCTGCAACTGTCTGTAACTGTCTGTAACTGTCTGTATCTGTCTGTTACTGTAACTGTCTGTAACTGTCTGTAACTGTCTGTTACTGTATGTAACTGTCTGTAACTGTCTGTAACTGTCTGTAACTGTAACTGTCTGTAACTGTAACTGTCTGTAACTGTCTGTAACTGTAACTGTCTGTAACTGTCTGTAACTGTCTGTATCTGTCTGTTACTGTAACTGTCTGTAACTGTAACTGTCTTTAACTGTCTGTTACTGTATGTAACTGTCTGTAACTGTCTGTAACTGTCTGTAACTGTAACTGTCTGTAACTGTAACTGTCTGTAACTGTCTGTTACTGTATGTAACTGTCTGTAACTGTCTGTAACTGTCTGTAACTGTCTGTAACTGTAACTGTCTGTAACTGTCTGTAACTGTAACTGTCTGTTACTGTATGTAACTGTCTGTAACTGTCTGCAACTGTCTGTTACTGTCTCAAACTGTATGTAACTGTCTGTAACTGTAACTGTCTGTAACTGTAACTGTCTGTAACTGTCTGTAACTGTCTGTTACTGTGTGTAACTGTCTGTAACTGTCTGTAACTGTCTGTAACTGTAACTGTCTGCAACTGTCTGTTACTGTCTCTAACTTTATGTAACTGTCTGTAACTGTATGTAACTGTATGTAACTGTCTGTAACTGTCTGTAACTGTCTGTTACTGTCTGTAACTGTATGTAACTGTCTGTAACTGTCTGTAACTGTAACTGTCTGTAACTGTAACTGTCTGTAACTGTCTGTAACTGTCTGTTACTGTATGTAACTATCTGTAACTGTCTGTAACTGTAACTGTCTGTAACTGTCTGTAACTGTCTGTAACTGTGTGTAACTGTCTGTAACTGTATGTAACTGTCTGTAACTGTATGTTACTGTCTGGTACTGTCTGTAACTGTACGTAACTGTCTGTAACTGTCTGTTACTGTCTGTTACTGTCTGTAACTGTATGTAACTGTCTGTAACTGTCTGTTACTGTCTGTAACTGTCTGTTACTGTCTGTAACTGTATGTAACTGTCTGTAACTGTCTGTAACTGTAACTGTCTGTAACTGTAACTGTCTGTAACTGTAACTGTCTGTAACTGTCTGTTACTGTATGTAACTGTCTGTAACTGTCTGTAACTGTCTGTTACTGTCTGTAACTGTCTGTAACTGTCTGTAACTCTCTGTAACTGTCTGTAACTGTAACTGTCTGTAACTGTCTGTAACTGTCTGTAACTGTCTGTAACTGTCTGTTACTGTCTGTAACTGTCTCTAACTGTCTGTAACTGTAACTGTCTGTTACTGTGTGTAACTGTCTGTAACTGTCTGCAACTGTCTGTTACTGTCTGTAACTGTATGTAACTGTCTGTAACTGTCTGTAACTGTAACTGTCTGTAACTGTAATTGTCTGTAACTGTCTGTAACTGTCTGTTACTGTATGTAACTGTCTGTAACTGTCTGTAACTGTCTGTAACTGTAACTGTCTGTAACTGTCTGTAACTGTAACTGTCTGTTACTGTATGTAACTGTCTGTAACTGTCTGTAACTGTAACTGTCTGTAACTGTCTGTAACTGTCTGTTACTGTGTGTAACTGTCTGTAACTGTCTGTAACTGTCTGTAACTGTAACTGTCTGTAACTGTCTGTAACTGTAACTGTCTGTTACTGTATGTAACTGTCTGTAACTGTCTGCAACTGTCTGTTACTGTCTCTAACTTTATGTAACTGTCTGTAACTGTATGTAACTGTCTGTAACTGTCTGTAACTGTCTGTTACTGTCTGTAACTGTATGTAACTGTCTGTAACTGTCTGTAACTGTCTGTAACTGTAACTGTCTGTAACTGTCTGTAACTGTCTGTTACTGTATGTAACTGTCTGTAACTGTCTGTAACTGTAACTGTCTGTAACTGTCTGTAACTGTAACTGTCTGTAACTGTCTGTAACTGTCTGTTACTGTATGTAACTGTCTGTAACTGTCTGTAACTGTAACTGTCTGTAACTGTCTGTAACTGTCTGTAACTGTGTGTAACTGTCTGTAACTGTATGTAACTGTCTGTAACTGTATGTTACTGTCTGGTACTGTCTGTAACTGTACGTAACTGTCTGTAACTGTCTGTTACTGTCTGTAACTGTATGTAACTGTCTGTAACTGTCTGTTACTGTCTGTAACTGTCTGTAACTGTCTGTTACTGTCTGTAACTGTATGTAACTGTCTGTAACTGTAACAGTCTGTAACTGTAACTGTCTGTAACTGTCTGTAACTGTCTGTTACTGTATGTAACTGTCTGTAACTGTCTGTAACTGTAACTGTCTGTAACTGTCTGTAACTGTAACTGTCTGTAACTGTCTGTAACTGTCTGTAACTGTCTGTATCTGTCTGTTACTGTAACTGTCTGTAACTGTAACTGTCTGTAACTGTCTGTTACTGTATGTAACTGTCTGTAACTGTCTGTAACTGTCTGTAACTGTAACTGTCTGTAACTGTAACTGTCTGTAACTGTCTGTAACTGTAACTGTCTGTAACTGTCTGTAACTGTCTGTAACTGTCTGTATCTGTCTGTTACTGTAACTCTCTGTAACTGTAACTGTCTGTAACTGTCTGTTACTGTATGTAACTGTCTGTAACTGTCTGTAACTGTCTGTAACTGTAACTGTCTGTAACTGTAACTGTCTGTAACTGTCTGTTACTGTATGTAACTGTCTGTAACTGTCTGTAACTGTCTGTAACTGTAACTGTCTGTAACTGTCTGTAACTGTAACTGTCTGTTACTGTATGTAACTGTCTGTAACTGTCTGCAACTGTCTGTTACTGTCTCAAACTGTATGTAACTGTCTGTAACTGTAACTGTCTGTAACTGTCTGTAACTGTCTGTAACTGTCTGTTACTGTGTGTAACTGTCTGTAACTGTCTGTAACTGTCTGTAACCTTAACTGTCTGTAACTGTCTGTAACTGTAACTGTCTGTTACTGTATGTAACTGTCTGTAACTGTCTGCAACTGTCTGTTACTGTCTCTAACTTTATGTAACTGTCTGTAACTGTATGTAACTGTATGTAACTGTCTGTAACTGTCTGTAACTGTCTGTTACTGTCTGTAACTGTCTGTAACTGTCTGTAACTGTCTGTAACTGTAACTGTCTGTAACTGTAACTGTCTGTAACTGTAACTGTCTGTAACTGTCTGTTACTGTATGTAACTGTCTGTAACTGTCTGTAACTGTCTGTAACTGTAACTGTCTGTAACTGTCTGTAACTGTAACTGTCTGTTACTGTATGTAACTGTCTGTAACTGTCTGCAACTGTCTGTTACTGTCTCAAACTGTATGTAACTGTCTGTAACTGTAACTGTCTGTAACTGTAACTGTCTGTAACTGTCTGTAACTGTCTGTTACTGTGTGTAACTGTCTGTAACTGTCTGTAACTGTCTGTAACTGTAACTGTCTGTAACTGTCTGTAACTGTAACTGTCTGTTACTGTATGTAACTGTCTGTAACTGTCTGCAACTGTCTGTTACTGTCTCTAACTTTATGTAACTGTCTGTAACTGTATGTAACTGTATGTAACTGTCTGTAACTGTCTGTAACTGTCTGTTACTGTCTGTAACTGTCTGTAACTGTCTGTAACTGTCTGTAACTGTCTGTAACTGTAACTGTCTGTAACTGTAACTGTCTGTAACTGTCTGTAACTGTCTGTTACTGTATGTAACTGTCTGTAACTGTCTGTAACTGTAACTGTCTGTAACTGTCTGTAACTGTGTGTAACTGTCTGTAACTGTGTGTAACTGTCTGTAACTGTATGTAACTGTATGTAACTGTATGTTACTGTCTGGTACTGTCTGTAACTGTACGTAACTGTCTGTAACTGTCTGTTACTGTCTGTTACTGTCTGTTACTGTATGTAACTGTCTGTAACTGTCTGTAACTGTAACTGTCTGTAACTGTAACTGTCTGTAACTGTAACTGTCTGTAACTGTCTGTTACTGTATGTAACTGTCTGTAACTGTCTGTAACTGTCTGTTACTGTCTGTTACTGTCTGTAACTGTCTGTAACTGTCTGTAACTCTCTGTAACTGTCTGTAACTGTAACTGTCTGTAACTGTCTGTAACTGTCTGTAACTGTCTGTAACTGTCTGTTACTGTCTGTAACTGTCTCTAACTGTCTGTAACTGTAACTGTCTGTTACTGTGTGTAACTGTCTGTAACTGTCTGCAACTGTCTGTTACTGTCTGTAACTGTATGTAACTGTCTGTAACTGTCTGTAACTGTAACTGTCTGTAACTGTAATTGTCTGTAACTGTCTGTAACTGTCTGTTACTGTATGTAACTGTCTGTAACTGTCTGTAACTGTCTGTAACTGTCTGTAACTGTAACTGTCTGTAACTGTCTGTAACTGTAACTGTCTGTTACTGTATGTAACTGTCTGTAACTGTCTGTAACTGTCTGTAACTGTAACTGTCTGTAACTGTATGTAACTGTCTGTAACTGTATGTAACTGTCTGTAACTGTCTGTAACTGTCTGTTACTGTCTGTAACTGTATGTAACTGTCTGTAACTGTCTGTAACTGTCTGTAACTGTAACTGTCTGTAACTGTCTGTAACTGTCTGTTACTGTATGTAACTGTCTGTAACTGTCTGTAACTGTAACTGTCTGTAACTGTCTGTAACTGTAACTGTCTGTAACTGTCTGTAACTGTCTGTTACTGTATGTAACTGTCTGTAACTGTCTGTAACTGTAACTGTCTGTAACTGTCTGTAACTGTCTGTAACTGTGTGTAACTGTCTGTAACTGTATGTAACTGTCTGTAACTGTATGTTACTGTCTGGTACTGTCTGTAACTGTACGTAACTGTCTGTAACTGTCTGTTACTGTCTGTAACTGTATGTAACTGTCTGTAACTGTCTGTTACTGTCTGTAACTGTCTGTAACTGTCTGTTACTGTCTGTAACTGTATGTAACTGTCTGTAACTGTAACAGTCTGTAACTGTAACTGTCTGTAACTGTCTGTAACTGTCTGTTACTGTATGTAACTGTCTGTAACTGTCTGTAACTGTAACTGTCTGTAACTGTCTGTAACTGTAACTGTCTGTAACTGTCTGTAACTGTCTGTAACTGTCTGTATCTGTCTGTTACTGTAACTGTCTGTAACTGTAACTGTCTGTAACTGTCTGTTACTGTATGTAACTGTCTGTAACTGTCTGTAACTGTCTGTAACTGTAACTGTCTGTAACTGTAACTGTCTGTAACTGTCTGTAACTGTAACTGTCTGTAACTGTCTGTAACTGTCTGTAACTGTCTGTATCTGTCTGTTACTGTAACTCTCTGTAACTGTAACTGTCTGTAACTGTCTGTTACTGTATGTAACTGTCTGTAACTGTCTGTAACTGTCTGTAACTGTAACTGTCTGTAACTGTAACTGTCTGTAACTGTCTGTTACTGTATGTAACTGTCTGTAACTGTCTGTAACTGTCTGTAACTGTAACTGTCTGTAACTGTCTGTAACTGTAACTGTCTGTTACTGTATGTAACTGTCTGTAACTGTCTGCAACTGTCTGTTACTGTCTCAAACTGTATGTAACTGTCTGTAACTGTAACTGTCTGTAACTGTCTGTAACTGTCTGTAACTGTCTGTTACTGTGTGTAACTGTCTGTAACTGTCTGTAACTGTCTGTAACCTTAACTGTCTGTAACTGTCTGTAACTGTAACTGTCTGTTACTGTATGTAACTATCTGTAACTGTCTGCAACTGTCTGTTACTGTCTCTAACTTTATGTAACTGTCTGTAACTGTATGTAACTGTATGTAACTGTCTGTAACTGTCTGTAACTGTCTGTTACTGTCTGTAACTGTCTGTAACTGTCTGTAACTGTCTGTAACTGTAACTGTCTGTAACTGTAACTGTCTGTAACTGTAACTGTCTGTAACTGTCTGTTACTGTATGTAACTGTCTGTAACTGTCTGTAACTGTCTGTAACTGTAACTGTCTGTAACTGTCTGTAACTGTAACTGTCTGTTACTGTATGTAACTGTCTGTAACTGTCTGCAACTGTCTGTTACTGTCTCAAACTGTATGTAACTGTCTGTAACTGTAACTGTCTGTAACTGTAACTGTCTGTAACTGTCTGTAACTGTCTGTTACTGTGTGTAACTGTCTGTAACTGTCTGTAACTGTCTGTAACTGTAACTGTCTGTAACTGTCTGTAACTGTAACTGTCTGTTACTGTATGTAACTGTCTGTAACTGTCTGCAACTGTCTGTTACTGTCTCTAACTTTATGTAACTGTCTGTAACTGTATGTAACTGTATGTAACTGTCTGTAACTGTCTGTAACTGTCTGTTACTGTCTGTAACTGTCTGTAACTGTCTGTAACTGTCTGTAACTGTCTGTAACTGTAACTGTCTGTAACTGTAACTGTCTGTAACTGTCTGTAACTGTCTGTTACTGTATGTAACTGTCTGTAACTGTCTGTAACTGTAACTGTCTGTAACTGTCTGTAACTGTGTGTAACTGTCTGTAACTGTATGTAACTGTATGTAACTGTATGTTACTGTCTGGTACTGTCTGTAACTGTACGTAACTGTCTGTAACTGTCTGTTACTGTCTGTTACTGTCTGTTACTGTATGTAACTGTCTGTAACTGTCTGTAACTGTAACTGTCTGTAACTGTAACTGTCTGTAACTGTAACTGTCTGTAACTGTCTGTTACTGTATGTAACTGTCTGTAACTGTCTGTAACTGTCTGTTACTGTCTGTTACTGTCTGTAACTGTCTGTAACTGTCTGTAACTCTCTGTAACTGTCTGTAACTGTAACTGTCTGTAACTGTCTGTAACTGTCTGTAACTGTCTGTAACTGTCTGTAACTGTCTGTTACTGTCTGTAACTGTCTCTAACTGTCTGTAACTGTAACTGTCTGTTACTGTGTGTAACTGTCTGTAACTGTCTGCAACTGTCTGTTACTGTCTGTAACTGTATGTAACTGTCTGTAACTGTCTGTAACTGTAACTGTCTGTAACTGTAATTGTCTGTAACTGTCTGTAACTGTCTGTTACTGTATGTAACTGTCTGTAACTGTCTGTAACTGTCTGTAACTGTAACTGTCTGTAACTGTCTGTAACTGTAACTGTCTGTTACTGTATGTAACTGTCTGTAACTGTCTGTAACTGTCTGTAACTGTAACTGTCTGTAACTGTATGTAACTGTCTGTAACTGTCTGCAACTGTCTGTTACTGTCTCTAACTTTATGTAACTGTCTGTAACTGTATGTAACTGTCTGTAACTGTCTGTAACTGTCTGTTACTGTCTGTAACTGTATGTAACTGTCTGTAACTGTCTGTAACTGTAACTGTCTGTAACTGTAACTGTCTGTAACTGTCTGTAACTGTCTGTTACTGTATGTAACTGTCTGTAACTGTCTGTAACTGTAACTGTCTGTAACTGTCTGTAACTGTAACTGTCTGTAACTGTCTGTAACTGTCTGTTACTGTATGTAACTGTCTGTAACTGTCTGTAACTGTAACTGTCTGTAACTGTCTGTAACTGTCTGTAACTGTCTGTAACTGTGTGTAACTGTCTGTAACTGTATGTAACTGTCTGTAACTGTATGTTACTGTCTGGTACTGTCTGTAACTGTATGTAACTGTCTGTAACTGTCTGTTACTGTCTGTAACTGTATGTAACTGTCTGTAACTGTCTGTTACTGTCTGTAACTGTCTGTAACTGTCTGTTACTGTCTGTAACTGTATGTAACTGTCTGTAACTGTAACTGTCTGTAACTGTAACTGTCTGTAACTGTCTGTAACTGTCTGTTACTGTATGTAACTGTCTGTAACTGTCTGTAACTGTCTGTAACTGTAACTGTCTGTAACTGTCTGTAACTGTAACTGTCTGTTACTGTATGTAACTGTCTGTAACTGTCTGCAACTGTCTGTTACTGTCTCTAACTGAATGTAACTGTCTGTAACTGTCTGTAACTGTAACTGTCTGCAACTGTAACTGTCTGTAACTGTAACTTTCTGTAACTGTCTGTTACTGTATGTAACTGTCTGTAACTGTCTGTAACTGTCTGTTACTGTCTGTTACTGTCTGTAACTGTCTGTAACTGTCTGTAACTGTCTGTAACTGTCTGTAACTGTAACTGTCTGTAACTGTATGTTACTGTCTGCTACTGTCTGTAACTGTACGTAACTTTGTGTAACTGTCTGTTACTGTCTGTTACTGTCTGTAACTGTCTGTTACTGTCTGTAACTGTAACTGTCTGTAACTGTAACTGTCTGTAACTGTCTGTAACTGTAACTGTAACTGTAACTGTCTGTAACTGTCTGTAACTGTCTGTTACTGTATGTAACTGTAACTGTAACTGTCTGTAATTGTAACTGTCTGTAACTGTCTGTAACTGTCTGTTACTGTATGTTACTGTCTGCTACTGTCTGTAACTGTACGTAACTTTGTGTAACTGTCTGTTACTGTCTGTTACTGTCTGTAACTGTCTGTTACTGTCTGTAACAGTATGTAACTGTCTGTAACTGTCTGTAACTGTCTGTAACTGTCTGCAACTGTCTGTAACTGTCTGTAACTGTATGTAACTGTCAGTAACTGTCTGTAACTGTCTGTTACTGTCTGTAACTGTCTGTAACTGTCTTTAACTGTCTGTAACTGTCTGTAACTGTCTGTAACTGTCTGTTACTGTCTGTAACTGTCTGTAACTGTAACTGTCTGTTACTGTGTGTAACTGTCTGTAACTGTCTGCAACTGTCTGTTACTGTCTGTAACTGTATGTAACTGTCTGTAACTGTCTGTAACTGTAACTGTCTGTAACTGTAACTGTCTGTAACTGTCTGTAACTGTCTGTTACTGTATGTAACTCCCTGTAACTGTCTGTAACTGTAACTGTCTGTAACTGTCTGTAACTGTAACTGTCTGTAACTGTAACTGTCTGTAACTGTCTGTAACTGTAACTGTCTGTTACTGTGTGTAACTGTCTGTAACTGTCTGCAACTGTCTGTTACTGTCTGTAACTGTAACTGTCTGTTACTCTGTGTAACTGTCTGTAACTGTCTGTTACTGTCTGTAACTGTCTGTAACTGTCTGTAACTGTCTGTAACTGTAACTGTCTGTTACTGTCTGTAACTGTCTGTAACTGTCTGCAACTGTCTTTTACTGTCTGTAACTGTATGTAACTGTCTGTAACTGTCTGTAACTGTCTGTAACTGTAACTGTCTGTAACTGTAACTGTCTGCAACTGTCTGTAACTGTCTGCAACTGTCTGCAACTGTCTGTAACTGTCTGTAACTGTATGTAACTGTCTGTAACTGTCTGTAACTGTCTGTAACTGTCTGTAACTGTCTGTAACTGTATGTAACTGTCTGTAACTGTCTGTTACTGTCTGTAACTGTCTGTAACTGTCTCTTACTGTCTGTAACTGTCTGTAACTGTAACTGTCTGTTACTGTGTGTAACTGTCTGTAACTGTCTGTAACTGTCTGTAACTGTCTGTAACTGTCTGTAACTGTCTGTAACTGTAACTGTCTGTTACTGTCTGTAACTGTCTGTAACTGTCTGCAACTGTCTGTTACTGTCTGTAACTGTATGTAACTGTCTGTAACTGTAACTGTCTGTTACTGTGTGTAACTGTCTGTAACTGTCTGTTACTGTCTGTAACTGTCTGTAACTGTCTGTAACTGTAACTGTCTGTTACTGTGTGTAACTGTGTGTAACTGTCTGTAACTGTCTGTTACTGTCTGTAACTGTCTGTAACTGTCTGTAACTGTAACTGTCTGTAACTGTCTGTAACTGTCTGTAACTGTCTGTAACTGTCTGTTACTGTATGTAACTGTCTGTTACTGTCTGTAACTGTCTGTAACTGTCTGTAACTGTCTGTAACTGTAACTGTCTGTAACTGTAACTGTCTGTAACTGTCTGTAACTGTTTGTAACTGTCTGTAACTGTCTGTAACTCTCTGTAACTGTCTGTAACTGTAACTGTCTGTAACTGTCTGTAACTGTATGTAACTGTCTGTAACTGTCTGTAACTGTCTGTAACTGTCTGTTACTGTCTGTAACTGTCTCTAACTGTCTGTAACTGTAACTGTCTGTTACTGTGTGTAACTGTCTGTAACTGTCTGCAACTGTCTGTTACTGTCTGTAACTGTATGTAACTGTCTGTAACTGTCTGTAACTGTAACTGTCTGTAACTGTAACTGTCTGTAACTGTCTGTTACTGTATGTAACTGTCTGTAACTGTCTGTAACTGTCTGTAACTGTCTATAACTGTAACTGTCTGTTACTGTATGTAACTGTCTGTAACTGTCTGCAACTGTCTGTTACTGTCTCTAACTGTATGTAACTGTCTGTAACTGTCTGTAACTGTAACTGTCTGTAACTGTAACTGTTTGTAACTGTAACTGTCTGTAACTGTCTGTTACTGTATGTAACTGTCTGTAACTGTCTGTAACTGTCTGTAACTGTCTGTTACTGTCTGTTACTGTCTGTAACTGTCTGTAACTGTCTGTAACTGTCTGTAACTGTAACTGTCTGTAACTGTCTGTTACTGTATGTAACTGTCTGTAACTGTCTGTAACTGTCTGTAACTGTATGTAACTGTATGTAACTGTCTGTAACTGTCTGTAACTGTAACTGTCTGTAACTGTCTGTAACTGTCTGTAACTGTGTGTAACTGTATGTAACTGTTTTAACTGTATGTAACTGTCTGTAACTGTCTGTTACTGTATGTAACTGTCTGTAACTGTTTGTAACTGTATATAACTGTCTGTAACTGTCTGTTACTGTCTGTAACTGTATGTAACTGTCTGTAACTGTCTGTAACTGTAACTGTCTGTAACTGTAACTGTAACTGTCTGTAACTGTCTGTTACTGTATGTAACTGTCTGTAACTGTCTGTAACTGTAACTGTCTGTAACTGTAACTGTCTGTTACTGTCTGTAACTGTCTGTAACTGTCTGTAACTGTAACTGTCTGTAACTGTCTGTAACTGTAACTGTCTGTAACTGTCTGTAACTGTCTGTTACTGTATGTAACTGTCTGTAACTGTCTGTAACTGTAACTGTCTGTAACTGTCTGTAACTGTCTGCAACTGTCTGCAACTGTCTGTAACTGTCTGTAACTGTCTGTAACTGTCTGTAACTGTCTGTTACTGTCTGTAACTGTCTGTAACTGTCTGTAACTGTCTGTAACTGTCTGTAACTGTCTGTTACTGTCTGTAACTGTCTGTAACTGTAACTGTCTGTAACTGTCTGTAACTGTAACTGTCTGTAACTGTCTGTAACTGTCTGTTACTGTATGTAACTGTAACTGTAACTGTCTGTAATTGTAACTGTCTGTAACTGTCTGTAACTGTCTGTTACTGTATGTTACTGTCTGCTACTGTCTGTAACTGTACGTAACTTTGTGTAACTGTCTGTTACTGTCTGTTACTGTCTGTAACTGTCTGTTACTGTCTGTAACAGTATGTAACTGTCTGTAACTGTCTGTTACTGTCTGTAACTGTCTGCAACTGTCTGTAACTGTCTGTAACTGTATGTAACTGTCAGTAACTGTCTGTAACTGTCTGTTACTGTCTGTAACTGTCTGTAACTGTCTTTAACTGTCTGTAACTGTCTGTAACTGTCTGTAACTGTCTGTTACTGTCTGTAACTGTCTGTAACTGTAACTGTCTGTTACTGTGTGTAACTGTCTGTAACTGTCTGCAACTGTCTGTTACTGTCTGTAACTGTATGTAACTGTCTGTAACTGTCTGTAACTGTAACTGTCTGTAACTGTCTGTAACTGTCTGTTACTGTATGTAACTCCCTGTAACTGTCTGTAACTGTAACTGTCTGTAACTGTCTGTAACTGTAACTGTCTGTAACTGTAACTGTCTGTAACTGTCTGTAACTGTAACTGTCTGTTACTGTGTGTAACTGTCTGTAACTGTCTGCAACTGTCTGTTACTGTCTGTAACTGTAACTGTCTGTTACTCTGTGTAACTGTCTGTAACTGTCTGTTACTGTCTGTAACTGTCTGTAACTGTCTGTAACTGTCTGTAACTGTAACTGTAACTGTCTGTAACTGTCTGTTACTGTATGTAACTGTCTGTAACTGTCTGTAACTGTCTGTAACTGTCTGCAACTGTCTTTTACTGTCTGTAACCTGTCTGTAACTGTCTGTAACTGTAACTGTCTGTAACTGTAACTGTCTGTAACTGTCTGTAACTGTCTGCAACTGTCTGCAACTGTCTGTAACTGTCTGTAACTGTATGTAACTGTCTGTAACTGTCTGTAACTGTCTGTAACTGTCTGTAACTGTCTGTAACTGTATGTAACTGTCTGTAACTGTCTGTTACTGTCTGTAACTGTCTGTAACTGTCTCTTACTGTCTGTAACTGTCTGTAACTGTAACTGTCTGTTACTGTGTGTAACTGTCTGTAACTGTCTGTAACTGTCTGTTACTGTCTGTAACTGTCTGTAACTGTCTGTAACTGTCTGTAACTGTAACTGTCTGTTACTGTCTGTAACTGTCTGTAACTGTCTGCAACTGTCTGTTACTGTCTGTAACTGTATGTAACTGTCTGTAACTGTAACTGTCTGTAACTGTAACTGTCTGTAACTGTCTGTAACTGTCTGTTACTGTATGTAACTGTCTGTAACTGTCTGTAACTGTAACTGTCTGTAACTGTCTGTAACTGTATGTAACTGTCTGTAACTGTCTGTAACTGTCTGTAACTGTCTGTAACTGTAACTGTCTGTTACTGTGTGTAACTGTCTGTAACTGTCTGTTACTGTCTGTAACTGTCTGCAACTGTCTGTTACTGTCTCTAACTGTATGTAACTGTCTGTAACTGTCTGTAACTGTAACTGTCTGTAACTGTAACTGTTTGTAACTGTAACTGTCTGTAACTGTCTGTTACTGTATGTAACTGTCTGTAACTGTCTGTAACTGTCTGTAACTGTCTGTTACTGTCTGTTACTGTCTGTAACTGTCTGTAACTGTCTGTAACTGTCTGTAACTGTAACTGTCTGTAACTGTCTGTTACTGTATGTAACTGTCTGTAACTGTCTGTAACTGTCTGTAACTGTATGTAACTGTATGTAACTGTCTGTAACTGTCTGTAACTGTAACTGTCTGTAACTGTCTGTAACTGTCTGTAACTGTGTGTAACTGTATGTAACTGTTTTAACTGTATGTAACTGTCTGTAACTGTCTGTTACTGTATGTAACTGTCTGTAACTGTTTGTAACTGTATATAACTGTCTGTAACTGTCTGTTACTGTCTGTAACTGTATGTAACTGTCTGTAACTGTCTGTAACTGTAACTGTCTGTAACTGTAACTGTAATTGTCTGTAACTGTCTGTTACTGTATGTAACTGTCTGTAACTGTCTGTAACTGTAACTGTCTGTAACTGTAACTGTCTGTTACTGTATGTAACTGTCTGTAACTGTCTGTAACTGTAACTGTCTGTAACTGTCTGTAACTGTAACTGTCTGTAACTGTCTGTAACTGTCTGTAACTGTCTGTTACTGTATGTAACTGTCTGTAACTGTCTGTAACTGTAACTGTCTGTAACTGTCTGTAACTGTCTGCAACTGTCTGCAACTGTCTGTAACTGTCTGTAACTGTCTGTAACTGTCTGTAACTGTCTGTTACTGTCTGTAACTGTCTGTAACTGTCTGTAACTGTCTGTAACTGTCTGTAACTGTCTGTTACTGTCTGTAACTGTCTGTAACTGTAACTGTCTGTTACTGTGTGTAACTGTCTGTAACTGTCTGTTACTGTCTGTAACTGTCTGTAACTGTCTGTAACTGTCTGTTACTGTGTGTAACTGTCTGTAACTGTCTGCAACTGTCTGTAACTGTAACTGTAACTGTAACTGTAACTGTCTGTAACTGTCTGTTACTGTATGTTACTGTCTGCTACTGTCTGTAACTGTACGTAACTTTGTGTAACTGTCTGTTACTGTCTGTTACTGTCTGTAACTGTCTGTTACTGTCTGTAACAGTATGTAACTGTCTGTAACTGTCTGTTACTGTCTGTAACTGTCTGCAACTGTCTGTAACTGTCTGTAACTGTATGTAACTGTCAGTAACTGTCTGTAACTGTCTGTTACTGTCTGTAACTGTCTGTAACTGTCTTTAACTGTCTGTAACTGTCTGTAACTGTCTGTAACTGTCTGTTACTGTCTGTAACTGTCTGTAACTGTAACTGTCTGTTACTGTGTGTAACTGTCTGTAACTGTCTGCAACTGTCTGTTACTGTCTGTAACTGTATGTAACTGTCTGTAACTGTCTGTAACTGTAACTGTCTGTAACTGTCTGTAACTGTCTGTTACTGTATGTAACTCCCTGTAACTGTCTGTAACTGTAACTGTCTGTAACTGTCTGTAACTGTAACTGTCTGTAACTGTAACTGTCTGTAACTGTCTGTAACTGTAACTGTCTGTTACTGTGTGTAACTGTCTGTAACTGTCTGCAACTGTCTGTTACTGTCTGTAACTGTAACTGTCTGTTACTCTGTGTAACTGTCTGTAACTGTCTGTTACTGTCTGTAACTGTCTGTAACTGTCTGTAACTGTCTGTAACTGTAACTGTAACTGTCTGTAACTGTCTGTTACTGTATGTAACTGTCTGTAACTGTCTGTAACTGTCTGTAACTGTCTGCAACTGTCTTTTACTGTCTGTAACCTGTCTGTAACTGTCTGTAATTGTAACTGTCTGTAACTGTCTGTAACTGTCTGTTACTGTATGTTACTGTCTGCTACTGTCTGTAACTGTACGTAACTTTGTGTAACTGTCTGTTACTGTCTGTTACTGTCTGTAACTGTCTGTTACTGTCTGTAACAGTATGTAACTGTCTGTAACTGTCTGTTACTGTCTGTAACTGTCTGCAACTGTCTGTAACTGTCTGTAACTGTATGTAACTGTCAGTAACTGTCTGTAACTGTCTGTTACTGTCTGTAACTGTCTGTAACTGTCTTTAACTGTCTGTAACTGTCTGTAACTGTCTGTAACTGTCTGTTACTGTCTGTAACTGTCTGTAACTGTAACTGTCTGTTACTGTGTGTAACTGTCTGTAACTGTCTGCAACTGTCTGTTACTGTCTGTAACTGTATGTAACTGTCTGTAACTGTCTGTAACTGTAACTGTCTGTAACTGTCTGTAACTGTCTGTTACTGTATGTAACTCCCTGTAACTGTCTGTAACTGTAACTGTCTGTAACTGTCTGTAACTGTAACTGTCTGTAACTGTAACTGTCTGTAACTGTCTGTAACTGTAACTGTCTGTTACTGTGTGTAACTGTCTGTAACTGTCTGCAACTGTCTGTTACTGTCTGTAACTGTAACTGTCTGTTACTCTGTGTAACTGTCTGTAACTGTCTGTTACTGTCTGTAACTGTCTGTAACTGTCTGTAACTGTCTGTAACTGTAACTGTAACTGTCTGTAACTGTCTGTTACTGTATGTAACTGTCTGTAACTGTCTGTAACTGTCTGTAACTGTCTGCAACTGTCTTTTACTGTCTGTAACCTGTCTGTAACTGTCTGTAACTGTAACTGTCTGTAACTGTAACTGTCTGTAACTGTCTGTAACTGTCTGCAACTGTCTGCAACTGTCTGTAACTGTCTGTAACTGTATGTAACTGTCTGTAACTGTCTGTAACTGTCTGTAACTGTCTGTAACTGTCTGTAACTGTATGTAACTGTCTGTAACTGTCTGTTACTGTCTGTAACTGTCTGTAACTGTCTCTTACTGTCTGTAACTGTCTGTAACTGTAACTGTCTGTTACTGTGTGTAACTGTCTGTAACTGTCTGTAACTGTCTGTTACTGTCTGTAACTGTCTGTAACTGTCTGTAACTGTCTGTAACTGTAACTGTCTGTTACTGTCTGTAACTGTCTGTAACTGTCTGCAACTGTCTGTTACTGTCTGTAACTGTATGTAACTGTCTGTAACTGTAACTGTCTGTAACTGTAACTGTCTGTAACTGTCTGTAACTGTCTGTTACTGTATGTAACTGTCTGTAACTGTCTGTAACTGTAACTGTCTGTAACTGTCTGTAACTGTATGTAACTGTCTGTAACTGTCTGTAACTGTCTGTAACTGTCTGTAACTGTAACTGTCTGTTACTGTGTGTAACTGTCTGTAACTGTCTGTTACTGTCTGTAACTGTCTGCAACTGTCTGTTACTGTCTCTAACTGTATGTAACTGTCTGTAACTGTCTGTAACTGTAACTGTCTGTAACTGTAACTGTTTGTAACTGTAACTGTCTGTAACTGTCTGTTACTGTATGTAACTGTCTGTAACTGTCTGTAACTGTCTGTAACTGTCTGTTACTGTCTGTTACTGTCTGTAACTGTCTGTAACTGTCTGTAACTGTCTGTAACTGTAACTGTCTGTAACTGTCTGTTACTGTATGTAACTGTCTGTAACTGTCTGTAACTGTCTGTAACTGTATGTAACTGTATGTAACTGTCTGTAACTGTCTGTAACTGTAACTGTCTGTAACTGTCTGTAACTGTCTGTAACTGTGTGTAACTGTATGTAACTGTTTTAACTGTATGTAACTGTCTGTAACTGTCTGTTACTGTATGTAACTGTCTGTAACTGTTTGTAACTGTATATAACTGTCTGTAACTGTCTGTTACTGTCTGTAACTGTATGTAACTGTCTGTAACTGTCTGTAACTGTAACTGTCTGTAACTGTAACTGTAATTGTCTGTAACTGTCTGTTACTGTATGTAACTGTCTGTAACTGTCTGTAACTGTAACTGTCTGTAACTGTAACTGTCTGTTACTGTATGTAACTGTCTGTAACTGTCTGTAACTGTAACTGTCTGTAACTGTCTGTAACTGTAACTGTCTGTAACTGTCTGTAACTGTCTGTAACTGTCTGTTACTGTATGTAACTGTCTGTAACTGTCTGTAACTGTAACTGTCTGTAACTGTCTGTAACTGTCTGCAACTGTCTGCAACTGTCTGTAACTGTCTGTAACTGTCTGTAACTGTCTGTAACTGTCTGTTACTGTCTGTAACTGTCTGTAACTGTCTGTAACTGTCTGTAACTGTCTGTAACTGTCTGTTACTGTCTGTAACTGTCTGTAACTGTAACTGTCTGTTACTGTGTGTAACTGTCTGTAACTGTCTGTTACTGTCTGTAACTGTCTGTAACTGTCTGTAACTGTCTGTTACTGTGTGTAACTGTCTGTAACTGTCTGCAACTGTCTGTAACTGTAACTGTAACTGTAACTGTAACTGTCTGTAACTGTAACTGTCTGTAACTGTCTGTTACTGTATGTAACTGTCTGTAACTGTCTGTAACTGTAACTGTCTGTAACTGTCTGTAACTGTCTGTAACTGTCTGTATCTGTCTGTTACTGTAACTGTCTGTAACTGTAACTGTCTGTAACTGTCTGTTACTGTATGTAACTGTCTGTAACTGTCTGTAACTGTCTGTAACTGTAACTGTCTGTAACTGTAACTGTCTGTAACTGTCTGTTACTGTATGTAACTGTCTGTAACTGTCTGTAACTGTAACTGTCTGTAACTGTCTGTAACTGTAACTGTCTGTTACTGTATGTAACTGTCTGTAACTGTCTGCAACTGTCTGTTACTGTCTCAAACTGTATGTAACTGTCTGTAACTGTAACTGTCTGTAACTGTAACTGTCTGTAACTGTCTGTAACTGTCTGTTACTGTGTGTAACTGTCTGTAACTGTCTGTAACTGTAACTGTCTGTAACTGTCTGTAACTGTAACTGTCTGTTACTGTATGTAACTGTCTGTAACTGTCTGCAACTGTCTGTTACTGTCTCTAACTTTATGTAACTGTCTGTAACTGTATGTAACTGTATGTAACTGTCTGTAACTGTCTGTAACTGTCTGTTACTGTCTGTAACTGTATGTAACTGTCTGTAACTGTCTGTAACTGTAACTGTCTGTAACTGTAACTGTCTGTAACTGTCTGTAACTGTCTGTTACTGTATGTAACTATCTGTAACTGTCTGTAACTGTCTGTAACTGTCTGTAACTGTGTGTAACTGTCTGTAACTGTATGTAACTGTCTGTAACTGTATGTTACTGTCTGGTACTGTCTGTAACTGTACGTAACTGTCTGTAACTGTCTGTTACTGTCTGTTACTGTCTGTAACTGTATGTAACTGTCTGTAACTGTCTGTTACTGTCTGTAACTGTCTGTTACTGTCTGTAACTGTATGTAACTGTAACTGTCTGTAACTGTAACTGTCTGTAACTGTAACTGTCTGTAACTGTCTGTTACTGTATGTAACTGTCTGTTACTGTCTGTAACTGTCTGTAACTGTCTGTAACTCTCTGTAACTGTCTGTAACTGTAACTGTCTGTAACTGTCTGTAACTGTCTGTAACAGTCTGTAACTGTCTGTAACTGTCTGTAACTGTCTCTAACTGTCTGTAACTGTAACTGTCTGTTACTGTGTGTAACTGTCTGCAACTGTCTGTTACTGTCTGTAACTGTATGTAACTGTCTGTAACTGTCTGTAACTGTAACTGTCTGTAACTGTAATTGTCTGTAACTGTCTGTAACTGTCTGTTACTGTATGTAACTGTCTGTAACTGTCTGTAACTGTCTGTAACTGTAACTGTCTGTAACTGTCTGTAACTGTAACTGTCTGTTACTGTATGTAACTGTCTGTAACTGTCTGTAACTGTAACTGTCTGTAACTGTAACTGTCTGTAACTGTCTGTAACTGTCTGTTACTGTGTGTAACTGTCTGTAACTGTCTGTAACTGTCTGTAACTGTAACTGTCTGTAACTGTCTGTAACTGTAACTGTCTGTTACTGTATGTAACTGTCTGTAACTGTCTGCAACTGTCTGTTACTGTCTCTAACTTTATGTAACTGTCTGTAACTGTATGTAACTGTCTGTAACTGTCTGTAACTGTCTGTTACTGTCTGTAACTGTATGTAACTGTCTGTAACTGTCTGTAACTGTAACTGTCTGTAACTGTAACTGTCTGTAACTGTCTGTAACTGTCTGTTACTGTATGTAACTGTCTGTAACTGTCTGTAACTGTAACTGTCTGTAACTGTCTGTAACTGTAACTGTCTGTAACTGTCTGTAACTGTCTGTTACTGTATGTAACTGTCTGTAACTGTCTGTAACTGTAACTGTCTGTAACTGTCTGTAACTGTCTGTAACTGTCTGTAACTGTGTGTAACTGTCTGTAACTGTATGTAACTGTCTGTAACTGTATGTTACTGTCTGGTACTGTCTGTAACTGTACGTAACTGTCTGTAACTGTCTGTTACTGTCTGTAACTGTATGTAACTGTCTGTAACTGTCTGTTACTGTCTGTAACTGTCTGTAACTGTCTGTTACTGTCTGTAACTGTATGTAACTGTCTGTAACTGTAACTGTCTGTAACTGTAACTGTCTGTAACTGTCTGTAACTGTCTGTTACTGTATGTAACTGTCTGTAACTGTCTGTAACTGTCTGTAACTGTAACTGTCTGTAACTGTCTGTAACTGTAACTGTCTGTAACTGTCTGTAACTGTCTGTAACTGTCTGTATCTGTCTGTTACTGTAACTGTCTGTAACTGTAACTGTCTGTAACTGTCTGTTACTGTATGTAACTGTCTGTAACTGTCTGTAACTGTAACTGTCTGTAACTGTAACTGTCTGTAACTGTCTGTAACTGTAACTGTCTGTAACTGTCTGTAACTGTCTGTATCTGTCTGTTACTGTAACTGTCTGTAACTGTAACTGTATGTAACTGTCTGTAACTGTCTGTAACTGTAACTGTCTGTTACTGTGTGTAACTGTCTGTAACTGTCTGTAACTGTCTGTTACTGTCTGTAACTGTCTGTAACTGTCTGTAACTGTCTGTAACTGTAACTGTCTGTTACTGTCTGTAACTGTCTGTAACTGTCTGCAACTGTCTGTTACTGTCTGTAACTGTATGTAACTGTCTGTAACTGTAACTGTCTGTAACTGTAACTGTCTGTAACTGTCTGTAACTGTCTGTTACTGTATGTAACTGTCTGTAACTGTCTGTAACTGTAACTGTCTGTAACTGTCTGTAACTGTCTGTAACTGTCTGTAACTGTCTGTAACTGTCTGTAACTGTAACTGTCTGTTACTGTGTGTAACTGTCTGTAACTGTCTGTTACTGTCTGTAACTGTCTGTAACTGTCTGTAACTGTAACTGTCTGTTACTGTGTGTAACTGTGTGTAACTGTCTGTAACTGTCTGTTACTGTCTGTAACTGTCTGTAACTGTCTGTAACTGTAACTGTCTGTAACTGTCTGTAACTGTCTGTAACTGTCTGTTACTGTATGTAACTGTCTGTTACTGTCTATAACTGTCTGTAACTGTCTGTAACTGTCTGTAACTGTAACTGTCTGTAACTGTAACTGTCTGTAACTGTCTGTAACTGTCTATAACTGTCTGTAACTCTCTGTAACTGTCTGTAACTGTAACTGTCTGTAACTGTCTGTTACTGTGTGTAACTGTCTGTAACTGTCTGTAACTGTCTGTAACTGTAACTGTCTGTAACTGTCTGTAACTGTAACTGTCTGTTACTGTATGTAACTGTCTGTAACTGTCTGCAACTGTCTGTTACTGTCTCTAACTTTATGTAACTGTCTGTAACTGTATGTAACTGTCTGTAACTGTCTGTAACTGTCTGTTACTGTCTGTAACTGTATGTAACTGTCTGTAACTGTCTGTAACTGTAACTGTCTGTAACTGTAACTGTCTGTAACTGTCTGTAACTGTCTGTTACTGTATGTAACTGTCTGTAACTGTCTGTAACTGTAACTGTCTGTAACTGTCTGTAACTGTAACTGTCTGTAACTGTCTGTAACTGTCTGTTACTGTATGTAACTGTCTGTAACTGTCTGTAACTGTCTGTAACTGTAACTGTCTGTAACTGTCTGTAACTGTCTGTAACTGTCTGTAACTGTGTGTAACTGTCTGTAACTGTATGTAACTGTCTGTAACTGTATGTTACTGTCTGGTACTGTCTGTAACTGTACGTAACTGTCTGTAACTGTCTGTTACTGTCTGTAACTGTATGTAACTGTCTGTAACTGTCTGTTACTGTCTGTAACTGTCTGTAACTGTCTGTTACTGTCTGTAACTGTATGTAACTGTCTGTAACTGTAACTGTCTGTAACTGTAACTGTCTGTAACTGTCTGTAACTGTCTGTTACTGTATGTAACTGTCTGTAACTGTCTGTAACTGTCTGTAACTGTAACTGTCTGTAACTGTCTGTAACTGTAACTGTCTGTAACTGTCTGTTACTGTATGTAACTGTCTGTAACTGTCTGTAACTGTCTGTAACTGTAACTGTCTGTAACTGTAACTGTCTGTAACTGTCTGTAACTGTAACTGTCTGTAACTGTCTGTAACTGTCTGTATCTGTCTGTTACTGTAACTGTCTGTAACTGTAACTGTATGTAACTGTCTGTAACTGTCTGTAACTGTAACTGTCTGTTACTGTGTGTAACTGTCTGTAACTGTCTGTAACTGTCTGTTACTGTCTGTAACTGTCTGTAACTGTCTGTAACTGTCTGTAACTGTAACTGTCTGTTACTGTCTGTAACTGTCTGTAACTGTCTGCAACTGTCTGTTACTGTCTGTAACTGTATGTAACTGTCTGTAACTGTAACTGTCTGTAACTGTAACTGTCTGTAACTGTCTGTAACTGTCTGTTACTGTATGTAACTGTCTGTAACTGTCTGTAACTGTAACTGTCTGTAACTGTCTGTAACTGTCTGTAACTGTCTGTAACTGTCTGTAACTGTCTGTAACTGTAACTGTCTGTTACTGTGTGTAACTGTCTGTAACTGTCTGTTACTGTCTGTAACTGTCTGTAACTGTCTGTAACTGTAACTGTCTGTTACTGTGTGTAACTGTGTGTAACTGTCTGTAACTGTCTGTTACTGTCTGTAACTGTCTGTAACTGTCTGTAACTGTAACTGTCTGTAACTGTCTGTAACTGTCTGTAACTGTCTGTTACTGTATGTAACTGTCTGTTACTGTCTATAACTGTCTGTAACTGTCTGTAACTGTCTGTAACTGTAACTGTCTGTAACTGTAACTGTCTGTAACTGTCTGTAACTGTCTATAACTGTCTGTAACTCTCTGTAACTGTCTGTAACTGTAACTGTCTGTAACTGTCTGTAACTGTATGTAACTGTCTGTAACTGTCTGTAACTGTCTGTAACTGTCTGTTACTGTCTGTAACTGTCTCTAACTGTCTGTAACTGTAACTGTCTGTTACTGTGTGTAACTGTCTGTAACTGTCTGCAACTGTCTGTTACTGTCTGTAACTGTATGTAACTGTCTGTAACTGTCTGTAACTGTAACTGTCTGTAACTGTAACTGTCTGTAACTGTCTGTTACTGTATGTAACTGTCTGTAACTGTCTGTAACTGTCTGTAACTGTCTATAACTGTAACTGTCTGTTACTGTATGTAACTGTCTGTAACTGTCCGCAACTGTCTGTTACTGTCTCTAACTGTATGTAACTGTCTGTAACTGTCTGTAACTGTAACTGTCTGTAACTGTAACTGTTTGTAACTGTAACTGTCTGTAACTGTCTGTTACTGTATGTAACTGTCTGTAACTGTAACTGTCTGTTACTGTATGTAACTGTCTGTAACTGTCTGTAACTGTAACTGTCTGTAACTGTCTGTAACTGTAACTGTCTGTAACTGTCTGTAACTGTCTGTTACTGTATGTAACTGTCTGTAACTGTCTGTTACTGTCTGTTACTGTCTGTAACTGTCTGTAACTGTCTGTAACTGTCTGTAACTGTAACTGTCTGTAACTGTCTGTTACTGTATGTAACTGTCTGTAACTGTCTGTAACTGTCTGTAACTGTATGTAACTGTATGTAACTGTCTGTAACTGTCTGTAACTGTCTGTAACTGTAACTGTCTGTAACTGTCTGTAACTGTCTGTAACTGTGTGTAACTGTATGTATCTGTTTTTAACTGTATGTAACTGTCTGTAACTGTCTGTTACTGTATGTAACTGTCTGTAACTGTTTGTAACTGTATATAACTGTCTGTAACTGTCTGTTACTGTCTGTAACTGTATGTAACTGTCTGTAACTGTCTGTAACTGTAACTGTCTGTAACTGTAACTGTCTGTAACTGTCTGTAACTGTCTGTTACTGTATGTAACTGTCTGTAACTGTCTGTAACTGTAACTGTCTGTAACTGTCTGTAACTGTAACTGTCTGTTACTGTATGTAACTGTCTGTAACTGTCTGTAACTGTAACTGTCTGTAACTGTCTGTAACTGTAACTGTCTGTAACTGTCTGTAACTGTCTGTTACTGTATGTAACTGTCTGTAACTGTCTGTAACTGTAACTGTCTGTAACTGTCTGTAACTGTCTGCAACTGTCTTCAACTGTCTGTAACTGTCTGTAACTGTATGTAACTGTCTGTAACTGTCTGTAACTGTCTGTTACTGTCTGTAACTGTCTGTAACTGTCTGTAACTGTCTGTAACTGTCTGTAACTGTATGTAACTGTCTGTAACTGTCTGTAACTGTCTGTTACTGTCTGTAACTGTCTGTAACTGTAACTGTCTGTTACTGTGTGTAACTGTCTGTAACTGTCTGTTACTGTCTGTAACTGTCTGTAACTGTCTGTAACTGTCTGTAACTGTAACTGTAACTGTCTGTAACTGTAACTGTCTGTAACTGTCTGTTACTGTCTGTAACTGTCTGTAACTGTCTGTAACTGTAACTGTCTGTAACTGTCTGTAACTGTCTGTAACTGTCTGTATCTGTCTGTTACTGTAACTGTCTGTAACTGTAACTGTCTGTAACTGTCTGTTACTGTATGTAACTGTCTGTAACTGTCTGTAACTGTCTGTAACTGTAACTGTCTGTAACTGTAACTGTCTGTAACTGTCTGTTACTGTATGTAACTGTCTGTAACTGTCTGTAACTGTCTTTAACTGTAACTGTCTGTAACTGTCTGTAACTGTAACTGTCTGTTACTGTATGTAACTGTCTGTAACTGTCTGCAACTGTCTGTTACTGTCTCAAACTGTATGTAACTGTCTGTAACTGTAACTGTCTGTAACTGTAACTGTCTGTAACTGTCTGTAACTGTCTGTTACTGTGTGTAACTGTCTGTAACTGTCTGTAACTGTCTGTAACTGTAACTGTATGTAACTGTCTGTAACTGTCTGTAACTGTCTGTTACTGTCTGTAACTGTATGTAACTGTCTGTAACTGTCTGTAACTGTAACTGTCTGTAACTGTAACTGTCTGTAACTGTCTGTAACTGTCTGTTACTGTATGTAACTATCTGTAACTGTCTGTAACTGTAACTGTCTGTAACTGTCTGTAACTGTGTGTAACTGTCTGTAACTGTATGTAACTGTCTGTAACTGTATGTTACTGTCTGGTACTGTCTGTAACTGTACGTAACTGTCTGTAACTGTCTGTTACTGTCTGTTACTGTCTGTAACTGTATGTAACTGTCTGTAACTGTCTGTTACTGTCTGTAACTGTCTGTTACTGTCTGTAACTGTATGTAACTGTCTGTAACTGTCTGTAACTGTAACTGTCTGTAACTGTAACTGTCTGTAACTGTAACTGTCTGTAACTGTCTGTTACTGTATGTAACTGTCTGTAACTGTCTGTAACTGTCTGTTACTGTCTGTTACTGTCTGTAACTGTCTGTAACTGTCTGTAACTCTCTGTAACTGTCTGTAACTGTCTGTAACTGTCTGTAACTTTCTGTAACTGTCTGTTACTGTCTGTAACTGTCTCTAACTGTCTGTAACTGTAACTGTCTGTTACTGTGTGTAACTGTCTGTAACTGTCTGCAACTGTCTGTTACTGTCTGTAACTGTATGTAACTGTCTGTAACTGTCTGTAACTGTAACTGTCTGTAACTGTAACTGTCTGTAACTGTCTGTAACTGTAACTGTCTGTTACTGTGTGTAACTGTCTGTAACTGTCTGCAACTGTCTGTTACTGTCTGTAACTGTAACTGTCTGTTACTCTGTGTAACTGTCTGTAACTGTCTGTTACTGTCTGTAACTGTCTGTAACTGTCTGTAACTGTCTGTAACTGTAACTGTAACTGTCTGTAACTGTCTGTTACTGTATGTAACTGTCTGTAACTGTCTGTAACTGTCTGTAACTGTCTGCAACTGTCTTTTACTGTCTGTAACTGTCTGTAACTGTCTGTAACTGTAACTGTCTGTAACTGTAACTGTCTGTAACTGTCTGTAACTGTCTGCAACTGTCTGCAACTGTCTGTAACTGTCTGTAACTGTATGTAACTGTCTGTAACTGTCTGTAACTGTCTGTAACTGTCTGTAACTGTCTGTAACTGTATGTAACTGTCTGTAACTGTCTGTTACTGTCTGTAACTGTCTGTAACTGTCTCTTACTGTCTGTAACTGTCTGTAACTGTAACTGTCTGTTACTGTGTGTAACTGTCTGTAACTGTCTGTAACTGTCTGTTACTGTCTGTAACTGTCTGTAACTGTCTGTAACTGTCTGTAACTGTAACTGTCTGTTACTGTCTGTAACTGTCTGTAACTGTCTGCAACTGTCTGTTACTGTCTGCAACTGTCTGTTACTGTCTGTAACTGTAACTGTCTGTAACTGTAACTGTCTGTAACTGTCTGTAACTGTCTGTTACTGTATGTAACTGTCTGTAACTGTCTGTAACTGTAACTGTCTGTAACTGTCTGTAACTGTATGTAACTGTCTGTAACTGTCTGTAACTGTAACTGTCTGTTACTGTGTGTAACTGTCTGTAACTGTCTGTTACTGTCTGTAACTGTCTGTAACTGTCTGTAACTGTAACTGTCTGTTACTGTGTGTAACTGTGTGTAACTGTCTGTAACTGTCTGTTACTGTATGTAACTGTCTGTAACTGTCTGTAACTGTAACTGTAACTGTATGTAACTGTATGTAACTGTATGTAACTGTCTGTAACTGTCTGTAACTGTAACTGTCTGTAACTGTCTGTAACTGTCTGTAACTGTGTGTAACTGTATGTAACTGTTTTAACTGTATGTAACTGTCTGTAACTGTCTGTTACTGTATGTAACTGTCTGTAACTGTTTGTAACTGTATATAACTGTCTGTAACTGTCTGTTACTGTCTGTAACTGTATGTAACTGTCTGTAACTGTCTGTAACTGTAACTGTCTGTAACTGTAACTGTAACTGTCTGTAACTGTCTGTTACTGTATGTAACTGTCTGTAACTGTCTGTAACTGTAACTGTCTGTAACTGTAACTGTCTGTTACTGTATGTAACTGTCTGTAACTGTAACTGTCTGTAACTGTCTGTAACTGTAACTGTCTGTAACTGTCTGTAACTGTCTGTTACTGTATGTAACTGTCTGTAACTGTCTGTAACTGTAACTGTCTGTAACTGTCTGTAACTGTCTGCAACTGTCTGCAACTGTCTGTAACTGTCTGTAACTGTCTGTAACTGTCTGTAACTGTCTGTTACTGTCTGTAACTGTCTGTAACTGTCTGTAACTGTCTGTAACTGTCTGTAACTGTCTGTTACTGTCTGTAACTGTCTGTTACTGTAACTGTCTGTTACTGTGTGTAACTGTCTGTAACTGTCTGTTACTGTCTGTAACTGTCTGTAACTGTCTGTAACTGTCTGTTACTGTGTGTAACTGTCTGTAACTGTCTGTAACTGTCTGTAACTGTCTGTAACTGTAACTGTCTGTAACTGTCTGTAACTGTAACTGTCTGTTACTGTATGTAACTGTCTGTAACTGTCTGCAACTGTCTGTTACTGTCTCTAACTTTATGTAACTGTCTGTAACTGTATGTAACTGTATGTAACTGTCTGTAACTGTCTGTAACTGTCTGTTACTGTCTGTAACTGTATGTAACTGTCTGTAACTGTCTGTAACTGTAACTGTCTGTAACTGTAACTGTCTGTAACTGTCTGTAACTGTCTGTTACTGTATGTAACTATCTTTAACTGTCTGTAACTGTCTGTAACTGTCTGTAACTGTGTGTAACTGTCTGTAACTGTATGTAACTGTCTGTAACTGTATGTTACTGTCTGGTACTGTCTGTAACTGTACGTAACTGTCTGTAACTGTCTGTTACTGTCTGTTACTGTCTGTAACTGTATGTAACTGTCTGTAACTGTCTGTTACTGTCTGTAACTGTCTGTTACTGTCTGTAACTGTATGTAACTGTCTGTAACTGTCTGTAACTGTAACTGTCTGTAACTGTAACTGTCTGTAACTGTAACTGTCTGTAACTGTCTGTTACTGTATGTAACTGTCTGTTACTGTCTGTAACTGTCTGTAACTGTCTGTAACTCTCTGTAACTGTCTGTAACTGTAACTGTCTGTAACTGTCTGTAACTGTCTGTAACTGTCTGTAACTGTCTGTAACTGTCTGTAACTGTCTGTTACTGTCTGTTACTGTCTGTAACTGTATGTAACTGTCTGTAACTGTCTGTTACTGTCTGTAACTGTCTGTTACTGTCTGTAACTGTATGTAACTGTCTGTAACTGTCTGTAACTGTAACTGTCTGTAACTGTAACTGTCTGTAACTGTAACTGTCTGTAACTGTCTGTTACTGTATGTAACTGTCTGTTACTGTCTGTAACTGTCTGTAACTGTCTGTAACTGTCTGTAACTGTCTGTAACTGTCTGTAACTGTCTGTTACTGTCTGTAACTGTCTCTAACTGTCTGTAACTGTAACTGTCTGTTACTGTGTGTAACTGTCTGTAACTGTCTGCAACTGTCTGTTACTGTCTGTAACTGTATGTAACTGTCTGTAACTGTCTGTAACTGTAACTGTCTGTAACTGTAATTGTCTGTAACTGTCTGTAACTGTCTGTTACTGTATGTAACTGTCTGTAACTGTCTGTAACTGTCTGTAACTGTAACTGTCTGTAACTGTCTGTAACTGTAACTGTCTGTTACTGTATGTAACTGTCTGTAACTGTCTGTAACTGTAACTGTCTGTAACTGTAACTGTCTGTAACTGTCTGTAACTGTAACTGTCTGTAACTGTCTGTAACTGTCTGTTACTGTATGTAACTGTCTGTAACTGTCTGTAACTGTAACTGTCTGTAACTGTCTGTAACTGTCTGTAACTGTGTGTAACTGTCTGTAACTGTATGTAACTGTCTGTAACTGTATGTTACTGTCTGGTACTGTCTGTAACTGTATGTAACTGTCTGTAACTGTCTGTTACTGTCTGTAACTGTATGTAACTTTCTGTAACTGTCTGTTACTGTCTGTAACTGTCTGTAACTGTCTGTTACTGTCTGTAACTGTATGTAACTGTCTGTAACTGTAACTGTCTGTAACTGTAACTGTCTGTAACTGTCTGTAACTGTCTGTTACTGTATGTAACTGTCTGTAACTGTCTGTAACTGTCTGTAACTGTAACTGTCTGTAACTGTCTGTAACTGTAACTGTCTGTTACTGTATGTAACTGTCTGTAACTGTCTGCAACTGTCTGTTACTGTCTGTAACTGTATGTAACTGTCTGTAACTGTAACTGTCTGTAACTGTAACTGTCTGTAACTGTCTGTAACTGTCTGTTACTGTATGTAACTGTCTGTAACTGTCTGTAACTGTAACTGTCTGTAACTGTCTGTAACTGTATGTAACTGTCTGTAACTGTCTGTAACTGTCTGTAACTGTCTGTAACTGTCTGTAACTGTAACTGTCTGTTACTGTGTGTAACTGTCTGTAACTGTCTGTTACTGTCTGTAACTGTCTGTAACTGTCTGTAACTGTCTGTAACTGTCTGTAACTGTCTGTAACTGTCTGTTACTGTCTGTAACTGTCTCTAACTGTCTGTAACTGTAACTGTCTGTTACTGTGTGTAACTGTCTGTAACTGTCTGCAACTGTCTGTTACTGTCTGTAACTGTATGTAACTGTCTGTAACTGTCTGTAACTGTAACTGTCTGTAACTGTAATTGTCTGTAACTGTCTGTAACTGTCTGTTACTGTATGTAACTGTCTGTAACTGTCTGTAACTGTAACTGTCTGTAACTGTCTGTAACTGTAACTGTCTGTTACTGTATGTAACTGTCTGTAACTGTCTGTAACTGTAACTGTCTGTAACTGTAACTGTCTGTAACTGTCTGTAACTGTCTGTTACTGTGTGTAACTGTCTGTAACTGTCTGTAACTGTCTGTAACTGTAACTGTCTGTAACTGTCTGTAACTGTAACTGTCTGTTACTGTATGTAACTGTCTGTAACTGTCTGCAACTGTCTGTTACTGTCTCTAACTTTATGTAACTGTCTGTAACTGTATGTAACTGTCTGTAACTGTCTGTAACTGTCTGTTACTGTCTGTAACTGTATGTAACTGTCTGTAACTGTCTGTAACTGTAACTGTCTGTAACTGTAACTGTCTGTAACTGTCTGTAACTGTCTGTTACTGTATGTAACTGTCTGTAACTGTCTGTAACTGTAACTGTCTGTAACTGTCTGTAACTGTAACTGTCTGTAACTGTCTGTAACTGTCTGTTACTGTATGTAACTGTCTGTAACTGTCTGTAACTGTAACTGTCTGTAACTGTCTGTAACTGTCTGTAACTGTGTGTAACTGTCTGTAACTGTATGTAACTGTCTGTAACTGTATGTTACTGTCTGGTACTGTCTGTAACTGTATGTAACTGTCTGTAACTGTCTGTTACTGTCTGTAACTGTATGTAACTGTCTGTAACTGTATGTTACTGTCTGGTACTGTCTGTAACTGTACGTAACTGTCTGTAACTGTCTGTTACTGTCTGTTACTGTCTGTAACTGTATGTAACTGTCTGTAACTGTCTGTTACTGTCTGTAACTGTCTGTTACTGTCTGTAACTGTATGTAACTGTCTGTAACTGTCTGTAACTGTAACTGTCTGTAACTGTAACTGTCTGTAACTGTAACTGTCTGTAACTGTCTGTTACTGTATGTAACTGTCTGTTACTGTCTGTAACTGTCTGTAACTGTCTGTAACTGTCTGTAACTGTCTGTAACTGTCTGTAACTGTCTGTTACTGTCTGTAACTGTCTGTAACTGTCTGTAACTGTAACTGTCTGTTACTGTGTGTAACTGTCTGTAACTGTCTGCAACTGTCTGTTACTGTCTGTAACTGTATGTAACTGTCTGTAACTGTCTGTAACTGTAACTGTCTGTAACTGTAATTGTCTGTAACTGTCTGTAACTGTCTGTTACTGTATGTAACTGTCTGTAACTGTCTGTAACTGTCTGTAACTGTAACTGTCTGTAACTGTCTGTAACTGTAACTGTCTGTTACTGTATGTAACTGTCTGTAACTGTCTGTAACTGTAACTGTCTGTAACTGTAACTGTCTGTAACTGTCTGTAACTGTAACTGTCTGTAACTGTCTGTAACTGTCTGTTACTGTATGTAACTGTCTGTAACTGTCTGTAACTGTAACTGTCTGTAACTGTCTGTAACTGTCTGTAACTGTGTGTAACTGTCTGTAACTGTATGTAACTGTCTGTAACTGTATGTTACTGTCTGGTACTGTCTGTAACTGTATGTAACTGTCTGTAACTGTCTGTTACTGTCTGTAACTGTATGTAACTTTCTGTAACTGTCTGTTACTGTCTGTAACTGTCTGTAACTGTCTGTTACTGTCTGTAACTGTATGTAACTGTCTGTAACTGTAACTGTCTGTAACTGTAACTGTCTGTAACTGTCTGTAACTGTCTGTTACTGTATGTAACTGTCTGTAACTGTCTGTAACTGTCTGTAACTGTAACTGTCTGTAACTGTCTGTAACTGTAACTGTCTGTTACTGTATGTAACTGTCTGTAACTGTCTGCAACTGTCTGTTACTGTCTGTAACTGTATGTAACTGTCTGTAACTGTAACTGTCTGTAACTGTAACTGTCTGTAACTGTCTGTAACTGTCTGTTACTGTATGTAACTGTCTGTAACTGTCTGTAACTGTAACTGTCTGTAACTGTCTGTAACTGTATGTAACTGTCTGTAACTGTCTGTAACTGTCTGTAACTGTCTGTAACTGTCTGTAACTGTAACTGTCTGTTACTGTGTGTAACTGTCTGTAACTGTCTGTTACTGTCTGTAACTGTCTGTAACTGTCTGTAACTGTCTGTAACTGTCTGTAACTGTCTGTAACTGTCTGTTACTGTCTGTAACTGTCTCTAACTGTCTGTAACTGTAACTGTCTGTTACTGTGTGTAACTGTCTGTAACTGTCTGCAACTGTCTGTTACTGTCTGTAACTGTATGTAACTGTCTGTAACTGTCTGTAACTGTAACTGTCTGTAACTGTAATTGTCTGTAACTGTCTGTAACTGTCTGTTACTGTATGTAACTGTCTGTAACTGTCTGTAACTGTAACTGTCTGTAACTGTCTGTAACTGTAACTGTCTGTTACTGTATGTAACTGTCTGTAACTGTCTGTAACTGTAACTGTCTGTAACTGTAACTGTCTGTAACTGTCTGTAACTGTCTGTTACTGTGTGTAACTGTCTGTAACTGTCTGTAACTGTCTGTAACTGTAACTGTCTGTAACTGTCTGTAACTGTAACTGTCTGTTACTGTATGTAACTGTCTGTAACTGTCTGCAACTGTCTGTTACTGTCTCTAACTTTATGTAACTGTCTGTAACTGTATGTAACTGTCTGTAACTGTCTGTAACTGTCTGTTACTGTCTGTAACTGTATGTAACTGTCTGTAACTGTCTGTAACTGTAACTGTCTGTAACTGTAACTGTCTGTAACTGTCTGTAACTGTCTGTTACTGTATGTAACTGTCTGTAACTGTCTGTAACTGTAACTGTCTGTAACTGTCTGTAACTGTAACTGTCTGTAACTGTCTGTAACTGTCTGTTACTGTATGTAACTGTCTGTAACTGTCTGTAACTGTAACTGTCTGTAACTGTCTGTAACTGTCTGTAACTGTGTGTAACTGTCTGTAACTGTATGTAACTGTCTGTAACTGTATGTTACTGTCTGGTACTGTCTGTAACTGTATGTAACTGTCTGTAACTGTCTGTTACTGTCTGTAACTGTATGTAACTTTCTGTTACTGTCTGTTACTGTCTGTAACTGTCTGTAACTGTCTGTTACTGTCTGTAACTGTATGTAACTGTCTGTTACTGTCTGTAACTGTATGTAACTGTCTGTAACTGTAACTGTCTGTAACTGTCTGTAACTGTAACTGTCTGTTACTGTGTGTAACTGTGTGTAACTGTCTGTAACTGTCTGTTACTGTCTGTAACTGTCTGTAACTGTCTGTAACTGTAACTGTCTGTAACTGTCTGTAACTGTCTGTAACTGTCTGTTACTGTATGTAACTGTCTGTTACTGTCTGTAACTGTCTGTAACTGTCTGTAACTGTCTGTAACTGTAACTGTCTGTAACTGTAACTGTCTGTAACTGTCTGTAACTCTCTGTAACTCTCTGTAACTGTCTGTAACTGTAACTGTCTGTAACTGTCTGTAACTGTATGTAACTGTCTGTAACTGTCTGTAACTGTCTGTAACTGTCTGTTACTGTCTGTAACTGTCTCTAACTGTCTGTAACTGTAACTGTCTGTTACTGTGTGTAACTGTCTGTAACTGTCTGCAACTGTCTGTTACTGTCTGTAACTGTATGTAACTGTCTGTAACTGTCTGTAACTGTAACTGTCTGTAACTGTAACTGTCTGTAACTGTCTGTAACTGTCTGTAACTGTCTGTAACTGTCTATAACTGTCTGTAACTGTCTGTAACTGTCTATAATTGTAACTGTCTGTTACTGTATGTAACTGTCTGTAACTGTCTGCAACTGTCTGTTACTGTCTCTAACTGTATGTAACTGTCTGTAGCTGTCTGTAACTGTAACTGTCTGTAACTGTAACTGTTTGTAACTGTAACTGTCTGTAACTGTCTGTTACTGTATGTAACTGTCTGTAACTGTCTGTAACTGTCTGTAACTGTATGTAACTGTATGTAACTGTCTGTAACTGTCTGTAACTGTCTGTAACTGTAACTGTCTGTAACTGTCTGTAACTGTCTGTAACTGTGTGTAACTGTATGTAACTGTTTTTAACTGTATGTAACTGTCTGTAACTGTCTGTTACTGTATGTAACTGTCTGTAACTGTTTGTAACTGTATATAACTGTCTGTAACTGTCTGTTACTGTCTGTAACTGTATGTAACTGTCTGTAACTGTCTGTAACTGTAACTGTCTGTAACTGTAACTGTAACTGTCTGTAACTGTCTGTTACTGTATGTAACTGTCTGTAACTGTCTGTAACTGTAACTGTCTGTAACTGTCTGTAACTGTAACTGTCTGTTACTGTATGTAACTGTCTGTAACTGTCTGTAACTGTAACTGTCTGTAACTGTCTGTAACTGTAACTGTCTGTAACTGTCTGTAACTGTCTGTAACTGTCTGTTACTGTATGTAACTGTCTGTAACTGTCTGTAACTGTAACTGTCTGTAACTGTCTGTAACTGTCTGCAACTGTCTGCAACTGTCTGTAACTGTCTGTAACTGTCTGTAACTGTCTGTAACTGTCTGTTACTGTCTGTAACTGTCTGTAACTGTCTGTAACTGTCTGTAACTGTCTGTAACTGTCTGTTACTGTCTGTAACTGTCTGTAACTGTAACTGTCTGTTACTGTGTGTAACTGTCTGTAACTGTCTGTTACTGTCTGTAACTGTCTGTAACTGTCTGTAACTGTCTGTTACTGTGTGTAACTGTCTGTAACTGTCTGCAACTGTCTGTAACTGTCTGTAACTGTAACTGTAACTGTCTGTAACTGTAACTGTCTGTAACTGTCTGTTACTGTATGTAACTGTCTGTAACTGTCTGTAACTGTAACTGTCTGTAACTGTCTGTAACTGTCTGTAACTGTCTGTATCTGTCTGTTACTGTAACTGTCTGTAACTGTAACTGTCTGTAACTGTCTGTTACTGTATGTAACTGTCTGTAACTGTCTGTAACTGTCTGTAACTGTAACTGTCTGTAACTGTAACTGTCTGTAACTGTCTGTTACTGTATGTAACTGTCTGTAACTGTCTGTAACTGTCTGTAACTGTAACTGTCTGTAACTGTCTGTAACTCTAACTGTCTGTTACTGTATGTAACTGTCTGTAACTGTCTGCAACTGTCTGTTACTGTCTCAAACTGTATGTAACTGTCTGTAACTGTAACTGTCTGTAACTGTAACTGTCTGTAACTGTCTGTAACTGTCTGTTACTGTGTGTAACTGTCTGTAACTGTCTGTAACTGTCTGTAACTGTAACTGTCTGTAACTGTCTGTAACTGTAACTGTCTGTTACTGTATGTAACTGTCTGTAACTGTCTGCAACTGTCTGTTACTGTCTCTAACTTTATGTAACTGTCTGTAACTGTATGTAACTGTATGTAACTGTCTGTAACTGTCTGTAACTGTCTGTTACTGTCTGTAACTGTATGTAACTGTCTGTAACTGTCTGTAACTGTAACTGTCTGTAACTGTAACTGTCTGTAACTGTCTGTAACTGTCTGTTACTCTATGTAACTATCTTTAACTGTCTGTAACTGTCTGTAACTGTCTGTAACTGTGTGTAACTGTCTGTAACTGTATGTAACTGTCTGTAACTGTATGTTACTGTCTGGTACTGTCTGTAACTGTACGTAACTGTCTGTAACTGTCTGTTACTGTCTGTTACTGTCTGTAACTGTATGTAACTGTCTGTAACTGTCTGTTACTGTCTGTAACTGTCTGTTACTGTCTGTAACTGTATGTAACTGTCTGTAACTGTCTGTAACTGTAACTGTCTGTAACTGTAACTGTCTGTAACTGTAACTGTCTGTAACTGTCTGTTACTGTATGTAACTGTCTGTTACTGTCTGTAACTGTCTGTAACTGTCTGTAACTGTCTGTAACTGTCTGTAACTGTCTGTAACTGTCTGTTACTGTCTGTAACTGTCTCTAACTGTCTGTAACTGTAACTGTCTGTTACTGTGTGTAACTGTCTGTAACTGTCTGCAACTGTCTGTTACTGTCTGTAACTGTATGTAACTGTCTGTAACTGTCTGTAACTGTAACTGTCTGTAACTGTAATTGTCTGTAACTGTCTGTAACTGTCTGTTACTGTATGTAACTGTCTGTAACTGTCTGTAACTGTCTGTAACTGTAACTGTCTGTAACTGTCTGTAACTGTAACTGTCTGTTACTGTATGTAACTGTCTGTAACTGTCTGTAACTGTAACTGTCTGTAACTGTAACTGTCTGTAACTGTCTGTAACTGTAACTGTCTGTAACTGTCTGTAACTGTCTGTTACTGTATGTAACTGTCTGTAACTGTCTGTAACTGTAACTGTCTGTAACTGTCTGTAACTGTCTGTAACTGTGTGTAACTGTCTGTAACTGTATGTAACTGTCTGTAACTGTATGTTACTGTCTGGTACTGTCTGTAACTGTATGTAACTGTCTGTAACTGTCTGTTACTGTCTGTAACTGTATGTAACTTTCTGTAACTGTCTGTTACTGTCTGTAACTGTCTGTAACTGTCTGTTACTGTCTGTAACTGTATGTAACTGTCTGTAACTGTAACTGTCTGTAACTGTAACTGTCTGTAACTGTCTGTAACTGTCTGTTACTGTATGTAACTGTCTGTAACTGTCTGTAACTGTCTGTAACTGTAACTGTCTGTAACTGTCTGTAACTGTAACTGTCTGTTACTGTATGTAACTGTCTGTAACTGTCTGCAACTGTCTGTTACTGTCTGTAACTGTATGTAACTGTCTGTAACTGTAACTGTCTGTAACTGTAACTGTCTGTAACTGTCTGTAACTGTCTGTTACTGTATGTAACTGTCTGTAACTGTCTGTAACTGTAACTGTCTGTAACTGTCTGTAACTGTATGTAACTGTCTGTAACTGTCTGTAACTGTCTGTAACTGTCTGTAACTGTCTGTAACTGTAACTGTCTGTTACTGTGTGTAACTGTCTGTAACTGTCTGTTACTGTCTGTAACTGTCTGTAACTGTCTGTAACTGTAACTGTCTGTTACTGTGTGTAACTGTGTGTAACTGTCTGTAACTGTCTGTTACTGTCTGTAACTGTCTGTAACTGTCTGTAACTGTAACTGTCTGTAACTGTCTGTAACTGTCTGTAACTGTCTGTAACTGTCTGTAACTGTAACTGTCTGTAACTGTAACTGTCTGTAACTGTCTGTAACTGTCTGTAACTCTCTGTAACTCTCTGTAACTGTCTGTAACTGTAACTGTCTGTAACTGTCTGTAACTGTATGTAACTGTCTGTAACTGTCTGTAACTGTCTGTTACTGTCTGTAACTGTCTCTAACTGTCTGTAACTGTAACTGTCTGTTACTGTGTGTAACTGTCTGTAACTGTCTGCAACTGTCTGTTACTGTCTGTAACTGTATGTAACTGTCTGTAACTGTCTGTAACTGTCTGTAACTGTAACTGTCTGTAACTGTAACTGTCTGTAACTGTCTGTAACTGTCTGTAACTGTCTGTAACTGTCTATAACTGTCTGTAACTGTCTGTAACTGTCTATAATTGTAACTGTCTGTTACTGTATGTAACTGTCTGTAACTGTCTGCAACTGTCTGTTACTGTCTCTAACTGTATGTAACTGTCTGTAGCTGTCTGTAACTGTAACTGTCTGTAACTGTAACTGTTTGTAACTGTAACTGTCTGTAACTGTCTGTTACTGTATGTAACTGTCTGTAACTGTCTGTAACTGTCTGTAACTGTATGTAACTGTATGTAACTGTCTGTAACTGTCTGTAACTGTCTGTAACTGTAACTGTCTGTAACTGTCTGTAACTGTCTGTAACTGTGTGTAACTGTATGTAACTGTTTTTAACTGTATGTAACTGTCTGTAACTGTCTGTTACTGTATGTAACTGTCTGTAACTGTTTGTAACTGTATATAACTGTCTGTAACTGTCTGTTACTGTCTGTAACTGTATGTAACTGTCTGTAACTGTCTGTAACTGTAACTGTCTGTAACTGTAACTGTAACTGTCTGTAACTGTCTGTTACTGTATGTAACTGTCTGTAACTGTCTGTAACTGTAACTGTCTGTAACTGTCTGTAACTGTAACTGTCTGTTACTGTATGTAACTGTCTGTAACTGTCTGTAACTGTAACTGTCTGTAACTGTCTGTAACTGTAACTGTCTGTAACTGTCTGTAACTGTCTGTAACTGTCTGTTACTGTATGTAACTGTCTGTAACTGTCTGTAACTGTAACTGTCTGTAACTGTCTGTAACTGTCTGCAACTGTCTGCAACTGTCTGTAACTGTCTGTAACTGTCTGTAACTGTCTGTTACTGTCTGTAACTGTCTGTAACTGTCTGTAACTGTCTGTAACTGTCTGTAACTGTCTGTAACTGTCTGTTACTGTCTGTAACTGTCTGTAACTGTAACTGTCTGTTACTGTGTGTAACTGTCTGTAACTGTCTGTTACTGTCTGTAACTGTCTGTAACTGTCTGTAACTGTCTGTTACTGTGTGTAACTGTCTGTATCTGTCTGTTACTGTAACTGTCTGTAACTGTAACTGTCTGTAACTGTCTGTTACTGTATGTAACTGTCTGTAACTGTCTGTAACTGTCTGTAACTGTAACTGTCTGTAACTGTAACTGTCTGTAACTGTCTGTTACTGTATGTAACTGTCTGTAACTGTCTGTAACTGTCTGTAACTGTAACTGTCTGTAACTGTCTGTAACTGTAACTGTCTGTTACTGTATGTAACTGTCTGTAACTGTCTGCAACTGTCTGTTACTGTCTCAAACTGTATGTAACTGTCTGTAACTGTAACTGTCTGTAACTGTAACTGTCTGTAACTGTATGTAACTGTCTGTAACTGTCTGTAACTGTCTGTAACTGTAACTGTCTGTAACTGTAACTGTCTGTAACTGTCTGTAACTGTCTGTAACTGTCTGTAACTGTCTATAACTGTCTGTAACTGTCTGTAACTGTCTATAATTGTAACTGTCTGTTACTGTATGTAACTGTCTGTAACTGTCTGCAACTGTCTGTTACTGTCTCTAACTGTATGTAACTGTCTGTAGCTGTCTGTAACTGTAACTGTCTGTAACTGTAACTGTTTGTAACTGTAACTGTCTGTAACTGTCTGTTACTGTATGTAACTGTCTGTAACTGTCTGTAACTGTCTGTAACTGTATGTAACTGTATGTAACTGTCTGTAACTGTCTGTAACTGTCTGTAACTGTAACTGTCTGTAACTGTCTGTAACTGTCTGTAACTGTGTGTAACTGTATGTAACTGTTTTTAACTGTATGTAACTGTCTGTAACTGTCTGTTACTGTATGTAACTGTCTGTAACTGTTTGTAACTGTATATAACTGTCTGTAACTGTCTGTTACTGTCTGTAACTGTATGTAACTGTCTGTAACTGTCTGTAACTGTAACTGTCTGTAACTGTAACTGTAACTGTCTGTAACTGTCTGTTACTGTATGTAACTGTCTGTAACTGTCTGTAACTGTAACTGTCTGTAACTGTATGTAACTGTATGTAACTGTCTGTAACTGTCTGTAACTGTCTGTAACTGTAACTGTCTGTAACTGTCTGTAACTGTCTGTAACTGTGTGTAACTGTATGTAACTGTTTTTAACTGTATGTAACTGTCTGTAACTGTCTGTTACTGTATGTAACTGTCTGTAACTGTTTGTAACTGTATATAACTGTCTGTAACTGTCTGTTACTGTCTGTAACTGTATGTAACTGTCTGTAACTGTCTGTAACTGTAACTGTCTGTAACTGTAACTGTAACTGTCTGTAACTGTCTGTTACTGTATGTAACTGTCTGTAACTGTCTGTAACTGTAACTGTCTGTAACTGTCTGTAACTGTAACTGTCTGTTACTGTATGTAACTGTCTGTAACTGTCTGTAACTGTAACTGTCTGTAACTGTCTGTAACTGTAACTGTCTGTAACTGTCTGTAACTGTCTGTAACTGTCTGTTACTGTATGTAACTGTCTGTAACTGTCTGTAACTGTAACTGTCTGTAACTGTCTGTAACTGTCTGCAACTGTCTGCAACTGTCTGTAACTGTCTGTAACTGTCTGTAACTGTCTGTTACTGTCTGTAACTGTCTGTAACTGTCTGTAACTGTCTGTAACTGTCTGTAACTGTCTGTAACTGTCTGTTACTGTCTGTAACTGTCTGTAACTGTAACTGTCTGTTACTGTGTGTAACTGTCTGTAACTGTCTGTTACTGTCTGTAACTGTCTGTAACTGTCTGTAACTGTCTGTTAATGTGTGTAACTGTCTGTATCTGTCTGTTACTGTAACTGTCTGTAACTGTAACTGTCTGTAACTGTCTGTTACTGTATGTAACTGTCTGTAACTGTCTGTAACTGTCTGTAACTGTAACTGTCTGTAACTGTAACTGTCTGTAACTGTCTGTTACTGTATGTAACTGTCTGTAACTGTCTGTAACTGTCTGTAACTGTAACTGTCTGTAACTGTCTGTAACTGTAACTGTCTGTTACTGTATGTAACTGTCTGTAACTGTCTGCAACTGTCTGTTACTGTCTCAAACTGTATGTAACTGTCTGTAACTGTAACTGTCTGTAACTGTAACTGTCTGTAACTGTATGTAACTGTCTGTAACTGTCTGTAACTGTCTGTAACTGTAACTGTCTGTAACTGTAACTGTCTGTAACTGTCTGTAACTGTCTGTAACTGTCTGTAACTGTCTATAACTGTCTGTAACTGTCTGTAACTGTCTATAATTGTAACTGTCTGTTACTGTATGTAACTGTCTGTAACTGTCTGCAACTGTCTGTTACTGTCTCTAACTGTATGTAACTGTCTGTAGCTGTCTGTAACTGTAACTGTCTGTAACTGTAACTGTTTGTAACTGTAACTGTCTGTAACTGTCTGTTACTGTATGTAACTGTCTGTAACTGTCTGTAACTGTCTGTAACTGTATGTAACTGTATGTAACTGTCTGTAACTGTCTGTAACTGTCTGTAACTGTAACTGTCTGTAACTGTCTGTAACTGTCTGTAACTGTGTGTAACTGTATGTAACTGTTTTTAACTGTATGTAACTGTCTGTAACTGTCTGTTACTGTATGTAACTGTCTGTAACTGTTTGTAACTGTATATAACTGTCTGTAACTGTCTGTTACTGTCTGTAACTGTATGTAACTGTCTGTAACTGTCTGTAACTGTAACTGTCTGTAACTGTAACTGTAACTGTCTGTAACTGTCTGTTACTGTATGTAACTGTCTGTAACTGTCTGTAACTGTAACTGTCTGTAACTGTCTGTAACTGTAACTGTCTGTTACTGTATGTAACTGTCTGTAACTGTCTGTAACTGTAACTGTCTGTAACTGTCTGTAACTGTAACTGTCTGTAACTGTCTGTAACTGTCTGTAACTGTCTGTTACTGTATGTAACTGTCTGTAACTGTCTGTAACTGTAACTGTCTGTAACTGTCTGTAACTGTCTGCAACTGTCTGCAACTGTCTGTAACTGTCTGTAACTGTCTGTAACTGTCTGTAACTGTCTGTTACTGTCTGTAACTGTCTGTAACTGTCTGTAACTGTCTGTAACTGTCTGTAACTGTCTGTAACTGTCTGTAACTGTCTGTTACTGTCTGTAACTGTCTGTAACTGTAACTGTCTGTTACTGTGTGTAACTGTCTGTAACTGTCTGTTACTGTCTGTAACTGTCTGTAACTGTCTGTAACTGTCTGTTACTGTGTGTAACTGTCTGTAACTGTCTGCAACTGTCTGTAACTGTCTGTAACTGTAACTGTAACTGTCTGTAACTGTAACTGTCTGTAACTGTCTGTTACTGTATGTAACTGTCTGTAACTGTCTGTAACTGTAACTGTCTGTAACTGTCTGTAACTGTCTGTAACTGTCTGTATCTGTCTGTTACTGTAACTGTCTGTAACTGTAACTGTCTGTAACTGTCTGTTACTGTATGTAACTGTCTGTAACTGTCTGTAACTGTCTGTAACTGTAACTGTCTGTAACTGTAACTGTCTGTAACTGTCTGTTACTGTATGTAACTGTCTGTAACTGTCTGTAACTGTCTGTAACTGTAACTGTCTGTAACTGTCTGTAACTGTAACTGTCTGTTACTGTATGTAACTGTCTGTAACTGTCTGCAACTGTCTGTTACTGTCTCAAACTGTATGTAACTGTCTGTAACTGTAACTGTCTGTAACTGTAACTGTCTGTAACTGTCTGTAACTGTCTGTTACTGTGTGTAACTGTCTGTAACTGTCTGTAACTGTCTGTAACTGTAACTGTCTGTAACTGTCTGTAACTGTAACTGTCTGTTAC
This sequence comes from Eucyclogobius newberryi, assembly GCF_026437365.1. NCBI lineage: Eukaryota > Metazoa > Chordata > Actinopteri > Gobiiformes > Gobiidae > Eucyclogobius > Eucyclogobius newberryi. The sequence goes on along the minus strand of NW_027315912.1, from coordinate 196,455 downwards.
TGTATGTAACTGTCTGTAACTGTCTGCAACTGTCTGTTACTGTCTCTAACTTTATGTAACTGTCTGTAACTGTATGTAACTGTATGTAACTGTCTGTAACTGTCTGTAACTGTCTGTTACTGTCTGTAACTGTATGTAACTGTCTGTAACTGTCTGTAACTGTAACTGTCTGTAACTGTAACTGTCTGTAACTGTCTGTAACTGTCTGTTACTGTATGTAACTATCTTTAACTGTCTGTAACTGTCTGTAACTGTCTGTAACTGTGTGTAACTGTCTGTAACTGTATGTAACTGTCTGTAACTGTATGTTACTGTCTGGTACTGTCTGTAACTGTACGTAACTGTCTGTAACTGTCTGTTACTGTCTGTTACTGTCTGTAACTGTATGTAACTGTCTGTAACTGTCTGTTACTGTCTGTAACTGTCTGTTACTGTCTGTAACTGTATGTAACTGTCTGTAACTGTCTGTAACTGTAACTGTCTGTAACTGTAACTGTCTGTAACTGTAACTGTCTGTAACTGTCTGTTACTGTATGTAACTGTCTGTTACTGTCTGTAACTGTCTGTAACTGTCTGTAACTCTCTGTAACTGTCTGTAACTGTAACTGTCTGTAACTGTCTGTAACTGTCTGTAACTGTCTGTAACTGTCTGTAACTGTCTGTAACTGTCTGTTACTGTCTGTAACTGTCTCTAACTGTCTGTAACTGTAACTGTCTGTTACTGTGTGTAACTGTCTGTAACTGTCTGCAACTGTCTGTTACTGTCTGTAACTGTATGTAACTGTCTGTAACTGTCTGTAACTGTAACTGTCTGTAACTGTAATTGTCTGTAACTGTCTGTAACTGTCTGTTACTGTATGTAACTGTCTGTAACTGTCTGTAACTGTCTGTAACTGTAACTGTCTGTAACTGTCTGTAACTGTAACTGTCTGTTACTGTATGTAACTGTCTGTAACTGTCTGTAACTGTAACTGTCTGTAACTGTAACTGTCTGTAACTGTCTGTAACTGTCTGTTACTGTGTGTAACTGTCTGTAACTGTCTGTAACTGTCTGTAACTGTAACTGTCTGTAACTGTCTGTAACTGTAACTGTCTGTTACTGTATGTAAGTGTCTGTAACTGTCTGCAACTGTCTGTTACTGTCTCTAACTTTATGTAACTGTCTGTAACTGTATGTAACTGTCTGTAACTGTCTGTAACTGTCTGTTACTGTCTGTTACTGTCTGTAACTGTATGTAACTGTCTGTAACTGTCTGTAACTGTAACTGTCTGTAACTGTAACTGTCTGTAACTGTACGTAACTGTCTGTAACTGTCTGTTACTGTCTGTTACTGTCTGTAACTGTATGTAACTGTATGTAACTGTCTGTAACTGTCTGTAACTGTCTGTTACTGTCTGTAACTGTATGTAACTGTCTGTAACTGTCTGTAACTGTAACTGTCTGTAACTGTAACTGTCTGTAACTGTCTGTAACTGTCTGTTACTGTATGTAACTATCTTTAACTGTCTGTAACTGTCTGTAACTGTCTGTAACTGTGTGTAACTGTCTGTAACTGTATGTAACTGTCTGTAACTGTATGTTACTGTCTGGTACTGTCTGTAACTGTACGTAACTGTCTGTAACTGTCTGTTACTGTCTGTTACTGTCTGTAACTGTATGTAACTGTCTGTAACTGTCTGTTACTGTCTGTAACTGTCTGTTACTGTCTGTAACTGTATGTAACTGTCTGTAACTGTCTGTAACTGTAACTGTCTGTAACTGTAACTGTCTGTAACTGTAACTGTCTGTAACTGTCTGTTACTGTATGTAACTGTCTGTTACTGTCTGTAACTGTCTGTAACTGTCTGTAACTCTCTGTAACTGTCTGTAACTGTAACTGTCTGTAACTGTCTGTAACTGTCTGTAACTGTCTGTAACTGTCTGTAACTGTCTGTAACTGTCTGTTACTGTCTGTAACTGTCTCTAACTGTCTGTAACTGTAACTGTCTGTTACTGTGTGTAACTGTCTGTAACTGTCTGCAACTGTCTGTTACTGTCTGTAACTGTATGTAACTGTCTGTAACTGTCTGTAACTGTAACTGTCTGTAACTGTAATTGTCTGTAACTGTCTGTAACTGTCTGTTACTGTATGTAACTGTCTGTAACTGTCTGTAACTGTCTGTAACTGTAACTGTCTGTAACTGTCTGTAACTGTAACTGTCTGTTACTGTATGTAACTGTCTGTAACTGTCTGTAACTGTAACTGTCTGTAACTGTAACTGTCTGTAACTGTCTGTAACTGTCTGTTACTGTGTGTAACTGTCTGTAACTGTCTGTAACTGTCTGTAACTGTAACTGTCTGTAACTGTCTGTAACTGTAACTGTCTGTTACTGTATGTAAGTGTCTGTAACTGTCTGCAACTGTCTGTTACTGTCTCTAACTTTATGTAACTGTCTGTAACTGTATGTAACTGTCTGTAACTGTCTGTAACTGTCTGTTACTGTCTGTAACTGTATGTAACTGTCTGTAACTGTCTGTAACTGTAACTGTCTGTAACTGTAACTGTCTGTAACTGTAACTGTCTGTAACTGTCTGTAACTGTCTGTTACTGTATGTAACTGTCTGTAACTGTCTGTAACTGTAACTGTCTGTAACTGTCTGTAACTGTAACTGTCTGTAACTGTCTGTAACTGTCTGTTACTGTATGTAACTGTCTGTAACTGTCTGTAACTGTCTGTAACTGTAACTGTCCGTAACTGTCTGTAACTGTCTGTAACTGTGTGTAACTGTCTGTAACTGTATGTAACTGTCTGTAACTGTATGTTACTGTCTGGTACTGTCTGTAACTGTACGTAACTGTCTGTAACTGTCTGTTACTGTCTGTAACTGTATGTAACTGTCTGTAACTGTCTGTTACTGTCTGTAACTGTCTGTAACTGTCTGTTACTGTCTGTAACTGTATGTAACTGTCTGTAACTGTAACTGTCTGTAACTGTAACTGTCTGTAACTGTCTGTAACTGTCTGTTACTGTATGTAACTGTCTGTAACTGTCTGTAACTGTCTGTAACTGTAACTGTCTGTAACTGTCTGTAACTGTAACTGTCTGCAACTGTCTGTAACTGTCTGTAACTGTCTGTATCTGTCTGTTACTGTAACTGTCTGTAACTGTCTGTAACTGTCTGTTACTGTATGTAACTGTCTGTAACTGTCTGTAACTGTCTGTAACTGTAACTGTCTGTAACTGTAACTGTCTGTAACTGTCTGTAACTGTAACTGTCTGTAACTGTCTGTAACTGTCTGTATCTGTCTGTTACTGTAACTGTCTGTAACTGTAACTGTCTTTAACTGTCTGTTACTGTATGTAACTGTCTGTAACTGTCTGTAACTGTCTGTAACTGTAACTGTCTGTAACTGTAACTGTCTGTAACTGTCTGTTACTGTATGTAACTGTCTGTAACTGTCTGTAACTGTCTGTAACTGTCTGTAACTGTAACTGTCTGTAACTGTCTGTAACTGTAACTGTCTGTTACTGTATGTAACTGTCTGTAACTGTCTGCAACTGTCTGTTACTGTCTCAAACTGTATGTAACTGTCTGTAACTGTAACTGTCTGTAACTGTAACTGTCTGTAACTGTCTGTAACTGTCTGTTACTGTGTGTAACTGTCTGTAACTGTCTGTAACTGTCTGTAACTGTAACTGTCTGCAACTGTCTGTTACTGTCTCTAACTTTATGTAACTGTCTGTAACTGTATGTAACTGTATGTAACTGTCTGTAACTGTCTGTAACTGTCTGTTACTGTCTGTAACTGTATGTAACTGTCTGTAACTGTCTGTAACTGTAACTGTCTGTAACTGTAACTGTCTGTAACTGTCTGTAACTGTCTGTTACTGTATGTAACTATCTGTAACTGTCTGTAACTGTAACTGTCTGTAACTGTCTGTAACTGTCTGTAACTGTGTGTAACTGTCTGTAACTGTATGTAACTGTCTGTAACTGTATGTTACTGTCTGGTACTGTCTGTAACTGTACGTAACTGTCTGTAACTGTCTGTTACTGTCTGTTACTGTCTGTAACTGTATGTAACTGTCTGTAACTGTCTGTTACTGTCTGTAACTGTCTGTTACTGTCTGTAACTGTATGTAACTGTCTGTAACTGTCTGTAACTGTAACTGTCTGTAACTGTAACTGTCTGTAACTGTAACTGTCTGTAACTGTCTGTTACTGTATGTAACTGTCTGTAACTGTCTGTAACTGTCTGTTACTGTCTGTAACTGTCTGTAACTGTCTGTAACTCTCTGTAACTGTCTGTAACTGTAACTGTCTGTAACTGTCTGTAACTGTCTGTAACTGTCTGTAACTGTCTGTTACTGTCTGTAACTGTCTCTAACTGTCTGTAACTGTAACTGTCTGTTACTGTGTGTAACTGTCTGTAACTGTCTGCAACTGTCTGTTACTGTCTGTAACTGTATGTAACTGTCTGTAACTGTCTGTAACTGTAACTGTCTGTAACTGTAATTGTCTGTAACTGTCTGTAACTGTCTGTTACTGTATGTAACTGTCTGTAACTGTCTGTAACTGTCTGTAACTGTAACTGTCTGTAACTGTCTGTAACTGTAACTGTCTGTTACTGTATGTAACTGTCTGTAACTGTCTGTAACTGTAACTGTCTGTAACTGTCTGTAACTGTCTGTTACTGTGTGTAACTGTCTGTAACTGTCTGTAACTGTCTGTAACTGTAACTGTCTGTAACTGTCTGTAACTGTAACTGTCTGTTACTGTATGTAACTGTCTGTAACTGTCTGCAACTGTCTGTTACTGTCTCTAACTTTATGTAACTGTCTGTAACTGTATGTAACTGTCTGTAACTGTCTGTAACTGTCTGTTACTGTCTGTAACTGTATGTAACTGTCTGTAACTGTCTGTAACTGTCTGTAACTGTAACTGTCTGTAACTGTCTGTAACTGTCTGTTACTGTATGTAACTGTCTGTAACTGTCTGTAACTGTAACTGTCTGTAACTGTCTGTAACTGTAACTGTCTGTAACTGTCTGTAACTGTCTGTTACTGTATGTAACTGTCTGTAACTGTCTGTAACTGTAACTGTCTGTAACTGTCTGTAACTGTCTGTAACTGTGTGTAACTGTCTGTAACTGTATGTAACTGTCTGTAACTGTATGTTACTGTCTGGTACTGTCTGTAACTGTACGTAACTGTCTGTAACTGTCTGTTACTGTCTGTAACTGTATGTAACTGTCTGTAACTGTCTGTTACTGTCTGTAACTGTCTGTAACTGTCTGTTACTGTCTGTAACTGTATGTAACTGTCTGTAACTGTAACAGTCTGTAACTGTAACTGTCTGTAACTGTCTGTAACTGTCTGTTACTGTATGTAACTGTCTGTAACTGTCTGTAACTGTAACTGTCTGTAACTGTCTGTAACTGTAACTGTCTGTAACTGTCTGTAACTGTCTGTAACTGTCTGTATCTGTCTGTTACTGTAACTGTCTGTAACTGTAACTGTCTGTAACTGTCTGTTACTGTATGTAACTGTCTGTAACTGTCTGTAACTGTCTGTAACTGTAACTGTCTGTAACTGTAACTGTCTGTAACTGTCTGTAACTGTAACTGTCTGTAACTGTCTGTAACTGTCTGTAACTGTCTGTATCTGTCTGTTACTGTAACTCTCTGTAACTGTAACTGTCTGTAACTGTCTGTTACTGTATGTAACTGTCTGTAACTGTCTGTAACTGTCTGTAACTGTAACTGTCTGTAACTGTAACTGTCTGTAACTGTCTGTTACTGTATGTAACTGTCTGTAACTGTCTGTAACTGTCTGTAACTGTAACTGTCTGTAACTGTCTGTAACTGTAACTGTCTGTTACTGTATGTAACTGTCTGTAACTGTCTGCAACTGTCTGTTACTGTCTCAAACTGTATGTAACTGTCTGTAACTGTAACTGTCTGTAACTGTCTGTAACTGTCTGTAACTGTCTGTTACTGTGTGTAACTGTCTGTAACTGTCTGTAACTGTCTGTAACCTTAACTGTCTGTAACTGTCTGTAACTGTAACTGTCTGTTACTGTATGTAACTGTCTGTAACTGTCTGCAACTGTCTGTTACTGTCTCTAACTTTATGTAACTGTCTGTAACTGTATGTAACTGTATGTAACTGTCTGTAACTGTCTGTAACTGTCTGTTACTGTCTGTAACTGTCTGTAACTGTCTGTAACTGTCTGTAACTGTAACTGTCTGTAACTGTAACTGTCTGTAACTGTAACTGTCTGTAACTGTCTGTTACTGTATGTAACTGTCTGTAACTGTCTGTAACTGTCTGTAACTGTAACTGTCTGTAACTGTCTGTAACTGTAACTGTCTGTTACTGTATGTAACTGTCTGTAACTGTCTGCAACTGTCTGTTACTGTCTCAAACTGTATGTAACTGTCTGTAACTGTAACTGTCTGTAACTGTAACTGTCTGTAACTGTCTGTAACTGTCTGTTACTGTGTGTAACTGTCTGTAACTGTCTGTAACTGTCTGTAACTGTAACTGTCTGTAACTGTCTGTAACTGTAACTGTCTGTTACTGTATGTAACTGTCTGTAACTGTCTGCAACTGTCTGTTACTGTCTCTAACTTTATGTAACTGTCTGTAACTGTATGTAACTGTATGTAACTGTCTGTAACTGTCTGTAACTGTCTGTTACTGTCTGTAACTGTCTGTAACTGTCTGTAACTGTCTGTAACTGTCTGTAACTGTAACTGTCTGTAACTGTAACTGTCTGTAACTGTCTGTAACTGTCTGTTACTGTATGTAACTGTCTGTAACTGTCTGTAACTGTAACTGTCTGTAACTGTCTGTAACTGTGTGTAACTGTCTGTAACTGTATGTAACTGTATGTAACTGTATGTTACTGTCTGGTACTGTCTGTAACTGTACGTAACTGTCTGTAACTGTCTGTTACTGTCTGTTACTGTCTGTTACTGTATGTAACTGTCTGTAACTGTCTGTAACTGTAACTGTCTGTAACTGTAACTGTCTGTAACTGTAACTGTCTGTAACTGTCTGTTACTGTATGTAACTGTCTGTAACTGTCTGTAACTGTCTGTTACTGTCTGTTACTGTCTGTAACTGTCTGTAACTGTCTGTAACTCTCTGTAACTGTCTGTAACTGTAACTGTCTGTAACTGTCTGTAACTGTCTGTAACTGTCTGTAACTGTCTGTTACTGTCTGTAACTGTCTCTAACTGTCTGTAACTGTAACTGTCTGTTACTGTGTGTAACTGTCTGTAACTGTCTGCAACTGTCTGTTACTGTCTGTAACTGTATGTAACTGTCTGTAACTGTCTGTAACTGTAACTGTCTGTAACTGTAATTGTCTGTAACTGTCTGTAACTGTCTGTTACTGTATGTAACTGTCTGTAACTGTCTGTAACTGTCTGTAACTGTCTGTAACTGTAACTGTCTGTAACTGTCTGTAACTGTAACTGTCTGTTACTGTATGTAACTGTCTGTAACTGTCTGTAACTGTCTGTAACTGTAACTGTCTGTAACTGTATGTAACTGTCTGTAACTGTATGTAACTGTCTGTAACTGTCTGTAACTGTCTGTTACTGTCTGTAACTGTATGTAACTGTCTGTAACTGTCTGTAACTGTCTGTAACTGTAACTGTCTGTAACTGTCTGTAACTGTCTGTTACTGTATGTAACTGTCTGTAACTGTCTGTAACTGTAACTGTCTGTAACTGTCTGTAACTGTAACTGTCTGTAACTGTCTGTAACTGTCTGTTACTGTATGTAACTGTCTGTAACTGTCTGTAACTGTAACTGTCTGTAACTGTCTGTAACTGTCTGTAACTGTGTGTAACTGTCTGTAACTGTATGTAACTGTCTGTAACTGTATGTTACTGTCTGGTACTGTCTGTAACTGTACGTAACTGTCTGTAACTGTCTGTTACTGTCTGTAACTGTATGTAACTGTCTGTAACTGTCTGTTACTGTCTGTAACTGTCTGTAACTGTCTGTTACTGTCTGTAACTGTATGTAACTGTCTGTAACTGTAACAGTCTGTAACTGTAACTGTCTGTAACTGTCTGTAACTGTCTGTTACTGTATGTAACTGTCTGTAACTGTCTGTAACTGTAACTGTCTGTAACTGTCTGTAACTGTAACTGTCTGTAACTGTCTGTAACTGTCTGTAACTGTCTGTATCTGTCTGTTACTGTAACTGTCTGTAACTGTAACTGTCTGTAACTGTCTGTTACTGTATGTAACTGTCTGTAACTGTCTGTAACTGTCTGTAACTGTAACTGTCTGTAACTGTAACTGTCTGTAACTGTCTGTAACTGTAACTGTCTGTAACTGTCTGTAACTGTCTGTAACTGTCTGTATCTGTCTGTTACTGTAACTCTCTGTAACTGTAACTGTCTGTAACTGTCTGTTACTGTATGTAACTGTCTGTAACTGTCTGTAACTGTCTGTAACTGTAACTGTCTGTAACTGTAACTGTCTGTAACTGTCTGTTACTGTATGTAACTGTCTGTAACTGTCTGTAACTGTCTGTAACTGTAACTGTCTGTAACTGTCTGTAACTGTAACTGTCTGTTACTGTATGTAACTGTCTGTAACTGTCTGCAACTGTCTGTTACTGTCTCAAACTGTATGTAACTGTCTGTAACTGTAACTGTCTGTAACTGTCTGTAACTGTCTGTAACTGTCTGTTACTGTGTGTAACTGTCTGTAACTGTCTGTAACTGTCTGTAACCTTAACTGTCTGTAACTGTCTGTAACTGTAACTGTCTGTTACTGTATGTAACTATCTGTAACTGTCTGCAACTGTCTGTTACTGTCTCTAACTTTATGTAACTGTCTGTAACTGTATGTAACTGTATGTAACTGTCTGTAACTGTCTGTAACTGTCTGTTACTGTCTGTAACTGTCTGTAACTGTCTGTAACTGTCTGTAACTGTAACTGTCTGTAACTGTAACTGTCTGTAACTGTAACTGTCTGTAACTGTCTGTTACTGTATGTAACTGTCTGTAACTGTCTGTAACTGTCTGTAACTGTAACTGTCTGTAACTGTCTGTAACTGTAACTGTCTGTTACTGTATGTAACTGTCTGTAACTGTCTGCAACTGTCTGTTACTGTCTCAAACTGTATGTAACTGTCTGTAACTGTAACTGTCTGTAACTGTAACTGTCTGTAACTGTCTGTAACTGTCTGTTACTGTGTGTAACTGTCTGTAACTGTCTGTAACTGTCTGTAACTGTAACTGTCTGTAACTGTCTGTAACTGTAACTGTCTGTTACTGTATGTAACTGTCTGTAACTGTCTGCAACTGTCTGTTACTGTCTCTAACTTTATGTAACTGTCTGTAACTGTATGTAACTGTATGTAACTGTCTGTAACTGTCTGTAACTGTCTGTTACTGTCTGTAACTGTCTGTAACTGTCTGTAACTGTCTGTAACTGTCTGTAACTGTAACTGTCTGTAACTGTAACTGTCTGTAACTGTCTGTAACTGTCTGTTACTGTATGTAACTGTCTGTAACTGTCTGTAACTGTAACTGTCTGTAACTGTCTGTAACTGTGTGTAACTGTCTGTAACTGTATGTAACTGTATGTAACTGTCTGTAACTGTACGTAACTGTCTGTAACTGTCTGTTACTGTCTGTTACTGTCTGTTACTGTATGTAACTGTCTGTAACTGTCTGTAACTGTAACTGTCTGTAACTGTAACTGTCTGTAACTGTAACTGTCTGTAACTGTCTGTTACTGTATGTAACTGTCTGTAACTGTCTGTAACTGTCTGTTACTGTCTGTTACTGTCTGTAACTGTCTGTAACTGTCTGTAACTCTCTGTAACTGTCTGTAACTGTAACTGTCTGTAACTGTCTGTAACTGTCTGTAACTGTCTGTAACTGTCTGTAACTGTCTGTTACTGTCTGTAACTGTCTCTAACTGTCTGTAACTGTAACTGTCTGTTACTGTGTGTAACTGTCTGTAACTGTCTGCAACTGTCTGTTACTGTCTGTAACTGTATGTAACTGTCTGTAACTGTCTGTAACTGTAACTGTCTGTAACTGTAATTGTCTGTAACTGTCTGTAACTGTCTGTTACTGTATGTAACTGTCTGTAACTGTCTGTAACTGTCTGTAACTGTAACTGTCTGTAACTGTCTGTAACTGTAACTGTCTGTTACTGTATGTAACTGTCTGTAACTGTCTGTAACTGTCTGTAACTGTAACTGTCTGTAACTGTATGTAACTGTCTGTAACTGTCTGCAACTGTCTGTTACTGTCTCTAACTTTATGTAACTGTCTGTAACTGTATGTAACTGTCTGTAACTGTCTGTAACTGTCTGTTACTGTCTGTAACTGTATGTAACTGTCTGTAACTGTCTGTAACTGTAACTGTCTGTAACTGTAACTGTCTGTAACTGTCTGTAACTGTCTGTTACTGTATGTAACTGTCTGTAACTGTCTGTAACTGTAACTGTCTGTAACTGTCTGTAACTGTAACTGTCTGTAACTGTCTGTAACTGTCTGTTACTGTATGTAACTGTCTGTAACTGTCTGTAACTGTAACTGTCTGTAACTGTCTGTAACTGTCTGTAACTGTCTGTAACTGTGTGTAACTGTCTGTAACTGTATGTAACTGTCTGTAACTGTATGTTACTGTCTGGTACTGTCTGTAACTGTATGTAACTGTCTGTAACTGTCTGTTACTGTCTGTAACTGTATGTAACTGTCTGTAACTGTCTGTTACTGTCTGTAACTGTCTGTAACTGTCTGTTACTGTCTGTAACTGTATGTAACTGTCTGTAACTGTAACTGTCTGTAACTGTAACTGTCTGTAACTGTCTGTAACTGTCTGTTACTGTATGTAACTGTCTGTAACTGTCTGTAACTGTCTGTAACTGTAACTGTCTGTAACTGTCTGTAACTGTAACTGTCTGTTACTGTATGTAACTGTCTGTAACTGTCTGCAACTGTCTGTTACTGTCTCTAACTGAATGTAACTGTCTGTAACTGTCTGTAACTGTAACTGTCTGCAACTGTAACTGTCTGTAACTGTAACTTTCTGTAACTGTCTGTTACTGTATGTAACTGTCTGTAACTGTCTGTAACTGTCTGTTACTGTCTGTTACTGTCTGTAACTGTCTGTAACTGTCTGTAACTGTCTGTAACTGTCTGTAACTGTAACTGTCTGTAACTGTATGTAACTGTCTGTAACTGTATGTTACTGTCTGCTACTGTCTGTAACTGTACGTAACTTTGTGTAACTGTCTGTTACTGTCTGTTACTGTCTGTAACTGTCTGTTACTGTCTGTAACTGTAACTGTCTGTAACTGTAACTGTCTGTAACTGTCTGTAACTGTAACTGTAACTGTAACTGTCTGTAACTGTCTGTAACTGTCTGTTACTGTATGTAACTGTAACTGTAACTGTCTGTAATTGTAACTGTCTGTAACTGTCTGTAACTGTCTGTTACTGTATGTTACTGTCTGCTACTGTCTGTAACTGTACGTAACTTTGTGTAACTGTCTGTTACTGTCTGTTACTGTCTGTAACTGTCTGTTACTGTCTGTAACAGTATGTAACTGTCTGTAACTGTCTGTAACTGTCTGTAACTGTCTGCAACTGTCTGTAACTGTCTGTAACTGTATGTAACTGTCAGTAACTGTCTGTAACTGTCTGTTACTGTCTGTAACTGTCTGTAACTGTCTTTAACTGTCTGTAACTGTCTGTAACTGTCTGTAACTGTCTGTTACTGTCTGTAACTGTCTGTAACTGTAACTGTCTGTTACTGTGTGTAACTGTCTGTAACTGTCTGCAACTGTCTGTTACTGTCTGTAACTGTATGTAACTGTCTGTAACTGTCTGTAACTGTAACTGTCTGTAACTGTAACTGTCTGTAACTGTCTGTAACTGTCTGTTACTGTATGTAACTCCCTGTAACTGTCTGTAACTGTAACTGTCTGTAACTGTCTGTAACTGTAACTGTCTGTAACTGTAACTGTCTGTAACTGTCTGTAACTGTAACTGTCTGTTACTGTGTGTAACTGTCTGTAACTGTCTGCAACTGTCTGTTACTGTCTGTAACTGTAACTGTCTGTTACTCTGTGTAACTGTCTGTAACTGTCTGTTACTGTCTGTAACTGTCTGTAACTGTCTGTAACTGTCTGTAACTGTAACTGTCTGTTACTGTCTGTAACTGTCTGTAACTGTCTGCAACTGTCTTTTACTGTCTGTAACTGTATGTAACTGTCTGTAACTGTCTGTAACTGTCTGTAACTGTAACTGTCTGTAACTGTAACTGTCTGCAACTGTCTGTAACTGTCTGCAACTGTCTGCAACTGTCTGTAACTGTCTGTAACTGTATGTAACTGTCTGTAACTGTCTGTAACTGTCTGTAACTGTCTGTAACTGTCTGTAACTGTATGTAACTGTCTGTAACTGTCTGTTACTGTCTGTAACTGTCTGTAACTGTCTCTTACTGTCTGTAACTGTCTGTAACTGTAACTGTCTGTTACTGTGTGTAACTGTCTGTAACTGTCTGTAACTGTCTGTAACTGTCTGTAACTGTCTGTAACTGTCTGTAACTGTAACTGTCTGTTACTGTCTGTAACTGTCTGTAACTGTCTGCAACTGTCTGTTACTGTCTGTAACTGTATGTAACTGTCTGTAACTGTAACTGTCTGTTACTGTGTGTAACTGTCTGTAACTGTCTGTTACTGTCTGTAACTGTCTGTAACTGTCTGTAACTGTAACTGTCTGTTACTGTGTGTAACTGTGTGTAACTGTCTGTAACTGTCTGTTACTGTCTGTAACTGTCTGTAACTGTCTGTAACTGTAACTGTCTGTAACTGTCTGTAACTGTCTGTAACTGTCTGTAACTGTCTGTTACTGTATGTAACTGTCTGTTACTGTCTGTAACTGTCTGTAACTGTCTGTAACTGTCTGTAACTGTAACTGTCTGTAACTGTAACTGTCTGTAACTGTCTGTAACTGTTTGTAACTGTCTGTAACTGTCTGTAACTCTCTGTAACTGTCTGTAACTGTAACTGTCTGTAACTGTCTGTAACTGTATGTAACTGTCTGTAACTGTCTGTAACTGTCTGTAACTGTCTGTTACTGTCTGTAACTGTCTCTAACTGTCTGTAACTGTAACTGTCTGTTACTGTGTGTAACTGTCTGTAACTGTCTGCAACTGTCTGTTACTGTCTGTAACTGTATGTAACTGTCTGTAACTGTCTGTAACTGTAACTGTCTGTAACTGTAACTGTCTGTAACTGTCTGTTACTGTATGTAACTGTCTGTAACTGTCTGTAACTGTCTGTAACTGTCTATAACTGTAACTGTCTGTTACTGTATGTAACTGTCTGTAACTGTCTGCAACTGTCTGTTACTGTCTCTAACTGTATGTAACTGTCTGTAACTGTCTGTAACTGTAACTGTCTGTAACTGTAACTGTTTGTAACTGTAACTGTCTGTAACTGTCTGTTACTGTATGTAACTGTCTGTAACTGTCTGTAACTGTCTGTAACTGTCTGTTACTGTCTGTTACTGTCTGTAACTGTCTGTAACTGTCTGTAACTGTCTGTAACTGTAACTGTCTGTAACTGTCTGTTACTGTATGTAACTGTCTGTAACTGTCTGTAACTGTCTGTAACTGTATGTAACTGTATGTAACTGTCTGTAACTGTCTGTAACTGTAACTGTCTGTAACTGTCTGTAACTGTCTGTAACTGTGTGTAACTGTCTGTAACTGTCTGTAACTGTAACTGTCTGTAACTGTAACTGTCTGTAACTGTCTGTAACTGTAACTGTCTGTAACTGTCTGTAACTGTCTGTAACTGTCTGTATCTGTCTGTTACTGTAACTCTCTGTAACTGTAACTGTCTGTAACTGTCTGTTACTGTATGTAACTGTCTGTAACTGTCTGTAACTGTCTGTAACTGTAACTGTCTGTAACTGTAACTGTCTGTAACTGTCTGTTACTGTATGTAACTGTCTGTAACTGTCTGTAACTGTCTGTAACTGTAACTGTCTGTAACTGTCTGTAACTGTAACTGTCTGTTACTGTATGTAACTGTCTGTAACTGTCTGCAACTGTCTGTTACTGTCTCAAACTGTATGTAACTGTCTGTAACTGTAACTGTCTGTAACTGTCTGTAACTGTCTGTAACTGTCTGTTACTGTGTGTAACTGTCTGTAACTGTCTGTAACTGTCTGTAACCTTAACTGTCTGTAACTGTCTGTAACTGTAACTGTCTGTTACTGTATGTAACTATCTGTAACTGTCTGCAACTGTCTGTTACTGTCTCTAACTTTATGTAACTGTCTGTAACTGTATGTAACTGTATGTAACTGTCTGTAACTGTCTGTAACTGTCTGTTACTGTCTGTAACTGTCTGTAACTGTCTGTAACTGTCTGTAACTGTAACTGTCTGTAACTGTAACTGTCTGTAACTGTAACTGTCTGTAACTGTCTGTTACTGTATGTAACTGTCTGTAACTGTCTGTAACTGTCTGTAACTGTAACTGTCTGTAACTGTCTGTAACTGTAACTGTCTGTTACTGTATGTAACTGTCTGTAACTGTCTGCAACTGTCTGTTACTGTCTCAAACTGTATGTAACTGTCTGTAACTGTAACTGTCTGTAACTGTAACTGTCTGTAACTGTCTGTAACTGTCTGTTACTGTGTGTAACTGTCTGTAACTGTCTGTAACTGTCTGTAACTGTAACTGTCTGTAACTGTCTGTAACTGTAACTGTCTGTTACTGTATGTAACTGTCTGTAACTGTCTGCAACTGTCTGTTACTGTCTCTAACTTTATGTAACTGTCTGTAACTGTATGTAACTGTATGTAACTGTCTGTAACTGTCTGTAACTGTCTGTTACTGTCTGTAACTGTCTGTAACTGTCTGTAACTGTCTGTAACTGTCTGTAACTGTAACTGTCTGTAACTGTAACTGTCTGTAACTGTCTGTAACTGTCTGTTACTGTATGTAACTGTCTGTAACTGTCTGTAACTGTAACTGTCTGTAACTGTCTGTAACTGTGTGTAACTGTCTGTAACTGTATGTAACTGTATGTAACTGTCTGTAACTGTACGTAACTGTCTGTAACTGTCTGTTACTGTCTGTTACTGTCTGTTACTGTATGTAACTGTCTGTAACTGTCTGTAACTGTAACTGTCTGTAACTGTAACTGTCTGTAACTGTAACTGTCTGTAACTGTCTGTTACTGTATGTAACTGTCTGTAACTGTCTGTAACTGTCTGTTACTGTCTGTTACTGTCTGTAACTGTCTGTAACTGTCTGTAACTCTCTGTAACTGTCTGTAACTGTAACTGTCTGTAACTGTCTGTAACTGTCTGTAACTGTCTGTAACTGTCTGTAACTGTCTGTTACTGTCTGTAACTGTCTCTAACTGTCTGTAACTGTAACTGTCTGTTACTGTGTGTAACTGTCTGTAACTGTCTGCAACTGTCTGTTACTGTCTGTAACTGTATGTAACTGTCTGTAACTGTCTGTAACTGTAACTGTCTGTAACTGTAATTGTCTGTAACTGTCTGTAACTGTCTGTTACTGTATGTAACTGTCTGTAACTGTCTGTAACTGTCTGTAACTGTAACTGTCTGTAACTGTCTGTAACTGTAACTGTCTGTTACTGTATGTAACTGTCTGTAACTGTCTGTAACTGTCTGTAACTGTAACTGTCTGTAACTGTATGTAACTGTCTGTAACTGTCTGCAACTGTCTGTTACTGTCTCTAACTTTATGTAACTGTCTGTAACTGTATGTAACTGTCTGTAACTGTCTGTAACTGTCTGTTACTGTCTGTAACTGTATGTAACTGTCTGTAACTGTCTGTAACTGTAACTGTCTGTAACTGTAACTGTCTGTAACTGTCTGTAACTGTCTGTTACTGTATGTAACTGTCTGTAACTGTCTGTAACTGTAACTGTCTGTAACTGTCTGTAACTGTAACTGTCTGTAACTGTCTGTAACTGTCTGTTACTGTATGTAACTGTCTGTAACTGTCTGTAACTGTAACTGTCTGTAACTGTCTGTAACTGTCTGTAACTGTCTGTAACTGTGTGTAACTGTCTGTAACTGTATGTAACTGTCTGTAACTGTATGTTACTGTCTGGTACTGTCTGTAACTGTATGTAACTGTCTGTAACTGTCTGTTACTGTCTGTAACTGTATGTAACTGTCTGTAACTGTCTGTTACTGTCTGTAACTGTCTGTAACTGTCTGTTACTGTCTGTAACTGTATGTAACTGTCTGTAACTGTAACTGTCTGTAACTGTAACTGTCTGTAACTGTCTGTAACTGTCTGTTACTGTATGTAACTGTCTGTAACTGTCTGTAACTGTCTGTAACTGTAACTGTCTGTAACTGTCTGTAACTGTAACTGTCTGTTACTGTATGTAACTGTCTGTAACTGTCTGCAACTGTCTGTTACTGTCTCTAACTGAATGTAACTGTCTGTAACTGTCTGTAACTGTAACTGTCTGCAACTGTAACTGTCTGTAACTGTAACTTTCTGTAACTGTCTGTTACTGTATGTAACTGTCTGTAACTGTCTGTAACTGTCTGTTACTGTCTGTTACTGTCTGTAACTGTCTGTAACTGTCTGTAACTGTCTGTAACTGTCTGTAACTGTAACTGTCTGTAACTGTATGTAACTGTCTGTAACTGTATGTTACTGTCTGCTACTGTCTGTAACTGTACGTAACTTTGTGTAACTGTCTGTTACTGTCTGTTACTGTCTGTAACTGTCTGTTACTGTCTGTAACTGTAACTGTCTGTAACTGTAACTGTCTGTAACTGTCTGTAACTGTAACTGTAACTGTAACTGTCTGTAACTGTCTGTAACTGTCTGTTACTGTATGTAACTGTAACTGTAACTGTCTGTAATTGTAACTGTCTGTAACTGTCTGTAACTGTCTGTTACTGTATGTTACTGTCTGCTACTGTCTGTAACTGTACGTAACTTTGTGTAACTGTCTGTTACTGTCTGTTACTGTCTGTAACTGTCTGTTACTGTCTGTAACAGTATGTAACTGTCTGTAACTGTCTGTAACTGTCTGTAACTGTCTGCAACTGTCTGTAACTGTCTGTAACTGTATGTAACTGTCAGTAACTGTCTGTAACTGTCTGTTACTGTCTGTAACTGTCTGTAACTGTCTTTAACTGTCTGTAACTGTCTGTAACTGTCTGTAACTGTCTGTTACTGTCTGTAACTGTCTGTAACTGTAACTGTCTGTTACTGTGTGTAACTGTCTGTAACTGTCTGCAACTGTCTGTTACTGTCTGTAACTGTATGTAACTGTCTGTAACTGTCTGTAACTGTAACTGTCTGTAACTGTAACTGTCTGTAACTGTCTGTAACTGTCTGTTACTGTATGTAACTCCCTGTAACTGTCTGTAACTGTAACTGTCTGTAACTGTCTGTAACTGTAACTGTCTGTAACTGTAACTGTCTGTAACTGTCTGTAACTGTAACTGTCTGTTACTGTGTGTAACTGTCTGTAACTGTCTGCAACTGTCTGTTACTGTCTGTAACTGTAACTGTCTGTTACTCTGTGTAACTGTCTGTAACTGTCTGTTACTGTCTGTAACTGTCTGTAACTGTCTGTAACTGTCTGTAACTGTAACTGTCTGTTACTGTCTGTAACTGTCTGTAACTGTCTGCAACTGTCTTTTACTGTCTGTAACTGTATGTAACTGTCTGTAACTGTCTGTAACTGTCTGTAACTGTAACTGTCTGTAACTGTAACTGTCTGCAACTGTCTGTAACTGTCTGCAACTGTCTGCAACTGTCTGTAACTGTCTGTAACTGTATGTAACTGTCTGTAACTGTCTGTAACTGTCTGTAACTGTCTGTAACTGTCTGTAACTGTATGTAACTGTCTGTAACTGTCTGTTACTGTCTGTAACTGTCTGTAACTGTCTCTTACTGTCTGTAACTGTCTGTAACTGTAACTGTCTGTTACTGTGTGTAACTGTCTGTAACTGTCTGTAACTGTCTGTAACTGTCTGTAACTGTCTGTAACTGTCTGTAACTGTAACTGTCTGTTACTGTCTGTAACTGTCTGTAACTGTCTGCAACTGTCTGTTACTGTCTGTAACTGTATGTAACTGTCTGTAACTGTAACTGTCTGTTACTGTGTGTAACTGTCTGTAACTGTCTGTTACTGTCTGTAACTGTCTGTAACTGTCTGTAACTGTAACTGTCTGTTACTGTGTGTAACTGTGTGTAACTGTCTGTAACTGTCTGTTACTGTCTGTAACTGTCTGTAACTGTCTGTAACTGTAACTGTCTGTAACTGTCTGTAACTGTCTGTAACTGTCTGTAACTGTCTGTTACTGTATGTAACTGTCTGTTACTGTCTGTAACTGTCTGTAACTGTCTGTAACTGTCTGTAACTGTAACTGTCTGTAACTGTAACTGTCTGTAACTGTCTGTAACTGTTTGTAACTGTCTGTAACTGTCTGTAACTCTCTGTAACTGTCTGTAACTGTAACTGTCTGTAACTGTCTGTAACTGTATGTAACTGTCTGTAACTGTCTGTAACTGTCTGTAACTGTCTGTTACTGTCTGTAACTGTCTCTAACTGTCTGTAACTGTAACTGTCTGTTACTGTGTGTAACTGTCTGTAACTGTCTGCAACTGTCTGTTACTGTCTGTAACTGTATGTAACTGTCTGTAACTGTCTGTAACTGTAACTGTCTGTAACTGTAACTGTCTGTAACTGTCTGTTACTGTATGTAACTGTCTGTAACTGTCTGTAACTGTCTGTAACTGTCTATAACTGTAACTGTCTGTTACTGTATGTAACTGTCTGTAACTGTCTGCAACTGTCTGTTACTGTCTCTAACTGTATGTAACTGTCTGTAACTGTCTGTAACTGTAACTGTCTGTAACTGTAACTGTTTGTAACTGTAACTGTCTGTAACTGTCTGTTACTGTATGTAACTGTCTGTAACTGTCTGTAACTGTCTGTAACTGTCTGTTACTGTCTGTTACTGTCTGTAACTGTCTGTAACTGTCTGTAACTGTCTGTAACTGTAACTGTCTGTAACTGTCTGTTACTGTATGTAACTGTCTGTAACTGTCTGTAACTGTCTGTAACTGTATGTAACTGTATGTAACTGTCTGTAACTGTCTGTAACTGTAACTGTCTGTAACTGTCTGTAACTGTCTGTAACTGTGTGTAACTGTATGTAACTGTTTTAACTGTATGTAACTGTCTGTAACTGTCTGTTACTGTATGTAACTGTCTGTAACTGTTTGTAACTGTATATAACTGTCTGTAACTGTCTGTTACTGTCTGTAACTGTATGTAACTGTCTGTAACTGTCTGTAACTGTAACTGTCTGTAACTGTAACTGTAACTGTCTGTAACTGTCTGTTACTGTATGTAACTGTCTGTAACTGTCTGTAACTGTAACTGTCTGTAACTGTAACTGTCTGTTACTGTCTGTAACTGTCTGTAACTGTCTGTAACTGTAACTGTCTGTAACTGTCTGTAACTGTAACTGTCTGTAACTGTCTGTAACTGTCTGTTACTGTATGTAACTGTCTGTAACTGTCTGTAACTGTAACTGTCTGTAACTGTCTGTAACTGTCTGCAACTGTCTGCAACTGTCTGTAACTGTCTGTAACTGTCTGTAACTGTCTGTAACTGTCTGTTACTGTCTGTAACTGTCTGTAACTGTCTGTAACTGTCTGTAACTGTCTGTAACTGTCTGTTACTGTCTGTAACTGTCTGTAACTGTAACTGTCTGTAACTGTCTGTAACTGTAACTGTCTGTAACTGTCTGTAACTGTCTGTTACTGTATGTAACTGTAACTGTAACTGTCTGTAATTGTAACTGTCTGTAACTGTCTGTAACTGTCTGTTACTGTATGTTACTGTCTGCTACTGTCTGTAACTGTACGTAACTTTGTGTAACTGTCTGTTACTGTCTGTTACTGTCTGTAACTGTCTGTTACTGTCTGTAACAGTATGTAACTGTCTGTAACTGTCTGTTACTGTCTGTAACTGTCTGCAACTGTCTGTAACTGTCTGTAACTGTATGTAACTGTCAGTAACTGTCTGTAACTGTCTGTTACTGTCTGTAACTGTCTGTAACTGTCTTTAACTGTCTGTAACTGTCTGTAACTGTCTGTAACTGTCTGTTACTGTCTGTAACTGTCTGTAACTGTAACTGTCTGTTACTGTGTGTAACTGTCTGTAACTGTCTGCAACTGTCTGTTACTGTCTGTAACTGTATGTAACTGTCTGTAACTGTCTGTAACTGTAACTGTCTGTAACTGTCTGTAACTGTCTGTTACTGTATGTAACTCCCTGTAACTGTCTGTAACTGTAACTGTCTGTAACTGTCTGTAACTGTAACTGTCTGTAACTGTAACTGTCTGTAACTGTCTGTAACTGTAACTGTCTGTTACTGTGTGTAACTGTCTGTAACTGTCTGCAACTGTCTGTTACTGTCTGTAACTGTAACTGTCTGTTACTCTGTGTAACTGTCTGTAACTGTCTGTTACTGTCTGTAACTGTCTGTAACTGTCTGTAACTGTCTGTAACTGTAACTGTAACTGTCTGTAACTGTCTGTTACTGTATGTAACTGTCTGTAACTGTCTGTAACTGTCTGTAACTGTCTGCAACTGTCTTTTACTGTCTGTAACCTGTCTGTAACTGTCTGTAACTGTAACTGTCTGTAACTGTAACTGTCTGTAACTGTCTGTAACTGTCTGCAACTGTCTGCAACTGTCTGTAACTGTCTGTAACTGTATGTAACTGTCTGTAACTGTCTGTAACTGTCTGTAACTGTCTGTAACTGTCTGTAACTGTATGTAACTGTCTGTAACTGTCTGTTACTGTCTGTAACTGTCTGTAACTGTCTCTTACTGTCTGTAACTGTCTGTAACTGTAACTGTCTGTTACTGTGTGTAACTGTCTGTAACTGTCTGTAACTGTCTGTTACTGTCTGTAACTGTCTGTAACTGTCTGTAACTGTCTGTAACTGTAACTGTCTGTTACTGTCTGTAACTGTCTGTAACTGTCTGCAACTGTCTGTTACTGTCTGTAACTGTATGTAACTGTCTGTAACTGTAACTGTCTGTAACTGTAACTGTCTGTAACTGTCTGTAACTGTCTGTTACTGTATGTAACTGTCTGTAACTGTCTGTAACTGTAACTGTCTGTAACTGTCTGTAACTGTATGTAACTGTCTGTAACTGTCTGTAACTGTCTGTAACTGTCTGTAACTGTAACTGTCTGTTACTGTGTGTAACTGTCTGTAACTGTCTGTTACTGTCTGTAACTGTCTGCAACTGTCTGTTACTGTCTCTAACTGTATGTAACTGTCTGTAACTGTCTGTAACTGTAACTGTCTGTAACTGTAACTGTTTGTAACTGTAACTGTCTGTAACTGTCTGTTACTGTATGTAACTGTCTGTAACTGTCTGTAACTGTCTGTAACTGTCTGTTACTGTCTGTTACTGTCTGTAACTGTCTGTAACTGTCTGTAACTGTCTGTAACTGTAACTGTCTGTAACTGTCTGTTACTGTATGTAACTGTCTGTAACTGTCTGTAACTGTCTGTAACTGTATGTAACTGTATGTAACTGTCTGTAACTGTCTGTAACTGTAACTGTCTGTAACTGTCTGTAACTGTCTGTAACTGTGTGTAACTGTATGTAACTGTTTTAACTGTATGTAACTGTCTGTAACTGTCTGTTACTGTATGTAACTGTCTGTAACTGTTTGTAACTGTATATAACTGTCTGTAACTGTCTGTTACTGTCTGTAACTGTATGTAACTGTCTGTAACTGTCTGTAACTGTAACTGTCTGTAACTGTAACTGTAATTGTCTGTAACTGTCTGTTACTGTATGTAACTGTCTGTAACTGTCTGTAACTGTAACTGTCTGTAACTGTAACTGTCTGTTACTGTATGTAACTGTCTGTAACTGTCTGTAACTGTAACTGTCTGTAACTGTCTGTAACTGTAACTGTCTGTAACTGTCTGTAACTGTCTGTAACTGTCTGTTACTGTATGTAACTGTCTGTAACTGTCTGTAACTGTAACTGTCTGTAACTGTCTGTAACTGTCTGCAACTGTCTGCAACTGTCTGTAACTGTCTGTAACTGTCTGTAACTGTCTGTAACTGTCTGTTACTGTCTGTAACTGTCTGTAACTGTCTGTAACTGTCTGTAACTGTCTGTAACTGTCTGTTACTGTCTGTAACTGTCTGTAACTGTAACTGTCTGTTACTGTGTGTAACTGTCTGTAACTGTCTGTTACTGTCTGTAACTGTCTGTAACTGTCTGTAACTGTCTGTTACTGTGTGTAACTGTCTGTAACTGTCTGCAACTGTCTGTAACTGTAACTGTAACTGTAACTGTAACTGTCTGTAACTGTAACTGTCTGTAACTGTCTGTTACTGTATGTAACTGTCTGTAACTGTCTGTAACTGTAACTGTCTGTAACTGTCTGTAACTGTCTGTAACTGTCTGTATCTGTCTGTTACTGTAACTGTCTGTAACTGTAACTGTCTGTAACTGTCTGTTACTGTATGTAACTGTCTGTAACTGTCTGTAACTGTCTGTAACTGTAACTGTCTGTAACTGTAACTGTCTGTAACTGTCTGTTACTGTATGTAACTGTCTGTAACTGTCTGTAACTGTCTGTAACTGTAACTGTCTGTAACTGTCTGTAACTGTAACTGTCTGTTACTGTATGTAACTGTCTGTAACTGTCTGCAACTGTCTGTTACTGTCTCAAACTGTATGTAACTGTCTGTAACTGTAACTGTCTGTAACTGTAACTGTCTGTAACTGTCTGTAACTGTCTGTTACTGTGTGTAACTGTCTGTAACTGTCTGTAACTGTAACTGTCTGTAACTGTCTGTAACTGTAACTGTCTGTTACTGTATGTAACTGTCTGTAACTGTCTGCAACTGTCTGTTACTGTCTCTAACTTTATGTAACTGTCTGTAACTGTATGTAACTGTATGTAACTGTCTGTAACTGTCTGTAACTGTCTGTTACTGTCTGTAACTGTATGTAACTGTCTGTAACTGTCTGTAACTGTAACTGTCTGTAACTGTAACTGTCTGTAACTGTCTGTAACTGTCTGTTACTGTATGTAACTATCTGTAACTGTCTGTAACTGTCTGTAACTGTCTGTAACTGTGTGTAACTGTCTGTAACTGTATGTAACTGTCTGTAACTGTATGTTACTGTCTGGTACTGTCTGTAACTGTACGTAACTGTCTGTAACTGTCTGTTACTGTCTGTTACTGTCTGTAACTGTATGTAACTGTCTGTAACTGTCTGTTACTGTCTGTAACTGTCTGTTACTGTCTGTAACTGTATGTAACTGTAACTGTCTGTAACTGTAACTGTCTGTAACTGTAACTGTCTGTAACTGTCTGTTACTGTATGTAACTGTCTGTTACTGTCTGTAACTGTCTGTAACTGTCTGTAACTCTCTGTAACTGTCTGTAACTGTAACTGTCTGTAACTGTCTGTAACTGTCTGTAACAGTCTGTAACTGTCTGTAACTGTCTGTAACTGTCTCTAACTGTCTGTAACTGTAACTGTCTGTTACTGTGTGTAACTGTCTGCAACTGTCTGTTACTGTCTGTAACTGTATGTAACTGTCTGTAACTGTCTGTAACTGTAACTGTCTGTAACTGTAATTGTCTGTAACTGTCTGTAACTGTCTGTTACTGTATGTAACTGTCTGTAACTGTCTGTAACTGTCTGTAACTGTAACTGTCTGTAACTGTCTGTAACTGTAACTGTCTGTTACTGTATGTAACTGTCTGTAACTGTCTGTAACTGTAACTGTCTGTAACTGTAACTGTCTGTAACTGTCTGTAACTGTCTGTTACTGTGTGTAACTGTCTGTAACTGTCTGTAACTGTCTGTAACTGTAACTGTCTGTAACTGTCTGTAACTGTAACTGTCTGTTACTGTATGTAACTGTCTGTAACTGTCTGCAACTGTCTGTTACTGTCTCTAACTTTATGTAACTGTCTGTAACTGTATGTAACTGTCTGTAACTGTCTGTAACTGTCTGTTACTGTCTGTAACTGTATGTAACTGTCTGTAACTGTCTGTAACTGTAACTGTCTGTAACTGTAACTGTCTGTAACTGTCTGTAACTGTCTGTTACTGTATGTAACTGTCTGTAACTGTCTGTAACTGTAACTGTCTGTAACTGTCTGTAACTGTAACTGTCTGTAACTGTCTGTAACTGTCTGTTACTGTATGTAACTGTCTGTAACTGTCTGTAACTGTAACTGTCTGTAACTGTCTGTAACTGTCTGTAACTGTCTGTAACTGTGTGTAACTGTCTGTAACTGTATGTAACTGTCTGTAACTGTATGTTACTGTCTGGTACTGTCTGTAACTGTACGTAACTGTCTGTAACTGTCTGTTACTGTCTGTAACTGTATGTAACTGTCTGTAACTGTCTGTTACTGTCTGTAACTGTCTGTAACTGTCTGTTACTGTCTGTAACTGTATGTAACTGTCTGTAACTGTAACTGTCTGTAACTGTAACTGTCTGTAACTGTCTGTAACTGTCTGTTACTGTATGTAACTGTCTGTAACTGTCTGTAACTGTCTGTAACTGTAACTGTCTGTAACTGTCTGTAACTGTAACTGTCTGTAACTGTCTGTAACTGTCTGTAACTGTCTGTATCTGTCTGTTACTGTAACTGTCTGTAACTGTAACTGTCTGTAACTGTCTGTTACTGTATGTAACTGTCTGTAACTGTCTGTAACTGTAAC
Organism: Eucyclogobius newberryi; assembly: GCF_026437365.1. NCBI lineage: Eukaryota > Metazoa > Chordata > Actinopteri > Gobiiformes > Gobiidae > Eucyclogobius > Eucyclogobius newberryi. The sequence goes on along the minus strand of NW_027315912.1, from coordinate 171,644 downwards.
TGTCTGTAACTGTAACTGTCTGTAACTGTCTGTAACTGTAACTGTCTGTAACTGTCTGTAACTGTCTGTATCTGTCTGTTACTGTAACTGTCTGTAACTGTAACTGTATGTAACTGTCTGTAACTGTCTGTAACTGTAACTGTCTGTTACTGTGTGTAACTGTCTGTAACTGTCTGTAACTGTCTGTTACTGTCTGTAACTGTCTGTAACTGTCTGTAACTGTCTGTAACTGTAACTGTCTGTTACTGTCTGTAACTGTCTGTAACTGTCTGCAACTGTCTGTTACTGTCTGTAACTGTATGTAACTGTCTGTAACTGTAACTGTCTGTAACTGTAACTGTCTGTAACTGTCTGTAACTGTCTGTTACTGTATGTAACTGTCTGTAACTGTCTGTAACTGTAACTGTCTGTAACTGTCTGTAACTGTCTGTAACTGTCTGTAACTGTCTGTAACTGTCTGTAACTGTAACTGTCTGTTACTGTGTGTAACTGTCTGTAACTGTCTGTTACTGTCTGTAACTGTCTGTAACTGTCTGTAACTGTAACTGTCTGTTACTGTGTGTAACTGTGTGTAACTGTCTGTAACTGTCTGTTACTGTCTGTAACTGTCTGTAACTGTCTGTAACTGTAACTGTCTGTAACTGTCTGTAACTGTCTGTAACTGTCTGTTACTGTATGTAACTGTCTGTTACTGTCTATAACTGTCTGTAACTGTCTGTAACTGTCTGTAACTGTAACTGTCTGTAACTGTAACTGTCTGTAACTGTCTGTAACTGTCTATAACTGTCTGTAACTCTCTGTAACTGTCTGTAACTGTAACTGTCTGTAACTGTCTGTTACTGTGTGTAACTGTCTGTAACTGTCTGTAACTGTCTGTAACTGTAACTGTCTGTAACTGTCTGTAACTGTAACTGTCTGTTACTGTATGTAACTGTCTGTAACTGTCTGCAACTGTCTGTTACTGTCTCTAACTTTATGTAACTGTCTGTAACTGTATGTAACTGTCTGTAACTGTCTGTAACTGTCTGTTACTGTCTGTAACTGTATGTAACTGTCTGTAACTGTCTGTAACTGTAACTGTCTGTAACTGTAACTGTCTGTAACTGTCTGTAACTGTCTGTTACTGTATGTAACTGTCTGTAACTGTCTGTAACTGTAACTGTCTGTAACTGTCTGTAACTGTAACTGTCTGTAACTGTCTGTAACTGTCTGTTACTGTATGTAACTGTCTGTAACTGTCTGTAACTGTCTGTAACTGTAACTGTCTGTAACTGTCTGTAACTGTCTGTAACTGTCTGTAACTGTGTGTAACTGTCTGTAACTGTATGTAACTGTCTGTAACTGTATGTTACTGTCTGGTACTGTCTGTAACTGTACGTAACTGTCTGTAACTGTCTGTTACTGTCTGTAACTGTATGTAACTGTCTGTAACTGTCTGTTACTGTCTGTAACTGTCTGTAACTGTCTGTTACTGTCTGTAACTGTATGTAACTGTCTGTAACTGTAACTGTCTGTAACTGTAACTGTCTGTAACTGTCTGTAACTGTCTGTTACTGTATGTAACTGTCTGTAACTGTCTGTAACTGTCTGTAACTGTAACTGTCTGTAACTGTCTGTAACTGTAACTGTCTGTAACTGTCTGTTACTGTATGTAACTGTCTGTAACTGTCTGTAACTGTCTGTAACTGTAACTGTCTGTAACTGTAACTGTCTGTAACTGTCTGTAACTGTAACTGTCTGTAACTGTCTGTAACTGTCTGTATCTGTCTGTTACTGTAACTGTCTGTAACTGTAACTGTATGTAACTGTCTGTAACTGTCTGTAACTGTAACTGTCTGTTACTGTGTGTAACTGTCTGTAACTGTCTGTAACTGTCTGTTACTGTCTGTAACTGTCTGTAACTGTCTGTAACTGTCTGTAACTGTAACTGTCTGTTACTGTCTGTAACTGTCTGTAACTGTCTGCAACTGTCTGTTACTGTCTGTAACTGTATGTAACTGTCTGTAACTGTAACTGTCTGTAACTGTAACTGTCTGTAACTGTCTGTAACTGTCTGTTACTGTATGTAACTGTCTGTAACTGTCTGTAACTGTAACTGTCTGTAACTGTCTGTAACTGTCTGTAACTGTCTGTAACTGTCTGTAACTGTCTGTAACTGTAACTGTCTGTTACTGTGTGTAACTGTCTGTAACTGTCTGTTACTGTCTGTAACTGTCTGTAACTGTCTGTAACTGTAACTGTCTGTTACTGTGTGTAACTGTGTGTAACTGTCTGTAACTGTCTGTTACTGTCTGTAACTGTCTGTAACTGTCTGTAACTGTAACTGTCTGTAACTGTCTGTAACTGTCTGTAACTGTCTGTTACTGTATGTAACTGTCTGTTACTGTCTATAACTGTCTGTAACTGTCTGTAACTGTCTGTAACTGTAACTGTCTGTAACTGTAACTGTCTGTAACTGTCTGTAACTGTCTATAACTGTCTGTAACTCTCTGTAACTGTCTGTAACTGTAACTGTCTGTAACTGTCTGTAACTGTATGTAACTGTCTGTAACTGTCTGTAACTGTCTGTAACTGTCTGTTACTGTCTGTAACTGTCTCTAACTGTCTGTAACTGTAACTGTCTGTTACTGTGTGTAACTGTCTGTAACTGTCTGCAACTGTCTGTTACTGTCTGTAACTGTATGTAACTGTCTGTAACTGTCTGTAACTGTAACTGTCTGTAACTGTAACTGTCTGTAACTGTCTGTTACTGTATGTAACTGTCTGTAACTGTCTGTAACTGTCTGTAACTGTCTATAACTGTAACTGTCTGTTACTGTATGTAACTGTCTGTAACTGTCCGCAACTGTCTGTTACTGTCTCTAACTGTATGTAACTGTCTGTAACTGTCTGTAACTGTAACTGTCTGTAACTGTAACTGTTTGTAACTGTAACTGTCTGTAACTGTCTGTTACTGTATGTAACTGTCTGTAACTGTAACTGTCTGTTACTGTATGTAACTGTCTGTAACTGTCTGTAACTGTAACTGTCTGTAACTGTCTGTAACTGTAACTGTCTGTAACTGTCTGTAACTGTCTGTTACTGTATGTAACTGTCTGTAACTGTCTGTTACTGTCTGTTACTGTCTGTAACTGTCTGTAACTGTCTGTAACTGTCTGTAACTGTAACTGTCTGTAACTGTCTGTTACTGTATGTAACTGTCTGTAACTGTAACTGTCTGTTACTGTATGTAACTGTCTGTAACTGTCTGTAACTGTAACTGTCTGTAACTGTCTGTAACTGTAACTGTCTGTAACTGTCTGTAACTGTCTGTTACTGTATGTAACTGTCTGTAACTGTCTGTTACTGTCTGTTACTGTCTGTAACTGTCTGTAACTGTCTGTAACTGTCTGTAACTGTAACTGTCTGTAACTGTCTGTAACTGTCTGTAACTGTCTGTTACTGTATGTAACTGTCTGTAACTGTCTGTAACTGTAACTGTCTGTAACTGTCTGTAACTGTCTGCAACTGTCTGCAACTGTCTGTAACTGTCTGTAACTGTCTGTAACTGTCTGTAACTGTCTGTTACTGTCTGTAACTGTCTGTAACTGTCTGTAACTGTCTGTAACTGTCTGTAACTGTCTGTTACTGTCTGTAACTGTCTGTAACTGTAACTGTCTGTTACTGTGTGTAACTGTCTGTAACTGTCTGTTACTGTCTGTAACTGTCTGTAACTGTCTGTAACTGTCTGTTACTGTGTGTAACTGTCTGTAACTGTCTGCAACTGTCTGTAACTGTAACTGTAACTGTAACTGTAACTGTCTGTAACTGTAACTGTCTGTAACTGTCTGTTACTGTATGTAACTGTCTGTAACTGTCTGTAACTGTAACTGTCTGTAACTGTCTGTAACTGTCTGTAACTGTCTGTATCTGTCTGTTACTGTAACTGTCTGTAACTGTAACTGTCTGTAACTGTCTGTTACTGTATGTAACTGTCTGTAACTGTCTGTAACTGTCTGTAACTGTAACTGTCTGTAACTGTAACTGTCTGTAACTGTCTGTTACTGTATGTAACTGTCTGTAACTGTCTGTAACTGTCTGTAACTGTAACTGTCTGTAACTGTCTGTAACTGTAACTGTCTGTTACTGTATGTAACTGTCTGTAACTGTCTGCAACTGTCTGTTACTGTCTCAAACTGTATGTAACTGTCTGTAACTGTAACTGTCTGTAACTGTAACTGTCTGTAACTGTCTGTAACTGTCTGTTACTGTGTGTAACTGTCTGTAACTGTCTGTAACTGTAACTGTCTGTAACTGTCTGTAACTGTAACTGTCTGTTACTGTATGTAACTGTCTGTAACTGTCTGCAACTGTCTGTTACTGTCTCTAACTTTATGTAACTGTCTGTAACTGTATGTAACTGTATGTAACTGTCTGTAACTGTCTGTAACTGTCTGTTACTGTCTGTAACTGTATGTAACTGTCTGTAACTGTCTGTAACTGTAACTGTCTGTAACTGTAACTGTCTGTAACTGTCTGTAACTGTCTGTTACTGTATGTAACTATCTGTAACTGTCTGTAACTGTCTGTAACTGTCTGTAACTGTGTGTAACTGTCTGTAACTGTATGTAACTGTCTGTAACTGTATGTTACTGTCTGGTACTGTCTGTAACTGTACGTAACTGTCTGTAACTGTCTGTTACTGTCTGTTACTGTCTGTAACTGTATGTAACTGTCTGTAACTGTCTGTTACTGTCTGTAACTGTCTGTTACTGTCTGTAACTGTATGTAACTGTAACTGTCTGTAACTGTAACTGTCTGTAACTGTAACTGTCTGTAACTGTCTGTTACTGTATGTAACTGTCTGTTACTGTCTGTAACTGTCTGTAACTGTCTGTAACTCTCTGTAACTGTCTGTAACTGTAACTGTCTGTAACTGTCTGTAACTGTCTGTAACAGTCTGTAACTGTCTGTAACTGTCTGTAACTGTCTCTAACTGTCTGTAACTGTAACTGTCTGTTACTGTGTGTAACTGTCTGCAACTGTCTGTTACTGTCTGTAACTGTATGTAACTGTCTGTAACTGTCTGTAACTGTAACTGTCTGTAACTGTAATTGTCTGTAACTGTCTGTAACTGTCTGTTACTGTATGTAACTGTCTGTAACTGTCTGTAACTGTCTGTAACTGTAACTGTCTGTAACTGTCTGTAACTGTAACTGTCTGTTACTGTATGTAACTGTCTGTAACTGTCTGTAACTGTAACTGTCTGTAACTGTAACTGTCTGTAACTGTCTGTAACTGTCTGTTACTGTGTGTAACTGTCTGTAACTGTCTGTAACTGTCTGTAACTGTAACTGTCTGTAACTGTCTGTAACTGTAACTGTCTGTTACTGTATGTAACTGTCTGTAACTGTCTGCAACTGTCTGTTACTGTCTCTAACTTTATGTAACTGTCTGTAACTGTATGTAACTGTCTGTAACTGTCTGTAACTGTCTGTTACTGTCTGTAACTGTATGTAACTGTCTGTAACTGTCTGTAACTGTAACTGTCTGTAACTGTAACTGTCTGTAACTGTCTGTAACTGTCTGTTACTGTATGTAACTGTCTGTAACTGTCTGTAACTGTAACTGTCTGTAACTGTCTGTAACTGTAACTGTCTGTAACTGTCTGTAACTGTCTGTTACTGTATGTAACTGTCTGTAACTGTCTGTAACTGTAACTGTCTGTAACTGTCTGTAACTGTCTGTAACTGTCTGTAACTGTGTGTAACTGTCTGTAACTGTATGTAACTGTCTGTAACTGTATGTTACTGTCTGGTACTGTCTGTAACTGTACGTAACTGTCTGTAACTGTCTGTTACTGTCTGTAACTGTATGTAACTGTCTGTAACTGTCTGTTACTGTCTGTAACTGTCTGTAACTGTCTGTTACTGTCTGTAACTGTATGTAACTGTCTGTAACTGTAACTGTCTGTAACTGTAACTGTCTGTAACTGTCTGTAACTGTCTGTTACTGTATGTAACTGTCTGTAACTGTCTGTAACTGTCTGTAACTGTAACTGTCTGTAACTGTCTGTAACTGTAACTGTCTGTAACTGTCTGTAACTGTCTGTAACTGTCTGTATCTGTCTGTTACTGTAACTGTCTGTAACTGTAACTGTCTGTAACTGTCTGTTACTGTATGTAACTGTCTGTAACTGTCTGTAACTGTAACTGTCTGTAACTGTAACTGTCTGTAACTGTCTGTAACTGTAACTGTCTGTAACTGTCTGTAACTGTCTGTATCTGTCTGTTACTGTAACTGTCTGTAACTGTAACTGTATGTAACTGTCTGTAACTGTCTGTAACTGTAACTGTCTGTTACTGTGTGTAACTGTCTGTAACTGTCTGTAACTGTCTGTTACTGTCTGTAACTGTCTGTAACTGTCTGTAACTGTCTGTAACTGTAACTGTCTGTTACTGTCTGTAACTGTCTGTAACTGTCTGCAACTGTCTGTTACTGTCTGTAACTGTATGTAACTGTCTGTAACTGTAACTGTCTGTAACTGTAACTGTCTGTAACTGTCTGTAACTGTCTGTTACTGTATGTAACTGTCTGTAACTGTCTGTAACTGTAACTGTCTGTAACTGTCTGTAACTGTCTGTAACTGTCTGTAACTGTCTGTAACTGTCTGTAACTGTAACTGTCTGTTACTGTGTGTAACTGTCTGTAACTGTCTGTTACTGTCTGTAACTGTCTGTAACTGTCTGTAACTGTAACTGTCTGTTACTGTGTGTAACTGTGTGTAACTGTCTGTAACTGTCTGTTACTGTCTGTAACTGTCTGTAACTGTCTGTAACTGTAACTGTCTGTAACTGTCTGTAACTGTCTGTAACTGTCTGTTACTGTATGTAACTGTCTGTTACTGTCTATAACTGTCTGTAACTGTCTGTAACTGTCTGTAACTGTAACTGTCTGTAACTGTAACTGTCTGTAACTGTCTGTAACTGTCTATAACTGTCTGTAACTCTCTGTAACTGTCTGTAACTGTAACTGTCTGTAACTGTCTGTTACTGTGTGTAACTGTCTGTAACTGTCTGTAACTGTCTGTAACTGTAACTGTCTGTAACTGTCTGTAACTGTAACTGTCTGTTACTGTATGTAACTGTCTGTAACTGTCTGCAACTGTCTGTTACTGTCTCTAACTTTATGTAACTGTCTGTAACTGTATGTAACTGTCTGTAACTGTCTGTAACTGTCTGTTACTGTCTGTAACTGTATGTAACTGTCTGTAACTGTCTGTAACTGTAACTGTCTGTAACTGTAACTGTCTGTAACTGTCTGTAACTGTCTGTTACTGTATGTAACTGTCTGTAACTGTCTGTAACTGTAACTGTCTGTAACTGTCTGTAACTGTAACTGTCTGTAACTGTCTGTAACTGTCTGTTACTGTATGTAACTGTCTGTAACTGTCTGTAACTGTCTGTAACTGTAACTGTCTGTAACTGTCTGTAACTGTCTGTAACTGTCTGTAACTGTGTGTAACTGTCTGTAACTGTATGTAACTGTCTGTAACTGTATGTTACTGTCTGGTACTGTCTGTAACTGTACGTAACTGTCTGTAACTGTCTGTTACTGTCTGTAACTGTATGTAACTGTCTGTAACTGTCTGTTACTGTCTGTAACTGTCTGTAACTGTCTGTTACTGTCTGTAACTGTATGTAACTGTCTGTAACTGTAACTGTCTGTAACTGTAACTGTCTGTAACTGTCTGTAACTGTCTGTTACTGTATGTAACTGTCTGTAACTGTCTGTAACTGTCTGTAACTGTAACTGTCTGTAACTGTCTGTAACTGTAACTGTCTGTAACTGTCTGTTACTGTATGTAACTGTCTGTAACTGTCTGTAACTGTCTGTAACTGTAACTGTCTGTAACTGTAACTGTCTGTAACTGTCTGTAACTGTAACTGTCTGTAACTGTCTGTAACTGTCTGTATCTGTCTGTTACTGTAACTGTCTGTAACTGTAACTGTATGTAACTGTCTGTAACTGTCTGTAACTGTAACTGTCTGTTACTGTGTGTAACTGTCTGTAACTGTCTGTAACTGTCTGTTACTGTCTGTAACTGTCTGTAACTGTCTGTAACTGTCTGTAACTGTAACTGTCTGTTACTGTCTGTAACTGTCTGTAACTGTCTGCAACTGTCTGTTACTGTCTGTAACTGTATGTAACTGTCTGTAACTGTAACTGTCTGTAACTGTAACTGTCTGTAACTGTCTGTAACTGTCTGTTACTGTATGTAACTGTCTGTAACTGTCTGTAACTGTAACTGTCTGTAACTGTCTGTAACTGTCTGTAACTGTCTGTAACTGTCTGTAACTGTCTGTAACTGTAACTGTCTGTTACTGTGTGTAACTGTCTGTAACTGTCTGTTACTGTCTGTAACTGTCTGTAACTGTCTGTAACTGTAACTGTCTGTTACTGTGTGTAACTGTGTGTAACTGTCTGTAACTGTCTGTTACTGTCTGTAACTGTCTGTAACTGTCTGTAACTGTAACTGTCTGTAACTGTCTGTAACTGTCTGTAACTGTCTGTTACTGTATGTAACTGTCTGTTACTGTCTATAACTGTCTGTAACTGTCTGTAACTGTCTGTAACTGTAACTGTCTGTAACTGTAACTGTCTGTAACTGTCTGTAACTGTCTATAACTGTCTGTAACTCTCTGTAACTGTCTGTAACTGTAACTGTCTGTAACTGTCTGTAACTGTATGTAACTGTCTGTAACTGTCTGTAACTGTCTGTAACTGTCTGTTACTGTCTGTAACTGTCTCTAACTGTCTGTAACTGTAACTGTCTGTTACTGTGTGTAACTGTCTGTAACTGTCTGCAACTGTCTGTTACTGTCTGTAACTGTATGTAACTGTCTGTAACTGTCTGTAACTGTAACTGTCTGTAACTGTAACTGTCTGTAACTGTCTGTTACTGTATGTAACTGTCTGTAACTGTCTGTAACTGTCTGTAACTGTCTATAACTGTAACTGTCTGTTACTGTATGTAACTGTCTGTAACTGTCCGCAACTGTCTGTTACTGTCTCTAACTGTATGTAACTGTCTGTAACTGTCTGTAACTGTAACTGTCTGTAACTGTAACTGTTTGTAACTGTAACTGTCTGTAACTGTCTGTTACTGTATGTAACTGTCTGTAACTGTAACTGTCTGTTACTGTATGTAACTGTCTGTAACTGTCTGTAACTGTAACTGTCTGTAACTGTCTGTAACTGTAACTGTCTGTAACTGTCTGTAACTGTCTGTTACTGTATGTAACTGTCTGTAACTGTCTGTTACTGTCTGTTACTGTCTGTAACTGTCTGTAACTGTCTGTAACTGTCTGTAACTGTAACTGTCTGTAACTGTCTGTTACTGTATGTAACTGTCTGTAACTGTCTGTAACTGTCTGTAACTGTATGTAACTGTATGTAACTGTCTGTAACTGTCTGTAACTGTCTGTAACTGTAACTGTCTGTAACTGTCTGTAACTGTCTGTAACTGTGTGTAACTGTATGTATCTGTTTTTAACTGTATGTAACTGTCTGTAACTGTCTGTTACTGTATGTAACTGTCTGTAACTGTTTGTAACTGTATATAACTGTCTGTAACTGTCTGTTACTGTCTGTAACTGTATGTAACTGTCTGTAACTGTCTGTAACTGTAACTGTCTGTAACTGTAACTGTCTGTAACTGTCTGTAACTGTCTGTTACTGTATGTAACTGTCTGTAACTGTCTGTAACTGTAACTGTCTGTAACTGTCTGTAACTGTAACTGTCTGTTACTGTATGTAACTGTCTGTAACTGTCTGTAACTGTAACTGTCTGTAACTGTCTGTAACTGTAACTGTCTGTAACTGTCTGTAACTGTCTGTTACTGTATGTAACTGTCTGTAACTGTCTGTAACTGTAACTGTCTGTAACTGTCTGTAACTGTCTGCAACTGTCTTCAACTGTCTGTAACTGTCTGTAACTGTATGTAACTGTCTGTAACTGTCTGTAACTGTCTGTTACTGTCTGTAACTGTCTGTAACTGTCTGTAACTGTCTGTAACTGTCTGTAACTGTATGTAACTGTCTGTAACTGTCTGTAACTGTCTGTTACTGTCTGTAACTGTCTGTAACTGTAACTGTCTGTTACTGTGTGTAACTGTCTGTAACTGTCTGTTACTGTCTGTAACTGTCTGTAACTGTCTGTAACTGTCTGTAACTGTAACTGTAACTGTCTGTAACTGTAACTGTCTGTAACTGTCTGTTACTGTCTGTAACTGTCTGTAACTGTCTGTAACTGTAACTGTCTGTAACTGTCTGTAACTGTCTGTAACTGTCTGTATCTGTCTGTTACTGTAACTGTCTGTAACTGTAACTGTCTGTAACTGTCTGTTACTGTATGTAACTGTCTGTAACTGTCTGTAACTGTCTGTAACTGTAACTGTCTGTAACTGTAACTGTCTGTAACTGTCTGTTACTGTATGTAACTGTCTGTAACTGTCTGTAACTGTCTTTAACTGTAACTGTCTGTAACTGTCTGTAACTGTAACTGTCTGTTACTGTATGTAACTGTCTGTAACTGTCTGCAACTGTCTGTTACTGTCTCAAACTGTATGTAACTGTCTGTAACTGTAACTGTCTGTAACTGTAACTGTCTGTAACTGTCTGTAACTGTCTGTTACTGTGTGTAACTGTCTGTAACTGTCTGTAACTGTCTGTAACTGTAACTGTATGTAACTGTCTGTAACTGTCTGTAACTGTCTGTTACTGTCTGTAACTGTATGTAACTGTCTGTAACTGTCTGTAACTGTAACTGTCTGTAACTGTAACTGTCTGTAACTGTCTGTAACTGTCTGTTACTGTATGTAACTATCTGTAACTGTCTGTAACTGTAACTGTCTGTAACTGTCTGTAACTGTGTGTAACTGTCTGTAACTGTATGTAACTGTCTGTAACTGTATGTTACTGTCTGGTACTGTCTGTAACTGTACGTAACTGTCTGTAACTGTCTGTTACTGTCTGTTACTGTCTGTAACTGTATGTAACTGTCTGTAACTGTCTGTTACTGTCTGTAACTGTCTGTTACTGTCTGTAACTGTATGTAACTGTCTGTAACTGTCTGTAACTGTAACTGTCTGTAACTGTAACTGTCTGTAACTGTAACTGTCTGTAACTGTCTGTTACTGTATGTAACTGTCTGTAACTGTCTGTAACTGTCTGTTACTGTCTGTTACTGTCTGTAACTGTCTGTAACTGTCTGTAACTCTCTGTAACTGTCTGTAACTGTCTGTAACTGTCTGTAACTTTCTGTAACTGTCTGTTACTGTCTGTAACTGTCTCTAACTGTCTGTAACTGTAACTGTCTGTTACTGTGTGTAACTGTCTGTAACTGTCTGCAACTGTCTGTTACTGTCTGTAACTGTATGTAACTGTCTGTAACTGTCTGTAACTGTAACTGTCTGTAACTGTAACTGTCTGTAACTGTCTGTAACTGTAACTGTCTGTTACTGTGTGTAACTGTCTGTAACTGTCTGCAACTGTCTGTTACTGTCTGTAACTGTAACTGTCTGTTACTCTGTGTAACTGTCTGTAACTGTCTGTTACTGTCTGTAACTGTCTGTAACTGTCTGTAACTGTCTGTAACTGTAACTGTAACTGTCTGTAACTGTCTGTTACTGTATGTAACTGTCTGTAACTGTCTGTAACTGTCTGTAACTGTCTGCAACTGTCTTTTACTGTCTGTAACTGTCTGTAACTGTCTGTAACTGTAACTGTCTGTAACTGTAACTGTCTGTAACTGTCTGTAACTGTCTGCAACTGTCTGCAACTGTCTGTAACTGTCTGTAACTGTATGTAACTGTCTGTAACTGTCTGTAACTGTCTGTAACTGTCTGTAACTGTCTGTAACTGTATGTAACTGTCTGTAACTGTCTGTTACTGTCTGTAACTGTCTGTAACTGTCTCTTACTGTCTGTAACTGTCTGTAACTGTAACTGTCTGTTACTGTGTGTAACTGTCTGTAACTGTCTGTAACTGTCTGTTACTGTCTGTAACTGTCTGTAACTGTCTGTAACTGTCTGTAACTGTAACTGTCTGTTACTGTCTGTAACTGTCTGTAACTGTCTGCAACTGTCTGTTACTGTCTGCAACTGTCTGTTACTGTCTGTAACTGTAACTGTCTGTAACTGTAACTGTCTGTAACTGTCTGTAACTGTCTGTTACTGTATGTAACTGTCTGTAACTGTCTGTAACTGTAACTGTCTGTAACTGTCTGTAACTGTATGTAACTGTCTGTAACTGTCTGTAACTGTAACTGTCTGTTACTGTGTGTAACTGTCTGTAACTGTCTGTTACTGTCTGTAACTGTCTGTAACTGTCTGTAACTGTAACTGTCTGTTACTGTGTGTAACTGTGTGTAACTGTCTGTAACTGTCTGTTACTGTATGTAACTGTCTGTAACTGTCTGTAACTGTAACTGTAACTGTATGTAACTGTATGTAACTGTATGTAACTGTCTGTAACTGTCTGTAACTGTAACTGTCTGTAACTGTCTGTAACTGTCTGTAACTGTGTGTAACTGTATGTAACTGTTTTAACTGTATGTAACTGTCTGTAACTGTCTGTTACTGTATGTAACTGTCTGTAACTGTTTGTAACTGTATATAACTGTCTGTAACTGTCTGTTACTGTCTGTAACTGTATGTAACTGTCTGTAACTGTCTGTAACTGTAACTGTCTGTAACTGTAACTGTAACTGTCTGTAACTGTCTGTTACTGTATGTAACTGTCTGTAACTGTCTGTAACTGTAACTGTCTGTAACTGTAACTGTCTGTTACTGTATGTAACTGTCTGTAACTGTAACTGTCTGTAACTGTCTGTAACTGTAACTGTCTGTAACTGTCTGTAACTGTCTGTTACTGTATGTAACTGTCTGTAACTGTCTGTAACTGTAACTGTCTGTAACTGTCTGTAACTGTCTGCAACTGTCTGCAACTGTCTGTAACTGTCTGTAACTGTCTGTAACTGTCTGTAACTGTCTGTTACTGTCTGTAACTGTCTGTAACTGTCTGTAACTGTCTGTAACTGTCTGTAACTGTCTGTTACTGTCTGTAACTGTCTGTTACTGTAACTGTCTGTTACTGTGTGTAACTGTCTGTAACTGTCTGTTACTGTCTGTAACTGTCTGTAACTGTCTGTAACTGTCTGTTACTGTGTGTAACTGTCTGTAACTGTCTGCAACTGTCTGTAACTGTCTGTAACTGTAACTGTAACTGTCTGTAACTGTAACTGTCTGTTACTGTGTGTAACTGTCTGTAACTGTCTGTTACTGTCTGTAACTGTCTGTAACTGTCTGTAACTGTCTGTTACTGTATGTAACTGTCTGTAACTGTCTGTAACTGTCTTTAACTGTAACTGTCTGTAACTGTCTGTAACTGTAACTGTCTGTTACTGTATGTAACTGTCTGTAACTGTCTGCAACTGTCTGTTACTGTCTCAAACTGTATGTAACTGTCTGTAACTGTAACTGTCTGTAACTGTAACTGTCTGTAACTGTCTGTAACTGTCTGTTACTGTGTGTAACTGTCTGTAACTGTCTGTAACTGTCTGTAACTGTAACTGTCTGTAACTGTCTGTAACTGTAACTGTCTGTTACTGTATGTAACTGTCTGTAACTGTATGTAACTGTATGTAATTGTCTGTAACTGTCTGTAACTGTCTGTTACTGTCTGTAACTGTATGTAACTGTCTGTAACTGTCTGTAACTGTAACTGTCTGTAACTGTAACTGTCTGTAACTGTCTGTAACTGTCTGTTACTGTATGTAACTATCTGTAACTGTCTGTAACTGTAACTGTCTGTAACTGTCTGTAACTGTGTGTAACTGTCTGTAACTGTATGTAACTGTCTGTAACTGTATGTTACTGTCTGGTACTGTCTGTAACTGTACGTAACTGTCTGTAACTGTCTGTTACTGTCTGTTACTGTCTGTAACTGTATGTAACTGTCTGTAACTGTCTGTTACTGTCTGTAACTGTCTGTTACTGTCTGTAACTGTATGTAACTGTCTGTAACTGTCTGTAACTGTAACTGTCTGTAACTGTAACTGTCTGTAACTGTAACTGTCTGTAACTGTCTGTTACTGTATGTAACTGTCTGTAACTGTCTGTAACTGTCTGTTACTGTCTGTTACTGTCTGTAACTGTCTGTAACTGTCTGTAACTCTCTGTAACTGTCTGTAACTGTAACTGTCTGTAACTGTCTGTAACTGTCTGTAACTTTCTGTAACTGTCTGTTACTGTCTGTAACTGTCTCTAACTGTCTGTAACTGTAACTGTCTGTTACTGTGTGTAACTGTCTGTAACTGTCTGCAACTGTCTGTTACTGTCTGTAACTGTATGTAACTGTCTGTAACTGTCTGTAACTGTAACTGTCTGTAACTGTAACTGTCTGTAACTGTCTGTAACTGTCTGTTACTGTATGTAACTCCCTGTAACTGTCTGTAACTGTAACTGTCTGTAACTGTCTGTAACTGTAACTGTCTGTAACTGTAACTGTCTGTAACTGTCTGTAACTGTAACTGTCTGTTACTGTGTGTAACTGTCTGTAACTGTCTGCAACTGTCTGTTACTGTCTGTAACTGTAACTGTCTGTTACTCTGTGTAACTGTCTGTAACTGTCTGTTACTGTCTGTAACTGTCTGTAACTGTCTGTAACTGTCTGTAACTGTAACTGTAACTGTCTGTAACTGTCTGTTACTGTATGTAACTGTCTGTAACTGTCTGTAACTGTCTGTAACTGTCTGCAACTGTCTTTTACTGTCTGTAACTGTCTGTAACTGTCTGTAACTGTAACTGTCTGTAACTGTAACTGTCTTTAACTGTCTGTAACTGTCTGCAACTGTCTGCAACTGTCTGTAACTGTCTGTAACTGTATGTAACTGTCTGTAACTGTCTGTAACTGTCTGTAACTGTCTGTAACTGTCTGTAACTGTATGTAACTGTCTGTAACTGTCTGTTACTGTCTGTAACTGTCTGTAACTGTCTCTTACTGTCTGTAACTGTCTGTAACTGTAACTGTCTGTTACTGTGTGTAACTGTCTGTAACTGTCTGTAACTGTCTGTTACTGTCTGTAACTGTCTGTAACTGTCTGTAACTGTCTGTAACTGTAACTGTCTGTTACTGTCTGTAACTGTCTGTAACTGTCTGCAACTGTTTGTTACTGTCTGTAACTGTATGTAACTGTCTGTAACTGTAACTGTCTGTAACTGTAACTGTCTGTAACTGTCTGTAACTGTCTGTTACTGTATGTAACTGTCTGTAACTGTCTGTAACTGTAACTGTCTGTAACTGTCTGTAACTGTCTGTAACTGTCTGTTACTGTATGTAACTGTCTGTAACTGTCTGTAACTGTAACTGTCTGTAACTGTCTGTAACTGTATGTAACTGTCTGTAACTGTCTGTAACTGTCTGTAACTGTCTGTAACTGTCTGTAACTGTAACTGTCTGTAACTGTAACTGTCTGTAACTGTCTGTAACTGTCTGTTACTGTATGTAACTCCCTGTAACTGTCTGTAACTGTAACTGTCTGTAACTGTCTGTAACTGTAACTGTCTGTAACTGTAACTGTCTGTAACTGTCTGTAACTGTAACTGTCTGTTACTGTGTGTAACTGTCTGTAACTGTCTGCAACTGTCTGTTACTGTCTGTAACTGTAACTGTCTGTTACTCTGTGTAACTGTCTGTAACTGTCTGTTACTGTCTGTAACTGTCTGTAACTGTCTGTAACTGTCTGTAACTGTAACTGTAACTGTCTGTAACTGTCTGTTACTGTATGTAACTGTCTGTAACTGTCTGTAACTGTCTGTAACTGTCTGCAACTGTCTTTTACTGTCTGTAACTGTCTGTAACTGTCTGTAACTGTAACTGTCTGTAACTGTAACTGTCTGTAACTGTCTGTAACTGTCTGCAACTGTCTGCAACTGTCTGTAACTGTCTGTAACTGTATGTAACTGTCTGTAACTGTCTGTAACTGTCTGTAACTGTCTGTAACTGTCTGTAACTGTATGTAACTGTCTGTAACTGTCTGTTACTGTCTGTAACTGTCTGTAACTGTCTCTTACTGTCTGTAACTGTCTGTAACTGTAACTGTCTGTTACTGTGTGTAACTGTCTGTAACTGTCTGTAACTGTCTGTTACTGTCTGTAACTGTCTGTAACTGTCTGTAACTGTCTGTAACTGTAACTGTCTGTTACTGTCTGTAACTGTCTGTAACTGTCTGCAACTGTCTGTTACTGTCTGTAACTGTATGTAACTGTCTGTAACTGTAACTGTCTGTAACTGTAACTGTCTGTAACTGTCTGTAACTGTCTGTTACTGTATGTAACTGTCTGTAACTGTCTGTAACTGTAACTGTCTGTAACTGTATGTAACTGTCTGTAACTGTCTGTAACTGTCTGTAACTGTCTGTAACTGTAACTGTCTGTTACTGTGTGTAACTGTCTGTAACTGTCTGTTACTGTCTGTAACTGTCTGTAACTGTCTGTAACTGTAACTGTCTGTTACTGTGTGTAACTGTGTGTAACTGTCTGTAACTGTCTGTTACTGTCTGTAACTGTCTGTAACTGTAACTGTCTGTAACTGTCTGTAACTGTAACTGTCTGTTACTGTATGTAACTGTCTGTAACTGTATGTAACTGTATGTAACTGTCTGTAACTGTCTGTAACTGTAACTGTCTGTAACTGTCTGTTACTGTCTGTAACTGTGTGTAACTGTATGTAACTGTTTTAACTGTATGTAACTGTCTGTAACTGTCTGTTACTGTATGTAACTGTCTGTAACTGTTTGTAACTGTATATAACTGTCTGTAACTGTCTGTTACTGTCTGTAACTGTATGTAACTGTCTGTAACTGTCTGTAACTGTAACTGTCTGTAACTGTAACTGTAACTGTCTGTAACTGTCTGTTACTGTATGTAACTGTCTGTAACTGTCTGTAACTGTAACTGTCTGTAACTGTAACTGTCTGTTACTGTATGTAACTGTCTGTAACTGTCTGTAACTGTAACTGTCTGTAACTGTCTGTAACTGTAACTGTCTGTAACTGTCTGTAACTGTCTGTTACTGTATGTAACTGTCTGTAACTGTCTGTAACTGTAACTGTCTGTAACTGTCTGTAACTGTCTGCAACTGTCTGCAACTGTCTGTAACTGTCTGTAACTGTCTGTAACTGTCTGTTACTGTCTGTAACTGTCTGTAACTGTCTGTAACTGTCTGTAACTGTCTGTAACTGTCTGTAACTGTCTGTTACTGTCTGTAACTGTCTGTAACTGTAACTGTCTGTTACTGTGTGTAACTGTCTGTAACTGTCTGTTACTGTCTGTAACTGTCTGTAACTGTCTGTAACTGTCTGTTACTGTGTGTAACTGTCTGTAACTGTCTGCAACTGTCTGTAACTGTCTGTAACTGTAACTGTAACTGTCTGTAACTGTAACTGTCTGTAACTGTCTGTTACTGTATGTAACTGTCTGTAACTGTCTGTAACTGTAACTGTCTGTAACTGTCTGTAACTGTCTGTAACTGTCTGTATCTGTCTGTTACTGTAACTGTCTGTAACTGTAACTGTCTGTAACTGTCTGTTACTGTATGTAACTGTCTGTAACTGTCTGTAACTGTCTGTAACTGTAACTGTCTGTAACTGTAACTGTCTGTAACTGTCTGTTACTGTATGTAACTGTCTGTAACTGTCTGTAACTGTCTGTAACTGTATGTAACTGTCTGTAACTGTCTGTAACTGTCTGTTACTGTCTGTAACTGTCTGTAACTGTAACTGTCTGTTACTGTGTGTAACTGTCTGTAACTGTCTGTTACTGTCTGTAACTGTCTGTAACTGTCTGTAACTGTCTGTAACTGTAACTGTAACTGTCTGTAACTGTAACTGTCTGTAACTGTCTGTTACTGTCTGTAACTGTCTGTAACTGTCTGTAACTGTAACTGTCTGTAACTGTCTGTAACTGTCTGTAACTGTCTGTATCTGTCTGTTACTGTAACTGTCTGTAACTGTAACTGTCTGTAACTGTCTGTTACTGTATGTAACTGTCTGTAACTGTCTGTAACTGTCTGTAACTGTAACTGTCTGTAACTGTAACTGTCTGTAACTGTCTGTTACTGTATGTAACTGTCTGTAACTGTCTGTAACTGTCTTTAACTGTAACTGTCTGTAACTGTCTGTAACTGTAACTGTCTGTTACTGTATGTAACTGTCTGTAACTGTCTGCAACTGTCTGTTACTGTCTCAAACTGTATGTAACTGTCTGTAACTGTAACTGTCTGTAACTGTAACTGTCTGTAACTGTCTGTTACTGTGTGTAACTGTCTGTAACTGTCTGTAACTGTCTGTAACTGTAACTGTCTGTAACTGTCTGTAACTGTAACTGTCTGTTACTGTATGTAACTGTCTGTAACTGTATGTAACTGTATGTAACTGTCTGTAACTGTCTGTTACTGTCTGTAACTGTATGTAACTGTATGTAACTGTCTGTAACTGTAACTGTCTGTAACTGTAACTGTCTGTTACTGTCTGTAACTGTCTGTTACTGTATGTAACTATCTGTAACTGTCTGTAACTGTAACTGTCTGTAACTGTCTGTAACTGTGTGTAACTGTCTGTAACTGTATGTAACTGTCTGTAACTGTATGTTACTGTCTGGTACTGTCTGTAACTGTACGTAACTGTCTGTAACTGTCTGTTACTGTCTGTTACTGTCTGTAACTGTATGTAACTGTCTGTAACTGTCTGTTACTGTCTGTAACTGTCTGTTACTGTCTGTAACTGTATGTAACTGTCTGTAACTGTCTGTAACTGTCTGTAACTGTCTGTAACTGTCTGTAACTGTCTGTAACTGTAACTGTCTGTTACTGTGTGTAACTGTCTGTAACTGTCTGTTACTGTCTGTAACTGTCTGTAACTGTCTGTAACTGTAACTGTCTGTTACTGTGTGTAACTGTGTGTAACTGTCTGTAACTGTCTGTTACTGTCTGTAACTGTCTGTAACTGTAACTGTCTGTAACTGTCTGTAACTGTCTGTAACTGTCTGTTACTGTCTGTAACTGTATGTAACTGTCTGTAACTGTAACTGTCTGTAACTGTAACTGTCTGTAACTGTCTGTAACTGTCTGTTACTGTATGTAACTGTCTGTAACTGTCTGTAACTGTAACTGTCTGTAACTGTCTGTAACTGTATGTAACTGTCTGTAACTGTCTGTAACTGTCTGTAACTGTCTGTAACTGTCTGTAACTGTAACTGTCTGTTACTGTGTGTAACTGTCTGTAACTGTCTGTTACTGTCTGTAACTGTCTGTAACTGTCTGTAACTGTAACTGTCTGTTACTGTGTGTAACTGTGTGTAACTGTCTGTAACTGTCTGTTACTGTCTGTAACTGTCTGTAACTGTAACTGTCTGTAACTGTCTGTAACTGTAACTGTCTGTTACTGTATGTAACTGTCTGTAACTGTCTGTAACTGTCTGTAACTGTATGTAACTGTATGTAACTGTCTGTAACTGTCTGTAACTGTAACTGTCTGTAACTGTCTGTAACTGTCTGTAACTGTGTGTAACTGTATGTAACTGTTTTAACTGTATGTAACTGTCTGTAACTGTCTGTTACTGTATGTAACTGTCTGTAACTGTTTGTAACTGTATATAACTGTCTGTAACTGTCTGTTACTGTCTGTAACTGTATGTAACTGTCTGTAACTGTCTGTAACTGTAACTGTCTGTAACTGTAACTGTAACTGTCTGTAACTGTCTGTTACTGTATGTAACTGTCTGTAACTGTCTGTAACTGTAACTGTCTGTAACTGTAACTGTCTGTTACTGTATGTAACTGTCTGTAACTGTCTGTAACTGTAACTGTCTGTAACTGTCTGTAACTGTCTGCAACTGTCTTCAACTGTCTGTAACTGTCTGTAACTGTATGTAACTGTCTGTAACTGTCTGTTACTGTCTGTAACTGTCTGTAACTGTAACTGTCTGTTACTGTGTGTAACTGTCTGTAACTGTCTGTTACTGTCTGTAACTGTCTGTAACTGTCTGTAACTGTCTGTAACTGTAACTGTAACTGTCTGTAACTGTAACTGTCTGTAACTGTCTGTTACTGTCTGTAACTGTCTGTAACTGTCTGTAACTGTAACTGTCTGTAACTGTCTGTAACTGTCTGTAACTGTCTGTAACTGTCTGTATCTGTCTGTTACTGTAACTGTCTGTAACTGTAACTGTCTGTAACTGTCTGTTACTGTATGTAACTGTCTGTAACTGTCTGTAACTGTCTGTAACTGTAACTGTCTGTAACTGTAACTGTCTGTAACTGTCTGTTACTGTATGTAACTGTCTGTAACTGTCTGTAACTGTCTTTAACTGTAACTGTCTGTAACTGTAACTGTCTGTTACTGTATGTAACTGTCTGTAACTGTCTGCAACTGTCTGTTACTGTCTCAAACTGTATGTAACTGTCTGTAACTGTAACTGTCTGTAACTGTAACTGTCTGTAACTGTCTGTTACTGTATGTAACTGTCTGTAACTGTCTGTAACTGTCTTTAACTGTAACTGTCTGTAACTGTCTGTAACTGTAACTGTCTGTTACTGTATGTAACTGTCTGTAACTGTCTGCAACTGTCTGTTACTGTCTCAAACTGTATGTAACTGTCTGTAACTGTAACTGTCTGTAACTGTAACTGTCTGTAACTGTCTGTAACTGTCTGTTACTGTGTGTAACTGTCTGTAACTGTCTGTAACTGTCTGTAACTGTAACTGTCTGTAACTGTCTGTAACTGTAACTGTCTGTTACTGTATGTAACTGTCTGTAACTGTATGTAACTGTATGTAACTGTCTGTAACTGTCTGTAACTGTCTGTTACTGTCTGTAACTGTATGTAACTGTCTGTAACTGTCTGTAACTGTAACTGTCTGTAACTGTAACTGTCTGTAACTGTCTGTAACTGTCTGTTACTGTATGTAACTATCTGTAACTCTCTGTAACTGTAACTGTCTGTAACTGTCTGTAACTGTGTGTAACTGTCTGTAACTGTATGTAACTGTCTGTAACTGTATGTTACTGTCTGGTACTGTCTGTAACTGTACGTAACTGTCTGTAACTGTCTGTTACTGTCTGTTACTGTCTGTAACTGTATGTAACTGTCTGTAACTGTCTGTTACTGTCTGTAACTGTCTGTTACTGTCTGTAACTGTATGTAACTGTCTGTAACTGTCTGTAACTGTCTGTAACTGTCTGTAACTGTCTGTAACTGTAACTGTCTGTTACTGTGTGTAACTGTCTGTAACTGTCTGTTACTGTCTGTAACTGTCTGTAACTGTCTGTAACTGTAACTGTCTGTTAATGTGTGTAACTGTGTGTAACTGTCTGTAACTGTCTGTTACTGTCTGTAACTGTCTGTAACTGTAACTGTCTGTAACTGTCTGTAACTGTCTGTAACTGTCTGTTACTGTATGTAACTGTATGTAACTGTCTGTAACTGTAACTGTCTGTAACTGTAACTGTCTGTAACTGTCTGTAACTGTCTGTTACTGTATGTAACTGTCTGTAACTGTCTGTAACTGTAACTGTCTGTAACTGTCTGTAACTGTATGTAACTGTCTGTAACTGTCTGTAACTGTCTGTAACTGTCTGTAACTGTCTGTTACTGTGTGTAACTGTCTGTAACTGTCTGTTACTGTCTGTAACTGTCTGTAACTGTCTGTAACTGTAACTGTCTGTTACTGTGTGTAACTGTGTGTAACTGTCTGTAACTGTCTGTTACTGTCTGTAACTGTCTGTAACTGTAACTGTCTGTAACTGTCTGTAACTGTAACTGTCTGTTACTGTATGTAACTGTCTGTAACTGTCTGTAACTGTCTGTAACTGTATGTAACTGTATGTAACTGTCTGTAACTGTCTGTAACTGTAACTGTCTGTAACTGTCTGTAACTGTCTGTAACTGTGTGTAACTGTATGTAACTGTTTTAACTGTATGTAACTGTCTGTAACTGTCTGTTACTGTATGTAACTGTCTGTAACTGTTTGTAACTGTATATAACTGTCTGTAACTGTCTGTTACTGTCTGTAACTGTATGTAACTGTCTGTAACTGTCTGTAACTGTAACTGTCTGTAACTGTAACTGTAACTGTCTGTAACTGTCTGTTACTGTATGTAACTGTCTGTAACTGTCTGTAACTGTAACTGTCTGTAACTGTAACTGTCTGTTACTGTATGTAACTGTCTGTAACTGTCTGTAACTGTAACTGTCTGTAACTGTCTGTAACTGTCTGCAACTGTCTTCAACTGTCTGTAACTGTCTGTAACTGTATGTAACTGTCTGTAACTGTCTGTAACTGTCTGTTACTGTCTGTAACTGTCTGTAACTGTCTGTAACTGTCTGTAACTGTCTGTAACTGTATGTAACTGTCTGTAACTGTCTGTAACTGTCTGTTACTGTCTGTAACTGTCTGTAACTGTAACTGTCTGTTACTGTGTGTAACTGTCTGTAACTGTCTGTTACTGTCTGTAACTGTCTGTAACTGTCTGTAACTGTCTGTAACTGTAACTGTAACTGTCTGTAACTGTAACTGTCTGTAACTGTCTGTTACTGTCTGTAACTGTCTGTAACTGTCTGTAACTGTACCTGTCTGTAACTGTCTGTAACTGTCTGTAACTGTCTGTATCTGTCTGTTACTGTAACTGTCTGTAACTGTAACTGTCTGTAACTGTCTGTTACTGTATGTAACTGTCTGTAACTGTCTGTAACTGTCTGTAACTGTAACTGTCTGTAACTGTAACTGTCTGTAACTGTCTGTTACTGTATGTAACTGTCTGTAACTGTCTGTAACTGTCTTTAACTGTAACTGTCTGTAACTGTCTGTAACTGTAACTGTCTGTTACTGTAT
This sequence comes from Eucyclogobius newberryi, assembly GCF_026437365.1. Taxonomy (NCBI): domain Eukaryota; kingdom Metazoa; phylum Chordata; class Actinopteri; order Gobiiformes; family Gobiidae; genus Eucyclogobius; species Eucyclogobius newberryi. The sequence goes on along the minus strand of NW_027315912.1, from coordinate 148,711 downwards.
GTAACTGTCTGTAACTGTCTGCAACTGTCTGTTACTGTCTCAAACTGTATGTAACTGTCTGTAACTGTAACTGTCTGTAACTGTAACTGTCTGTAACTGTCTGTAACTGTCTGTTACTGTGTGTAACTGTCTGTAACTGTCTGTAACTGTCTGTAACTGTAACTGTCTGTAACTGTCTGTAACTGTAACTGTCTGTTACTGTATGTAACTGTCTGTAACTGTATGTAACTGTATGTAACTGTCTGTAACTGTCTGTAACTGTCTGTTACTGTCTGTAACTGTATGTAACTGTCTGTAACTGTCTGTAACTGTAACTGTCTGTAACTGTAACTGTCTGTAACTGTCTGTAACTGTCTGTTACTGTATGTAACTATCTGTAACTGTCTGTAACTGTAACTGTCTGTAACTGTCTGTAACTGTGTGTAACTGTCTGTAACTGTATGTAACTGTCTGTAACTGTATGTTACTGTCTGGTACTGTCTGTAACTGTACGTAACTGTCTGTAACTGTCTGTTACTGTCTGTTACTGTCTGTAACTGTATGTAACTGTCTGTAACTGTCTGTTACTGTCTGTAACTGTCTGTTACTGTCTGTAACTGTATGTAACTGTCTGTAACTGTCTGTAACTGTAACTGTCTGTAACTGTAACTGTCTGTAACTGTAACTGTCTGTAACTGTCTGTTACTGTATGTAACTGTCTGTAACTGTCTGTAACTGTCTGTTACTGTCTGTTACTGTCTGTAACTGTCTGTAACTGTCTGTAACTCTCTGTAACTGTCTGTAACTGTAACTGTCTGTAACTGTCTGTAACTGTCTGTAACTTTCTGTAACTGTCTGTTACTGTCTGTAACTGTCTCTAACTGTCTGTAACTGTAACTGTCTGTTACTGTGTGTAACTGTCTGTAACTGTCTGCAACTGTCTGTTACTGTCTGTAACTGTATGTAACTGTCTGTAACTGTCTGTAACTGTAACTGTCTGTAACTGTAACTGTCTGTAACTGTCTGTAACTGTCTGTTACTGTATGTAACTCCCTGTAACTGTCTGTAACTGTAACTGTCTGTAACTGTCTGTAACTGTAACTGTCTGTAACTGTAACTGTCTGTAACTGTCTGTAACTGTAACTGTCTGTTACTGTGTGTAACTGTCTGTAACTGTCTGCAACTGTCTGTTACTGTCTGTAACTGTAACTGTCTGTTACTCTGTGTAACTGTCTGTAACTGTCTGTTACTGTCTGTAACTGTCTGTAACTGTCTGTAACTGCCTTAAACTGTAACTGTCTGTTACTGTCTGTAACTGTCTGTAACTGTCTGCAACTGTCTTTTACTGTCTGTAACTGTATGTAACTGTCTGTAACTGTCTGTAACTGTCTGTAACTGTAACTGTCTGTAACTGTAACTGTCTGTAACTGTCTGTAACTGTCTGCAACTGTCTGCAACTGTCTGTAACTGTCTGTAACTGTATGTAACTGTCTGTAACTGTCTGTAACTGTCTGTAACTGTCTGTAACTGTCTGTAACTGTATGTAACTGTCTGTAACTGTCTGTTACTGTCTGTAACTGTCTGTAACTGTCTCTTACTGTCTGTAACTGTCTGTAACTGTAACTGTCTGTTACTGTGTGTAACTGTCTGTAACTGTCTGTAACTGTCTGTTACTGTCTGTAACTGTCTGTAACTGTCTGTAACTGTCTGTAACTGTAACTGTCTGTTACTGTCTGTAACTGTCTGTAACTGTCTGCAACTGTCTGTTACTGTCTGTAACTGTATGTAACTGTCTGTAACTGTAACTGTCTGTTACTGTGTGTAACTGTCTGTAACTGTCTGTTACTGTCTGTAACTGTCTGTAACTGTCTGTAACTGTAACTGTCTGTTACTGTGTGTAACTGTGTGTAACTGTCTGTAACTGTCTGTTACTGTCTGTAACTGTCTGTAACTGTCTGTAACTGTAACTGTCTGTAACTGTCTGTAACTGTCTGTAACTGTCTGTTACTGTATGTAACTGTCTGTTACTGTCTGTAACTGTCTGTAACTGTCTGTAACTGTCTGTAACTGTAACTGTCTGTAACTGTAACTGTCTGTAACTGTCTGTAACTGTTTGTAACTGTCTGTAACTGTCTGTAACTCTCTGTAACTGTCTGTAACTGTAACTGTCTGTAACTGTCTGTAACTGTATGTAACTGTCTGTAACTGTCTGTAACTGTCTGTAACTGTCTGTTACTGTCTGTAACTGTCTCTAACTGTCTGTAACTGTAACTGTCTGTTACTGTGTGTAACTGTCTGTAACTGTCTGCAACTGTCTGTTACTGTCTGTAACTGTATGTAACTGTCTGTAACTGTCTGTAACTGTAACTGTCTGTAACTGTAACTGTCTGTAACTGTCTGTTACTGTATGTAACTGTCTGTAACTGTCTGTAACTGTCTGTTACTGTCTGTTACTGTCTGTAACTGTCTGTAACTGTCTGTAACTCTCTGTAACTCTCTGTAACTGTAACTGTCTGTAACTGTCTGTAACTGTCTGTAACTTTCTGTAACTGTCTGTTACTGTCTGTAACTGTCTCTAACTGTCTGTAACTGTAACTGTCTGTTACTGTGTGTAACTGTCTGTAACTGTCTGCAACTGTCTGTTACTGTCTGTAACTGTATGTAACTGTCTGTAACTGTCTGTAACTGTAACTGTCTGTAACTGTAACTGTCTGTAACTGTCTGTAACTGTCTGTTACTGTATGTAACTCCCTGTAACTGTCTGTAACTGTAACTGTCTGTAACTGTCTGTAACTGTAACTGTCTGTAACTGTAACTGTCTGTAACTGTCTGTAACTGTAACTGTCTGTTACTGTGTGTAACTGTCTGTAACTGTCTGCAACTGTCTGTTACTGTCTGTAACTGTAACTGTCTGTTACTCTGTGTAACTGTCTGTAACTGTCTGTTACTGTCTGTAACTGTCTGTAACTGTCTGTAACTGTCTGTAACTGTAACTGTAACTGTCTGTAACTGTCTGTTACTGTATGTAACTGTCTGTAACTGTCTGTAACTGTCTGTAACTGTCTGCAACTGTCTTTTACTGTCTGTAACTGTCTGTAACTGTCTGTAACTGTAACTGTCTGTAACTGTAACTGTCTGTAACTGTCTGTAACTGTCTGCAACTGTCTGCAACTGTCTGTAACTGTCTGTAACTGTATGTAACTGTCTGTAACTGTCTGTAACTGTCTGTAACTGTCTGTAACTGTATGTAACTGTCTGTAACTGTCTGTTACTGTCTGTAACTGTCTGTAACTGTCTCTTACTGTCTGTAACTGTCTGTAACTGTAACTGTCTGTTACTGTGTGTAACTGTCTGTAACTGTCTGTAACTGTCTGTTACTGTCTGTAACTGTCTGTAACTGTCTGTAACTGTCTGTAACTGTAACTGTCTGTTACTGTCTGTAACTGTCTGTAACTGTCTGCAACTGTCTGTTACTGTCTGTAACTGTATGTAACTGTCTGTAACTGTAACTGTCTGTAACTGTAACTGTCTGTAACTGTCTGTAACTGTCTGTTACTGTATGTAACTGTCTGTAACTGTCTGTAACTGTAACTGTCTGTAACTGTCTGTAACTGTCTGTAACTGTCTGTAACTGTCTGTAACTGTAACTGTCTGTTACTGTGTGTAACTGTCTGTAACTGTCTGTTACTGTCTGTAACTGTCTGTAACTGTCTGTAACTGTCTGTTACTGTGTGTAACTGTGTGTAACTGTCTGTAACTGTCTGTTACTGTCTGTAACTGTCTGTAACTGTAACTGTCTGTAACTGTCTGTAACTGTAACTGTCTGTTACTGTATGTAACTGTCTGTAACTGTCTGTAACTGTAACTGTAACTGTATGTAACTGTATGTAACTGTCTGTAACTGTCTGTAACTGTAACTGTCTGTAACTGTCTGTAACTGTCTGTAACTGTGTGTAACTGTATGTAACTGTTTTAACTGTATGTAACTGTCTGTAACTGTCTGTTACTGTATGTAACTGTCTGTAACTGTTTGTAACTGTATATAACTGTCTGTAACTGTCTGTTACTGTCTGTAACTGTCTGCAACTGTCTTTTACTGTCTGTAACTGTCTGTAACTGTCTGTAACTGTAACTGTCTGTAACTGTAACTGTCTGTAACTGTCTGTTACTGTATGTAACTGTCTGTAACTGTTTGTAACTGTATATAACTGTCTGTAACTGTCTGTTACTGTCTGTAACTGTATGTAACTGTCTGTAACTGTAACTGTCTGTAACTGTAACTGTCTGTAACTGTAACTGTCTGTAACTGTCTGTTACTGTATGTAACTGTCTGTAACTGTCTGTAACTGTCTGTTACTGTCTGTTACTGTCTGTAACTGTCTGTAACTGTCTGTAACTCTCTGTAACTGTCTGTAACTGTAACTGTCTGTAACTGTCTGTAACTGTCTGTAACTTTCTGTAACTGTCTGTTACTGTCTGTAACTGTCTCTAACTGTCTGTAACTGTAACTGTCTGTTACTGTGTGTAACTGTCTGTAACTGTCTGCAACTGTCTGTTACTGTCTGTAACTGTATGTAACTGTCTGTAACTGTCTGTAACTGTAACTGTCTGTAACTGTAACTGTCTGTAACTGTCTGTAACTGTCTGTTACTGTATGTAACTCCCTGTAACTGTCTGTAACTGTAACTGTCTGTAACTGTAACTGTCTGTAACTGTAACTGTCTGTAACTGTCTGTAACTGTAACTGTCTGTTACTGTGTGTAACTGTCTGTAACTGTCTGCAACTGTCTGTTACTGTCTGTAACTGTAACTGTCTGTTACTCTGTGTAACTGTCTGTAACTGTCTGTTACTGTCTGTAACTGTCTGTAACTGTCTGTAACTGTCTGTAACTGTAACTGTAACTGTCTGTAACTGTCTGTTACTGTATGTAACTGTCTGTAACTGTCTGTAACTGTCTGTAACTGTCTGCAACTGTCTTTTACTGTCTGTAACTGTCTGTAACTGTCTGTAACTGTAACTGTCTGTAACTGTAACTGTCTGTAACTGTCTGTAACTGTCTGCAACTGTCTGCAACTGTCTGTAACTGTCTGTAACTGTATGTAACTGTCTGTAACTGTCTGTAACTGTCTGTAACTGTCTGTAACTGTCTGTAACTGTATGTAACTGTCTGTAACTGTCTGTTACTGTCTGTAACTGTCTGTAACTGTCTCTTACTGTCTGTAACTGTCTGTAACTGTAACTGTCTGTTACTGTGTGTAACTGTCTGTAACTGTCTGTTACTGTCTGTAACTGTCTGTAACTGTCTGTAACTGTCTGTAACTGTAACTGTCTGTTACTGTCTGTAACTGTCTGTAACTGTCTGCAACTGTCTGTTACTGTCTGTAACTGTATGTAACTGTCTGTAACTGTAACTGTCTGTAACTGTAACTGTCTGTAACTGTCTGTAACTGTCTGTTACTGTATGTAACTGTCTGTAACTGTCTGTAACTGTAACTGTCTGTAACTGTCTGTAACTGTATGTAACTGTCTGTAACTGTCTGTAGCTGTCTGTAACTGTCTGTAACTGGCTGTAACTGTAACTGTCTGTTACTGTGTGTAACTGTCTGTAACTGTCTGTTACTGTCTGTAACTGTCTGTAACTGTCTGTAACTGTAACTGTCTGTTACTGTGTGTAACTGTGTGTAACTGTCTGTAACTGTCTGTTACTGTCTGTAACTGTCTGTAACTGTAACTGTCTGTAACTGTCTGTAACTGTAACTGTCTGTTACTGTATGTAACTGTCTGTAACTGTCTGTAACTGTAACTGTAACTGTATGTAACTGTATGTAACTGTCTGTAACTGTCTGTAACTGTAACTGTCTGTAACTGTCTGTAACTGTCTGTAACTGTGTGTAACTGTATGTAACTGTTTTAACTGTATGTAACTGTCTGTAACTGTCTGTTACTGTATGTAACTGTCTGTAACTGTTTGTAACTGTATATAACTGTCTGTAACTGTCTGTTACTGTCTGTAACTGTATGTAACTGTCTGTAACTGTCTGTAACTGTAACTGTCTGTAACTGTAACTGTAACTGTCTGTAACTGTCTGTTACTGTATGTAACTGTCTGTAACTGTCTGCAACTGTCTGTTACTGTCTGTAACTGTATGTAACTGTCTGTAACTGTAACTGTCTGTAACTGTAACTGTCTGTAACTGTCTGTAACTGTCTGTTACTGTATGTAACTGTCTGTAACTGTCTGTAACTGTAACTGTCTGTAACTGTCTGTAACTGTATGTAACTGTCTGTAACTGTCTGTAGCTGTCTGTAACTGTCTGTAACTGTCTGTAACTGTAACTGTCTGTTACTGTGTGTAACTGTCTGTAACTGTCTGTTACTGTCTGTAACTGTCTGTAACTGTCTGTAACTGTAACTGTCTGTTACTGTGTGTAACTGTGTGTAACTGTCTGTAACTGTCTGTTACTGTCTGTAACTGTCTGTAACTGTAACTGTCTGTAACTGTCTGTAACTGTAACTGTCTGTTACTGTATGTAACTGTCTGTAACTGTCTGTAACTGTAACTGTAACTGTATGTAACTGTATGTAACTGTCTGTAACTGTCTGTAACTGTAACTGTCTGTAACTGTCTGTAACTGTCTGTAACTGTGTGTAACTGTATGTAACTGTTTTAACTGTATGTAACTGTCTGTAACTGTCTGTTACTGTATGTAACTGTCTGTAACTGTTTGTAACTGTATATAACTGTCTGTAACTGTCTGTTACTGTCTGTAACTGTATGTAACTGTCTGTAACTGTCTGTAACTGTAACTGTCTGTAACTGTAACTGTAACTGTCTGTAACTGTCTGTTACTGTATGTAACTGTCTGTAACTGTCTGTAACTGTAACTGTCTGTAACTGTAACTGTCTGTTACTGTATGTAACTGTCTGTAACTGTCTGTAACTGTAACTGTCTGTAACTGTCTGTAACTGTCTGTAACTGTAACTGTCTGTAACTGTAACTGTCTGTAACTGTCTGTAACTGTAACTGTCTGTTACTGTGTGTAACTGTCTGTAACTGTCTGCAACTGTCTGTTACTGTCTGTAACTGTAACTGTCTGTTACTCTGTGTAACTGTCTGTAACTGTCTGTTACTGTCTGTAACTGTCTGTAACTGTCTGTAACTGTCTGTAACTGTAACTGTCTGTAACTGTAACTGTCTGTAACTGTCTGTAACTGTCTGTTACTGTATGTAACTCCCTGTAACTGTCTGTAACTGTAACTGTCTGTAACTGTCTGTAACTGTAACTGTCTGTAACTGTAACTGTCTGTAACTGTCTGTAACTGTAACTGTCTGTTACTGTGTGTAACTGTCTGTAACTGTCTGCAACTGTCTGTTACTGTCTGTAACTGTAACTGTCTGTTACTCTGTGTAACTGTCTGTAACTGTCTGTTACTGTCTGTAACTGTCTGTAACTGTCTGTAACTGTCTGTAACTGTAACTGTAACTGTCTGTTACTGTGTGTAACTGTCTGTAACTGTCTGTAACTGTTTGTAACTGTATATAACTGTCTGTAACTGTCTGTTACTGTCTGTAACTGTATGTAACTGTCTGTAACTGTCTGTAACTGTAACTGTCTGTAACTGTAACTGTAACTGTCTGTAACTGTCTGTTACTGTATGTAACTGTCTGTAACTGTCTGTAACTGTAACTGTCTGTAACTGTAACTGTCTGTTACTGTATGTAACTGTCTGTAACTGTCTGTAACTGTAACTGTCTGTAACTGTCTGTAACTGTCTGTAACTGTAACTGTCTGTAACTGTAACTGTCTGTAACTGTCTGTAACTGTAACTGTCTGTTACTGTGTGTAACTGTCTGTAACTGTCTGCAACTGTCTGTTACTGTCTGTAACTGTAACTGTCTGTTACTCTGTGTAACTGTCTGTAACTGTCTGTTACTGTCTGTAACTGTCTGTAACTGTCTGTAACTGTCTGTAACTGTAACTGTCTGTAACTGTAACTGTCTGTAACTGTCTGTAACTGTCTGTTACTGTATGTAACTCCCTGTAACTGTCTGTAACTGTAACTGTCTGTAACTGTCTGTAACTGTAACTGTCTGTAACTGTAACTGTCTGTAACTGTCTGTAACTGTAACTGTCTGTTACTGTGTGTAACTGTCTGTAACTGTCTGCAACTGTCTGTTACTGTCTGTAACTGTAACTGTCTGTTACTCTGTGTAACTGTCTGTAACTGTCTGTTACTGTCTGTAACTGTCTGTAACTGTCTGTAACTGTCTGTAACTGTAACTGTAACTGTCTGTAACTGTCTGTTACTGTATGTAACTGTCTGTAACTGTCTGTAACTGTCTGTAACTGTCTGCAACTGTCTTTTACTGTCTGTAACTGTCTGTAACTGTCTGTAACTGTAACTGTCTGTAACTGTAACTGTCTGTAACTGTCTGTAACTGTCTGCAACTGTCTGCAACTGTCTGTAACTGTCTGTAACTGTATGTATTTGTCTGTAACTGTCTGTAACTGTCTGTAACTGTCTGTAACTGTCTGTAACTGTATGTAACTGTCTGTAACTGTCTGTTACTGTCTGTAACTGTCTGTAACTGTCTCTTACTGTCTGTAACTGTCTGTAACTGTAACTGTCTGTTACTGTGTGTAACTGTCTGTAACTGTCTGTAACTGTCTGTTACTGTCTGTAACTGTCTGTAACTGTCTGTTACTGTATGTAACTGTCTGTAACTGTCTGTAACTGTCTGTAACTGTCTGCAACTGTCTTTTACTGTCTGTAACTGTCTGTAACTGTCTGTAACTGTAACTGTCTGTAACTGTAACTGTCTGTAACTGTCTGTAACTGTCTGCAACTGTCTGCAACTGTCTGTAACTGTCTGTAACTGTATGTATTTGTCTGTAACTGTCTGTAACTGTCTGTAACTGTCTGTAACTGTCTGTAACTGTATGTAACTGTCTGTAACTGTCTGTTACTGTCTGTAACTGTCTGTAACTGTCTCTTACTGTCTGTAACTGTCTGTAACTGTAACTGTCTGTTACTGTGTGTAACTGTCTGTAACTGTCTGTAACTGTCTGTTACTGTCTGTAACTGTCTGTAACTGTCTGTAACTGTCTCTTACTGTCTGTAACTGTCTGTAACTGTAACTGTCTGTTACTGTGTGTAACTGTCTGTAACTGTCTGTAACTGTCTGTTACTGTCTGTAACTGTCTGTAACTGTCTGTAACTGTCTCTAACTGTCTGTAACTGTAACTGTCTGTTACTGTGTGTAACTGTCTGTAACTGTCTGCAACTGTCTGTTACTGTCTGTAACTGTATGTAACTGTCTGTAACTGTCTGTAACTGTAACTGTCTGTAACTGTAATTGTCTGTAACTGTCTGTAACTGTCTGTTACTGTATGTAACTGTCTGTAACTGTCTGTAACTGTCTGTAACTGTAACTGTCTGTAACTGTCTGTAACTGTAACTGTCTGTTACTGTATGTAACTGTCTGTAACTGTAACTGTCTGTAACTGTAACTGTCTGTAACTGTCTGTAACTGTCTGTTACTGTGTGCAACTGTCTGTAACTGTCTGTAACTGTCTGTAACTGTAACTGTCTGTAACTGTCTGTAACTGTAACTGTCTGTTACTGTATGTAACTGTCTGTAACTGTCTGCAACTGTCTGTTACTGTCTCTAACTTTATGTAACTGTCTGTAACTGTATGTAACTGTCTGTAACTGTCTGTAACTGTCTGTAACTGTATGTAACTGTCTGTAACTGTCTGTAACTGTAACTGTCTGTAACTGTAACTGTCTGTAACTGTCTGTAACTGTCTGTTACTGTATGTAACTGTCTGTAACTGTCTGTAACTGTAACTGTCTGTAACTGTCTGTAACTGTAACTGTCTGTAACTGTCTGTAACTGTCTGTTACTGTATGTAACTGTCTGTAACTGTCTGTAACTGTAACTGTCTGTAACTGTCTGTAACTGTCTGTAACTGTGTGTAACTGTCTGTAACTGTATGTAACTGTCTGTAACTGTATGTTACTGTCTGGTACTGTCTGTAACTGTATGTAACTGTCTGTAACTGTCTGTTACTGTCTGTAACTGTATGTAACTGTCTGTAACTGTCTGTTACTGTCTGTAGCTGTCTGTAACTGTCTGTTACTGTCTGTAACTGTATGTAACTGTCTGTAACTGTAACTGTCTGTAACTGTAACTGTCTGTAACTGTCTGTAACTGTCTGTTACTGTATGTAACTGTCTGTAACTGTCTGTAACTGTAACTGTCTGTAACTGTCTGTAACTGTAACTGTCTGTTACTGTATGTAACTGTCTGTAACTGTCTGCAACTGTCTGTTACTGTCTCTAACTGAATGTAACTGTCTGTAACTGTCTCTAACTGTAACTGTCTGCAACTGTAACTGTCTGTAACTGTAACTTTCTGTAACTGTCTGTTACTGTATGTAACTGTCTGTAACTGTCTGTAACTGTCTGTTACTGTCTGTTACTGTCTGTAACTGTCTGTAACTGTCTGTAACTGTCTGTAACTGTCTGTAACTGTAACTGTCTGTAACTGTATGTAACTGTCTGTAACTGTATGTTACTGTCTGCTACTGTCTGTAACTGTACGTAACTTTGTGTAACTGTCTGTTACTGTCTGTTACTGTCTGTAACTGTCTGTTACTGTCTGTAACTGTAACTGTCTGTAACTGTAACTGTCTGTAACTGTCTGTAACTGTAACTGTAACTGTAACTGTAACTGTCTGTAACTGTCTGTAACTGTCTGTTACTGTATGTAGCTGTCTGTAACTGTCTGTAATTGTAACTGTCTGTAACTGTCTGTAACTGTCTGTTACTGTATGTTACTGTCTGCTACTGTCTGTAACTGTACGTAACTTTGTGTAACTGTCTGTTACTGTCTGTTACTGTCTGTAACTGTCTGTTACTGTCTGTAACTGTATGTAACTGTCTGTAACTGTCTGTTACTGTCTGTAACTGTCTGCAACTGTCTGCAACTGTCTGTAACTGTATGTAACTGTCAGTAACTGTCTGTAACTGTCTGTTACTGTCTGTAACTGTCTGTAACTGTCTTTAACTGTCTGTAACTGTCTGTAACTGTCTGTAACTGTCTGTTACTGTCTGTAACTGTCTGTAACTGTCTGTAACTGTAACTGTCTGTTACTGTGTGTGACTGTCTGTAACTGTCTGTAACTGTCTGTTACTGTCTGTAACTGTCTGTAACTGTCTGTAACTGTCTGTAACTGTAACTGTCTGTTACTGTGTGTAACTGTCTGTAACTGTCTGCAACTGTCTGTTACTGTCTGTAACTGTATGTAACTGTCTGTAACTGTCTGTAACTGTAACTGTCTGTAACTGTAACTGTCTGTAACTGTCTGTAACTGTCTGTTACTGTATGTAACTCCCTGTAACTGTCTGTAACTGTAACTGTCTGTAACTGTCTGTAACTGTAACTGTCTGTAACTGTAACTGTCTGTAACTGTCTGTAACTGTAACTGTCTGTTACTGTGTGTAACTGTCTGTAACTGTCTGCAACTGTCTGTTACTGTCTGTAACTGTAACTGTCTGTTACTCTGTGTAACTGTCTGTAACTGTCTGTTACTGTCTGTAACTGTCTGTAACTGTCTGTAACTGTCTGTAACTGTAACTGTCTGTTACTGTCTGTAACTGTCTGTAACTGTCTGCAACTGTCTTTTACTGTCTGTAACTGTATGTAACTGTCTGTAACTGTCTGTAACTGTCTGTAACTGTAACTGTCTGTAACTGTAACTGTCTGTAACTGTCTGTAACTGTCTGCAACTGTCTGCAACTGTCTGTAACTGTCTGTAACTGTATGTAACTGTCTGTAACTGTCTGTAACTGTCTGTAACTGTCTGTAACTGTCTGTAATTGTATGTAACTGTCTGTAACTGTCTGTAACTGTCTGTAACTGTCTCTTACTGTCTGTAACTGTCTGTAACCGTAACTGTCTGTTACTGTGTGTAACTGTCTGTAACTGTCTGTAACTGTCTGTTACTGTCTGTAACTGTCTGTAACTGTCTGTAACTGTCTGTAACTGCAACTGTCTGTTACTGTCTGTTACTGTCTGTAACTGTCTGCAACTGTCTGTTACTGTCTGTAACTGTATGTAACTGTCTGTAACTGTAACTGTCTGTAACTGTAACTGTCTGTAACTGTCTGTAACTGTCTGTTACTGTATGTAACTGTCTGTAACTGTCTGTAACTGTAACTGTCTGTAACTGTCTGTAACTGTATGTAACTGTCTGTAACTGTCTGTAACTGTCTGTAACTGTCTGTAACTGTCTGTAACTGTAACTGTCTGTTACTGTGTGTAACTGTCTGTAACTGTAACTGTCTGTAACTGTCTGTTACTGTATGTAACTGTCTGTAACTGTCTGTAACTGTCTGTAACTGTAACTGTCTGTAACTGTAACTGTCTGTAACTGTCTGTTACTGTATGTAACTGTCTGTAACTGTCTGTAACTGTCTGTAACTGTAACTGTCTGTAACTGTCTGTAACTGTAACTGTCTGTTACTGTATGTAACTGTCTGTAACTGTCTGCAACTGTCTGTTACTGTCTCAAACTGTATGTAACTGTCTGTAACTGTAACTGTCTGTAACTAACTGTCTGTAACTGTCTGTAACTGTCTGTTACTGTGTGTAACTGTCTGTAACTGTCTGTAACTGTAACTGTCTGTAACTGTCTGTAACTGTAACTGTCTTTTACTGTATGTAACTGTCTGTAACTGTCTGTAACTGTCTGTAACTGTAACTGTCTGTAACTGTAACTGTCTGTAACTGTCTGTAACTGTCTGTTACTGTATGTAACTATCTGTAACTGTCTGTAACTGTCTGTAACTGTCTGTAACTGTGTGTAACTGTCTGTAACTGTATGTAACTGTCTGTAACTGTATGTTACTGTCTGGTACTGTCTGTAACTGTACGTAACTGTCTGTAACTGTCTGTTACTGTCTGTTACTGTCTGTAACTGTATGTAACTGTCTGTAACTGTCTGTTACTGTCTGTAACTGTCTGTTACTGTCTGTAACTGTATGTAACTGTCTGTAACTGTCTGTAACTGTAACTGTCTGTAACTGTAACTGTCTGTAACTGTAACTGTCTGTAACTGTCTGTTACTGTATGTAACTGTCTGTTACTGTCTGTAACTGTCTGTAACTGTCTGTAACTCTCTGTAACTGTCTGTAACTGTAACTGTCTGTAACTGTCTGTAACTGTCTGTAACAGTCTGTAACTGTCTGTAACTGTCTGTAACTGTCTCTAACTGTCTGTAACTGTAACTGTCTGTTACTGTGTGTAACTGTCTGTAACTGTCTGCAACTGTCTGTTACTGTCTGTAACTGTATGTAACTGTCTGTAACTGTCTGTAACTGTAACTGTCTGTAACTGTAATTGTCTGTAACTGTCTGTAACTGTCTGTTACTGTATGTAACTGTCTGTTACTGTCTGTAACTGTCTGTAACTGTAACTGTCTGTAACTGTCTGTAACTGTAACTGTCTGTTACTGTATGTAACTGTCTGTAACTGTCTGTAACTGTAACTGTCTGTAACTGTAACTGTCTGTAACTGTCTGTAACTGTCTGTTACTGTGTGTAACTGTCTGTAACTGTCTGTAACTGTCTGTAACTGTAACTGTCTGTAACTGTCTGTAACTGTAACTGTCTGTTACTGTATGTAACTGTCTGTAACTGTCTGCAACTGTCTGTTACTGTCTCTAACTTTATGTAACTGTCTGTAACTGTATGTAACTGTCTGTAACTGTCTGTAACTGTCTATTACTGTCTGTAACTGTATGTAACTGTCTGTAACTGTCTGTAACTGTAACTGTCTGTAACTGTAACTGTCTGTAACTGTCTGTAACTGTCTGTTACTGTATGTAACTGTCTGTAACTGTCTGTAACTGTAACTGTCTGTAACTGTCTGTAACTGTAACTGTCTGTAACTGTCTGTAACTGTCTGTTACTGTATGTAACTGTCTGTAACTGTCTGTAACTGTCTGTAACTGTAACTGTCTGTAACTGTCTGTAACTGTCTGTAACTGTCTGTAACTGTGTGTAACTGTCTGTAACTGTATGTAACTGTCTGTAACTGTATGTTACTGTCTGGTACTGTCTGTAACTGTACGTAACTGTCTGTAACTGTCTGTTACTGTCTGTAACTGTATGTAACTGTCTGTAACTGTCTGTTACTGTCTGTAACTGTCTGTAACTGTCTGTTACTGTCTGTAACTGTATGTAACTGTCTGTAACTGTAACTGTCTGTAACTGTAACTGTCTGTAACTGTCTGTAACTGTCTGTTACTGTATGTAACTGTCTGTAACTGTCTGTAACTGTCTGTAACTGTAACTGTCTGTAACTGTCTGTAACTGTAACTGTCTGTAACTGTCTGTAACTGTCTGTAACTGTCTGTATCTGTCTGTTACTGTAACTGTCTGTAACTGTAACTGTCTGTAACTGTCTGTTACTGTATGTAACTGTCTGTAACTGTCTGTAACTGTCTGTAACTGTAACTGTCTGTAACTGTAACTGTCTGTAACTGTCTGTAACTGTAACTGTCTGTAACTGTCTGTAACTGTCTGTATCTGTCTGTTACTGTAACTGTCTGTAACTGTAACTGTATGTAACTGTCTGTAACTGTCTGTAACTGTAACTGTCTGTTACTGTGTGTAACTGTCTGTAACTGTCTGTAACTGTCTGTTACTGTCTGTAACTGTCTGTAACTGTCTGTAACTGTCTGTAACTGTAACTGTCTGTTACTGTCTGTAACTGTCTGTAACTGTCTTCAACTGTCTGTTACTGTCTGTAACTGTATGTAACTGTCTGTAACTGTAACTGTCTGTAACTGTAACTGTCTGTAACTGTCTGTAACTGTCTGTTACTGTATGTAACTGTCTGTAACTGTCTGTAACTGTAACTGTCTGTAACTGTCTGTAACTGTCTGTAACTGTCTGTAACTGTCTGTAACTGTCTGTAACTGTAACTGTCTGTTACTGTGTGTAACTGTCTGTAACTGTCTGTTACTGTCTGTAACTGTCTGTAACTGTCTGTAACTGTAACTGTCTGTTACTGTGTGTAACTGTGTGTAACTGTCTGTAACTGTCTGTTACTGTCTGTAACTGTCTGTAACTGTCTGTAACTGTAACTGTCTGTAACTGTCTGTAACTGTCTGTAACTGTCTGTTACTGTATGTAACTGTCTGTTACTGTCTATAACTGTCTGTAACTGTCTGTAACTGTCTGTAACTGTAACTGTCTGTAACTGTAACTGTCTGTAACTGTCTGTAACTGTCTATAACTGTCTGTAACTCTCTGTAACTGTCTGTAACTGTAACTGTCTGTAACTGTCTGTAACTGTATGTAACTGTCTGTAACTGTCTGTAACTGTCTGTAACTGTCTGTTACTGTCTGTAACTGTCTCTAACTGTCTGTAACTGTAACTGTCTGTTACTGTGTGTAACTGTCTGTAACTGTCTGCAACTGTCTGTTACTGTCTGTAACTGTATGTAACTGTCTGTAACTGTCTGTAACTGTAACTGTCTGTAACTGTAACTGTCTGTAACTGTCTTTACTGTATGTAACTGTCTGTAACTGTCTGTAACTGTCTGTAACTGTCTATAACTGTAACTGTCTGTTACTGTATGTAACTGTCTGTAACTGTCCGCAACTGTCTGTTACTGTCTCTAACTGTATGTAACTGTCTGTAACTGTCTGTAACTGTAACTGTCTGTAACCGTAACTGTTTGTAACTGTAACTGTCTGTAACTGTCTGTTACTGTATGTAACTGTCTGTAACTGTCTGTAACTGTCTGTAACTGTCTGTTACTGTCTGTTACTGTCTGTAACTGTCTGTAACTGTCTGTAACTGTCTGTAACTGTAACTGTCTGTAACTGTCTGTTACTGTATGTAACTGTCTGTAACTGTCTGTAACTGTCTGTAACTGTATGTAACTGTATGTAACTGTCTGTAACTGTCTGTAACTGTCTGTAACTGTAACTGTCTGTAACTGTCTGTAACTGTGTGTAACTGTATGTATCTGTTTTTAACTGTATGTAACTGTCTGTAACTGTCTGTTACTGTATGTAACTGTCTGTAACTGTTTGTAACTGTATATAACTGTCTGTAACTGTCTGTTACTGTCTGTAACTGTATGTAACTGTCTGTAACTGTCTGTAACTGTAACTGTCTGTAACTGTAACTGTCTGTAACTGTCTGTAACTGTCTGTTACTGTATGTAACTGTCTGTAACTGTCTGTAACTGTAACTGTCTGTAACTGTCTGTAACTGTAACTGTCTGTTACTGTATGTAACTGTCTGTAACTGTCTGTAACTGTAACTGTCTGTAACTGTCTGTAACTGTAACTGTCTGTAACTGTCTGTAACTGTCTGTTACTGTATGTAACTGTCTGTAACTGTCTGTAACTGTAACTGTCTGTAACTGTCTGTAACTGTCTGCAACTGTCTTCAACTGTCTGTAACTGTCTGTAACTGTATGTAACTGTCTGTAACTGTCTGTAACTGTCTGTTACTGTCTGTAACTGTCTGTAACTGTCTGTAACTGTCTGTAACTGTCTGTAACTGTATGTAACTGTCTGTAACTGTCTGTAACTGTCTGTTACTGTCTGTAACTGTCTGTAACTGTAACTGTCTGTTACTGTGTGTAACTGTCTGTAACTGTCTGTTACTGTCTGTAACTGTCTGTAACTGTCTGTAACTGTCTGTAACTGTAACTGTAACTGTCTGTAACTGTAACTGTCTGTAACTGTCTGTTACTGTCTGTAACTGTCTGTAACTGTCTGTAACTGTAACTGTCTGTAACTGTCTGTAACTGTCTGTAACTGTCTGTATCTGTCTGTTACTGTAACTGTCTGTAACTGTAACTGTCTGTAACTGTCTGTTACTGTATGTAACTGTCTGTAACTGTCTGTAACTGTCTGTAACTGTAACTGTCTGTAACTGTAACTGTCTGTAACTGTCTGTTACTGTATGTAACTGTCTGTAACTGTCTGTAACTGTCTTTAACTGTAACTGTCTGTAACTGTCTGTAACTGTAACTGTCTGTTACTGTATGTAACTGTCTGTAACTGTCTGCAACTGTCTGTTACTGTCTCAAACTGTATGTAACTGTCTGTAACTGTAACTGTCTGTAACTGTAACTGTCTGTAACTGTCTGTAACTGTCTGTTACTGTGTGTAACTGTCTGTAACTGTCTGTAACTGTCTGTAACTGTAACTGTCTGTAACTGTCTGTAACTGTAACTGTCTGTTACTGTATGTAACTGTCTGTAACTGTATGTAACTGTATGTAACTGTCTGTAACTGTCTGTAACTGTCTGTTACTGTCTGTAACTGTATGTAACTGTCTGTAACTGTCTGTAACTGTAACTGTCTGTAACTGTAACTGTCTGTAACTGTCTGTAACTGTCTGTTACTGTATGTAACTATCTGTAACTGTCTGTAACTGTAACTGTCTGTAACTGTCTGTAACTGTGTGTAACTGTCTGTAACTGTATGTAACTGTCTGTAACTGTATGTTACTGTCTGGTACTGTCTGTAACTGTACGTAACTGTCTGTAACTGTCTGTTACTGTCTGTTACTGTCTGTAACTGTATGTAACTGTCTGTAACTGTCTGTTACTGTCTGTAACTGTCTGTTACTGTCTGTAACTGTATGTAACTGTCTGTAACTGTCTGTAACTGTAACTGTCTGTAACTGTAACTGTCTGTAACTGTAACTGTCTGTAACTGTCTGTTACTGTATGTAACTGTCTGTAACTGTCTGTAACTGTCTGTTACTGTCTGTTACTGTCTGTAACTGTCTGTAACTGTCTGTAACTCTCTGTAACTGTCTGTAACTGTAACTGTCTGTAACTGTCTGTAACTGTCTGTAACTTTCTGTAACTGTCTGTTACTGTCTGTAACTGTCTCTAACTGTCTGTAACTGTAACTGTCTGTTACTGTGTGTAACTGTCTGTAACTGTCTGCAACTGTCTGTTACTGTCTGTAACTGTATGTAACTGTCTGTAACTGTCTGTAACTGTAACTGTCTGTAACTGTAATTGTCTGTAACTGTCTGTAACTGTCTGTTACTGTATGTAACTGTCTGTAACTGTCTGTAACTGTAACTGTCTGTAACTGTCTGTAACTGTAACTGTCTGTTACTGTATGTAACTGTCTGTAACTGTCTGTAACTGTAACTGTCTGTAACTGTAACTGTCTGTAACTGTCTGTAACTGTCTGTTACTGTGTGTAACTGTCTGTAACTGTCTGTAACTGTAACTGTCTGTAACTGTCTGTAACTGTAACTGTCTGTTACTGTATGTAACTGTCTGTAACTGTCTGCAACTGTCTGTTACTGTCTCTAACTTTATGTAACTGTCTGTAACTGTATGTAACTGTCTGTAACTGTCTGTAACTGTCTGTTACTGTCTGTAACTGTATGTAACTGTCTGTAACTGTCTGTAACTGTAACTGTCTGTAACTGTAACTGTCTGTAACTGTCTGTAACTGTCTGTTACTGTATGTAACTGTCTGTAACTGTCTGTAACTGTAACTGTCTGTAACTGTCTGTAACTGTAACTGTCTGTAACTGTCTGTTACTGTATGTAACTGTCTGTAACTGTCTGTAACTGTAACTGTCTGTAACTGTCTGTAACTGTCTGTAACTGTGTGTAACTGTCTGTAACTGTATGTAACTGTCTGTAACTGTATGTTACTGTCTGGTACTGTCTGTAACTGTACGTAACTGTCTGTAACTGTCTGTTACTGTCTGTAACTGTATGTAACTGTCTGTAACTGTCTGTTACTGTCTGTAACTGTCTGTAACTGTCTGTTACTGTCTGTAACTGTATGTAACTGTCTGTAACTGTAACTGTCTGTAACTGTAACTGTCTGTAACTGTCTGTAACTGTCTGTTACTGTATGTAACTGTCTGTAACTGTCTGTAACTGTAACTGTCTGTAACTGTCTGTAACTGTAACTGTCTGTAACTGTCTGTAACTGTCTGTAACTGTCTGTATCTGTCTGTTACTGTAACTGTCTGTAACTGTAACTGTCTGTAACTGTCTGTTACTGTATGTAACTGTCTGTAACTGTCTGTAACTGTCTGTAACTGTCTGTAACTGTAACTGTCTGTAACTGTCTGTAACTGTAACTGTCTGTAACTGTCTGTTACTGTCTGTATCTGTCTGTTACTGTAACTGTCTGTAACTGTAACTGTCTGTTACTGTATGTAACTGTCTGTAACTGTCTGTAACTGTCTGTAACTGTAACTGTCTGTAACTGTAACTGTCTGTAACTGTCTGTTACTGTATGTAACTGTCTGTAACTGTCTGTAACTGTCAGTAACTGTAACTGTCTGTAACTGTCTGTTACTGTATGTAACTGTCTGTAACTGTCTGCAACTGTCTGTTACTGTCTCAAACTGTATGTAACTGTCTGTAACTGTAACTGTCTGTAACTGTAACTGTCTGTAACTGTCTGTAACTGTCTGTTACTGTGTGTAACTGTCTGTAACTGTCTGTAACTGTCTGTAACTGTAACTGTCTGTAACTGTCTGTAACTGTAACTGTCTGTTACTGTATGTAACTGTCTGTAACTGTCTGCAACTGTCTGTTACTGTCTCTAACTTTATGTAACTGTCTGTAACTGTTTGTAACTGTATGTAACTGTCTGTAACTGTCTGTAACTGTCTGTTACTGTCTGTAACTGTATGTAACTGTCTGTAACTGTCTGTAACTGTAACTGTCTGTAACTGTAACTGTCTGTAACTGTCTGTAACTGTCTGTTACTGTATGTAACTGTCTGTAACTGTCTGTAACTGTAACTGTCTGTAACTGTCTGTAACTGTGTGTAACTGTCTGTAACTGTATGTAACTGTCTGTAACTGTATGTTACTGTCTGGTACTGTCTGTAACTGTACGTAACTGTCTGTAACTGTCTGTTACTGTCTGTTACTGTCTGTAACTGTATGTAACTGTCTGTAACTGTCTGTTACTGTCTGTAACTGTCTGTAACTGTCTGTTACTGTCTGTAACTGTATGTAACTGTCTGTAACTGTCTGTAACTGTAACTGTCTGTAACTGTAACTGTCTGTAACTGTAACTGTCTGTAACTGTCTGTTACTGTATGTAACTGTCTGTAACTGTCTGTAACTGTCTGTTACTGTCTGTTACTGTCTGTAACTGTCTGTAACTGTCTGTAACTCTCTGTAACTGTCTGTAACTGTAACTGTCTGTAACTGTCTGTAACTGTCTGTAACTGTCTGTAACTGTCTGTAACTGTCTGTTACTGTCTGTAACTGTCTCTAACTGTCTGTAACTGTAACTGTCTGTTACTGTGTGTAACTGTCTGTAACTGTCTGCAACTGTCTGTTACTGTCTGTAACTGTATGTAACTGTCTGTAACTGTCTGTAACTGTAACTGTCTGTAACTGTAATTGTCTGTAACTGTCTGTAACTGTCTGTTACTGTATGTAACTGTCTGTAACTGTCTGTAACTGTCTGTAACTGTAACTGTCTGTAACTGTCTGTAACTGTAACTGTCTGTTACTGTATGTAACTGTCTGTAACTGTCTGTAACTGTAACTGTCTGTAACTGTAACTGTCTGTAACTGTCTGTAACTGTCTGTTACTGTGTGTAACTGTCTGTAACTGTCTGTAACTGTCTGTAACTGTAACTGTCTGTAACTGTCTGTAACTGTAACTGTCTGTTACTGTATGTAACTGTCTGTAACTGTCTGCAACTGTCTGTTACTGTCTCTAACTTTATGTAACTGTCTGTAACTGTATGTAACTGTCTGTAACTGTCTGTTACTGTCTGTAACTGTATGTAACTGTCTGTAACTGTCTGTAACTGTAACTGTCTGTAACTGTAACTGTCTGTAACTGTCTGTAACTGTCTGTTACTGTCTGTAACTGTATGTAACTGTCTGTAACTGTATGTAACTGTCTGTAACTGTCTGTAACTGTAACTGTCTGTAACTGTAACTGTCTGTAACTGTCTGTAACTGTCTGTTACTGTATGTAACTATCTGTAACTGTCTGTAACTGTAACTGTCTGTAACTGTCTGTAACTGTGTGTAACTGTCTGTAACTGTATGTAACTGTCTGTAACTGTATGTTACTGTCTGGTACTGTCTGTAACTGTACGTAACTGTCTGTAACTGTCTGTTACTGTCTGTTACTGTCTGTAACTGTATGTAACTGTCTGTAACTGTCTGTTACTGTCTGTAACTGTCTGTTACTGTCTGTAACTGTATGTAACTGTCTGTAACTGTCTGTAACTGTAACTGTCTGTAACTGTAACTGTCTGTAACTGTAACTGTCTGTAACTGTCTGTTACTGTATGTAACTGTCTGTAACTGTCTGTAACTGTCTGTTACTGTCTGTTACTGTCTGTAACTGTCTGTAACTGTCTGTAACTCTCTGTAACTGTCTGTAACTGTAACTGTCTGTAACTGTCTGTAACTGTCTGTAACTTTCTGTAACTGTCTGTTACTGTCTGTAACTGTCTCTAACTGTCTGTAACTGTAACTGTCTGTTACTGTGTGTAACTGTCTGTAACTGTCTGCAACTGTCTGTTACTGTCTGTAACTGTATGTAACTGTCTGTAACTGTCTGTAACTGTAACTGTCTGTAACTGTAATTGTCTGTAACTGTCTGTAACTGTCTGTTACTGTATGTAACTGTCTGTAACTGTCTGTAACTGTAACTGTCTGTAACTGTCTGTAACTGTAACTGTCTGTTACTGTATGTAACTGTCTGTAACTGTCTGTAACTGTAACTGTCTGTAACTGTAACTGTCTGTAACTGTCTGTAACTGTCTGTTACTGTGTGTAACTGTCTGTAACTGTCTGTAACTGTAACTGTCTGTAACTGTCTGTAACTGTAACTGTCTGTTACTGTATGTAACTGTCTGTAACTGTCTGCAACTGTCTGTTACTGTCTCTAACTTTATGTAACTGTCTGTAACTGTATGTAACTGTCTGTAACTGTCTGTAACTGTCTGTTACTGTCTGTAACTGTATGTAACTGTCTGTAACTGTCTGTAACTGTAACTGTCTGTAACTGTAACTGTCTGTAACTGTCTGTAACTGTCTGTTACTGTATGTAACTGTCTGTAACTGTCTGTAACTGTAACTGTCTGTAACTGTCTGTAACTGTAACTGTCTGTAACTGTCTGTTACTGTATGTAACTGTCTGTAACTGTCTGTAACTGTAACTGTCTGTAACTGTCTGTAACTGTCTGTAACTGTGTGTAACTGTCTGTAACTGTATGTAACTGTCTGTAACTGTATGTTACTGTCTGGTACTGTCTGTAACTGTACGTAACTGTCTGTAACTGTCTGTTACTGTCTGTAACTGTATGTAACTGTCTGTAACTGTCTGTTACTGTCTGTAACTGTCTGTAACTGTCTGTTACTGTCTGTAACTGTATGTAACTGTCTGTAACTGTAACTGTCTGTAACTGTAACTGTCTGTAACTGTCTGTAACTGTCTGTTACTGTATGTAACTGTCTGTAACTGTCTGTAACTGTAACTGTCTGTAACTGTCTGTAACTGTAACTGTCTGTAACTGTCTGTAACTGTCTGTAACTGTCTGTATCTGTCTGTTACTGTAACTGTCTGTAACTGTAACTGTCTGTAACTGTCTGTTACTGTATGTAACTGTCTGTAACTGTCTGTAACTGTCTGTAACTGTCTGTAACTGTAACTGTCTGTAACTGTCTGTAACTGTAACTGTCTGTAACTGTCTGTTACTGTCTGTATCTGTCTGTTACTGTAACTGTCTGTAACTGTAACTGTCTGTTACTGTATGTAACTGTCTGTAACTGTCTGTAACTGTCTGTAACTGTAACTGTCTGTAACTGTAACTGTCTGTAACTGTCTGTTACTGTATGTAACTGTCTGTAACTGTCTGTAACTGTCAGTAACTGTAACTGTCTGTAACTGTCTGTTACTGTATGTAACTGTCTGTAACTGTCTGCAACTGTCTGTTACTGTCTCAAACTGTATGTAACTGTCTGTAACTGTAACTGTCTGTAACTGTAACTGTCTGTAACTGTCTGTAACTGTCTGTTACTGTGTGTAACTGTCTGTAACTGTCTGTAACTGTCTGTAACTGTAACTGTCTGTAACTGTCTGTAACTGTAACTGTCTGTTACTGTATGTAACTGTCTGTAACTGTCTGCAACTGTCTGTTACTGTCTCTAACTTTATGTAACTGTCTGTAACTGTTTGTAACTGTATGTAACTGTCTGTAACTGTCTGTAACTGTCTGTTACTGTCTGTAACTGTATGTAACTGTCTGTAACTGTCTGTAACTGTAACTGTCTGTAACTGTAACTGTCTGTAACTGTCTGTAACTGTCTGTTACTGTATGTAACTGTCTGTAACTGTCTGTAACTGTAACTGTCTGTAACTGTCTGTAACTGTGTGTAACTGTCTGTAACTGTATGTAACTGTCTGTAACTGTATGTTACTGTCTGGTACTGTCTGTAACTGTACGTAACTGTCTGTAACTGTCTGTTACTGTCTGTTACTGTCTGTAACTGTATGTAACTGTCTGTAACTGTCTGTTACTGTCTGTAACTGTCTGTAACTGTCTGTTACTGTCTGTAACTGTATGTAACTGTCTGTAACTGTCTGTAACTGTAACTGTCTGTAACTGTAACTGTCTGTAACTGTAACTGTCTGTAACTGTCTGTTACTGTATGTAACTGTCTGTAACTGTCTGTAACTGTCTGTTACTGTCTGTTACTGTCTGTAACTGTCTGTAACTGTCTGTAACTCTCTGTAACTGTCTGTAACTGTAACTGTCTGTAACTGTCTGTAACTGTCTGTAACTGTCTGTAACTGTCTGTAACTGTCTGTTACTGTCTGTAACTGTCTCTAACTGTCTGTAACTGTAACTGTCTGTTACTGTGTGTAACTGTCTGTAACTGTCTGCAACTGTCTGTTACTGTCTGTAACTGTATGTAACTGTCTGTAACTGTCTGTAACTGTAACTGTCTGTAACTGTAATTGTCTGTAACTGTCTGTAACTGTCTGTTACTGTATGTAACTGCCTGTAACTGTCTGTAACTGTCTGTAACTGTAACTGTCTGTAACTGTCTGTAACTGTAACTGTCTGTTACTGTATGTAACTGTCTGTAACTGTCTGTAACTGTAACTGTCTGTAACTGTAACTGTCTGTAACTGTCTGTAACTGTCTGTTACTGTGTGTAACTGTCTGTAACTGTCTGTAACTGTCTGTAACTGTAACTGTCTGTAACTGTCTGTAACTGTAACTGTCTGTTACTGTATGTAACTGTCTGTAACTGTCTGCAACTGTCTGTTACTGTCTCTAACTTTATGTAACTGTCTGTAACTGTATGTAACTGTCTGTAACTGTCTGTAACTGTCTGTTACTGTCTGTAACTGTATGTAACTGTCTGTAACTGTCTGTAACTGTAACTGTCTGTAACTGTAACTGTCTGTAACTGTCTGTAACTGTCTGTTACTGTATGTAACTGTCTGTAACTGTCTGTAACTGTAACTGTCTGTAACTGTCTGTAACTGTAACTGTCTGTAACTGTCTGTAACTGTCTGTTACTGTATGTAACTGTCTGTAACTGTCTGTAACTGTAACTGTCTGTAACTGTCTGTAACTGTCTGTAACTGTGTGTAACTGTCTGTAACTGTATGTAACTGTCTGTAACTGTATGTTACTGTCTGGTACTGTCTGTAACTGTATGTAACTGTCTGTAACTGTCTGTTACTGTCTGTAACTGTATGTAACTGTCTGTAACTGTCTGTTACTGTCTGTAGCTGTCTGTAACTGTCTGTTACTGTCTGTAACTGTATGTAACTGTCTGTAACTGTAACTGTCTGTAACTGTAACTGTCTGTAACTGTCTGTAACTGTCTGTTACTGTATGTAACTGTCTGTAACTGTCTGTAACTGTCTGTAACTGTAACTGTCTGTAACTGTCTGTAACTGTAACTGTCTGTTACTGTATGTAACTGTCTGTAACTGTCTGCAACTGTCTGTTACTGTCTCTAACTGAATGTAACTGTCTGTAACTGTCTCTAACTGTAACTGTCTGCAACTGTAACTGTCTGTAACTGTAACTTTCTGTAACTGTCTGTTACTGTATGTAACTGTCTGTAACTGTCTGTAACTGTCTGTTACTGTCTGTTACTGTCTGTAACTGTCTGTAACTGTCTGTAACTGTCTGTAACTGTCTGTAACTGTAACTGTCTGTAACTGTATGTAACTGTCTGTAACTGTATGTTACTGTCTGCTACTGTCTGTAACTGTACGTAACTTTGTGTAACTGTCTGTTACTGTCTGTTACTGTCTGTAACTGTCTGTTACTGTCTGTAACTGTAACTGTCTGTAACTGTAACTGTCTGTAACTGTCTGTAACTGTAACTGTAACTGTAACTGTCTGTAACTGTCTGTAACTGTCTGTTACTGTATGTAGCTGTCTGTAACTGTCTGTAATTGTAACTGTCTGTAACTGTCTGTAACTGTCTGTTACTGTATGTTACTGTCTGCTACTGTCTGTAACTGTACGTAACTTTGTGTAACTGTCTGTTACTGTCTGTTACTGTCTGTAACTGTCTGTTACTGTCTGTAACTGTATGTAACTGTCTGTAACTGTCTGTTACTGTCTGTAACTGTCTGCAACTGTCTGCAACTGTCTGTAACTGTCTGTAACTGTATGTAACTGTCAGTAACTGTCTGTAACTGTCTGTTACTGTCTGTAACTGTCTGTAACTGTCTTTAACTGTCTGTAACTGTCTGTAACTGTCTGTAACTGTCTGTTACTGTCTGTAACTGTCTGTAACTGTCTGTAACTGTAACTGTCTGTTACTGTGTGTGACTGTCTGTAACTGTCTGTAACTGTCTGTTACTGTCTGTAACTGTCTGTAACTGTCTGTAACTGTCTGTAACTGTAACTGTCTGTTACTGTGTGTAACTGTCTGTAACTGTATGTAACTGTCTGTAACTGTCTGTAACTGTAACTGTCTGTAACTGTAACTGTCTGTAACTGTCTGTAACTGTCTGTTACTGTATATAACTCCCTGTAACTGTCTGTAACTGTAACTGTCTGTAACTGTAACTGTCTGTAACTGTAACTGTCTGTAACTGTCTGTAACTGTAACTGTCTGTTACTGTGTGTAACTGTCTGTAACTGTCTGCAACTGTCTGTTACTGTCTGTAACTGTAACTGTCTGTTACTCTGTGTAACTGTCTGTAACTGTCTGTTACTGTCTGTAACTGTCTGTAACTGTCTGTAACTGTCTGTAACTGTAACTGTCTGTAACTGTCTGTAACTGTCTGCAACTGTCTGCAACTGTCTGTAACTGTCTGTAACTGTATGTAACTGTCTGTAACTGTCTGTAACTGTCTGTAACTGTCTGTAACTGTCTGTAACTGTATGTAACTGTCTGTAACTGTCTGTAACTGTCTGTAACTGTCTCTTACTGTCAGTAACTGTCTGTAACTGTAACTGTCTGTTACTGTGTGTAACTGTCTGTAACTGTCTGTAACTGTCTGTTACTGTCTGTAACTGTCTGTAACTGTCTGTAACTGTCTGTAACTGTAACTGTCTGTTACTGTCTGTAACTGTTTGTAACTGTCTGCAACTGTCTGTTACTGTCTGTAACTGTATGTAACTGTCTGTAACTGTAACTGTCTGTAACTGTCTGTAACTGTCTGTAACTGTCTGTAACTGTCTGTAACTGTATGTAACTGTCTGTAACTGTCTGTAACTGTCTGTAACTGTCTCTTACTGTCAGTAACTGTCTGTAACTGTAACTGTCTGTTACTGTGTGTAACTGTCTGTAACTGTCTGTAACTGTCTGTTACTGTCTGTAACTGTCTGTAACTGTCTGTAACTGTCTGTAACTGTAACTGTCTGTTACTGTCTGTAACTGTTTGTAACTGTCTGCAACTGTCTGTTACTGTCTGTAACTGTATGTAACTGTCTGTAACTGTAACTGTCTGTAACTGTAACTGTCTGTAACTGTCTGTAACTGTCTGTTACTGTATGTAACTGTCTGTAACTGTCTGTAACTGTAACTGTCTGTAACTGTCTGTAACTGTATGTAACTGTCTGTAACTGTCTGTAACTGTCTGTAACTGTCTGTAACTGTCTGTAACTGTAACTGTCTTTTACTGTGTGTAACTGTCTGTAACTGTAACTGTCTGTAACTGTCTGTAACTGTCTGTTACTGTATGTAACTGTCTGTAACTGTCTGTAACTGTAACTGTCTGTAACTGTCTGTAACTGTAACTGTCTGTAACTGTCTGTAACTGTCTGTTACTGTATGTAACTGTCTGTAACTGTCTGTAACTGTAACTGTCTGTAACTGTCTGTAACTGTCTGTAACTGTGTGTAACTGTCTGTAACTGTATGTAACTGTCTGTAACTGTATGTTACTGTCTGGTACTGTCTGTAACTGTACGTAACTGTCTGTAACTGTCTGTTACTGTCTGTAACTGTATGTAACTGTCTGTAACTGTCTGTTACTGTCTGTAACTGTCTGTAACTGTCTGTTACTGTCTGTAACTGTATGTAACTGTCTGTAACTGTAACTGTCTGTAACTGTAACTGTCTGTAACTGTCTGTAACTGTCTGTTACTGTATGTAACTGTCTGTAACTGTCTGTAACTGTAACTGTCTGTAACTGTCTGTAACTGTAACTGTAACTGTCTGTAACTGTCTGTAACTGTCTGTAACTGTCTGTATCTGTCTGTTACTGTAACTGTCTGTAACTGTAACTGTCTGTAACTGTCTGTTACTGTATGTAACTGTCTGTAACTGTCTGTAACTGTCTGTAACTGTAACTGTCTGTAACTGTAACTGTCTGTAACTGTCTGTAACTGTAACTGTCTGTAACTGTCTGTAACTGTCTGTAACTGTCTGTATCTGTCTGTTACTGTAACTGTCTGTAACTGTAACTGTCTGTAACTGTCTGTTACTGTATGTAACTGTCTGTAACTGTCTGTAACTGTCTGTAACTGTAACTGTCTGTAACTGTAACTGTCTGTAACTGTCTGTTACTCTATGTAACTGTCTGTAACTGTCTGTAACTGTCTGTAACTGTAACTGTCTGTAACTGTATGTAACTGTCTGTAACTGTCTGCAACTGTCTGTTACTGTCTCAAACTGTATGTAACTGTCTGTAACTGTAACTGTCTGTAACTGTAACTGTCTGTAACTGTCTGTAACTGTCTGTTACTGTGTGTAACTGTCTGTAACTGTCTGTAACTGTCTGTAACTGTAACTGTCTGTAACTGTAACTGTCTGTAACTGTCTGTAACTGTAACTGTCTGTTACTGTATGTAACTGTCTGTAACTGTCTGCAACTGTCTGTTACTGTCTCTAACTTTATGTAACTGTCTGTAACTGTATGTAACTGTATGTAACTGTCTGTAACTGTCTGTAACTGTCTGTTACTGTCTGTAACTGTATGTAACTGTCTGTAACTGTCTGTAACTGTAACTGTCTGTAACTGTAACTGTCTGTAACTGTCTGTAACTGTCTGTAACTGTGTGTAACTGTCTGTAACTGTATGTAACTGTCTGTAACTGTATGTTACTGTCTGGTAATGTCTGTAACTGTACGTAACTGTCTGTAACTGTCTGTTACTGTCTGTTACTGTCTGTAACTGTATGTAACTGTCTGTAACTGTCTGTTACTGTCTGTAACTGTCTGTAACTGTCTGTTACTGTCTGTAACTGTATGTAACTGTCTGTAACTGTCTGTAACTGTAACTGTCTGTAACTGTAACTGTCTGTAACTGTAACTGTCTGTAACTGTCTGTTACTGTATGTAACTGTCTGTAACTGTCTGTTACTGTCTGTTACTGTCTGTAACTGTCTGTAACTGTCTGTAACTCTCTGTAATTGTCTGTAACTGTAACTGTCTGTAACTGTCTGTAACTGTCTGTAACTGTCTGTAACTGTCTGTAACTGTCTGTTACTGTCTGTAACTGTCTCTAACTGTCTGTAACTGTAACTGTCTGTTACTGTGTGTAACTGTCTGTAACTGTCTGCAACTGTCTGTTACTGTCTGTAACTGTATGTAACTGTCTGTAACTGTCTGTAACTGTAACTGTCTGTAACTGTAATTGTCTGTAACTGTCTGTAACTGTCTGTTACTGTATGTAACTGTCTGTAACTGTCTGTAACTGTCTGTAACTGTAACTGTCTGTAACTGTCTGTAACTGTAACTGTCTGTTACTGTATGTAACTGTCTGTAACTGTCTGTAACTGTAACTGTCTGTAACTGTAACTGTCTGTAACTGTCCTTAACTGTCTGTTACTGTGTGTAACTGTCTGTAACTGTCTGTAACTGTCTGTAACTGTAACTGTCTGTAACTGTCTGTAACTGTAACTGTCTGTTACTGTATGTAACTGTCTGTAACTGTCTGCAACTGTCTGTTACTGTCTCTAACTTTATGTAACTGTCTGTAACTGTATGTAACTGTCTGTAACTGTCTGTAACTGTCTGTTACTGTCTGTAACTGTATGTAACTGTCTGTAACTGTCTGTAACTGTAACTGTCTGTAACTGTAACTGTCTGTAACTGTCTGTAACTGTCTGTTACTGTATGTAACTGTCTGTAACTGTCTGTAACTGTAACTGTCTGTAACTGTCTGTAACTGTAACTGTCTGTAACTGTCTGTAACTGTCTGTTACTGTATGTAACTGTCTGTAACTGTCTGTAACTGTAACTGTCTGTAACTGTCTGTAACTGTCTGTAACTGTGTGTAACTGTCTGTAACTGTATGTAACTGTCTGTAACTGTATGTTACTGTCTGGTACTGTCTGTAACTGTATGAAACTGTCTGTAACTGTCTGTTACTGTCTGTAACTGTATGTAACTGTCTGTAACTGTCTGTTACTGTCTGTAACTGTCTGTAACTGTCTGTTACTGTCTGTAACTGTATGTAACTGTCTGTAACTGTAACTGTCTGTAACTGTAACTGTCTGTAACTGTCTGTAACTGTCTGTTACTGTATGTAACTGTCTGTAACTGTCTGTAACTGTCTGTAACTGTAACTGTCTGTAACTGTCTGTAACTGTAACTGTCTGTTACTGTATGTAACTGTCTGTAACTGTCTGCAACTGTCTGTTACTGTCTCTAACTGAATGTAACTGTCTGTAACTGTCTGTAACTGTAACTGTCTGCAACTGTAACTGTCTGTAACTGTAACTTTCTGTAACTGTCTGTTACTGTATGTAACTGTCTGTAACTGTCTGTAACTGTCTGTTACTGTCTGTTACTGTCTGTAACTGTCTGTAACTGTCTGTAACTGTCTGTAACTGTCTGTAACTGTCAGTAACTGTCTGTAACTGTCTGTTACTGTCTGTAACTGTAACTGTCTGTTACTGTGTGTGACTGTCTGTAACTGTCTGTAACTGTCTGTTACTGTCTGTAACTGTCTGTAACTGTCTGTAACTGTAACTGTCTGTTACTGTCT
The DNA here is from genome assembly GCF_026437365.1 of Eucyclogobius newberryi. Lineage (NCBI taxonomy): Eukaryota > Metazoa > Chordata > Actinopteri > Gobiiformes > Gobiidae > Eucyclogobius > Eucyclogobius newberryi. The sequence goes on along the minus strand of NW_027315912.1, from coordinate 118,237 downwards.
GTAACTGTCTGTAACTGTCTGTAACTGTCTGTTACTGTCTGTAACTGTCTGTAACTGTCTGTAACTGTAACTGTCTGTTACTGTGTGTGACTGTCTGTAACTGTCTGTAACTGTCTGTTACTGTCTGTAACTGTCTGTAACTGTCTGTAACTGTCTGTAACTGTAACTGTCTGTTACTGTGTGTAACTGTCTGTAACTGTCTGCAACTGTCTGTTACTGTCTGTAACTGTCTGTAACTGTAACTGTCTGTAACTGTAACTGTCTGTAACTGTCTGTAACTGTCTGTTACTGTATGTAACTCCCTGTAACTGTCTGTAACTGTAACTGTCTGTAATTGTCTGTAACTGTAACTGTCTGTAACTGTAACTGTCTGTAACTGTCTGTAACTGTAACTGTCTGTTACTGTGTGTAACTGTCTGTAACTGTCTGCAACTGTCTGTTACTGTCTGTAACTGTAACTGTCTGTTACTCTGTGTAACTGTCTGTAACTGTCTGTTACTGTCTGTAACTGTCTGTAACTGTCTGTAACTGTCTGTAACTGTAACTGTCTGTTACTGTCTGTAACTGTCTGTAACTGTCTGCAACTGTCTTTTACTGTCTGTAACTGTATGTAACTGTCTGTAACTGTCTGTAACTGTAACTGTCTGTAACTGTAACTGTCTGTAACTGTCTGTAACTGTCTGCAACTGTCTGCAACTGTCTGTAACTGTCTGTAACTGTATGTAACTGTCTGTAACTGTCTGTAACTGTCTGTAACTGTCTGTAACTGTCTGTAACTGTATGTAACTGTCTGTAACTGTCTGTTACTGTCTGTAACTGTCTGTAACTGTCTCTTACTGTCTGTAACTGTCTGTAACTGTAACTGTCTGTTACTGTGTGTAACTGTCTGTAACTGTCTGTAACTGTCTGTTACTGTCTGTAACTGTCTGTAACTGTCTGTAACTGTCTGTAACTGTAACTGTCTGTTACTGTCTGTAACTGTCTGTAACTGTCTGCAACTGTCTGTTACTGTCTGTAACTGTATGTAACTGTCTGTAACTGTAACTGTCTGTAACTGTAACTGTCTGTAACTGTCTGTAACTGTCTGTTACTGTATGTAACTGTCTGTAACTGTCTGTAACTGTAACTGTCTGTAACTGTCTGTAACTGTATGTAACTGTCTGTAACTGTCTGTAACTGTCTGTAACTGTCTGTAACTGTCTGTAACTGTAACTGTCTGTTACTGTGTGTAACTGTCTGTAACTGTAACTGTCTGTAACTGTCTGTAACTGTCTGTTACTGTATGTAACTGTCTGTAACTGTCTGTAACTGTAACTGTCTGTAACTGTCTGTAACTGTAACTGTCTGTAACTGTCTGTAACTGTCTGTTACTGTATGTAACTGTCTGTAACTGTCTGTAACTGTAACTGTCTGTAACTGTCTGTAACTGTCTGTAACTGTGTGTAACTGTCTGTAACTGTCTGTAACTGTAACTGTCTGTTACTGTCTGTAACTGTCTGTTACTGTCTGTAACTGTCTGTAACTGTCTGTAACTGTCTGTAACTGTAACTGTCTGTTACTGTCTGTAACTGTCTGTAACTGTCTGCAACTGTCTGTTACTGTCTGTAACTGTATGTAACTGTCTGTAACTGTAACTGTCTGTAACTGTAACTGTCTGTAACTGTCTGTAACTGTCTGTTACTGTATGTAACTGTCTGTAACTGTCTGTAACTGTAACTGTCTGTAACTGTCTAACTGTATGTAACTGTCTGTAACTGTCTGTAACTGTCTGTAACTGTCTGTAACTGTCTGTAACTGTAACTGTCTGTTACTGTGTGTAACTGTCTGTAACTGTAACTGTCTGTAACTGTCTGTAACTGTCTGTTACTGTATGTAACTGTCTGTAACTGTCTGTAACTGTAACTGTCTGTAACTGTCTGTAACTGTAACTGTCTGTAACTGTCTGTAACTGTCTGTTACTGTATGTAACTGTCTGTAACTGTCTGTAACTGTCTGTAACTGTAACTGTCTGTAACTGTCTGTAACTGTCTGTAACTGTGTGTAACTGTCTGTAACTGTATGTAACTGTCTGTAACTGTATGTTACTGTCTGTTACTGTCTGTAACTGTCTATTACTGTCTGTAACTGTCTGTAACTGTCTGTAACTGTCTGTAACTGTAACTGTCTGTTACTGTCTGTAACTGTCTGTAACTGTCTGCAACTGTCTGTTACTGTCTGTAACTGTATGTAACTGTCTGTAACTGTAACTGTCTGTAACTGTAACTGTCTGTAACTGTCTGTAACTGTCTGTTACTGTATGTAACTGTCTGTAACTGTCTGTAACTGTAACTGTCTGTAACTGTCTGTAACTGTATGTAACTGTCTGTAACTGTCTGTAACTGTCTGTAACTGTCTGTAACTGTAACTGTCTGTTACTGTGTGTAACTGTCTGTAACTGTAACTGTCTGTAACTGTCTGTAACTGTCTGTTACTGTATGTAACTGTCTGTAACTGTCTGTAACTGTAACTGTCTGTAACTGTCTGTAACTGTAACTGTCTGTAACTGTCTGTAACTGTCTGTTACTGTCTGTAACTGTCTGTAACTGTCTGTTACTGTCTGTAACTGTATGTAACTGTCTGTAACTGTAACTGTCTGTAACTGTAACTGTCTGTAACTGTCTGTAACTGTCTGTTACTGTATGTAACTGTCTGTAACTGTCTGTAACTGTAACTGTCTGTAACTGTCTGTAACTGTAACTGTCTGTAACTGTCTGTAACTGTCTGTATCTGTCTGTTACTGTAACTGTCTGTAACTGTAACTGTCTGTAACTGTCTGTAACTGTCTGTTACTGTGTGTAACTGTCTGTAACTGTCTGTAACTGTCTGTAACTGTAACTGTCTGTAACTGTCTGTAACTGTAACTGTCTGTTACTGTATGTAACTGTCTGTAACTGTCTGCAACTGTCTGTTACTGTCTCTAACTTTATGTAACTGTCTGTAACTGTATGTAACTGTATGTAACTGTCTGTAACTGTCTGTAACTGTCTGTTACTGTCTGTAACTGTATGTAACTGTCTGTAACTGTCTGTAACTGTAACTGTCTGTAACTGTAACTGTCTGTAACTGTCTGTAACGGTCTGTTACTGTATGTAACTGTCTGTAACTGTCTGTAACTGTAACTGTCTGTAACTGTCTGTAACTGTGTGTAACTGTCTGTAACTGTATGTAACTGTCTGTAACTGTATGTTACTGTCTGGTACTGTCTGTAACTGTACGTAACTGTCTGTAACTGTCTGTTACTGTCTGTTACTGTCTGTAACTGTATGTAACTGTCTGTAACTGTCTGTAACTGTCTGTAACTGTCTGTTACTGTCTGTAACTGTATGTAACTGTCTGTAACTGTCTGTAACTGTAACTGTCTGTAACTGTAACTGTCTGTAACTGTAACTGTCTGTAACTGTCTGTTACTGTATGTAACTGTCTGTAACTGTCTGTAACTGTCTGTTACTGTCTGTTACTGTCTGTAACTGTCTGTAACTGTCTGTAACTCTCTGTAACTGTCTGTAACTGTAACTGTCTGTAACTCTCTGTAACTGTCTGTAACTGTCTGTAACTGTCTGTAACTGTCTGTTACTGTCTGTAACTGTCTCTAACTGTCTGTAACTGTAACTGTCTGTTACTGTGTGTAACTGTCTGTAACTGTCTGCAACTGTCTGTTACTGTCTGTAACTGTATGTAACTGTCTGTAACTGTCTGTAACTGTAACTGTCTGTAACTGTAATTGTCTGTAACTGTCTGTAACTGTCTGTTACTGTATGTAACTGTCTGTAACTGTCTGTAACTGTCTGTAACTGTAACTGTCTGTAACTGTCTGTAACTGTTACTGTCTGTTACTGTATGTAACTGTCTGTAACTGTCTGTAACTGTAACTGTCTGTAACTGTAACTGTCTGTAACTGTCTGTAACTGTCTGTAACTGTCTGTTACTGTGTGTAACTGTCTGTAACTGTCTGTAACTGTCTGTAACTGTAACTGTCTGTAACTGTCTGTAACTGTAACTGTCTGTTACTGTATGTAACTGTCTGTAACTGTCTGCAACTGTCTGTTACTGTCTCTAACTTTATGTAACTGTCTGTAACTGTATGTAACTGTCTGTAACTGTCTGTAACTGTCTGTTACTGTCTGTAACTGTATGTAACTGTCTGTAACTGTCTGTAACTGTAACTGTCTGTAACTGTAACTGTCTGAAACTGTCTGTAACTGTCTGTTACTGTATGTAACTGTCTGTAACTGTCTGTAACTGTAACTGTCTGTAACTGTCTGTAACTGTCTGTAACTGTCTGTAACTGTCTGTTACTGTATGTAACTGTCTGTAACTGTCTGTAACTGTAACTGTCTGTAACTGTCTGTAACTGTCTGTAACTGTGTGTAACTGTCTGTAACTGTATGTAACTGTCTGTAACTGTATGTTACTGTCTGGTACTGTCTGTAACTGTATGTAACTGTCTGTAACTGTCTGTTACTGTCTGTAACTGTATGTAACTTTCTGTAACTGTCTGTTACTGTCTGTAACTGTCTGTAACTGTCTGTTACTGTCTGTAACTGTATGTAACTGTCTGTAACTGTAACTGTCTGTAACTGTAACTGTCTGTAACTGTCTGTAACTGTCTGTTACTGTATGTAACTGTCTGTAACTGTCTGTAACTGTCTGTAACTGTAACTGTCTGTAACTGTCTGTAACTGTAACTGTCTGTTACTGTATGTAACTGTCTGTAACTGTCTGCAACTGTCTGTTACTGTCTCTAACTGAATGTAACTGTCTGTAACTGTCTGTAACTGTAACTGTCTGCAACTGTAACTGTCTGTAACTGTAACTTTCTGTAACTGTCTGTTACTGTATGTAACTGTCTGTAACTGTCTGTAACTGTCTGTTACTGTCTGTTACTGTCTGTAACTGTAACTGTAACTGTCTGTAACTGTCTGTAACTGTCTGTTACTGTATGTAACTGTCTGTAACTGTCTGTAATTGTAACTGTCTGTAACTGTCTGTAACTGTCTGTAACTGTCTGTTACTGTATGTTACTGTCTGCTACTGTCTGTAACTGTCTCTAACTGTCTGCAACTGTCTGTAACTGTCTGTAACTGTATGTAACTGTCAGTAACTGTCTGTAACTGTCTGTTACTGTCTGTAACTGTCTGTAACTGTCTGTAACTGTAACTGTCTGTAACTGTAACTGTCTGTAACTGTCTGTAACTGTCTGTTACTGTATGTAACTCCCTGTAACTGTCTGTAACTGTAACTGTCTGTAACTGTCTGTAACTGTAACTGTCTGTAACTGTAACTGTCTGTAACTGTCTGTAACTGTAACTGTCTGTTACTGTGTGTAACTGTCTGTAACTGTCTGCAACTGTCTGTTACTGTCTGTAACTGTAACTGTCTGTTACTCTGTGTAACTGTCTGTAACTGTCTGTTACTGTCTGTAACTGTCTGTAACTGTCTGTAACTGTCTGTAACTGTAACTGTCTGTTACTGTCTGTAACTGTCTGTAACTGTCTGCAACTGTCTTTTACTGTCTGTAACTGTATGTAACTGTCTGTAACTGTCTGTAACTGTCTGTAACTGTAACTGTCTGTAACTGTAACTGTCTGTAACTGTCTGTAACTGTCTGCAACTGTCTGTAACTGTCTGTAACTGTATGTAACTGTCTGTAACTGTCTGTAACTGTCTGTAACTGTCTGTAACTGTCTGTAACTGTGTGTAACTGTCTGTAACTGTATGTAACTGTCTGTAACTGTATGTTACTGTCTGTTACTGTCTGTAACTGTCTGTTACTGTCTGTAACTGTCTGTAACTGGCTGTAACTGTCTGTAACTGTAACTGTCTGTTACTGTCTGTAACTGTCTGTAACTGTCTGCAACTGTCTGTTACTGTCTGTAACTGTATGTAACTGTCTGTAACTGTAACTGTCTGTAACTGTAACTGTCTGTAACTGTCTGTAACTGTCTGTTACTGTATGTAACTGTCTGTAACTGTCTGTAACTGTAACTGTCTGTAACTGTCTGTAACTGTATGTAACTGTCTGTGACTGTCTGTAACTGTCTGTAACTGTCTGTAACTGTCTGTAACTGTAACTGTCTGTTACTGTGTGTAACTGTCTGTAACTGTAACTGTCTCTAACTGTCTGTAACTGTCTGTTACTGTATGTAACTGTCTGTAACTGTCTGTAACTGTAACTGTCTGTAACTGTCTGTAACTGTAACTGTCTGTAACTGTCTGTAACTGTCTGTTACTGTCTGTAACTGTCTGTAACTGTCTGTTACTGTCTGTAACTGTATGTAACTGTCTGTAACTGTAACTGTCTGTAACTGTAACTGTCTGTAACTGTCTGTAACTGTCTGTTACTGTATGTAACTGTCTGTAACTGTCTGTAACTGTAACTGTCTGTAACTGTCTGTAACTGTAACTGTCTGTAACTGTCTGTAACTGTCTGTAACTGTCTGTATCTGTCTGTTACTGTAACTGTCTGTAACTGTAACTGTCTGTAACTGTCTGTTACTGTATGTAACTGTCTGTAACTGTCTGTAACTGTAACTGTCTGTAACTGTCTGTAACTGTAACTGTCTGTAACTGTCTGTAACTGTAACTGTCTGTAACTGTCTGTAACTGTCTGTAACTGTCTGTATCTGTCTGTTACTGTAACTGTCTGTAACTGAAACTGTCTGCAACTGTCTGTTACTGTATGTAACTGTCTGTAACTGTCTGTAACTGTCTGTAACTGTAACTGTCTGTAACTGTAACTGTCTGTAACTGTCTGTTACTGTATGTAACTGTCTGTAACTGTCTGTAACTGTCTGTAACTGTAACTGTCTGTAACTGTCTGTAACTGTAACTGTCTGTTACTGTATGTAACTGTCTGTAACTGTCTGCAACTGTCTGTTACTGTCTCAAACTGTATGTAACTGTCTGTAACTGTAACTGTCTGTAACTGTAACTGTCTGTAACTGTCTGTAACTGTCTGTTACTGTGTGTAACTGTCTGTAACTGTCTGTAACTGTCTGTAACTGTAACTGTCTGTAACTGTCTGTAACTGTAACTGTCTGTTACTGTATGTAACTGTCTGTAACTGTCTGCAACTGTCTGTTACTGTCTCTAACTTTATGTAACTGTCTGTAACTGTATGTAACTGTATGTAACTGTCTGTAACTGTCTGTAACTGTCTGTTACTGTCTGTAACTGTATGTAACTGTCTGTAACTGTCTGTAACTGTAACTGTCTGTAACTGTAACTGTCTGTAACTGTCTGTAACGGTCTGTTACTGTATGTAACTGTCTGTAACTGTCTGTAACTGTAACTGTCTGTAACTGTCTGTAACTGTGTGTAACTGTCTGTAACTGTATGTAACTGTCTGTAACTGTATGTTACTGTCTGGTACTGTCTGTAACTGTACGTAACTGTCTGTAACTGTCTGTTACTGTCTGTTACTGTCTGTAACTGTATGTAACTGTCTGTAACTGTATGTTACTGTCTGGTACTGTCTGTAACTGTACGTAACTGTCTGTAACTGTCTGCAACTGTCTGTTACTGTATGTTACTGTCTGCTACTGTCTGTAACTGTCTGCAACTGTCTGCAACTGTCTGTAACTGTCTGTAACTGTATGTAACTGTCAGTAACTGTCTGTAACTGTCTGTTACTGTCTGTAACTGTCTGTAACTGTCTGTAACTGTAACTGTCTGTAACTGTAACTGTCTGTAACTGTCTGTAACTGTCTGTTACTGTATGTAACTCCCTGTAACTGTCTGTAACTGTAACTGTCTGTAACTGTCTGTAACTGTAACTGTCTGTAACTGTAACTGTCTGTAACTGTCTGTAACTGTAACTGTCTGTTACTGTGTGTAACTGTCTGTAACTGTCTGCAACTGTCTGTTACTGTCTGTAACTGTAACTGTCTGTTACTCTGTGTAACTGTCTGTAACTGTCTGTTACTGTCTGTAACTGTCTGTAACTGTCTGTAACTGTCTGTAACTGTAACTGTCTGTTACTGTCTGTAACTGTCTGTAACTGTCTGCAACTGTCTTTTACTGTCTGTAACTGTATGTAACTGTCTGTAACTGTCTGTAACTGTCTGTAACTGTAACTGTCTGTAACTGTAACTGTCTGTAACTGTCTGTAACTGTCTGCAACTGTCTGTAACTGTCTGTAACTGTATGTAACTGTCTGTAACTGTCTGTAACTGTCTGTAACTGTCTGTAACTGTCTGTAACTGTGTGTAACTGTCTGTAACTGTATGTAACTGTCTGTAACTGTATGTTACTGTCTGTTACTGTCTGTAACTGTCTGTTACTGTCTGTAACTGTCTGTAACTGGCTGTAACTGTCTGTAACTGTAACTGTCTGTTACTGTCTGTAACTGTCTGTAACTGTCTGCAACTGTCTGTTACTGTCTGTAACTGTATGTAACTGTCTGTAACTGTAACTGTCTGTAACTGTAACTGTCTGTAACTGTCTGTAACTGTCTGTTACTGTATGTAACTGTCTGTAACTGTCTGTAACTGTAACTGTCTGTAACTGTCTGTAACTGTATGTAACTGTCTGTGACTGTCTGTAACTGTCTGTAACTGTCTGTAACTGTCTGTAACTGTAACTGTCTGTTACTGTGTGTAACTGTCTGTAACTGTAACTGTCTCTAACTGTCTGTAACTGTCTGTTACTGTATGTAACTGTCTGTAACTGTCTGTAACTGTAACTGTCTGTAACTGTCTGTAACTGTAACTGTCTGTAACTGTCTGTAACTGTCTGTTACTGTCTGTAACTGTCTGTAACTGTCTGTTACTGTCTGTAACTGTATGTAACTGTCTGTAACTGTAACTGTCTGTAACTGTAACTGTCTGTAACTGTCTGTAACTGTCTGTTACTGTATGTAACTGTCTGTAACTGTCTGTAACTGTAACTGTCTGTAACTGTCTGTAACTGTAACTGTCTGTAACTGTCTGTAACTGTCTGTAACTGTCTGTATCTGTCTGTTACTGTAACTGTCTGTAACTGTAACTGTCTGTAACTGTCTGTTACTGTATGTAACTGTCTGTAACTGTCTGTAACTGTAACTGTCTGTAACTGTCTGTAACTGTAACTGTCTGTAACTGTCTGTAACTGTAACTGTCTGTAACTGTCTGTAACTGTCTGTAACTGTCTGTATCTGTCTGTTACTGTAACTGTCTGTAACTGAAACTGTCTGCAACTGTCTGTTACTGTATGTAACTGTCTGTAACTGTCTGTAACTGTCTGTAACTGTAACTGTCTGTAACTGTAACTGTCTGTAACTGTCTGTTACTGTATGTAACTGTCTGTAACTGTCTGTAACTGTCTGTAACTGTAACTGTCTGTAACTGTCTGTAACTGTAACTGTCTGTTACTGTATGTAACTGTCTGTAACTGTCTGCAACTGTCTGTTACTGTCTCAAACTGTATGTAACTGTCTGTAACTGTAACTGTCTGTAACTGTAACTGTCTGTAACTGTCTGTAACTGTCTGTTACTGTGTGTAACTGTCTGTAACTGTCTGTAACTGTCTGTAACTGTAACTGTCTGTAACTGTCTGTAACTGTAACTGTCTGTTACTGTATGTAACTGTCTGTAACTGTCTGCAACTGTCTGTTACTGTCTCTAACTTTATGTAACTGTCTGTAACTGTATGTAACTGTATGTAACTGTCTGTAACTGTCTGTAACTGTCTGTTACTGTCTGTAACTGTATGTAACTGTCTGTAACTGTCTGTAACTGTAACTGTCTGTAACTGTAACTGTCTGTAACTGTCTGTAACGGTCTGTTACTGTATGTAACTGTCTGTAACTGTCTGTAACTGTAACTGTCTGTAACTGTCTGTAACTGTGTGTAACTGTCTGTAACTGTATGTAACTGTCTGTAACTGTATGTTACTGTCTGGTACTGTCTGTAACTGTACGTAACTGTCTGTAACTGTCTGTTACTGTCTGTTACTGTCTGTAACTGTATGTAACTGTCTGTAACTGTATGTTACTGTCTGGTACTGTCTGTAACTGTACGTAACTGTCTGTAACTGTCTGCAACTGTCTGTTACTGTATGTTACTGTCTGCTACTGTCTGTAACTGTCTGCAACTGTCTGCAACTGTCTGTAACTGTCTGTAACTGTATGTAACTGTCAGTAACTGTCTGTAACTGTCTGTTACTGTCTGTAACTGTCTGTAACTGTCTGTAACTGTAACTGTCTGTAACTGTAACTGTCTGTAACTGTCTGTAACTGTCTGTTACTGTATGTAACTCCCTGTAACTGTCTGTAACTGTAACTGTCTGTAACTGTCTGTAACTGTAACTGTCTGTAACTGTAACTGTCTGTAACTGTCTGTAACTGTAACTGTCTGTTACTGTGTGTAACTGTCTGTAACTGTCTGCAACTGTCTGTTACTGTCTGTAACTGTAACTGTCTGTTACTCTGTGTAACTGTCTGTAACTGTCTGTTACTGTCTGTAACTGTCTGTAACTGTCTGTAACTGTCTGTAACTGTAACTGTCTGTTACTGTCTGTAACTGTCTGTAACTGTCTGCAACTGTCTTTTACTGTCTGTAACTGTATGTAACTGTCTGTAACTGTCTGTAACTGTCTGTAACTGTAACTGTCTGTAACTGTAACTGTCTGTAACTGTCTGTAACTGTCTGCAACTGTCTGTAACTGTCTGTAACTGTATGTAACTGTCTGTAACTGTCTGTAACTGTCTGTAACTGTCTGTAACTGTCTGTAACTGTGTGTAACTGTCTGTAACTGTATGTAACTGTCTGTAACTGTATGTTACTGTCTGTTACTGTCTGTAACTGTCTGTTACTGTCTGTAACTGTCTGTAACTGTCTGTAACTGTCTGTAACTGTAACTGTCTGTTACTGTCTGTAACTGTCTGTAACTGTCTGCAACTGTCTGTTACTGTCTGTAACTGTATGTAACTGTCTGTAACTGTAACTGTCTGTAACTGTAACTGTCTGTAACTGTCTGTAACTGTCTGTTACTGTATGTAACTGTCTGTAACTGTCTGTAACTGTAACTGTCTGTAACTGTCTGTAACTGTATGTAACTGTCTGTGACTGTCTGTAACTGTCTGTAACTGTCTGTAACTGTCTGTAACTGTAACTGTCTGTTACTGTGTGTAACTGTCTGTAACTGTAACTGTCTCTAACTGTCTGTAACTGTCTGTTACTGTATGTAACTGTCTGTAACTGTCTGTAACTGTAACTGTCTGTAACTGTCTGTAACTGTAACTGTCTGTAACTGTCTGTAACTGTCTGTTACTGTCTGTAACTGTCTGTAACTGTCTGTTACTGTCTGTAACTGTATGTAACTGTCTGTAACTGTAACTGTCTGTAACTGTAACTGTCTGTAACTGTCTGTAACTGTCTGTTACTGTATGTAACTGTCTGTAACTGTCTGTAACTGTAACTGTCTGTAACTGTCTGTAACTGTAACTGTCTGTAACTGTCTGTAACTGTCTGTAACTGTCTGTATCTGTCTGTTACTGTAACTGTCTGTAACTGTAACTGTCTGTAACTGTCTGTTACTGTATGTAACTGTCTGTAACTGTCTGTAACTGTAACTGTCTGTAACTGTCTGTAACTGTAACTGTCTGTAACTGTCTGTAACTGTAACTGTCTGTAACTGTCTGTAACTGTCTGTAACTGTCTGTATCTGTCTGTTACTGTAACTGTCTGTAACTGTAACTGTCTGTAACTGTCTGTTACTGTATGTAACTGTCTGTAACTGTCTGTAACTGTCTGTAACTGTAACTGTCTGTAACTGTAACTGTCTGTAACTGTCTGTTACTGTATGTAACTGTCTGTAACTGTCTGTAACTGTCTGTAACTGTCTGTAACTGTAACTGTCTGTAACTGTCTGTAACTGTAACTGTCTGTTACTGTATGTAACTGTCTGTAACTGTCTGCAACTGTCTGTTACTGTCTCAAACTGTATGTAACTGTCTGTAACTGTAACTGTCTGTAACTGTAACTGTCTGTAACTGTCTGTAACTGTCTGTTACTGTGTGTAACTGTCTGTAACTGTCTGTAACTGTCTGTAACTGTAACTGTCTGTAACTGTCTGTAACTGTAACTGTCTGTTACTGTATGTAACTGTCTGTAACTGTCTGCAACTGTCTGTTACTGTCTCTAACTTTATGTAACTGTCTGTAACTGTATGTAACTGTATGTAACTGTCTGTAACTGTCTGTAACTGTCTGTTACTGTCTGTAACTGTATGTAACTGTCTGTAACTGTCTGTAACTGTAACTGTCTGTAACTGTAACTGTCTGTAACTGTCTGTAACGGTCTGTTACTGTATGTAACTGTCTGTAACTGTCTGTAACTGTAACTGTCTGTAACTGTCTGTAACTGTGTGTAACTGTCTGTAACTGTATGTAACTGTCTGTAACTGTATGTTACTGTCTGGTACTGTCTGTAACTGTACGTAACTGTCTGTAACTGTCTGTTACTGTCTGTTACTGTCTGTAACTGTATGTAACTGTCTGTAACTGTCTGTAACTGTCTGTAACTGTCTGTTACTGTCTGTAACTGTATGTAACTGTCTGTAACTGTCTGTAACTGTAACTGTCTGTAACTGTAACTGTCTGTAACTGTAACTGTCTGTAACTGTCTGTTACTGTATGTAACTGTCTGTAACTGTCTGTTACTGTCTGTTACTGTCTGTAACTGTCTGTAACTGTCCGTAACTCTCTGTAACTGTCTGTAACTGTAACTGTCTGTAACTGTCTGTAACTGTCTGTAACTGTCTGTAACTGTCTGTTACTGTCTGTAACTGTCTCTAACTGTCTGTAACTGTAACTGTCTGTTACTGTGTGTAACTGTCTGTAACTGTCTGCAACTGTCTGTTACTGTCTGTAACTGTATGTAACTGTCTGTAACTGTCTGTAACTGTAACTGTCTGTAACTGTAATTGTCTGTAACTGTCTGTAACTGTCTGTTACTGTATGTAACTGTCTGTAACTGTCTGTAACTGTCTGTAACTGTAACTGTCTGTAACTGTCTGTAACTGTAACTGTCTGTTACTGTATGTAACTGTCTGTAACTGTCTGTAACTGTAACTGTCTGTAACTGTAACTGTCTGTAACTGTCTGTAACTGTCTGTAACTGTCTGTTACTGTGTGTAACTGTCTGTAACTGTCTGTAACTGTCTGTAACTGTAACTGTCTGTAACTGTCTGTAACTGTAACTGTCTGTTACTGTATGTAACTGTCTGTAACTGTCTGCAACTGTCTGTTACTGTCTCTAACTTTATGTAACTGTCTGTAACTGTATGTAACTGTCTGTAACTGTCTGTAACTGTCTGTTACTGTCTGAAACTGTATGTAACTGTCTGTAACTGTCTGTAACTGTAACTGTCTGTAACTGTAACTGTCTGTAACTGTCTGTAACTGTCTGTTACTGTATGTAACTGTCTGTAACTGTCTGTAACTGTAACTGTCTGTAACTGTCTGTAACTGTAACTGTCTGTAACTGTCTGTTACTGTATGTAACTGTCTGTAACTGTCTGTAACTGTAACTGTCTGTAACTGTCTGTAACTGTCTGTAACTGTGTGTAACTGTCTGTAACTGTATGTAACTGTCTGTAACTGTATGTTACTGTCTGGTACTGTCTGTAACTGTATGTAACTGTCTGTAACTGTCTGTTACTGTCTGTAACTGTATGTAACTTTCTGTAACTGTCTGTTACTGTCTGTAACTGTCTGTAACTGTCTGTTACTGTCTGTAACTGTATGTAACTGTCTGTAACTGTAACTGTCTGTAACTGTAACTGTCTGTAACTGTCTGTAACTGTCTGTTACTGTATGTAACTGTCTGTAACTGTCTGTAACTGTCTGTAACTGTAACTGTCTGTAACTGTCTGTAACTGTAACTGTCTGTTACTGTATGTAACTGTCTGTAACTGTCTGCAACTGTCTGTTACTGTCTCTAACTGAATGTAACTGTCTGTAACTGTCTGTAACTGTAACTGTCTGCAACTGTAACTGTCTGTAACTGTAACTTTCTGTAACTGTCTGTTACTGTATGTAACTGTCTGTAACTGTCTGTAACTGTCTGTTACTGTCTGTTACTGTCTGTAACTGTAACTGTAACTGTATGTAACTGTCTGTAACTGTCTGTTACTGTATGTAACTGTCTGTAACTGTCTGTAATTGTAACTGTCTGTAACTGTCTGTAACTGTCTGTAACTGTCTGTTACTGTATGTTACTGTCTGCTACTGTCTGTAACTGTCTGCAACTGTCTGCAACTGTCTGTAACTGTCTGTAACTGTATGTAACTGTCAGTAACTGTCTGTAACTGTCTGTTACTGTCTGTAACTGTCTGTAACTGTCTGTAACTGTAACTGTCTGTAACTGTAACTGTCTGTAACTGTCTGTAACTGTCTGTTACTGTATGTAACTCCCTGTAACTGTCTGTAACTGTAACTGTCTGTAACTGTCTGTAACTGTAACTGTCTGTAACTGTAACTGTCTGTAACTGTCTGTAACTGTAACTGTCTGTTACTCTGTGTAACTGTCTGTAACTGTCTGCAACTGTCTGTTACTGTCTGTAACTGTAACTGTCTGTTACTCTGTGTAACTGTCTGTAACTGTCTGTTACTGTCTGTAACTGTCTGTAACTGTCTGTAACTGTCTGTAACTGTAACTGTCTGTTACTGTCTGTAACTGTCTGTAACTGTCTGCAACTGTCTTTTACTGTCTGTAACTGTATGTAACTGTCTGTAACTGTCTGTAACTGTCTGTAACTGTAACTGTCTGTAACTGTAACTGTCTGTAACTGTCTGCAACTGTCTGTAACTGTCTGTAACTGTATGTAACTGTCTGTAACTGTCTGTAACTGTCTGTAACTGTCTGTAACTGTCTGTAACTGTATGTAACTGTCTGTAACTGTCTGTTACTGTCTGTAACTGTCTGTAACTGTCTCTTACTGTCTGTAACTGTCTGTAACTGTAACTGTCTGTTACTGTGTGTAACTGTCTGTAACTGTCTGTAACTGTCTGTTACTGTCTGTAACTGTCTGTAACTGTCTGTAACTGTAACTGTCTGTTACTGTCTGTAACTGTCTGTAACTGTCTGCAACTGTCTGTTACTGTCTGTAACTGTATGTAACTGTCTGTAACTGTAACTGTCTGTAACTGTAACTGTCTGTAACTGTCTGTAACTGTCTGTTACTGTATGTAACTGTCTGTAACTGTCTGTAACTGTAACTGTCTGTAACTGTCTGTAACTGTATGTAACTGTCTGTAACTGTCTGTAACTGTCTGTAACTGTCTGTAACTGTCTGTAACTGTCTGTAACTGTAACTGTCTGTTACTGTGTGTAACTGTCTGTAACTGTCTGTTACTGTCTGTAACTGTCTGTAACTGTCTGTAACTGTCTGTAACTGTAACTGTCTGTAACTGTCTGTAACTGTAACTGTCTGTTACTGTATGTAACTGTCTGTAACTGTCTGTAACTGTAACTGTCTGTAACTGTAACTGTCTGTAACTGTCTGTAACTGTCTGTAACTGTCTGTTACTGTGTGTAACTGTCTGTAACTGTCTGTAACTGTCTGTAACTGTAACTGTCTGTAACTGTCTGTAACTGTAACTGTCTGTTACTGTATGTAACTGTCTGTAACTGTCTGCAACTGTCTGTTACTGTCTCTAACTTTATGTAACTGTCTGTAACTGTATGTAACTGTCTGTAACTGTCTGTAACTGTCTGTTACTGTCTGTAACTGTATGTAACTGTCTGTAACTGTCTGTAACTGTAACTGTCTGTAACTGTAACTGTCTGTAACTGTCTGTAACTGTCTGTTACTGTATGTAACTGTCTGTAACTGTCTGTAACTGTAACTGTCTGTAACTGTCTGTAACTGTAACTGTCTGTAACTGTCTGTAACTGTCTGTTACTGTATGTAACTGTCTGTAACTGTCTGTAACTGTAACTGTCTGTAACTGTCTGTAACTGTCTGTAACTGTGTGTAACTGTCTGTAACTGTATGTAACTGTCTGTAACTGTATGTTACTGTCTGGTACTGTCTGTAACTGTATGTAACTGTCTGTAACTGTCTGTTACTGTCTGTAACTGTATGTAACTTTCTGTAACTGTCTGTTACTGTCTGTAACTGTCTGTAACTGTCTGTTACTGTCTGTAACTGTATGTAACTGTCTGTAACTGTAACTGTCTGTAACTGTAACTGTCTGTAACTGTCTGTAACTGTCTGTTACTGTATGTAACTGTCTGTAACTGTCTGTAACTGTCTGTAACTGTAACTGTCTGTAACTGTCTGTAACTGTAACTGTCTGTTACTGTATGTAACTGTCTGTAACTGTCTGCAACTGTCTGTTACTGTCTCTAACTGAATGTAACTGTCTGTAACTGTCTGTAACTGTAACTGTCTGCAACTGTAACTGTCTGTAACTGTAACTTTCTGTAACTGTCTGTTACTGTATGTAACTGTCTGTAACTGTCTGTAACTGTCTGTTACTGTCTGTTACTGTCTGTAACTGTAACTGTAACTGTCTGTAACTGTCTGTAACTGTCTGTTACTGTATGTAACTGTCTGTAACTGTCTGTAATTGTAACTGTCTGTAACTGTCTGTAACTGTCTGTAACTGTCTGTTACTGTATGTTACTGTCTGCTACTGTCTGTAACTGTCTGCAACTGTCTGCAACTGTCTGTAACTGTCTGTAACTGTATGTAACTGTCAGTAACTGTCTGTAACTGTCTGTTACTGTCTGTAACTGTCTGTAACTGTCTGTAACTGTAACTGTCTGTAACTGTAACTGTCTGTAACTGTCTGTAACTGTCTGTTACTGTATGTAACTCCCTGTAACTGTCTGTAACTGTAACTGTCTGTAACTGTCTGTAACTGTAACTGTCTGTAACTGTAACTGTCTGTAACTGTCTGTAACTGTAACTGTCTGTTACTGTGTGTAACTGTCTGTAACTGTCTGCAACTGTCTGTTACTGTCTGTAACTGTAACTGTCTGTTACTCTGTGTAACTGTCTGTAACTGTCTGTTACTGTCTGTAACTGTCTGTAACTGTCTGTAACTGTCTGTAACTGTAACTGTCTGTTACTGTCTGTAACTGTCTGTAACTGTCTGCAACTGTCTTTTACTGTCTGTAACTGTATGTAACTGTCTGTAACTGTCTGTAACTGTCTGTAACTGTAACTGTCTGTAACTGTAACTGTCTGTAACTGTCTGTAACTGTCTGCAACTGTCTGTAACTGTCTGTAACTGTATGTAACTGTCTGTAACTGTCTGTAACTGTCTGTAACTGTCTGTAACTGTCTGTAACTGTATGTAACTGTCTGTAACTGTCTGTTACTGTCTGTAACTGTCTGTAACTGTCTCTTACTGTCTGTAACTGTCTGTAACTGTAACTGTCTGTTACTGTGTGTAACTGTCTGTAACTGTCTGTAACTGTCTGTTACTGTCTGTAACTGTCTGTAACTGTCTGTAACTGTAACTGTCTGTTACTGTCTGTAACTGTCTGTAACTGTCTGCAACTGTCTGTTACTGTCTGTAACTGTATGTAACTGTCTGTAACTGTAACTGTCTGTAACTGTAACTGTCTGTAACTGTCTGTAACTGTCTGTTACTGTATGTAACTGTCTGTAACTGTCTGTAACTGTAACTGTCTGTAACTGTCTGTAACTGTATGTAACTGTCTGTAACTGTCTGTAACTGTCTGTAACTGTCTGTAACTGTCTGTAACTGTAACTGTCTGTTACTGTGTGTAACTGTCTGTAACTGTCTGTTACTGTCTGTAACTGTCTGTAACTGTCTGTAACTGTAACTGTCTGTTACTGTGTGTAACTGTGTGTAACTGTCTGTAACTGTCTGTTACTGTCTGTAACTGTCTGTAACTGTCTGTAACTGTAACTGTCTGTAACTGTCTGTAACTGTCTGTAACTGTCTGTTACTGTATGTAACTGTCTGTTACTGTCTGTAACTGTCTGTAACTGTCTGTAACTGTCTGTAACTGTAACTGTCTGTAACTGTAACTGTCTGTAACTGTCTGTAACTGTCTGTAACTCTCTGTAACTCTCTGTAACTGTCTGTAACTGTAACTGTCTGTAACTGTCTGTAACTGTATGTAACTGTCTGTAACTGTAACTGTCTGTAACTGTCTGTAACTGTCTGTAACTGTCTGTTACTGTATGTAACTGTCTGTTACTGTCTGTAACTGTCTGTAACTGTCTGTAACTGTCTGTAACTGTAACTGTCTGTAACTGTAACTGTCTGTAACTGTCTGTAACTGTCTGTAACTCTCTGTAACTCTCTGTAACTGTCTGTAACTGTAACTGTCTGTAACTGTCTGTAACTGTATGTAACTGTCTGTAACTGTCTGTAACTGTCTGTAACTGTCTGTTACTGTCTGTAACTGTCTCTAACTGTCTGTAACTGTAACTGTCTGTTACTGTGTGTAACTGTCTGTAACTGTCTGCAACTGTCTGTTACTGTCTGTAACTGTATGTAACTGTCTGTAACTGTCTGTAACTGTAACTGTCTGTAACTGTAACTGTCTGTAACTGTCTGTAACTGTCTGTAACTGTCTATAACTGTCTGTAACTGTCTGTAACTGTCTATAACTGTAACTGTCTGTTACTGTATGTAACTGTCTGTAACTGTCTGCAACTGTTTGTTACTGTCTCTAACTGTATGTAACTGTCTGTAGCTGTCTGTAACTGTAACTGTCTGTAACTGTAACTGTTTGTAACTGTAACTGTCTGTAACTGTCTGTTACTGTATGTAACTGTCTGTAACTGTCTGTAACTGTCTGTAACTGTCTGTTACTGTCTGTTACTGTCTGTTAACTGTCTGTAACTGTCTGTAACTGTCTGTAACTGTAACTGTCTGTAACTGTCTGTTACTGTATGTAACTGTCTGTAACTGTCTGTAACTGTCTGTAACTGTATGTAACTGTATGTAACTGTCTGTAACTGTCTGTAACTGTCTGTAACTGTAACTGTCTGTAACTGTCTGTAACTGTCTGTAACTGTGTGTAACTGTATGTAACTGTTTTTAACTGTATGTAACTGTCTGTAACTGTCTGTTACTGTATGTAACTGTCTGTAACTGTTTGTAACTGTATATAACTGTCTGTAACTGTCTGTTACTGTCTGTAACTGTATGTAACTGTCTGTAACTGTCTGTAACTGTAACTGTCTGTAACTGTAACTGTAACTGTCTGTAACTGTCTGTTACTGTATGTAACTGTCTGTAACTGTCTGTAACTGTAACTGTCTGTAACTGTCTGTAACTGTAACTGTCTGTTACTGTATGTAACTGTCTGTAACTGTCTGTAACTGTAACTGTCTGTAACTGTCTGTAACTGTAACTGTCTGTAACTGTCTGTAACTGTCTGTAACTGTCTGTTACTGTATGTAACTGTCTGTAACTGTCTGTAACTGTAACTGTCTGTAACTGTCTGTAACTGTCTGCAACTGTCTGCAACTGTCTGTAACTGTCTGTAACTGTCTGTAACTGTCTGTAACTGTCTGTTACTGTCTGTAACTGTCTGTAACTCTCTGCAACTGTCTGTAACTGTCTGTAACTGTCTGTTACTGTCTGTAACTGTCTGTAACTGTAACTGTCTGTTACTGTGTGTAACTGTCTGTAACTGTCTGTTACTGTCTGTAACTGTCTGTAACTGTCTGTAACTGTCTGTTACTGTGTGTAACTGTCTGTAACTGTCTGCAACTGTCTGTAACTGTCTGTAACTGTAACTGTAACTGTCTGTAACTGTAACTGTCTGTAACTGTCTGTTACTGTATGTAACTGTCTGTAACTGTCTGTAACTGTAACTGTCTGTAACTGTCTGTAACTGTCTGTAACTGTCTGTATCTGTCTGTTACTGTAACTGTCTGTAACTGTAACTGTCTGTAACTGTCTGTTACTGTATGTAACTGTCTGTAACTGTCTGTAACTGTCTGTAACTGTAACTGTCTGTAACTGTAACTGTCTGTAACTGTCTGTTACTGTATGTAACTGTCTGTAACTGTCTGTAACTGTCTGTAACTGTAACTGTCTGTAACTGTCTGTAACTGTAACTGTCTGTTACTGTATGTAACTGTCTGTAACTGTCTGCAACTGTCTGTTACTGTCTCAAACTGTATGTAACTGTCTGAAACTGTAACTGTCTGTAACTGTAACTGTCTGTAACTGTCTGTAACTGTCTGTTACTGTGTGTAACTGTCTGTAACTGTCTGTAACTGTCTGTAACTGTAACTGTCTGTAACTGTCTGTAACTGTAACTGTCTGTTACTGTATGTAACTGTCTGTAACTGTCTGCAACTGTCTGTTACTGTCTCTAACTTTATGTAACTGTCTGTAACTGTATGTAACTGTATGTAACTGTCTGTAACTGTCTGTAACTGTCTGTTACTGTCTGTAACTGTATGTAACTGTCTGTAACTGTCTGTAACTGTAACTGTAACTGTCTGTAACTGTCTGTAACTGTCTGTAACTGTCTGTTACTGTATGTAACTATCTGTAACTGTCTGTAACTGTCTGTAACTGTCTGTAACTGTGTGTAACTGTCTGTAACTGTATGTAACTGTCTGTAACTGTATGTTACTGTCTGGTACTGTCTGTAACTGTACGTAACTGTCTGTAACTGTCTGTTACTGTCTGTTACTGTCTGTAACTGTATGTAACTGTCTGTAACTGTCTGTTACTGTCTGTAACTGTCTGTTACTGTCTGTAACTGTATGTAACTGTCTGTAACTGTCTGTAACTGTAACTGTCTGTAACTGTAACTGTCTGTAACTGTAACTGTCTGTAACTGTCTGTTACTGTATGTAACTGTCTGTTACTGTATGTAACTGTCTGTTACTGTCTGTAACTGTCTGTAACTGTCTGTAACTGTCTGTTACTGTCTGTAACTGTCTCTAACTGTCTGTAACTGTAACTGTCTGTTACTGTGTGTAACTGTCTGTAACTGTCTGCAACTGTCTGTTACTGTCTGTAACTGTATGTAACTGTCTGTAACTGTCTGTAACTGTAACTGTCTGTAACTGTAATTGTCTGTAACTGTCTGTAACTGTCTGTTACTGTATGTAACTGTCTGTAACTGTCTGTAACTGTCTGTAACTGTAACTGTCTGTAACTGTCTGTAACTGTTACTGTCTGTTACTGTATGTAACTGTCTGTAACTGTCTGTAACTGTAACTGTCTGTAACTGTAACTGTCTGTAACTGTCTGTAACTGTCTGTTACTGTGTGTAACTGTCTGTAACTGTCTGTAACTGTCTGTAACTGTAACTGTCTGTAACTGTCTGTAACTGTAACTGTCTGTTACTGTATGTAACTGTCTGTAACTGTCTGCAACTGTCTGTTACTGTCTCTAACTTTATGTAACTGTCTGTAACTGTATGTAACTGTCTGTAACTGTCTGTAACTGTCTGTTACTGTCTGTAACTGTATGTAACTGTCTGTAACTGTCTGTAACTGTAACTGTCTGTAACTGTAACTGTCTGTAACTGTAACTGTCTGTAACTGTCTGTAACTGTCTGTTACTGTATGTAACTGTCTGTAACTGTCTGTAACTGTAACTGTCTGTAACTGTCTGTAACTGTAACTGTCTGTAACTGTCTGTAACTGTCTGTTACTGTATGTAACTGTCTGTAACTGTCTGTAACTGTCTGTAACTGTAACTGTCCGTAACTGTCTGTAACTGTCTGTAACTGTGTGTAACTGTCTGTAACTGTATGTAACTGTCTGTAACTGTATGTTACTGTCTGGTACTGTCTGTAACTGTACGTAACTGTCTGTAACTGTCTGTTACTGTCTGTAACTGTATGTAACTGTCTGTAACTGTCTGTTACTGTCTGTAACTGTCTGTAACTGTCTGTTACTGTCTGTAACTGTATGTAACTGTCTGTAACTGTAACTGTCTGTAACTGTAACTGTCTGTAACTGTCTGTAACTGTCTGTTACTGTATGTAACTGTCTGTAACTGTCTGTCACTGTCTGTAACTGTAACTGTCTGTAACTGTCTGTAACTGTAACTGTCTGCAACTGTCTGTAACTGTCTGTAACTGTCTGTATCTGTCTGTTACTGTAACTGTCTGTAACTGTCTGTAACTGTCTGTTACTGTATGTAACTGTCTGTAACTGTCTGTAACTGTCTGTAACTGTAACTGTCTGTAACTGTAACTGTCTGTAACTGTCTGTAACTGTAACTGTCTGTTACTGTATGTAACTGTCTGTAACTGTCTGCAACTGTCTGTTACTGTCTCTAACTTTATGTAACTGTCTGTAACTGTATGTAACTGTCTGTAACTGTCTGTAACTGTCTGTTACTGTCTGTAACTGTATGTAACTGTCTGTAACTGTCTGTAACTGTAACTGTCTGTAACTGTAACTGTCTGTAACTGTAACTGTCTGTAACTGTCTGTAACTGTCTGTTACTGTGTGTAACTGCCTGTAACTGTCTGTAACTGTAACTGTCTGTAACTGTCTGTAACTGTAACTGTCTGTAACTGTCTGTAACTGTCTGTTACTGTATGTAACTGTCTGTAACTGTCTGTAACTGTCTGTAACTGTAACTGTCCGTAACTGTCTGTAACTGTCTGTAACTGTGTGTAACTGTCTGTAACTGTATGTAACTGTCTGTAACTGTATGTTACTGTCTGGTACTGTCTGTAACTGTACGTAACTGTCTGTAACTGTCTGTTACTGTCTGTAACTGTATGTAACTGTCTGTAACTGTCTGTTACTGTCTGTAACTGTCTGTAACTGTCTGTTACTGTCTGTAACTGTATGTAACTGTCTGTAACTGTAACTGTCTGTAACTGTAACTGTCTGTAACTGTCTGTAACTGTCTGTTACTGTATGTAACTGTCTGTAACTGTCTGTAACTGTCTGTAACTGTAACTGTCTGTAACTGTCTGTAACTGTAACTGTCTGCAACTGTCTGTAACTGTCTGTAACTGTCTGTATCTGTCTGTTACTGTAACTGTCTGTAACTGTCTGTAACTGTCTGTTACTGTATGTAACTGTCTGTAACTGTCTGTAACTGTCTGTAACTGTAACTGTCTGTAACTGTAACTGTCTGTAACTGTCTGTAACTGTATATAACTGTCTGTAACTGTCTGTTACTGTCTGTAACTGTATGTAACTGTCTGTAACTGTCTGTAACTGTAACTGTCTGTAACTGTAACTGTAACTGTCTGTAACTGTCTGTTACTGTATGTAACTGTCTGTAACTGTTTGTAACTGTATATAACTGTCTGTAACTGTCTGTTACTGTCTGTAACTGTATGTAACTGTCTGTAACTGTCTGTAACTGTAACTGTCTGTAACTGTAACTGTAACTGTCTGTAACTGTCTGTTACTGTATGTAACTGTCTGTAACTGTCTGTAACTGTAACTGTCTGTAACTGTAACTGTCTGTTACTGTATGTAACTGTCTGTAACTGTCTGTAAATGTAACTGTCTGTAACTGTCTGTAACTGTAACTGTCTGTAACTGTCTGTAACTGTCTGTTACTGTATGTAACTGTCTGTAACTGTCTGTAACTGTCTGTAACTGTAACTGTCTGTAACTGTCTGTAACTGTCTGCAACTGTCTGCAACTGTCTGTAACTGTCTGTAACTGTCTGTAACTGTCTGTAACTGTCTGTTACTGTCTGTAACTGTCTGTAACTGTCTGTAACTGTCTGTAACTGTCTGTAACTGTCTGTAACTGTCTGTTACTGTCTGTAACTGTCTGTTACTGTAACTGTCTGTTACTGTGTGTAACTGTCTGTAACTGTCTGTTACTGTCTGTAACTGTCTGTAACTGTCTGTAACTGTCTGTTACTGTGTGTAACTGTCTGTAACTGTCTGCAACTGTCTGTAACTGTCTGTAACTGTAACTGTCTGTAACTGTAACTGTCTGTTACTGTGTGTAACTGTCTGTAACTGTCTGTTACTGTCTGTAACTGTCTGTAACTGTCTGTAACTGTCTGTTACTGTATGTAACTGTCTGTAACTGTCTGTAACTGTCTTTAACTGTAACTGTCTGTAACTGTCTGTAACTGTAACTGTCTGTTACTGTATGTAACTGTCTGTAACTGTCTGCAACTGTCTGTTACTGTCTCAAACTGTATGTAACTGTCTGTAACTGTAACTGTCTGTAACTGTAACTGTCTGTAACTGTCTGTAACTGTCTGTTACTGTGTGTAACTGTCTGTAACTGTCTGTAACTGTCTGTAACTGTAACTGTCTCTAACTGTCTGTAACTGTAACTGTCTGTTACTGTATGTAACTGTCTGTAACTGTATGTAACTGTATGTAACTGTCTGTAACTGTCTGTAACTGTCTGTTACTGTCTGTAACTGTATGTAACTGTCTGTAACTGTCTGTAACTGTAACTGTCTGTAACTGTAACTGTCTGTAACTGTCTGTAACTGTCTGTTACTGTATGTAACTATCTGTAACTGTCTGTAACTGTAACTGTCTGTAACTGTCTGTAACTGTGTGTAACTGTCTGTAACTGTATGTAACTGTCTGTAACTGTATGTTACTGTCTGGTACTGTCTGTAACTGTACGTAACTGTCTGTAACTGTCTGTTACTGACTGTTACTGTCTGTAACTGTATGTAACTGTCTGTAACTGTCTGTTACTGTCTGTAACTGTCTGTTACTGTCTGTAACTGTATGTAACTGTCTGTAACTGTCTGTAACTGTAACTGTCTGTAACTGTAACTGTCTGTAACTGTAACTGTCTGTAACTGTCTGTTACTGTATGTAACTGTCTGTAACTGTCTGTAACTGTCTGTTACTGTCTGTTACTGTCTGTAACTGTCTGTAACTGTCTGTAACTCTCTGTAACTGTCTGTAACTGTAACTGTCTGTAACTGTCTGTAACTGTCTGTAACTTTCTGTAACTGTCTGTTACTGTCTGTAACTGTCTCTAACTGTCTGTAACTGTAACTGTCTGTTACTGTGTGTAACTGTCTGTAACTGTCTGCAACTGTCTATTACTGTCTGTAACTGTATGTAACTGTCTGTAACTGTCTGTAACTGTAACTGTCTGTAACTGTAACTGTCTGTAACTGTCTGTAACTGTCTGTTACTGTATGTAACTCCCTGTAACTGTCTGTAACTGTAACTGTCTGTAACTGTCTGTAACTGTAACTGTCTGTAACTGTCTGTAACTGTAACTGTCTGTTACTGTGTGTAACTGTCTGTAACTGTCTGCAACTGTCTGTTACTGTCTGTAACTGTAACTGTCTGTTACTCTGTGTAACTGTCTGTAACTGTCTGTTACTGTCTGTAACTGTCTGTAACTGTCTGTAACTGTCTGTAACTGTAACTGTAACTGTCTGTAACTGTCTGTTACTGTATGTAACTGTCTGTAACTGTCTGTAACTGTCTGTAACTGTCTGCAACTGTCTTTTACTGTCTGTAACTGTCTGTAACTGTCTGTAACTGTAACTGTCTGTAACTGTAACTGTCTGTAACTGTCTGTAACTGTCTGCAACTGTCTGCAACTGTCTGTAACTGTCTGTAACTGTATGTAACTGTCTGTAACTGTCTGTAACTGTCTGTAACTGTCTGTAACTGTCTGTAACTGTATGTAACTGTCTGTAACTGTCTGTTACTGTCTGTAACTGTCTGTAACTGTCTCTTACTGTCTGTAACTGTCTGTAACTGTAACTGTCTGTTACTGTGTGTAACTGTCTGTAACTGTCTGTAACTGTCTGTTACTGTCTGTAACTGTCTGTAACTGTCTGTAACTGTCTGTAACTGTAACTGTCTGTTACTGTCTGTAACTGTCTGTAACTGTCTGCAACTGTCTGTTACTGTCTGTAACTGTATGTAACTGTCTGTAACTGTAACTGTCTGTAACTGTAACTGTCTGTAACTGTCTGTAACTGTCTGTTACTGTATGTAACTGTCTGTAACTGTCTGTAACTGTAACTGTCTGTAACTGTCTGTAACTGTCTGTAACTGTCTGTTACTGTATGTAACTGTCTGTAACTGTCTGTAACTGTAACTGTCTGTAACTGTCTGTAACTGTATGTAACTGTCTGTAACTGTCTGTAACTGTCTGTAACTGTCTGTAACTGTAACTGTCTGTAACTGTAACTGTCTGTAACTGTCTGTAACTGTCTGTTACTGTATGTAACTCCCTGTAACTGTCTGTAACTGTAACTGTCTGTAACTGTCTGTAACTGTAACTGTCTGTAACTGTAACTGTCTGTAACTGTCTGTAACTGTAACTGTCTGTTACTGTGTGTAACTGTCTGTAACTGTCTGCAACTGTCTGTTACTGTCTGTAACTGTAACTGTCTGTTACTCTGTGTAACTGTCTGTAACTGTCTGTTACTGTCTGTAACTGTCTGTAACTGTCTGTAACTGTCTGTAACTGTAACTGTAACTGTCTGTAACTGTCTGTTACTGTATGTAACTGTCTGTAACTGTCTGTAACTGTCTGTAACTGTCTGCAACTGTCTTTTACTGTCTGTAACTGTCTGTAACTGTCTGTAACTGTAACTGTCTGTAACTGTAACTGTCTGTAACTGTCTGTAACTGTCTGCAACTGTCTGCAACTGTCTGTAACTGTCTGTAACTGTATGTAACTGTCTGTAACTGTCTGTAACTGTCTGTAACTGTCTGTAACTGTCTGTAACTGTATGTAACTGTCTGTAACTGTCTGTTACTGTCTGTAACTGTCTGTAACTGTCTCTTACTGTCTGTAACTGTCTGTAACTGTAACTGTCTGTTACTGTGTGTAACTGTCTGTAACTGTCTGTAACTGTCTGTTACTGTCTGTAACTGTCTGTAACTGTCTGTAACTGTCTGTAACTGTAACTGTCTGTTACTGTCTGTAACTGTCTGTAACTGTCTGCAACTGTCTGTTACTGTCTGTAACTGTATGTAACTGTCTGTAACTGTAACTGTCTGTAACTGTAACTGTCTGTAACTGTCTGTAACTGTCTGTTACTGTATGTAACTGTCTGTAACTGTCTGTAACTGTAACTGTCTGTAACTGTCTGTAACTGTCTGTAACTGTCTGTTACTGTATGTAACTGTCTGTAACTGTCTGTAACTGTAACTGTCTGTAAATGTCTGTAACTGTATGTAACTGTCTGTAACTGTCTGTAACTGTCTGTAACTGTCTGTAACTGTCTGTAACTGTAACTGTCTGTTACTGTGTGTAACTGTCTGTAACTGTCTGTTACTGTCTGTAACTGTCTGTAACTGTCTGTAACTGTAACTGTCTGTTACTGTGTGTAACTGTGTGTAACTGTCTGTAACTGTCTGTTACTGTCTGTAACTGTCTGTAACTGTAACTGTCTGTAACTGTCTGTAACTGTAACTGTCTGTTACTGTATGTAACTGTCTGTAACTGTATGTAACTGTATGTAACTGTCTGTAACTGTCTGTAACTGTAACTGTCTGTAACTGTCTGTTACTGTCTGTAACTGTGTGTAACTGTATGTAACTGTTTTAACTGTATGTAACTGTCTGTAACTGTCTGTTACTGTATGTAACTGTCTGTAACTGTTTGTAACTGTATATAACTGTCTGTAACTGTCTGTTACTGTCTGTAACTGTATGTAACTGTCTGTAACTGTCTGTAACTGTAACTGTCTGTAACTGTAACTGTAACTGTCTGTAACTGTCTGTTACTGTATGTAACTGTCTGTAACTGTCTGTAACTGTAACTGTCTGTAACTGTAACTGTCTGTTACTGTATGTAACTGTCTGTAACTGTCTGTAACTGTAACTGTCTGTAACTGTCTGTAACTGTAACTGTCTGTAACTGTCTGTAACTGTCTGTTACTGTATGTAACTGTCTGTAACTGTCTGTAACTGTAACTGTCTGTAACTGTCTGTAACTGTCTGCAACTGTCTGCAACTGTCTGTAACTGTCTGTAACTGTCTGTAACTGTCTGTAACTGTCTGTTACTGTCTGTAACTGTCTGTAACTGTCTGTAACTGTCTGTAACTGTCTGTAACTGTCTGTAACTGTCTGTTACTGTCTGTAACTGTCTGTAACTGTAACTGTCTGTTACTGTGTGTAACTGTCTGTAACTGTCTGTTACTGTCTGTAACTGTCTGTAACTGTCTGTAACTGTCTGTTACTGTGTGTAACTGTCTGTAACTGTCTGCAACTGTCTGTAACTGTCTGTAACTGTAACTGTAACTGTCTGTAACTGTAACTGTCTGTAACTGTATGTTACTGTATGTAACTGTCTGTAACTGTCTGTAACTGTAACTGTCTGTAACTGTCTGTAACTGTCTGTAACTGTCTGTATCTGTCTGTTACTGTAACTGTCTGTAACTGTAACTGTCTGTAACTGTCTGTTACTGTATGTAACTGTCTGTAACTGTCTGTAACTGTCTGTAACTGTAACTGTCTGTAACTGTAACTGTCTGTAACTGTCTGTTACTGTATGTAACTGTCTGTAACTGTCTGTAACTGTCTGTAACTGTATGTAACTGTCTGTAACTGTCTGTAACTGTCTGTTACTGTCTGTAACTGTCTGTAACTGTAACTGTCTGTTACTGTGTGTAACTGTCTGTAACTGTCTGTTACTGTCTGTAACTGTCTGTAACTGTCTGTAACTGTCTGTAACTGTAACTGTAACTGTCTGTAACTGTAACTGTCTGTAACTGTCTGTTACTGTCTGTAATTGTCTGTAACTGTCTGTAACTGTAACTGTCTGTAACTGTCTGTAACTGTCTGTAACTGTCTGTATCTGTCTGTTACTGTAACTGTCTGTAACTGTAACTGTCTGTAACTGTCTGTTACTGTATGTAACTGTCTGTAACTGTCTGTAACTGTCTGTAACTGTAACTGTCTGTAACTGTAACTGTCTGTAACTGTCTGTTACTGTATGTAACTGTCTGTAACTGTCTGTAACTGTCTTTAACTGTAACTGTCTGTAACTGTCTGTAACTGTAACTGTCTGTTACTGTATGTAACTGTCTGTAACTGTCTGCAACTGTCTGTTACTGTCTCAAACTGTATGTAACTGTCTGTAACTGTAACTGTCTGTAACTGTAACTGTCTGTAACTGTCTGTTACTGTGTGTAACTGTCTGTAACTGTCTGTAACTGTCTGTAACTGTAACTGTCTGTAACTGTCTGTAACTGTAACTGTCTGTAACTGTCTGTAACTGTCTGTTACTGTATGTAACTATCTGTAACTGTCTGTAACTGTAACTGTCTGTAACTGTCTGTAACTGTGTGTAACTGTCTGTAACTGTATGTAACTGTCTGTAACTGTATGTTACTGTCTGGTACTGTCTGTAACTGTACGTAACTGTCTGTAACTGTCTGTTACTGTCTGTTACTGTCTGTAACTGTATGTAACTGTCTGTAACTGTCTGTTACTGTCTGTAACTGTCTGTTACTGTCTGTAACTGTATGTAACTGTCTGTAACTGTCTGTAACTGTCTGTAACTGTCTGTAACTGTCTGTAACTGTCTGTAACTGTAACTGTCTGTTACTGTGTGTAACTGTCTGTAACTGTCTGTTACTGTCTGTAACTGTCTGTAACTGTCTGTAACTGTAACTGTCTGTTACTGTGTGTAACTGTGTGTAACTGTCTGTAACTGTCTGTTACTGTCTGTAACTGTCTGTAACTGTAACTGTCTGTAACTGTCTGTAACTGTCTGTAACTGTCTGTTACTGTCTGTAACTGTATGTAACTGTCTGTAACTGTAACTGTCTGTAACTGTAACTGTCTGTAACTGTCTGTAACTGTCTGTTACTGTATGTAACTGTCTGTAACTGTCTGTAACTGTAACTGTCTGTAACTGTCTGTAACTGTATGTAACTGTCTGTAACTGTCTGTAACTGTCTGTAACTGTCTGTAACTGTCTGTAACTGTAACTGTCTGTTACTGTGTGTAACTGTCTGTAACTGTCTGTTACTGTCTGTAACTGTCTGTAACTGTCTGTAACTGTAACTGTCTGTTACTGTGTGTAACTGTGTGTAACTGTCTGTAACTGTCTGTTACTGTCTGTAACTGTCTGTAACTGTAACTGTCTGTAACTGTAACTGTCTGTTACTGTATGTAACTGTCTGTAACTGTCTGTAACTGTCTGTAACTGTATGTAACTGTATGTAACTGTCTGTAACTGTCTGTAACTGTAACTGTCTGTAACTGTCTGTAACTGTCTGTAACTGTGTGTAACTGTATGTAACTGTTTTAACTGTATGTAACTGTCTGTAACTGTCTGTTACTGTATGTAACTGTCTGTAACTGTTTGTAACTGTATATAACTGTCTGTAACTGTCTGTTACTGTCTGTAACTGTATGTAACTGTCTGTAACTGTCTGTAACTGTAACTGTCTGTAACTGTAACTGTAACTGTCTGTAACTGTCTGTTACTGTATGTAACTGTCTGTAACTGTCTGTAACTGTAACTGTCTGTAACTGTAACTGTCTGTTACTGTCTGTAACTGTCTGTAACTGTCTGTAACTGTAACTGTCTGTAACTGTCTGTAACTGTCTGCAACTGTCTTCAACTGTCTGTAACTGTCTGTAACTGTATGTAACTGTCTGTAACTGTCTGTAACTGTCTGTTACTGTCTGTAACTGTCTGTAACTGTCCGTAACTGTCTGTAACTGTCTGTAACTGTATGTAACTGTCTGTAACTGTCTGTAACTGTCTGTTACTGTCTGTAACTGTCTGTAACTGTAACTGTCTGTTACTGTGTGTAACTGTCTGTAACTGTCTGTTACTGTCTGTAACTGTCTGTAACTGTCTGTAACTGTCTGTAACTGTAACTGTAACTGTCTGTAACTGTAACTGTCTGTAACTGTCTGTTACTGTCTGTAACTGTCTGTAACTGTCTGTAACTGTAACTGTCTGTAACTGTCTGTAACTGTCTGTAACTGTCTGTATCTGTCTGTTACTGTAACTGTCTGTAACTGTAACTGTCTGTAACTGTCTGTTACTGTATGTAACTGTCTGTAACTGTCTGTAACTGTCTGTAACTGTAACTGTCTGTAACTGTAACTGTCTGTAACTGTCTGTTACTGTATGTAACTGTCTGTAACTGTCTGTAACTGTCTTTAACTGTAACTGTCTGTAACTGTAACTGTCTGTTACTGTATGTAACTGTCTGTAACTGTCTGCAACTGTCTGTTACTGTCTCAAACTGTATGTAACTGTCTGTAACTGTAACTGTCTGTAACTGTAACTGTCTGTAACTGTCTGTTACTGTATGTAACTGTCTGTAACTGTCTGTAACTGTCTTTAACTGTAACTGTCTGTAACTGTCTGTAACTGTAACTGTCTGTTACTGTATGTAACTGTCTGTAACTGTCTGCAACTGTCTGTTACTGTCTCAAACTGTATGTAACTGTCTGTAACTGTAACTGTCTGTAACTGTAACTGTCTGTAACTGTCTGTAACTGTCTGTTACTGTGTGTAACTGTCTGTAACTGTCTGTAACTGTCTGTAACTGTAACTGTCTGTAACTGTCTGTAACTGTAACTGTCTGTTACTGTATGTAACTGTCTGTAACTGTATGTAACTGTATGTAACTGTCTGTAACTGTCTGTAACTGTCTGTTACTGTCTGTAACTGTATGTAACTGTCTGTAACTGTCTGTAACTGTAACTGTCTGTAACTGTAACTGTCTGTAACTGTCTGTAACTGTCTGTTACTGTATGTAACTATCTGTAACTGTCTGTAACTGTAACTGTCTGTAACTGTCTGTAACTGTGTGTAACTGTCTGTAACTGTATGTAACTGTCTGTAACTGTATGTTACTGTCTGGTACTGTCTGTAACTGTACGTAACTGTCTGTAACTGTCTGTTACTGTCTGTTACTGTCTGTAACTGTATGTAACTGTCTGTAACTGTCTGTTACTGTCTGTAACTGTCTGTTACTGTCTGTAACTGTATGTAACTGTCTGTAACTGTCTGTAACTGTCTGTAACTGTCTGTAACTGTCTGTAACTGTAACTGTCTGTTACTGTGTGTAACTGTCTGTAACTGTCTGTTACTGTCTGTAACTGTCTGTAACTGTCTGTAACTGTAACTGTCTGTTAATGTGTGTAACTGTGTGTAACTGTCTGTAACTGTCTGTTACTGTCTGTAACTGTCTGTAACTGTAACTGTCTGTAACTGTCTGTAACTGTCTGTAACTGTCTGTTACTGTCTGTAACTGTATGTAACTGTCTGTAACTGTAACTGTCTGTAACTGTAACTGTCTGTAACTGTCTGTAACTGTCTGTTACTGTATGTAACTGTCTGTAACTGTCTGTAACTGTAACTGTCTGTAACTGTCTGTAACTGTATGTAACTGTCTGTAACTGTCTGTAACTGTCTGTAACTGTCTGTAACTGTAACTGTCTGTTACTGTGTGTAACTGTCTGTAACTGTCTGTTACTGTCTGTAACTGTCTGTAACTGTCTGTAACTGTAACTGTCTGTTACTGTGTGTAACTGTGTGTAACTGTCTGTAACTGTCTGTTACTGTCTGTAACTGTCTGTAACTGTAACTGTCTGTAACTGTCTGTAACTGTAACTGTCTGTTACTGTATGTAACTGTCTGTAACTGTCTGTAACTGTCTGTAACTGTATGTAACTGTATGTAACTGTCTGTAACTGTCTGTAACTGTAACTGTCTGTAACTGTCTGTAACTGTCTGTAACTGTGTGTAACTCTATGTAACTGTTTTAACTGTATGTAACTGTCTGTAACTGTCTGTTACTGTATGTAACTGTCTGTAACTGTTTGTAACTGTATATAACTGTCTGTAACTGTCTGTTACTGTCTGTAACTGTATGTAACTGTCTGTAACTGTCTGTAACTGTCTGTAACTGTAACTGTCTGTAACTGTAACTGTAACTGTCTGTAACTGTCTGTTACTGTATGTAACTGTCTGTAACTGTCTGTAACTGTAACTGTCTGTAACTGTAACTGTCTGTTACTGTATGTAACTGTCTGTAACTGTCTGTAACTGTAACTGTCTGTAACTGTCTGTAACTGTCTGCAACTGTCTTCAACTGTCTGTAACTGTCTGTAACTGTATGTAACTGTCTGTAACTGTCTGTAACTGTCTGTTACTGTCTGTAACTGTCTGTAACTGTCTGTAACTGTCTGTAACTGTCTGTAACTGTATGTAACTGTCTGTAACTGTCTGTAACTGTCTGTTACTGTCTGTAACTGTCTGTAACTGTAACTGTCTGTTACTGTGTGTAACTGTCTGTAACTGTCTGTTACTGTCTGTAACTGTCTGTAACTGTCTGTAACTGTCTGTAACTGTAACTGTAACTGTCTGTAACTGTAACTGTCTGTAACTGTCTGTTACTGTCTGTAACTGTCTGTAACTGTCTGTAACTGTACCTGTCTGTAACTGTCTGTAACTGTCTGTAACTGTCTGTATCTGTCTGTTACTGTAACTGTCTGTAACTGTAACTGTCTGTAACTGTCTGTTACTGTATGTAACTGTCTGTAACTGTCTGTAACTGTCTGTAACTGTAACTGTCTGTAACTGTAACTGTCTGTAACTGTCTGTTACTGTATGTAACTGTCTGTAACTGTCTGTAACTGTCTTTAACTGTAACTGTCTGTAACTGTCTGTAACTGTAACTGTCTGTTACTGTATGTAACTGTCTGTAACTGTCTGCAACTGTCTGTTACTGTCTCAAACTGTATGTAACTGTCTGTAACTGTAACTGTCTGTAACTGTAACTGTCTGTAACTGTCTGTAACTGTCTGTTACTGTGTGTAACTGTCTGTAACTGTCTGTAACTGTAACTGTCTGTAACTGTCTGTAACTGTAACTGTCTGTTACTGTATGTAACTGTCTGTAACTGTATGTAACTGTATGTAACTGTCTGTAACTGTCTGTAACTGTCTGTTACTGTCTGTAACTGTATGTAACTGTCTGTAACTGTCTGTAACTGTCTGTTACTGTATGTAACTATCTGTAACTGTCTGTAACTGTAACTGTCTGTAACTGTCTGTAACTGTGTGTAACTGTCTGTAACTGTATGTAACTGTCTGTAACTGTATGTTACTGTCTGGTACTGTCTGTAACTGTACGTAACTGTCTGTAACTGTCTGTTACTGTCTGTTACTGTCTGTAACTGTATGTAACTGTCTGTAACTGTCTGTTACTGTCTGTAACTGTCTGTTACTGTCTGTAACTGTATGTAACTGTCTGTAACTGTCTGTAACTGTAACTGTCTGTAACTGTAACTGTCTGTAACTGTAACTGTCTGTAACTGTCTGTTACTGTATGTAACTGTCTGTAACTGTCTGTAACTGTCTGTTACTGTCTGTTACTGTCTGTAACTGTCTGTAACTGTCTGTAACTCTCTGTAACTGTCTGTAACTGTAACTGTCTGTAACTGTCTGTAACTGTCTGTAACTTTCTGTAACTGTCTGTTACTGTCTGTAACTGTCTCTAACTGTCTGTAACTGTAACTGTCTGTTACTGTGTGTAACTGTCTGTAACTGTCTGCAACTGTCTGTTACTGTCTGTAACTGTATGTAACTGTCTGTAACTGTCTGTAACTGTAACTGTCTGTAACTGTAACTGTCTGTAACTGTCTGTAACTGTCTGTTACTGTATGTAACTCCCTGTAACTGTCTGTAACTGTAACTGTCTGTAACTGTCTGTAACTGTAACTGTCTGTAACTGTAACTGTCTGTAACTGTCTGTAACTGTAACTGTCTGTTACTGTGTGTAACTGTCTGTAACTGTCTGCAACTGTCTGTTACTGTCTGTAACTGTAACTGTCTGTTACTCTGTGTAACTGTCTGTAACTGTCTGTTACTGTCTGTAACTGTCTGTAACTGTCTGTAACTGCCTTAAACTGTAACTGTCTGTTACTGTCTGTAACTGTCTGTAACTGTCTGCAACTGTCTTTTACTGTCTGTAACTGTATGTAACTGTCTGTAACTGTCTGTAACTGTCTGTAACTGTAACTGTCTGTAACTGTAACTGTCTGTAACTGTCTGTAACTGTCTGCAACTGTCTGCAACTGTCTGTAACTGTCTGTAACTGTATGTAACTGTCTGTAACTGTCTGTAACTGTCTGTAACTGTCTGTAACTGTCTGTAACTGTATGTAACTGTCTGTAACTGTCTGTTACTGTCTGTAACTGTCTGTAACTGTCTCTTACTGTCTGTAACTGTCTGTAACTGTAACTGTCTGTTACTGTGTGTAACTGTCTGTAACTGTCTGTAACTGTCTGTTACTGTCTGTAACTGTCTGTAACTGTCTGTAACTGTCTGTAACTGTAACTGTCTGTTACTGTCTGTAACTGTCTGTAACTGTCTGCAACTGTCTGTTACTGTCTGTAACTGTATGTAACTGTCTGTAACTGTAACTGTCTGTTACTGTGTGTAACTGTCTGTAACTGTCTGTTACTGTCTGTAACTGTCTGTAACTGTCTGTAACTGTAACTGTCTGTTACTGTGTGTAACTGTGTGTAACTGTCTGTAACTGTCTGTTACTGTCTGTAACTGTCTGTAACTGTCTGTAACTGTAACTGTCTGTAACTGTCTGTAACTGTCTGTAACTGTCTGTTACTGTATGTAACTGTCTGTTACTGTCTGTAACTGTCTGTAACTGTCTGTAACTGTCTGTAACTGTAACTGTCTGTAACTGTAACTGTCTGTAACTGTCTGTAACTGTTTGTAACTGTCTGTAACTGTCTGTAACTCTCTGTAACTGTCTGTAACTGTAACTGTCTGTAACTGTCTGTAACTGTCTGTAACTGTCTGTTACTGTCTGTAACTGTCTCTAACTGTCTGTAACTGTAACTGTCTGTTACTGTGTGTAACTGTCTGTAACTGTCTGCAACTGTCTGTTACTGTCTGTAACTGTATGTAACTGTCTGTAACTGTCTGTAACTGTAACTGTCTGTAACTGTAACTGTCTGTAACTGTCTGTTACTGTATGTAACTGTCTGTAACTGTCTGTAACTGTCTGTTACTGTCTGTTACTGTCTGTAACTGTCTGTAACTGTCTGTAACTCTCTGTAACTGTCTGTAACTGTAACTGTCTGTAACTGTCTGTAACTGTCTGTAACTTTCTGTAACTGTCTGTTACTGTCTGTAACTGTCTCTAACTGTCTGTAACTGTAACTGTCTGTTACTGTGTGTAACTGTCTGTAACTGTCTGCAACTGTCTGTTACTGTCTGTAACTGTATGTAACTGTCTGTAACTGTCTGTAACTGTAACTGTCTGTAACTGTAACTGTCTGTAACTGTCTGTAACTGTCTGTTACTGTATGTAACTCCCTGTAACTGTCTGTAACTGTAACTGTCTGTAACTGTCTGTAACTGTAACTGTCTGTAACTGTAACTGTCTGTAACTGTCTGTAACTGTAACTGTCTGTTACTGTGTGTAACTGTCTGTAACTGTCTGCAACTGTCTGTTACTGTCTGTAACTGTAACTGTCTGTTACTCTTTGTAACTGTCTGTAACTGTCTGTTACTGTCTGTAACTGTCTGTAACTGTCTGTAACTGTCTGTAACTGTAACTGTAACTGTCTGTAACTGTCTGTTACTGTATGTAACTGTCTGTAACTGTCTGTAACTGTCTGTAACTGTCTGCAACTGTCTTTTACTGTCTGTAACTGTCTGTAACTGTCTGTAACTGTAACTGTCTGTAACTGTAACTGTCTGTAACTGTCTGTAACTGTCTGCAACTGTCTGCAACTGTCTGTAACTGTCTGTAACTGTATGTAACTGTCTGTAACTGTCTGTAACTGTCTGTAACTGTCTGTAACTGTCTGTAACTGTATGTAACTGTCTGTAACTGTCTGTTACTGTCTGTAACTGTCTGTAACTGTCTCTTACTGTCTGTAACTGTCTGTAACTGTAACTGTCTGTTACTGTGTGTAACTGTCTGTAACTGTCTGTAACTGTCTGTTACTGTCTGTAACTGTCTGTAACTGTCTGTAACTGTCTGTAACTGTAACTGTCTGTTACTGTCTGTAACTGTCTGTAACTGTCTGCAACTGTCTGTTACTGTCTGTAACTGTATGTAACTGTCTGTAACTGTAACTGTCTGTAACTGTAACTGTCTGTAACTGTCTGTAACTGTCTGTTACTGTATGTAACTGTCTGTAACTGTCTGTAACTGTAACTGTCTGTAACTGTCTGTAACTGTATGTAACTGTCTGTAACTGTCTGTAACTGTCTGTAACTGTCTGTAACTGTCTGTAACTGTAACTGTCTGTTACTGTGTGTAACTGTCTGTAACTGTCTGTTACTGTCTGTAACTGTCTGTAACTGTCTGTAACTGTAACTGTCTGTTACTGTGTGTAACTGTGTGTAACTGTCTGTAACTGTCTGTTACTGTCTGTAACTGTCTGTAACTGTAACTGTCTGTAACTGTCTGTAACTGTAACTGTCTGTTACTGTATGTAACTGTCTGTAACTGTCTGTAACTGTAACTGTAACTGTATGTAACTGTATGTAACTGTCTGTAACTGTCTGTAACTGTAACTGTCTGTAACTGTCTGTTACTGTGTGTAACTGTGTGTAACTGTCTGTAACTGTCTGTTACTGTCTGTAACTGTCTGTAACTGTAACTGTCTGTAACTGTCTGTAACTGTAACTGTCTGTTACTGTATGTAACTGTCTGTAACTGTCTGTAACTGTAACTGTAACTGTATGTAACTGTATGTAACTGTCTGTAACTGTCTGTAACTGTAACTGTCTGTAACTGTCTGTAACTGTCTGTAACTGTGTGTAACTGTATGTAACTGTTTTAACTGTATGTAACTGTCTGTAACTGTCTGTTACTGTATGTAACTGTCTGTAACTGTTTGTAACTGTATATAACTGTCTGTAACTGTCTGTTACTGTCTGTAACTGTCTGCAACTGTCTTTTACTGTCTGTAACTGTCTGTAACTGTCTGTAACTGTAACTGTCTGTAACTGTAACTGTCTGTAACTGTCTGTTACTGTATGTAACTGTCTGTAACTGTTTGTAACTGTATATAACTGTCTGTAACTGTCTGTTACTGTCTGTAACTGTATGTAACTGTCTGTAACTGTCTGTAACTGTAACTGTCTGTAACTGTAACTGTCTGTAACTGTAACTGTCTGTAACTGTCTGTTACTGTATGTAACTGTCTGTAACTGTCTGTAACTGTCTGTTACTGTCTGTTACTGTCTGTAACTGTCTGTAACTGTCTGTAACTCTCTGTAACTGTCTGTAACTGTAACTGTCTGTAACTGTCTGTAACTGTCTGTAACTTTCTGTAACTGTCTGTTACTGTCTGTAACTGTCTCTAACTGTCTGTAACTGTAACTGTCTGTTACTGTGTGTAACTGTCTGTAACTGTCTGCAACTGTCTGTTACTGTCTGTAACTGTATGTAACTGTCTGTAACTGTCTGTAACTGTAACTGTCTGTAACTGTAACTGTCTGTAACTGTCTGTAACTGTCTGTTACTGTATGTAACTCCCTGTAACTGTCTGTAACTGTAACTGTCTGTAACTGTAACTGTCTGTAACTGTAACTGTCTGTAACTGTCTGTAACTGTAACTGTCTGTTACTGTGTGTAACTGTCTGTAACTGTCTGCAACTGTCTGTTACTGTCTGTAACTGTAACTGTCTGTTACTCTGTGTAACTGTCTGTAACTGTCTGTTACTGTCTGTAACTGTCTGTAACTGTCTGTAACTGTCTGTAACTGTAACTGTAACTGTCTGTAACTGTCTGTTACTGTATGTAACTGTCTGTAACTGTCTGTAACTGTCTGTAACTGTCTGCAACTGTCTTTTACTGTCTGTAACTGTCTGTAACTGTCTGTAACTGTAACTGTCTGTAACTGTAACTGTCTGTAACTGTCTGTAACTGTCTGCAACTGTCTGCAACTGTCTGTAACTGTCTGTAACTGTATGTAACTGTCTGTAACTGTCTGTAACTGTCTGTAACTGTCTGTAACTGTCTGTAACTGTATGTAACTGTCTGTAACTGTCTGTTACTGTCTGTAACTGTCTGTAACTGTCTCTTACTGTCTGTAACTGTCTGTAACTGTAACTGTCTGTTACTGTGTGTAACTGTCTGTAACTGTCTGTAACTGTCTGTTACTGACTGTAACTGTCTGTAACTGTCTGTAACTGTCTGTAACTGTAACTGTCTGTTACTGTCTGTAACTGTCTGTAACTGTCTGCAACTGTCTGTTACTGTCTGTAACTGTATGTAACTGTCTGTAACTGTAACTGTCTGTAACTGTAACTGTCTGTAACTGTCTGTAACTGTCTGTTACTGTATGTAACTGTCTGTAACTGTCTGTAACTGTAACTGTCTGTAACTGTCTGTAACTGTATGTAACTGTCTGTAACTGTCTGTAACTGTCTGTAACTGTCTGTAACTGTCTGTAACTGTAACTGTCTGTTACTGTGTGTAACTGTCTGTAACTGTCTGTTACTGTCTGTAACTGTCTGTAACTGTCTGTAACTGTAACTGTCTGTTACTGTGTGTAACTGTCTGTAACTGTCTGTTACTGTCTGTAACTGTCTGTAACTGTAACTGTCTGTAACTGTCTGTAACTGTAACTGTCTGTTACTGTATGTAACTGTCTGTAACTGTCTGTAACTGTAACTGTAACTGTATGTAACTGTATGTAACTGTCTGTAACTGTCTGTAACTGTAACTGTCTGTAACTGTCTGTAACTGTCTGTAACTGTGTGTAACTGTATGTAACTGTTTTAACTGTATGTAACTGTCTGTAACTGTCTGTTACTGTATGTAACTGTCTGTAACTGTTTGTAACTGTATATAACTGTCTGTAACTGTCTGTTACTGTCTGTAACTGTATGTAACTGTCTGTAACTGTCTGTAACTGTAACTGTCTGTAACTGTAACTGTAACTGTCTGTAACTGTCTGTTACTGTATGTAACTGTCTGTAACTGTCTGTAACTGTAACTGTCTGTAACTGTAACTGTCTGTTACTGTATGTAACTGTCTGTAACTGTCTGTAACTGTAACTGTCTGTAACTGTCTATAACTGTCTGTAACTCTAACTGTCTGTAACTGTCTGTAACTGTAACTGTCTGTTACTGTGTGTAACTGTCTGTAACTGTCTGCAACTGTCTGTTACTGTCTGTAACTGTAACTGTCTGTTACTCTGTGTAACTGTCTGTAACTGTCTGTTACTGTCTGTAACTGTCTGTAACTGTCTGTAACTGTCTGTAACTGTAACTGTCTGTAACTGTAACTGTCTGTAACTGTCTGTAACTGTCTGTTACTGTATGTAACTCCCTGTAACTGTCTGTAACTGTAACTGTCTGTAACTGTCTGTAACTGTAACTGTCTGTAACTGTAACTGTCTGTAACTGTAACTGTAACTGTCTGTTACTGTGTGTAACTGTCTGTAAC
Source organism: Eucyclogobius newberryi (assembly GCF_026437365.1). NCBI lineage: Eukaryota > Metazoa > Chordata > Actinopteri > Gobiiformes > Gobiidae > Eucyclogobius > Eucyclogobius newberryi. Next base: position 77,894 of record NW_027315912.1, on the reverse strand, counting down.
TGTCTGCAACTGTCTGTTACTGTCTGTAACTGTAACTGTCTGTTACTCTGTGTAACTGTCTGTAACTGTCTGTTACTGTCTGTAACTGTCTGTAACTGTCTGTAACTGTCTGTAACTGTAACTGTAACTGTCTGTAACTGTCTGTTACTGTATGTAACTGTCTGTAACTGTCTGTAACTGTCTGTAACTGTCTGCAACTGTCTTTTACTGTCTGTAACTGTCTGTAACTGTCTGTAACTGTAACTGTCTGTAACTGTAACTGTCTGTAACTGTCTGTAACTGTCTGCAACTGTCTGCAACTGTCTGTAACTGTCTGTAACTGTATGTATTTGTCTGTAACTGTCTGTAACTGTCTGTAACTGTCTGTAACTGTCTGTAACTGTATGTAACTGTCTGTTACTGTCTGTAACTGTCTGTAACTGTCTCTTACTGTCTGTAACTGTCTGTAACTGTAACTGTCTGTTACTGTGTGTAACTGTCTGTAACTGTCTGTAACTGTCTGTTACTGTCTGTAACTGTCTGTAACTGTCTGTAACTGTCTCTAACTGTCTGTAACTGTAACTGTCTGTTACTGTGTGTAACTGTCTGTAACTGTCTGCAACTGTCTGTTACTGTCTGTAACTGTATGTAACTGTCTGTAACTGTCTGTAACTGTAACTGTCTGTAACTGTAATTGTCTGTAACTGTCTGTAACTGTCTGTTACTGTATGTAACTGTCTGTAACTGTCTGTAACTGTCTGTAACTGTAACTGTCTGTAACTGTCTGTAACTGTAACTGTCTGTTACTGTGTGTAACTGTCTGTAACTGTCTGTAACTGTCTGTAACTGTAACTGTCTGTAACTGTCTGTAACTGTAACTGTCTGTTACTGTATGTAACTGTCTGTAACTGTCTGCAACTGTCTGTTACTGTCTCTAACTTTATGTAACTGTCTGTAACTGTATGTAACTGTCTGTAACTGTCTGTAACTGTCTGTTACTGTCTGTAACTGTATGTAACTGTCTGTAACTGTCTGTAACTGTAACTGTCTGTAACTGTAACTGTCTGTAACTGTCTGTAACTGTCTGTTACTGTATGTAACTGTCTGTAACTGTCTGTAACTGTAACTGTCTGTAACTGTCTGTAACTGTAACTGTCTGTAACTGTCTGTAACTGTCTGTTACTGTATGTAACTGTCTGTAACTGTCTGTAACTGTAACTGTCTGTAACTGTCTGTAACTGTCTGTAACTGTGTGTAACTGTCTGTAACTGTATGTAACTGTCTGTAACTGTATGTTACTGTCTGGTACTGTCTGTAACTGTATGTAACTGTCTGTAACTGTCTGTTACTGTCTGTAACTGTATGTAACTGTCTGTAACTGTCTGTTACTGTCTGTAGCTGTCTGTAACTGTCTGTTACTGTCTGTAACTGTATGTAACTGTCTGTAACTGTAACTGTCTGTAACTGTAACTGTCTGTAACTGTCTGTAACTGTCTGTTACTGTATGTAACTGTCTGTAACTGTCTGTAACTGTAACTGTCTGTAACTGTCTGTAACTGTAACTGTCTGTTACTGTATGTAACTGTCTGTAACTGTCTGCAACTGTCTGTTACTGTCTCTAACTGAATGTAACTGTCTGTAACTGTCTCTAACTGTAACTGTCTGCAACTGTAACTGTCTGTAACTGTAACTTTCTGTAACTGTCTGTTACTGTATGTAACTGTCTGTAACTGTCTGTAACTGTCTGTTACTGTCTGTTACTGTCTGTAACTGTCTGTAACTGTCTGTAACTGTCTGTAACTGTCTGTAACTGTCTGTAACTGTATGTAACTGTCTGTAACTGTATGTTACTGTCTGCTACTGTCTGTAACTGTACGTAACTTTGTGTAACTGTCTGTTACTGTCTGTTACTGTCTGTAACTGTCTGTTACTGTCTGTAACTGTAACTGTCTGTAACTGTAACTGTCTGTAACTGTCTGTAACTGTAACTGTAACTGTAACTGTCTGTAACTGTCTGTAACTGTCTGTTACTGTATGTAGCTGTCTGTAACTGTCTGTAATTGTAACTGTCTGTAACTGTCTGTAACTGTCTGTTACTGTATGTTACTGTCTGCTACTGTCTGTAACTGTACGTAACTTTGTGTAACTGTCTGTTACTGTCTGTTACTGTCTGTAACTGTCTGTTACTGTCTGTAACTGTATGTAACTGTCTGTAACTGTCTGTTACTGTCTGTAACTGTCTGCAACTGTCTGCAACTGTCTGTAACTGTCTGTAACTGTATGTAACTGTCAGTAACTGTCTGTAACTGTCTGTTACTGTCTGTAACTGTCTGTAACTGTCTTTAACTGTCTGTAACTGTCTGTAACTGTCTGTAACTGTCTGTTACTGTCTGTAACTGTCTGTAACTGTCTGTAACTGTAACTGTCTGTTACTGTGTGTGACTGTCTGTAACTGTCTGTAACTGTCTGTTACTGTCTGTAACTGTCTGTAACTGTCTGTAACTGTCTGTAACTGTAACTGTCTGTTACTGTGTGTAACTGTCTGTAACTGTCTGCAACTGTCTGTTACTGTCTGTAACTGTATGTAACTGTCTGTAACTGTCTGTAACTGTAACTGTCTGTAACTGTAACTGTCTGTAACTGTCTGTAACTGTCTGTTACTGTATGTAACTCCCTGTAACTGTCTGTAACTGTAACTGTCTGTAACTGTCTGTAACTGTAACTGTCTGTAACTGTAACTGTCTGTAACTGTCTGTAACTGTAACTGTCTGTTACTGTGTGTAACTGTCTGTAACTGTCTGCAACTGTCTGTTACTGTCTGTAACTGTAACTGTCTGTTACTCTGTGTAACTGTCTGTAACTGTCTGTTACTGTCTGTAACTGTCTGTAACTGTCTGTAACTGTCTGTAACTGTAACTGTCTGTTACTGTCTGTAACTGTCTGTAACTGTCTGCAACTGTCTTTTACTGTCTGTAACTGTATGTAACTGTCTGTAACTGTCTGTAACTGTCTGTAACTGTAACTGTCTGTAGCTGTAACTGTCTGTAACTGTCTGTAACTGTCTGCAACTGTCTGCAACTGTCTGTAACTGTCTGTAACTGTATGTAACTGTCTGTAACTGTCTGTAACTGTCTGTAACTGTCTGTAACTGTCTGTAATTGTATGTAACTGTCTGTAACTGTCTGTAACTGTCTCTTACTGTCTGTAACTGTCTGTAACCGTAACTGTCTGTTACTGTGTGTAACTGTCTGTAACTGTCTGTAACTGTCTGTTACTGTCTGTAACTGTCTGTAACTGTCTGTAACTGTCTGTAACTGTAACTGTCTGTTACTGTCTGTTACTCTCTGTAACTGTCTGCAACTGTCTGTTACTGTCTGTAACTGTATGTAACTGTAACTGTCTGTAACTGTCTGTAACTGTCTGTTACTGTATGTAACTGTCTGTAACTGTCTGTAACTGTAACTGTCTGTAACTGTCTGTAACTGTATGTAACTGTCTGTAACTGTCTGTAACTGTCTGTAACTGTCTGTAACTGTCTGTAACTGTAACTGTCTGTTACTGTGTGTAACTGTCTGTAACTGTAACTGTCTGTAACTGTCTGTAACTGTCTGTTACTGTATGTAACTGTCTGTAACTGTCTGTAACTGTCTGTAACTGTAACTGTCTGTAACTGTAACTGTCTGTAACTGTCTGTTACTGTATGTAACTGTCTGTAACTGTCTGTAACTGTCTGTAACTGTAACTGTCTGTAACTGTCTGTAACTGTAACTGTCTGTTACTGTATGTAACTGTCTGTAACTGTCTGCAACTGTCTGTTACTGTCTCAAACTGTATGTAACTGTCTGTAACTGTAACTGTCTGTAACTGTAACTGTCTGTAACTGTCTGTAACTGTCTGTTACTGTGTGTAACTGTCTGTAACTGTCTGTAACTGTCTGTAACTGTAACTGTCTGTAACTGTCTGTAACTGTAACTGTCTGTTACTGTATGTAACTGTCTGTAACTGTCTGCAACTGTCTGTTACTGTCTCAAACTGTATGTAACTGTCTGTAACTGTAACTGTCTGTAACTGTAACTGTCTGTAACTGTCTGTAACTGTCTGTTACTGTATGTAACTATCTGTAACTGTCTGTAACTGTCTGTAACTGTCTGTAACTGTGTGTAACTGTCTGTAACTGTATGTAACTGTCTGTAACTGTATGTTACTGTCTGGTACTGTCTGTAACTGTACGTAACTGTCTGTAACTGTCTGTTACTGTCTGTTACTGTCTGTAACTGTATGTAACTGTCTGTAACTGTCTGTTACTGTCTGTAACTGTCTGTTACTGTCTGTAACTGTATGTAACTGTCTGTAACTGTCTGTAACTGTAACTGTCTGTAACTGTAACTGTCTGTAACTGTAACTGTCTGTAACTGTCTGTTACTGTATGTAACTGTCTGTTACTGTCTGTAACTGTCTGTAACTGTCTGTAACTCTCTGTAACTGTCTGTAACTGTAACTGTCTGTAACTGTCTGTAACTGTCTGTAACAGTCTGTAACTGTCTGTAACTGTCTGTAACTGTCTCTAACTGTCTGTAACTGTAACTGTCTGTTACTGTGTGTAACTGTCTGTAACTGTCTGCAACTGTCTGTAACTGTAACTGTCTGTAACTGTCTGTAACTGTAACTGTCTGTTACTGTATGTAACTGTCTGTAACTGTCTGTAACTGTAACTGTCTGTAACTGTAACTGTCTGTAACTGTATGTAACTGTCTGTAACTGTCTGTAACTGTAACTGTCTGTAACTGTAATTGTCTGTAACTGTCTGTAACTGTCTGTTACTGTATGTAACTGTCTGTAACTGTCTGTAACTGTCTGTAACTGTAACTGTCTGTAACTGTCTGTAACTGTAACTGTCTGTTACTGTATGTAACTGTCTGTAACTGTCTGTAACTGTAACTGTCTGTAACTGTAACTGTCTGTAACTGTCTGTAACTGTCTGTTACTGTGTGTAACTGTCTGTAACTGTCTGTAACTGTCTGTAACTGTAACTGTCTGTAACTGTCTGTAACTGTAACTGTCTGTTACTGTATGTAACTGTCTGTAACTGTCTGCAACTGTCTGTTACTGTCTCTAACTTTATGTAACTGTCTGTAACTGTATGTAACTGTCTGTAACTGTCTGTAACTGTCTGTTACTGTCTGTAACTGTATGTAACTGTCTGTAACTGTCTGTAACTGTAACTGTCTGTAACTGTAACTGTCTGTAACTGTCTGTAACTGTCTGTTACTGTATGTAACTGTCTGTAACTGTCTGTAACTGTAACTGTCTGTAACTGTCTGTAACTGTAACTGTCTGTAACTGTCTGTAACTGTCTGTTACTGTATGTAACTGTCTGTAACTGTCTGTAACTGTCTGTAACTGTAACTGTCTGTAACTGTCTGTAACTGTCTGTAACTGTCTGTAACTGTGTGTAACTGTCTGTAACTGTATGTAACTGTCTGTAACTGTATGTTACTGTCTGGTACTGTCTGTAACTGTACGTAACTGTCTGTAACTGTCTGTTACTGTCTGTAACTGTATGTAACTGTCTGTAACTGTCTGTTACTGTCTGTAACTGTCTGTAACTGTCTGTTACTGTCTGTAACTGTATGTAACTGTCTGTAACTGTAACTGTCTGTAACTGTAACTGTCTGTAACTGTCTGTAACTGTCTGTTACTGTATGTAACTGTCTGTAACTGTCTGTAACTGTCTGTAACTGTAACTGTCTGTAACTGTCTGTAACTGTAACTGTCTGTAACTGTCTGTAACTGTCTGTAACTGTCTGTATCTGTCTGTTACTGTAACTGTCTGTAACTGTAACTGTCTGTAACTGTCTGTTACTGTATGTAACTGTCTGTAACTGTCTGTAACTGTAACTGTCTGTAACTGTAACTGTCTGTAACTGTCTGTAACTGTAACTGTCTGTAACTGTCTGTAACTGTCTGTATCTGTCTGTTACTGTAACTGTCTGTAACTGTAACTGTATGTAACTGTCTGTAACTGTCTGTAACTGTAACTGTCTGTTACTGTGTGTAACTGTCTGTAACTGTCTGTAACTGTCTGTTACTGTCTGTAACTGTCTGTAACTGTCTGTAACTGTCTGTAACTGTAACTGTCTGTTACTGTCTGTAACTGTCTGTAACTGTCTGCAACTGTCTGTTACTGTCTGTAACTGTATGTAACTGTCTGTAACTGTAACTGTCTGTAACTGTAACTGTCTGTAACTGTCTGTAACTGTCTGTTACTGTATGTAACTGTCTGTAACTGTCTGTAACTGTAACTGTCTGTAACTGTCTGTAACTGTCTGTAACTGTCTGTAACTGTCTGTAACTGTCTGTAACTGTAACTGTCTGTTACTGTGTGTAACTGTCTGTAACTGTCTGTTACTGTCTGTAACTGTCTGTAACTGTCTGTAACTGTAACTGTCTGTTACTGTGTGTAACTGTGTGTAACTGTCTGTAACTGTCTGTTACTGTCTGTAACTGTCTGTAACTGTCTGTAACTGTAACTGTCTGTAACTGTCTGTAACTGTCTGTAACTGTCTGTTACTGTATGTAACTGTCTGTTACTGTCTATAACTGTCTGTAACTGTCTGTAACTGTCTGTAACTGTAACTGTCTGTAACTGTAACTGTCTGTAACTGTCTGTAACTGTCTATAACTGTCTGTAACTCTCTGTAACTGTCTGTAACTGTAACTGTCTGTAACTGTCTGTAACTGTATGTAACTGTCTGTAACTGTCTGTAACTGTCTGTAACTGTCTGTTACTGTCTGTAACTGTCTCTAACTGTCTGTAACTGTAACTGTCTGTTACTGTGTGTAACTGTAACTGTCTGCAACTGTCTGTTACTGTCTGTAACTGTATGTAACTGTCTGTAACTGTCTGTAACTGTAACTGTCTGTAACTGTAACTGTCTGTAACTGTCTGTTACTGTATGTAACTGTCTGTAACTGTCTGTAACTGTCTGTAACTGTCTATAACTGTAACTGTCTGTTACTGTATGTAACTGTCTGTAACTGTCCGCAACTGTCTGTTACTGTCTCTAACTGTATGTAACTGTCTGTAACTGTCTGTAACTGTAACTGTCTGTAACCGTAACTGTTTGTAACTGTAACTGTCTGTAACTGTCTGTTACTGTATGTAACTGTCTGTAACTGTCAGTAACTGTCTGTAACTGTCTGTTACTGTCTGTTACTGTCTGTAACTGTCTGTAACTGTCTGTAACTGTCTGTAACTGTAACTGTCTGTAACTGTCTGTTACTGTATGTAACTGTCTGTAACTGTCTGTAACTGTCTGTAACTGTATGTAACTGTATGTAACTGTCTGTAACTGTCTGTAACTGTCTGTAACTGTAACTGTCTGTAACTGTCTGTAACTGTCTGTAACTGTGTGTAACTGTATGTATCTGTTTTTAACTGTATGTAACTGTCTGTAACTGTCTGTTACTGTATGTAACTGTCTGTAACTGTTTGTAACTGTATATAACTGTCTGTAACTGTCTGTTACTGTCTGTAACTGTATGTAACTGTCTGTAACTGTCTGTAACTGTAACTGTCTGTAACTGTAACTGTCTGTAACTGTCTGTAACTGTCTGTTACTGTATGTAACTGTCTGTAACTGTCTGTAACTGTAACTGTCTGTAACTGTCTGTAACTGTAACTGTCTGTTACTGTATGTAACTGTCTGTAACTGTCTGTAACTGTAACTGTCTGTAACTGTCTGTAACTGTAACTGTCTGTAACTGTCTGTAACTGTCTGTTACTGTATGTAACTGTCTGTAACTGTCTGTAACTGTAACTGTCTGTAACTGTCTGTAACTGTCTGCAACTGTCTTCAACTGTCTGTAACTGTCTGTAACTGTATGTAACTGTCTGTAACTGTCTGTAACTGTCTGTTACTGTCTGTAACTGTCTGTAACTGTCTGTAACTGTCTGTAACTGTCTGTAACTGTATGTAACTGTCTGTAACTGTCTGTAACTGTCTGTTACTGTCTGTAACTGTCTGTAACTGTAACTGTCTGTTACTGTGTGTAACTGTCTGTAACTGTCTGTTACTGTCTGTAACTGTCTGTAACTGTCTGTAACTGTCTGTAACTGTAACTGTAACTGTCTGTAACTGTAACTGTCTGTAACTGTCTGTTACTGTCTGTAACTGTCTGTAACTGTCTGTAACTGTAACTGTCTGTAACTGTCTGTAACTGTCTGTAACTGTCTGTATCTGTCTGTTACTGTAACTGTCTGTAACTGTAACTGTCTGTAACTGTCTGTTACTGTATGTAACTGTCTGTAACTGTCTGTAACTGTCTTTAACTGTAACTGTCTGTAACTGTCTGTAACTGTAACTGTCTGTTACTGTATGTAACTGTCTGTAACTGTCTGCAACTGTCTGTTACTGTCTCAAACTGTATGTAACTGTCTGTAACTGTAACTGTCTGTAACTGTAACTGTCTGTAACTGTCTGTAACTGTCTGTTACTGTGTGTAACTGTCTGTAACTGTCTGTAACTGTCTGTAACTGTAACTGTCTGTAACTGTCTGTAACTGTAACTGTCTGTTACTGTATGTAACTGTCTGTAACTGTATGTAACTGTATGTAACTGTCTGTAACTGTCTGTAACTGTCTGTTACTGTCTGTAACTGTATGTAACTGTCTGTAACTGTCTGTAACTGTAACTGTCTGTAACTGTAACTGTCTGTAACTGTCTGTAACTGTCTGTTACTGTATGTAACTATCTGTAACTGTCTGTAACTGTAACTGTCTGTAACTGTCTGTAACTGTGTGTAACTGTCTGTAACTGTATGTAACTGTCTGTAACTGTATGTTACTGTCTGGTACTGTCTGTAACTGTACGTAACTGTCTGTAACTGTCTGTTACTGTCTGTTACTGTCTGTAACTGTATGTAACTGTCTGTAACTGTCTGTTACTGTCTGTAACTGTCTGTTACTGTCTGTAACTGTATGTAACTGTCTGTAACTGTCTGTAACTGTAACTGTCTGTAACTGTAACTGTCTGTAACTGTAACTGTCTGTAACTGTCTGTTACTGTATGTAACTGTCTGTAACTGTCTGTAACTGTCTGTTACTGTCTGTTACTGTCTGTAACTGTCTGTAACTGTCTGTAACTCTCTGTAACTGTCTGTAACTGTAACTGTCTGTAACTGTCTGTAACTGTCTGTAACTTTCTGTAACTGTCTGTTACTGTCTGTAACTGTCTCTAACTGTCTGTAACTGTAACTGTCTGTTACTGTGTGTAACTGTCTGTAACTGTCTGCAACTGTCTGTTACTGTCTGTAACTGTATGTAACTGTCTGTAACTGTCTGTAACTGTAACTGTCTGTAACTGTAATTGTCTGTAACTGTCTGTAACTGTCTGTTACTGTATGTAACTGTCTGTAACTGTCTGTAACTGTAACTGTCTGTAACTGTCTGTAACTGTAACTGTCTGTTACTGTATGTAACTGTCTGTAACTGTCTGTAACTGTAACTGTCTGTAACTGTAACTGTCTGTAACTGTCTGTTACTGTGTGTAACTGTCTGTAACTGTCTGTAACTGTAACTGTCTGTAACTGTCTGTAACTGTAACTGTCTGTTACTGTATGTAACTGTCTGTAACTGTCTGCAACTGTCTGTTACTGTCTCTAACTTTATGTAACTGTCTGTAACTGTATGTAACTGTCTGTAACTGTCTGTAACTGTCTGTTACTGTCTGTAACTGTATGTAACTGTCTGTAACTGTCTGTAACTGTAACTGTCTGTAACTGTAACTGTCTGTAACTGTCTGTAACTGTCTGTTACTGTCTGTAACTGTCTGTAACTGTCTGTAACTGTAACTGTCTGTAACTGTCTGTAACTGTAACTGTCTGTAACTGTCTGTTACTGTATGTAACTGTCTGTAACTGTCTGTAACTGTAACTGTCTGTAACTGTCTGTAACTGTCTGTAACTGTGTGTAACTGTCTGTAACTGTATGTAACTGTCTGTAACTGTATGTTACTGTCTGGTACTGTCTGTAACTGTACGTAACTGTCTGTAACTGTCTGTTACTGTCTGTAACTGTATGTAACTGTCTGTAACTGTCTGTTACTGTCTGTAACTGTCTGTAACTGTCTGTTACTGTCTGTAACTGTATGTAACTGTCTGTAACTGTAACTGTCTGTAACTGTAACTGTCTGTAACTGTCTGTAACTGTCTGTTACTGTATGTAACTGTCTGTAACTGTCTGTAACTGTAACTGTCTGTAACTGTCTGTAACTGTAACTGTCTGTAACTGTCTGTAACTGTCTGTAACTGTCTGTATCTGTCTGTTACTGTAACTGTCTGTAACTGTAACTGTCTGTAACTGTCTGTTACTGTATGTAACTGTCTGTAACTGTCTGTAACTGTCTGTAACTGTCTGTAACTGTAACTGTCTGTAACTGTCTGTAACTGTAACTGTCTGTAACTGTCTGTAACTGTCTGTTACTGTCTGTATCTGTCTGTTACTGTAACTGTCTGTAACTGTAACTGTCTGTTACTGTATGTAACTGTCTGTAACTGTCTGTAACTGTCTGTAACTGTAACTGTCTGTAACTGTAACTGTCTGTAACTGTCTGTTACTGTATGTAACTGTCTGTAACTGTCTGTAACTGTCAGTAACTGTAACTGTCTGTAACTGTCTGTAACTGTAACTGTCTGTTACTGTATGTAACTGTCTGTAACTGTCTGCAACTGTCTGTTACTGTCTCAAACTGTATGTAACTGTCTGTAACTGTAACTGTCTGTAACTGTAACTGTCTGTAACTGTCTGTAACTGTCTGTTACTGTGTGTAACTGTCTGTAACTGTCTGTAACTGTCTGTAACTGTAACTGTCTGTAACTGTCTGTAACTGTAACTGTCTGTTACTGTATGTAACTGTCTGTAACTGTCTGCAACTGTCTGTTACTGTCTCTAACTTTATGTAACTGTCTGTAACTGTTTGTAACTGTATGTAACTGTCTGTAACTGTCTGTAACTGTCTGTTACTGTCTGTAACTGTATGTAACTGTCTGTAACTGTCTGTAACTGTAACTGTCTGTAACTGTAACTGTCTGTAACTGTCTGTAACTGTCTGTTACTGTATGTAACTGTCTGTAACTGTCTGTAACTGTAACTGTCTGTAACTGTCTGTAACTGTGTGTAACTGTCTGTAACTGTATGTAACTGTCTGTAACTGTATGTTACTGTCTGGTACTGTCTGTAACTGTACGTAACTGTCTGTAACTGTCTGTTACTGTCTGTTACTGTCTGTAACTGTATGTAACTGTCTGTAACTGTCTGTTACTGTCTGTAACTGTCTGTAACTGTCTGTTACTGTCTGTAACTGTATGTAACTGTCTGTAACTGTCTGTAACTGTAACTGTCTGTAACTGTAACTGTCTGTAACTGTAACTGTCTGTAACTGTCTGTTACTGTATGTAACTGTCTGTAACTGTCTGTAACTGTCTGTTACTGTCTGTTACTGTCTGTAACTGTCTGTAACTGTCTGTAACTCTCTGTAACTGTCTGTAACTGTAACTGTCTGTAACTGTCTGTAACTGTCTGTAACTGTCTGTAACTGTCTGTAACTGTCTGTTACTGTCTGTAACTGTCTCTAACTGTCTGTAACTGTAACTGTCTGTTACTGTGTGTAACTGTCTGTAACTGTCTGCAACTGTCTGTTACTGTCTGTAACTGTATGTAACTGTCTGTAACTGTCTGTAACTGTAACTGTCTGTAACTGTAATTGTCTGTAACTGTCTGTAACTGTCTGTTACTGTATGTAACTGTCTGTAACTGTCTGTAACTGTCTGTAACTGTAACTGTCTGTAACTGTCTGTAACTGTAACTGTCTGTTACTGTATGTAACTGTCTGTTAATTTCTGTAACTGTAACTGTCTGTAACTGTAACTGTCTGTAACTGTCTGTAACTGTCTGTTACTGTGTGTAACTGTCTGTAACTGTCTGTAACTGTCTGTAACTGTAACTGTCTGTAACTGTAACTGTCTGTTACTGTATGTAACTGTCTGTAACTGTCTGCAACTGTCTGTTACTGTCTCTAACTTTATGTAACTGTCTGTAACTGTATGTAACTGTCTGTAACTGTCTGTAACTGTCTGTTACTGTCTGTAACTGTATGTAACTGTCTGTAACTGTCTGTAACTGTAACTCTCTGTAACTGTAACTGTCTGTAACTGTCTGTAACTGTCTGTTACTGTATGTAACTGTCTGTAACTGTCTGTAACTGTAACTGTCTGTAACTGTCTGTAACTGTAACTGTCTGTAACTGTCTGTAACTGTCTGTTACTGTATGTAACTGTCTGTAACTGTCTGTAACTGTAACTGTCTGTAACTGTCTGTAACTGTCTGTAACTGTGTGTAACTGTCTGTAACTGTATGTAACTGTCTGTAACTGTATGTTACTGTCTGGTACTGTCTGTAACTGTATGTAACTGTCTGTAACTGTCTGTTACTGTCTGTAACTGTATGTAACTGTCTGTAACTGTCTGTTACTGTCTGTAGCTGTCTGTAACTGTCTGTTACTGTCTGTAACTGTATGTAACTGTCTGTAACTGTAACTGTCTGTAACTGTAACTGTCTGTAACTGTCTGTAACTGTCTGTTACTGTATGTAACTGTCTGTAACTGTCTGTAACTGTCTGTAACTGTAACTGTCTGTAACTGTCTGTAACTGTAACTGTCTGTTACTGTATGTAACTGTCTGTAACTGTCTGCAACTGTCTGTTACTGTCTCTAACTGAATGTAACTGTCTGTAACTGTCTCTAACTGTAACTGTCTGTTACTGTATGTAACTGTCTGTAACTGTCTGCAACTGTCTGTTACTGTCTCTAACTGTATGTAACTGTCTGTAACTGTAACTGTCTGTAACTGTAACTGTCTGTAACTGTCTGTAACTGTCTGTTACTGTGTGTAACTGTCTGTAACTGTCTGTAACTGTCTGTAACTGTAACTGTCTGTAACTGTCTGTAACTGTAACTGTCTGTTACTGTATGTAACTGTCTGTAACTGTCTGCAACTGTCTGTTACTGTCTCAAACTGTATGTAACTGTCTGTAACTGTAACTGTCTGTAACTGTAACTGTCTGTAACTGTCTGTAACTGTCTGTTACTGTATGTAACTATCTGTAACTGTCTGTAACTGTCTGTAACTGTCTGTAACTGTGTGTAACTGTCTGTAACTGTATGTAACTGTCTGTAACTGTATGTTACTGTCTGGTACTGTCTGTAACTGTACGTAACTGTCTGTAACTGTCTGTTACTGTCTGTTACTGTCTGTAACTGTATGTAACTGTCTGTAACTGTCTGTTACTGTCTGTAACTGTCTGTTACTGTCTGTAACTGTATGTAACTGTCTGTAACTGTCTGTAACTGTAACTGTCTGTAACTGTAACTGTCTGTAACTGTAACTGTCTGTAACTGTCTGTTACTGTATGTAACTGTCTGTTACTGTCTGTAACTGTCTGTAACTGTCTGTAACTCTCTGTAACTGTCTGTAACTGTAACTGTCTGTAACTGTCTGTAACTGTCTGTAACAGTCTGTAACTGTCTGTAACTGTCTGTAACTGTCTCTAACTGTCTGTAACTGTAACTGTCTGTTACTGTGTGTAACTGTCTGTAACTGTCTGCAACTGTCTGTAACTGTAACTGTCTGTAACTGTCTGTAACTGTAACTGTCTGTTACTGTATGTAACTGTCTGTAACTGTCTGTAACTGTAACTGTCTGTAACTGTAACTGTCTGTAACTGTATGTAACTGTCTGTAACTGTCTGTAACTGTAACTGTCTGTAACTGTAATTGTCTGTAACTGTCTGTAACTGTCTGTTACTGTATGTAACTGTCTGTAACTGTCTGTAACTGTCTGTAACTGTAACTGTCTGTAACTGTCTGTAACTGTAACTGTCTGTTACTGTATGTAACTGTCTGTAACTGTCTGTAACTGTAACTGTCTGTAACTGTAACTGTCTGTAACTGTCTGTAACTGTCTGTTACTGTGTGTAACTGTCTGTAACTGTCTGTAACTGTCTGTAACTGTAACTGTCTGTAACTGTCTGTAACTGTAACTGTCTGTTACTGTATGTAACTGTCTGTAACTGTCTGCAACTGTCTGTTACTGTCTCTAACTTTATGTAACTGTCTGTAACTGTATGTAACTGTCTGTAACTGTCTGTAACTGTCTGTTACTGTCTGTAACTGTATGTAACTGTCTGTAACTGTCTGTAACTGTAACTGTCTGTAACTGTAACTGTCTGTAACTGTCTGTAACTGTCTGTTACTGTATGTAACTGTCTGTAACTGTCTGTAACTGTAACTGTCTGTAACTGTCTGTAACTGTAACTGTCTGTAACTGTCTGTAACTGTCTGTTACTGTATGTAACTGTCTGTAACTGTCTGTAACTGTCTGTAACTGTAACTGTCTGTAACTGTCTGTAACTGTCTGTAACTGTCTGTAACTGTGTGTAACTGTCTGTAACTGTATGTAACTGTCTGTAACTGTATGTTACTGTCTGGTACTGTCTGTAACTGTACGTAACTGTCTGTAACTGTCTGTTACTGTCTGTAACTGTATGTAACTGTCTGTAACTGTCTGTTACTGTCTGTAACTGTCTGTAACTGTCTGTTACTGTCTGTAACTGTATGTAACTGTCTGTAACTGTAACTGTCTGTAACTGTAACTGTCTGTAACTGTCTGTAACTGTCTGTTACTGTATGTAACTGTCTGTAACTGTCTGTAACTGTCTGTAACTGTAACTGTCTGTAACTGTCTGTAACTGTAACTGTCTGTAACTGTCTGTAACTGTCTGTAACTGTCTGTATCTGTCTGTTACTGTAACTGTCTGTAACTGTAACTGTCTGTAACTGTCTGTTACTGTATGTAACTGTCTGTAACTGTCTGTAACTGTAACTGTCTGTAACTGTAACTGTCTGTAACTGTCTGTAACTGTAACTGTCTGTAACTGTCTGTAACTGTCTGTATCTGTCTGTTACTGTAACTGTCTGTAACTGTAACTGTATGTAACTGTCTGTAACTGTCTGTAACTGTAACTGTCTGTTACTGTGTGTAACTGTCTGTAACTGTCTGTAACTGTCTGTTACTGTCTGTAACTGTCTGTAACTGTCTGTAACTGTCTGTAACTGTAACTGTCTGTTACTGTCTGTAACTGTCTGTAACTGTCTGCAACTGTCTGTTACTGTCTGTAACTGTATGTAACTGTCTGTAACTGTAACTGTCTGTAACTGTAACTGTCTGTAACTGTCTGTAACTGTCTGTTACTGTATGTAACTGTCTGTAACTGTCTGTAACTGTAACTGTCTGTAACTGTCTGTAACTGTCTGTAACTGTCTGTAACTGTCTGTAACTGTCTGTAACTGTAATTGTCTGTTACTGTGTGTAACTGTCTGTAACTGTCTGTTACTGTCTGTAACTGTCTGTAACTGTCTGTAACTGTAACTGTCTGTTACTGTGTGTAACTGTGTGTAACTGTCTGTAACTGTCTGTTACTGTCTGTAACTGTCTGTAACTGTCTGTAACTGTAACTGTCTGTAACTGTCTGTAACTGTCTGTAACTGTCTGTTACTGTATGTAACTGTCTGTTACTGTCTATAACTGTCTGTAACTGTCTGTAACTGTCTGTAACTGTAACTGTCTGTAACTGTAACTGTCTGTAACTGTCTGTAACTGTCTATAACTGTCTGTAACTCTCTGTAACTGTCTGTAACTGTAACTGTCTGTAACTGTCTGTAACTGTATGTAACTGTCTGTAACTGTCTGTAACTGTCTGTAACTGTCTGTTACTGTCTGTAACTGTCTCTAACTGTCTGTAACTGTAACTGTCTGTTACTGTGTGTAACTGTAACTGTCTGCAACTGTCTGTTACTGTCTGTAACTGTATGTAACTGTCTGTAACTGTCTGTAACTGTAACTGTCTGTAACTGTAACTGTCTGTAACTGTCTGTTACTGTATGTAACTGTCTGTAACTGTCTGTAACTGTCTGTAACTGTCTATAACTGTAACTGTCTGTTACTGTATGTAACTGTCTGTAACTGTCCGCAACTGTCTGTTACTGTCTCTAACTGTATGTAACTGTCTGTAACTGTCTGTAACTGTAACTGTCTGTAACCGTAACTGTTTGTAACTGTAACTGTCTGTAACTGTCTGTTACTGTATGTAACTGTCTGTAACTGTCTGTAACTGTCTGTAACTGTCTGTTACTGTCTGTTACTGTCTGTAACTGTCTGTAACTGTCTGTAACTGTCTGTAACTGTAACTGTTTGTAACTGTCTGTTACTGTATGTAACTGTCTGTAACTGTCTGTAACTGTCTGTAACTGTATGTAACTGTATGTAACTGTCTGTAACTGTCTGTAACTGTCTGTAACTGTAACTGTCTGTAACTGTCTGTAACTGTCTGTAACTGTGTGTAACTGTATGTATCTGTTTTTAACTGTATGTAACTGTCTGTAACTGTCTGTTACTGTATGTAACTGTCTGTAACTGTTTGTAACTGTATATAACTGTCTGTAACTGTCTGTTACTGTCTGTAACTGTATGTAACTGTCTGTAACTGTCTGTAACTGTAACTGTCTGTAACTGTAACTGTCTGTAACTGTCTGTAACTGTCTGTTACTGTATGTAACTGTCTGTAACTGTCTGTAACTGTAACTGTCTGTAACTGTAACTGTCTGTTACTGTATGTAACTGTCTGTAACTGTCTGTAACTGTAACTGTCTGTAACTGTCTGTAACTGTAACTGTCTGTAACTGTCTGTAACTGTCTGTTACTGTATGTAACTGTCTGTAACTGTCTGTAACTGTAACTGTCTGTAACTGTCTGTAACTGTCTGCAACTGTCTTCAACTGTCTGTAACTGTCTGTAACTGTATGTAACTGTCTGTAACTGTCTGTAACTGTCTGTTACTGTCTGTAACTGTCTGTAACTGTCTGTAACTGTCTGTAACTGTCTGTAACTGTATGTAACTGTCTGTAACTGTCTGTAACTGTCTGTTACTGTCTGTAACTGTCTGTAACTGTAACTGTCTGTTACTGTGTGTAACTGTCTGTAACTGTCTGTTACTGTCTGTAACTGTCTGTAACTGTCTGTAACTGTCTGTAACTGTAACTGTAACTGTCTGTAACTGTAACTGTCTGTAACTGTCTGTTACTGTCTGTAACTGTCTGTAACTGTCTGTAACTGTAACTGTCTGTAACTGTCTGTAACTGTCTGTAACTGTCTGTATCTGTCTGTTACTGTAACTGTCTGTAACTGTAACTGTCTGTAACTGTCTGTTACTGTATGTAACTGTCTGTAACTGTCTGTAACTGTCTTTAACTGTAACTGTCTGTAACTG
The DNA here is from genome assembly GCF_026437365.1 of Eucyclogobius newberryi. NCBI lineage: Eukaryota > Metazoa > Chordata > Actinopteri > Gobiiformes > Gobiidae > Eucyclogobius > Eucyclogobius newberryi. The sequence goes on along the minus strand of NW_027315912.1, from coordinate 60,534 downwards.
TCTGTAACTGTAACTGTCTGTTACTGTATGTAACTGTCTGTAACTGTCTGCAACTGTCTGTTACTGTCTCAAACTGTATGTAACTGTCTGTAACTGTAACTGTCTGTAACTGTAACTGTCTGTAACTGTCTGTAACTGTCTGTTACTGTGTGTAACTGTCTGTAACTGTCTGTAACTGTCTGTAACTGTAACTGTCTGTAACTGTCTGTAACTGTAACTGTCTGTTACTGTATGTAACTGTCTGTAACTGTATGTAACTGTATGTAACTGTCTGTAACTGTCTGTAACTGTCTGTTACTGTCTGTAACTGTATGTAACTGTCTGTAACTGTCTGTAACTGTAACTGTCTGTAACTGTAACTGTCTGTAACTGTCTGTAACTGTCTGTTACTGTATGTAACTATCTGTAACTGTCTGTAACTGTAACTGTCTGTAACTGTCTGTAACTGTGTGTAACTGTCTGTAACTGTATGTAACTGTCTGTAACTGTATGTTACTGTCTGGTACTGTCTGTAACTGTACGTAACTGTCTGTAACTGTCTGTTACTGTCTGTTACTGTCTGTAACTGTATGTAACTGTCTGTAACTGTCTGTTACTGTCTGTAACTGTCTGTTACTGTCTGTAACTGTATGTAACTGTCTGTAACTGTCTGTAACTGTAACTGTCTGTAACTGTAACTGTCTGTAACTGTAACTGTCTGTAACTGTCTGTTACTGTATGTAACTGTCTGTAACTGTCTGTAACTGTCTGTTACTGTCTGTTACTGTCTGTAACTGTCTGTAACTGTCTGTAACTCTCTGTAACTGTCTGTAACTGTAACTGTCTGTAACTGTCTGTAACTGTCTGTAACTTTCTGTAACTGTCTGTTACTGTCTGTAACTGTCTCTAACTGTCTGTAACTGTAACTGTCTGTTACTGTGTGTAACTGTCTGTAACTGTCTGCAACTGTCTGTTACTGTCTGTAACTGTATGTAACTGTCTGTAACTGTCTGTAACTGTAACTGTCTGTAACTGTAATTGTCTGTAACTGTCTGTAACTGTCTGTTACTGTATGTAACTGTCTGTAACTGTCTGTAACTGTAACTGTCTGTAACTGTCTGTAACTGTAACTGTCTGTTACTGTATGTAACTGTCTGTAACTGTCTGTAACTGTAACTGTCTGTAACTGTAACTGTCTGTAACTGTCTGTTACTGTGTGTAACTGTCTGTAACTGTCTGTAACTGTAACTGTCTGTAACTGTCTGTAACTGTAACTGTCTGTTACTGTATGTAACTGTCTGTAACTGTCTGCAACTGTCTGTTACTGTCTCTAACTTTATGTAACTGTCTGTAACTGTATGTAACTGTCTGTAACTGTCTGTAACTGTCTGTTACTGTCTGTAACTGTATGTAACTGTCTGTAACTGTCTGTAACTGTAACTGTCTGTAACTGTAACTGTCTGTAACTGTCTGTAACTGTCTGTTACTGTCTGTAACTGTCTGTAACTGTCTGTAACTGTAACTGTCTGTAACTGTCTGTAACTGTAACTGTCTGTAACTGTCTGTTACTGTATGTAACTGTCTGTAACTGTCTGTAACTGTAACTGTCTGTAACTGTCTGTAACTGTCTGTAACTGTGTGTAACTGTCTGTAACTGTATGTAACTGTCTGTAACTGTATGTTACTGTCTGGTACTGTCTGTAACTGTACGTAACTGTCTGTAACTGTCTGTTACTGTCTGTAACTGTATGTAACTGTCTGTAACTGTCTGTTACTGTCTGTAACTGTCTGTAACTGTCTGTTACTGTCTGTAACTGTATGTAACTGTCTGTAACTGTAACTGTCTGTAACTGTAACTGTCTGTAACTGTCTGTAACTGTCTGTTACTGTATGTAACTGTCTGTAACTGTCTGTAACTGTAACTGTCTGTAACTGTCTGTAACTGTAACTGTCTGTAACTGTCTGTAACTGTCTGTAACTGTCTGTATCTGTCTGTTACTGTAACTGTCTGTAACTGTAACTGTCTGTAACTGTCTGTTACTGTATGTAACTGTCTGTAACTGTCTGTAACTGTCTGTAACTGTCTGTAACTGTAACTGTCTGTAACTGTCTGTAACTGTAACTGTCTGTAACTGTCTGTAACTGTCTGTTACTGTCTGTATCTGTCTGTTACTGTAACTGTCTGTAACTGTAACTGTCTGTTACTGTATGTAACTGTCTGTAACTGTCTGTAACTGTCTGTAACTGTAACTGTCTGTAACTGTAACTGTCTGTAACTGTCTGTTACTGTATGTAACTGTCTGTAACTGTCTGTAACTGTCAGTAACTGTAACTGTCTGTAACTGTCTGTAACTGTAACTGTCTGTTACTGTATGTAACTGTCTGTAACTGTCTGCAACTGTCTGTTACTGTCTCAAACTGTATGTAACTGTCTGTAACTGTAACTGTCTGTAACTGTAACTGTCTGTAACTGTCTGTAACTGTCTGTTACTGTGTGTAACTGTCTGTAACTGTCTGTAACTGTCTGTAACTGTAACTGTCTGTAACTGTCTGTAACTGTAACTGTCTGTTACTGTATGTAACTGTCTGTAACTGTCTGCAACTGTCTGTTACTGTCTCTAACTTTATGTAACTGTCTGTAACTGTTTGTAACTGTATGTAACTGTCTGTAACTGTCTGTAACTGTCTGTTACTGTCTGTAACTGTATGTAACTGTCTGTAACTGTCTGTAACTGTAACTGTCTGTAACTGTAACTGTCTGTAACTGTCTGTAACTGTCTGTTACTGTATGTAACTGTCTGTAACTGTCTGTAACTGTAACTGTCTGTAACTGTCTGTAACTGTGTGTAACTGTCTGTAACTGTATGTAACTGTCTGTAACTGTATGTTACTGTCTGGTACTGTCTGTAACTGTACGTAACTGTCTGTAACTGTCTGTTACTGTCTGTTACTGTCTGTAACTGTATGTAACTGTCTGTAACTGTCTGTTACTGTCTGTAACTGTCTGTAACTGTCTGTTACTGTCTGTAACTGTATGTAACTGTCTGTAACTGTCTGTAACTGTAACTGTCTGTAACTGTAACTGTCTGTAACTGTAACTGTCTGTAACTGTCTGTTACTGTATGTAACTGTCTGTAACTGTCTGTAACTGTCTGTTACTGTCTGTTACTGTCTGTAACTGTCTGTAACTGTCTGTAACTCTCTGTAACTGTCTGTAACTGTAACTGTCTGTAACTGTCTGTAACTGTCTGTAACTGTCTGTAACTGTCTGTAACTGTCTGTTACTGTCTGTAACTGTCTCTAACTGTCTGTAACTGTAACTGTCTGTTACTGTGTGTAACTGTCTGTAACTGTCTGCAACTGTCTGTTACTGTCTGTAACTGTATGTAACTGTCTGTAACTGTCTGTAACTGTAACTGTCTGTAACTGTAATTGTCTGTAACTGTCTGTAACTGTCTGTTACTGTATGTAACTGTCTGTAACTGTCTGTAACTGTCTGTAACTGTAACTGTCTGTAACTGTCTGTAACTGTAACTGTCTGTTACTGTATGTAACTGTCTGTTAATTTCTGTAACTGTAACTGTCTGTAACTGTAACTGTCTGTAACTGTCTGTAACTGTCTGTTACTGTGTGTAACTGTCTGTAACTGTCTGTAACTGTCTGTAACTGTAACTGTCTGTAACTGTAACTGTCTGTTACTGTATGTAACTGTCTGTAACTGTCTGCAACTGTCTGTTACTGTCTCTAACTTTATGTAACTGTCTGTAACTGTATGTAACTGTCTGTAACTGTCTGTAACTGTCTGTTACTGTCTGTAACTGTATGTAACTGTCTGTAACTGTCTGTAACTGTAACTGTCTGTAACTGTCTGTAACTGTAACTGTCTGTAACTGTAACTGTCTGTAACTGTCTGTAACTGTCTGTTACTGTATGTAACTGTCTGTAACTGTCTGTAACTGTAACTGTCTGTAACTGTCTGTAACTGTAACTGTCTGTAACTGTCTGTAACTGTCTGTTACTGTATGTAACTGTCTGTAACTGTCTGTAACTGTAACTGTCTGTAACTGTCTGTAACTGTCTGTAACTGTGTGTAACTGTCTGTAACTGTATGTAACTGTCTGTAACTGTATGTTACTGTCTGGTACTGTCTGTAACTGTATGTAACTGTCTGTAACTGTCTGTTACTGTCTGTAACTGTATGTAACTGTCTGTAACTGTCTGTTACTGTCTGTAGCTGTCTGTAACTGTCTGTTACTGTCTGTAACTGTATGTAACTGTCTGTAACTGTAACTGTCTGTAACTGTAACTGTCTGTAACTGTCTGTAACTGTCTGTTACTGTATGTAACTGTCTGTAACTGTCTGTAACTGTCTGTAACTGTAACTGTCTGTAACTGTCTGTAACTGTAACTGTCTGTTACTGTATGTAACTGTCTGTAACTGTCTGCAACTGTCTGTTACTGTCTCTAACTGAATGTAACTGTCTGTAACTGTCTCTAACTGTAACTGTCTGCAACTGTAACTGTCTGTAACTGTAACTTTCTGTAACTGTCTGTTACTGTATGTAACTGTCTGTAACTGTCTGTAACTGTCTGTTACTGTCTGTTACTGTCTGTAACTGTCTGTAACTGTCTGTAACTGTCTGTAACTGTCTGTAACTGTAACTGTCTGTAACTGTATGTAACTGTCTGTAACTGTATGTTACTGTCTGCTACTGTCTGTAACTGTACGTAACTTTGTGTAACTGTCTGTTACTGTCTGTTACTGTCTGTAACTGTCTGTTACTGTCTGTAACTGTAACTGTCTGTAACTGTAACTGTCTGTAACTGTCTGTAACTGTAACTGTAACTGTAACTGTCTGTAACTGTCTGTAACTGTCTGTTACTGTATGTAGCTGTCTGTAACTGTCTGTAATTGTAACTGTCTGTAACTGTCTGTAACTGTCTGTTACTGTATGTTACTGTCTGCTACTGTCTGTAACTGTACGTAACTTTGTGTAACTGTCTGTTACTGTCTGTTACTGTCTGTAACTGTCTGTTACTGTCTGTAACTGTATGTAACTGTCTGTAACTGTCTGTTACTGTCTGTAACTGTCTGCAACTGTCTGCAACTGTCTGTAACTGTCTGTAACTGTATGTAACTGTCAGTAACTGTCTGTAACTGTCTGTTACTGTCTGTAACTGTCTGTAACTGTCTTTAACTGTCTGTAACTGTCTGTAACTGTCTGTAACTGTCTGTTACTGTCTGTAACTGTCTGTAACTGTCTGTAACTGTAACTGTCTGTTACTGTGTGTGACTGTCTGTAACTGTCTGTAACTGTCTGTTACTGTCTGTAACTGTCTGTAACTGTCTGTAACTGTCTGTAACTGTAACTGTCTGTTACTGTGTGTAACTGTCTGTAACTGTCTGCAACTGTCTGTTACTGTCTGTAACTGTATGTAACTGTCTGTAACTGTCTGTAACTGTAACTGTCTGTAACTGTCTGTAACTGTCTGTAACTGTGTGTAACTGTCTGTAACTGTATGTAACTGTCTGTAACTGTATGTTACTGTCTGGTACTGTCTGTAACTGTACGTAACTGTCTGTAACTGTCTGTTACTGTCTGTAACTGTATGTAACTGTCTGTAACTGTCTGTTACTGTCTGTAACTGTCTGTAACTGTCTGTTACTGTCTGTAACTGTATGTAACTGTCTGTAACTGTAACTGTCTGTAACTGTAACTGTCTGTAACTGTCTGTAACTGTCTGTTACTGTATGTAACTGTCTGTAACTGTCTGTAACTGTAACTGTCTGTAACTGTCTGTAACTGTAACTGTCTGTAACTGTCTGTAACTGTCTGTAACTGTCTGTATCTGTCTGTTACTGTAACTGTCTGTAACTGTAACTGTCTGTAACTGTCTGTTACTGTATGTAACTGTCTGTAACTGTCTGTAACTGTCTGTAACTGTCTGTAACTGTAACTGTCTGTAACTGTCTGTAACTGTAACTGTCTGTAACTGTCTGTAACTGTCTGTTACTGTCTGTATCTGTCTGTTACTGTAACTGTCTGTAACTGTAACTGTCTGTTACTGTATGTAACTGTCTGTAACTGTCTGTAACTGTCTGTAACTGTAACTGTCTGTAACTGTAACTGTCTGTAACTGTCTGTTACTGTATGTAACTGTCTGTAACTGTCTGTAACTGTCAGTAACTGTAACTGTCTGTAACTGTCTGTAACTGTAACTGTCTGTTACTGTATGTAACTGTCTGTAACTGTCTGCAACTGTCTGTTACTGTCTCAAACTGTATGTAACTGTCTGTAACTGTAACTGTCTGTAACTGTAACTGTCTGTAACTGTCTGTAACTGTCTGTTACTGTGTGTAACTGTCTGTAACTGTCTGTAACTGTCTGTAACTGTAACTGTCTGTAACTGTCTGTAACTGTAACTGTCTGTTACTGTATGTAACTGTCTGTAACTGTCTGCAACTGTCTGTTACTGTCTCTAACTTTATGTAACTGTCTGTAACTGTTTGTAACTGTATGTAACTGTCTGTAACTGTCTGTAACTGTCTGTTACTGTCTGTAACTGTATGTAACTGTCTGTAACTGTCTGTAACTGTAACTGTCTGTAACTGTAACTCTCTGTAACTGTCTGTAACTGTCTGTTACTGTATGTAACTGTCTGTAACTGTCTGTAACTGTAACTGTCTGTAACTGTCTGTAACTGTGTGTAACTGTCTGTAACTGTATGTAACTGTCTGTAACTGTATGTTACTGTCTGGTACTGTCTGTAACTGTACGTAACTGTCTGTAACTGTCTGTTACTGTCTGTTACTGTCTGTAACTGTATGTAACTGTCTGTAACTGTCTGTTACTGTCTGTAACTGTCTGTAACTGTCTGTTACTGTCTGTAACTGTATGTAACTGTCTGTAACTGTCTGTAACTGTAACTGTCTGTAACTGTAACTGTCTGTAACTGTAACTGTCTGTAACTGTCTGTTACTGTATGTAACTGTCTGTAACTGTCTGTAACTGTCTGTTACTGTCTGTTACTGTCTGTAACTGTCTGTAACTGTCTGTAACTCTCTGTAACTGTCTGTAACTGTAACTGTCTGTAACTGTCTGTAACTGTCTGTAACTGTCTGTAACTGTCTGTAACTGTCTGTTACTGTCTGTAACTGTCTCTAACTGTCTGTAACTGTAACTGTCTGTTACTGTGTGTAACTGTCTGTAACTGTCTGCAACTGTCTGTTACTGTCTGTAACTGTATGTAACTGTCTGTAACTGTCTGTAACTGTAACTGTCTGTAACTGTAATTGTCTGTAACTGTCTGTAACTGTCTGTTACTGTATGTAACTGTCTGTAACTGTCTGTAACTGTCTGTAACTGTAACTGTCTGTAACTGTCTGTAACTGTAACTGTCTGTTACTGTATGTAACTGTCTGTTAATTTCTGTAACTGTAACTGTCTGTAACTGTAACTGTCTGTAACTGTCTGTAACTGTCTGTTACTGTGTGTAACTGTCTGTAACTGTCTGTAACTGTCTGTAACTGTAACTGTCTGTAACTGTAACTGTCTGTTACTGTATGTAACTGTCTGTAACTGTCTGCAACTGTCTGTTACTGTCTCTAACTTTATGTAACTGTCTGTAACTGTATGTAACTGTCTGTAACTGTCTGTAACTGTCTGTTACTGTCTGTAACTGTATGTAACTGTCTGTAACTGTCTGTAACTGTAACTGTCTGTAACTGTAACTGTCTGTAACTGTCTGTAACTGTCTGTTACTGTATGTAACTGTCTGTAACTGTCTGTAACTTTAACTGTCTGTAACTGTCTGTAACTGTAACTGTCTGTAACTGTCTGTAACTGTCTGTTACTGTATGTAACTGTCTGTAACTGTCTGTAACTGTAACTGTCTGTAACTGTCTGTAACTGTCTGTAACTGTGTGTAACTGTCTGTAACTGTATGTAACTGTCTGTAACTGTATGTTACTGTCTGGTACTGTCTGTAACTGTATGTAACTGTCTGTAACTGTCTGTTACTGTCTGTAACTGTATGTAACTGTCTGTAACTGTCTGTTACTGTCTGTAGCTGTCTGTAACTGTCTGTTACTGTCTGTAACTGTATGTAACTGTCTGTAACTGTAACTGTCTGTAACTGTAACTGTCTGTAACTGTCTGTAACTGTCTGTTACTGTATGTAACTGTCTGTAACTGTCTGTAACTGTCTGTAACTGTAACTGTCTGTAACTGTCTGTAACTGTAACTGTCTGTTACTGTATGTAACTGTCTGTAACTGTCTGCAACTGTCTGTTACTGTCTCTAACTGAATGTAACTGTCTGTAACTGTCTCTAACTGTAACTGTCTGCAACTGTAACTGTCTGTAACTGTAACTTTCTGTAACTGTCTGTTACTGTATGTAACTGTCTGTAACTGTCTGTAACTGTCTGTTACTGTCTGTTACTGTCTGTAACTGTCTGTAACTGTCTGTAACTGTCTGTAACTGTCTGTAACTGTAACTGTCTGTAACTGTATGTAACTGTCTGTAACTGTATGTTACTGTCTGCTACTGTCTGTAACTGTACGTAACTTTGTGTAACTGTCTGTTACTGTCTGTTACTGTCTGTAACTGTCTGTTACTGTCTGTAACTGTAACTGTCTGTAACTGTAACTGTCTGTAACTGTCTGTAACTGTAACTGTAACTGTAACTGTCTGTAACTGTCTGTAACTGTCTGTTACTGTATGTAGCTGTCTGTAACTGTCTGTAATTGTAACTGTCTGTAACTGTCTGTAACTGTCTGTTACTGTATGTTACTGTCTGCTACTGTCTGTAACTGTACGTAACTTTGTGTAACTGTCTGTTACTGTCTGTTACTGTCTGTAACTGTCTGTTACTGTCTGTAACTGTATGTAACTGTCTGTAACTGTCTGTTACTGTCTGTAACTGTCTGCAACTGTCTGCAACTGTCTGTAACTGTCTGTAACTGTATGTAACTGTCAGTAACTGTCTGTAACTGTCTGTTACTGTCTGTAACTGTCTGTAACTGTCTTTAACTGTCTGTAACTGTCTGTAACTGTCTGTAACTGTCTGTTACTGTCTGTAACTGTCTGTAACTGTCTGTAACTGTAACTGTCTGTTACTGTGTGTGACTGTCTGTAACTGTCTGTAACTGTCTGTTACTGTCTGTAACTGTCTGTAACTGTCTGTAACTGTCTGTAACTGTAACTGTCTGTTACTGTGTGTAACTGTCTGTAACTGTCTGCAACTGTCTGTTACTGTCTGTAACTGTATGTAACTGTCTGTAACTGTCTGTAACTGTAACTGTCTGTAACTGTAACTGTCTGTAACTGTCTGTAACTGTCTGTTACTGTATGTAACTCCCTGTAACTGTCTGTAACTGTAACTGTCTGTAACTGTCTGTAACTGTAACTGTCTGTAACTGTAACTGTCTGTAACTGTCTGTAACTGTAACTGTCTGTTACTGTGTGTAACTGTCTGTAACTGTCTGCAACTGTCTGTTACTGTCTGTAACTGTAACTGTCTGTTACTCTGTGTAACTGTCTGTAACTGTCTGTTACTGTCTGTAACTGTCTGTAACTGTCTGTAACTGTCTGTAACTGTAACTGTCTGTAACTGTCTGTAACTGTCTGCAACTGTCTGCAACTGTCTGTAACTGTCTGTAACTGTATGTAACTGTCTGTAACTGTCTGTAACTGTCTGTAACTGTCTGTAACTGTCTGTAACTGTATGTAACTGTCTGTAACTGTCTGTAACTGTCTGTAACTGTCTCTTACTGTCAGTAACTGTCTGTAACTGTAACTGTCTGTTACTGTGTGTAACTGTCTGTAACTGTCTGTAACTGTCTGTTACTGTCTGTAACTGTCTGTAACTGTCTGTAACTGTCTGTAACTGTAACTGTCTGTTACTGTCTGTAACTGTTTGTAACTGTCTGCAACTGTCTGTTACTGTCTGTAACTGTATGTAACTGTCTGTAACTGTAACTGTCTGTAACTGTAACTGTCTGTAACTGTCTGTAACTGTCTGTTACTGTATGTAACTGTCTGTAACTGTCTGTAACTGTAACTGTCTGTAACTGTCTGTAACTGTATGTAACTGTCTGTAACTGTCTGTAACTGTCTGTAACTGTCTGTAACTCTCTGTAACTGTAACTGTCTGTTACTGTGTGTAACTGTCTGTAACTGTAACTGTCTGTAACTGTCTGTAACTGTCTGTTACTGTATGTAACTGTCTGTAACTGTCTGTAACTGTAACTGTCTGTAACTGTCTGTAACTGTAACTGTCTGTAACTGTCTGTAACTGTCTGTTACTGTATGTAACTGTCTGTAACTGTCTGTAACTGTAACTGTCTGTAACTGTCTGTAACTGTGTGTAACTGTCTGTAACTGTATGTAACTGTCTGTAACTGTATGTTACTGTCTGGTACTGTCTGTAACTGTACGTAACTGTCTGTAACTGTCTGTTACTGTCTGTAACTGTATGTAACTGTCTGTAACTGTCTGTTACTGTCTGTAACTGTCTGTAACTGTCTGTTACTGTCTGTAACTGTATGTAACTGTCTGTAACTGTAACTGTCTGTAACTGTAACTGTCTGTAACTGTCTGTAACTGTCTGTTACTGTATGTAACTGTCTGTAACTGTCTGTAACTGTAACTGTCTGTAACTGTCTGTAACTGTAACTGTCTGTAACTGTCTGTAACTGTCTGTAACTGTCTGTATCTGTCTGTTACTGTAACTGTCCTTAACTGTAACTGTCTGTAACTGTCTGTTACTGTATGTAACTGTCTGTAACTGTCTGTAACTGTCTGTAACTGTAAATGTCTGTAACTGTAACTGTCTGTAACTGTCTGTAACTGTAACTGTCTGTAACTGTCTGTAACTGTCTGTAACTGTCTGTATCTGTCTGTTACTGTAACTGTCTGTAACTGTAACTGTCTGTAACTGTCTGTTACTGTATGTAACTGTCTGTAACTGTCTGTAACTGTAACTGTCTGTAACTGTAACTGTCTGTAACTGTCTGTTACTGTATGTAACTGTCTGTAACTGTCTGTAACTGTCTGTAACTGTAACTGTCTGTAACTGTATGTAACTGTCTGTAACTGTCTGCAACTGTCTGTTACTGTCTCAAACTGTATGTAACTGTCTGTAACTGTAACTGTCTGTAACTGTAACTGTCTGTAACTGTCTGTAACTGTCTGTTACTGTGTGTAACTGTCTGTAACTGTCTGTAACTGTCTGTAACTGTAACTGTCTGTAACTGTAACTGTCTGTAACTGTCTGTAACTGTAACTGTCTGTTACTGTATGTAACTGTCTGTAACTGTCTGCAACTGTCTGTTACTGTCTCTAACTTTATGTAACTGTCTGTAACTGTATGTAACTGTATGTAACTGTCTGTAACTGTCTGTAACTGTCTGTTACTGTCTGTAACTGTATGTAACTGTCTGTAACTGTCTGTAACTGTAACTGTCTGTAACTGTAACTGTCTGTAACTGTCTGTAACTGTCTGTAACTGTGTGTAACTGTCTGTAACTGTATGTAACTGTCTGTAACTGTATGTTACTGTCTGGTAATGTCTGTAACTGTACGTAACTGTCTGTAACTGTCTGTTACTGTCTGTTACTGTCTGTAACTGTATGTAACTGTCTGTAACTGTCTGTTACTGTCTGTAACTGTCTGTAACTGTCTGTTACTGTCTGTAACTGTATGTAACTGTCTGTAACTGTCTGTAACTGTAACTGTCTGTAACTGTAACTGTCTGTAACTGTAACTGTCTGTAACTGTCTGTTACTGTATGTAACTGTCTGTAACTGTCTGTTACTGTCTGTTACTGTCTGTAACTGTCTGTAACTGTCTGTAACTCTCTGTAATTGTCTGTAACTGTAACTGTCTGTAACTGTCTGTAACTGTCTGTAACTGTCTGTAACTGTCTGTTACTGTCTGTAACTCTCTCTAACTGTCTGTAACTGTAACTGTCTGTTACTGTGTGTAACTGTCTGTAACTGTCTGCAACTGTCTGTTACTGTCTGTAACTGTATGTAACTGTCTGTAACTGTCTGTAACTGTAACTGTCTGTAACTGTAATTGTCTGTAACTGTCTGTAACTGTCTGTTACTGTATGTAACTGTCTGTAACTGTCTGTAACTGTCTGTAACTGTAACTGTCTGTAACTGTCTGTAACTGTAACTGTCTGTTACTGTATGTAACTGTCTGTAACTGTCTGTAACTGTAACTGTCTGTAACTGTAACTGTCTGTAACTGTCTGTAACTGTCTGTTACTGTGTGTAACTGTCTGTAACTGTCTGTAACTGTCTGTAACTGTAACTGTCTGTAACTGTCTGTAACTGTAACTGTCTGTTACTGTATGTAACTGTCTGTAACTGTCTGCAACTGTCTGTTACTGTCTCTAACTTTATGTAACTGTCTGTAACTGTATGTAACTGTCTGTAACTGTCTGTAACTGTCTGTTACTGTCTGTAACTGTATGTAACTGTCTGTAACTGTCTGTAACTGTAACTGTCTGTAACTGTAACTGTCTGTAACTGTCTGTAACTGTCTGTTACTGTATGTAACTGTCTGTAACTGTCTGTAACTGTAACTGTCTGTAACTGTCTGTAACTGTAACTGTCTGTAACTGTCTGTAACTGTCTGTAACTGTCTGTAACTGTATGTAACTGTCTGTAACTGTATGTTACTGTCTGGTACTGTCTGTAACTGTATGTAACTGTCTGTAACTGTCTGTTACTGTCTGTAACTGTATGTAACTGTCTGTAACTGTCTGTTACTGTCTGTAACTGTCTGTAACTGTCTGTTACTGTCTGTAACTGTATGTAACTGTCTGTAACTGTAACTGTCTGTAACTGTAACTGTCTGTAACTGTCTGTAACTGTCTGTTACTGTATGTAACTGTCTGTAACTGTCTGTAACTGTCTGTAACTGTAACTGTCTGTAACTGTCTGTAACTGTAACTGTCTGTTACTGTATGTAACTGTCTGTAACTGTCTGCAACTGTCTGTTACTGTCTCTAACTGAATGTAACTGTCTGTAACTGTCTGTAACTGTAACTGTCTGCAACTGTAACTGTCTGTAACTGTAACTTTCTGTAACTGTCTGTTACTGTATGTAACTGTCTGTAACTGTCTGTAACTGTCTGTTACTGTCTGTTACTGTCTGTAACTGTCTGTAACTGTCTGTAACTGTCTGTAACTGTCTGTAACTGTCAGTAACTGTCTGTAACTGTCTGTTACTGTCTGTAACTGTAACTGTCTGTTACTGTGTGTGACTGTCTGTAACTGTCTGTAACTGTCTGTTACTGTCTGTAACTGTCTGTAACTGTCTGTAACTGTAACTGTCTGTTACTGTCTGTAACTGTCTGTAACTGTCTGTAACTGTCTGTTACTGTCTGTAACTGTCTGTAACTGTCTGTAACTGTAACTGTCTGTTACTGTGTGTGACTGTCTGTAACTGTCTGTAACTGTCTGTTACTGTCTGTAACTGTCTGTAACTGTCTGTAACTGTCTGTAACTGTAACTGTCTGTTACTGTGTGTAACTGTCTGTAACTGTCTGCAACTGTCTGTTACTGTCTGTAACTGTCTGTAACTGTAACTGTCTGTAACTGTAACTGTCTGTAACTGTCTGTAACTGTCTGTTACTGTATGTAACTCCCTGTAACTGTCTGTAACTGTAACTGTCTGTAACTGTCTGTAACTGTAACTGTCTGTAACTGTAACTGTCTGTAACTGTCTGTAACTGTAACTGTCTGTTACTGTGTGTAACTGTCTGTAACTGTCTGCAACTGTCTGTTACTGTCTGTAACTGTAACTGTCTGTTACTCTGTGTAACTGTCTGTAACTGTCTGTTACTGTCTGTAACTGTCTGTAACTGTCTGTAACTGTCTGTAACTGTAACTGTCTGTTACTGTCTGTAACTGTCTGTAACTGTCTGCAACTGTCTTTTACTGTCTGTAACTGTATGTAACTGTCTGTAACTGTCTGTAACTGTAACTGTCTGTAACTGTAACTGTCTGTAACTGTCTGTAACTGTCTGCAACTGTCTGCAACTGTCTGTAACTGTCTGTAACTGTATGTAACTGTCTGTAACTGTCTGTAACTGTCTGTAACTGTCTGTAACTGTATGTAACTGTCTGTAACTGTCTGTTACTGTCTGTAACTGTCTGTAACTGTCTCTTACTGTCTGTAACTGTCTGTAACTGTAACTGTCTGTTACTCTGTGTAACTGTCTGTAACTGTCTGTAACTGTCTGTTACTGTCTGTAACTGTCTGTAACTGTCTGTAACTGTCTGTAACTGTAACTGTCTGTTACTGTCTGTAACTGTCTGTAACTGTCTGTAACTGTCTGTAACTGTAACTGTCTGTAACTGTCTGTAACTGTCTGCAACTGTCTGCAACTGTCTGTAACTGTCTGTAACTGTATGTAACTGTCTGTAACTGTCTGTAACTGTCTGTAACTGTCTGTAACTGTCTGTAACTGTATGTAACTGTCTGTAACTGTCTGTAACTGTCTGTAACTGTCTCTTACTGTCAGTAACTGTCTGTAACTGTAACTGTCTGTTACTGTGTGTAACTGTCTGTAACTGTCTGTAACTGTCTGTTACTGTCTGTAACTGTCTGTAACTGTCTGTAACTGTCTGTAACTGTAACTGTCTGTTACTGTCTGTAACTGTTTGTAACTGTCTGCAACTGTCTGTTACTGTCTGTAACTGTATGTAACTGTCTGTAACTGTAACTGTCTGTAACTGTAACTGTCTGTAACTGTCTGTAACTGTCTGTTACTGTATGTAACTGTCTGTAACTGTCTGTAACTGTAACTGTCTGTAACTGTCTGTAACTGTATGTAACTGTCTGTAACTGTCTGTAACTGTCTGTAACTGTCTGTAACTCTCTGTAACTGTAACTGTCTGTTACTGTGTGTAACTGTCTGTAACTGTAACTGTCTGTAACTGTCTGTAACTGTCTGTTACTGTATGTAACTGTCTGTAACTGTCTGTAACTGTAACTGTCTGTAACTGTCTGTAACTGTAACTGTCTGTAACTGTCTGTAACTGTCTGTTACTGTATGTAACTGTCTGTAACTGTCTGTAACTGTAACTGTCTGTAACTGTCTGTAACTGTGTGTAACTGTCTGTAACTGTATGTAACTGTCTGTAACTGTATGTTACTGTCTGGTACTGTCTGTAACTGTACGTAACTGTCTGTAACTGTCTGTTACTGTCTGTAACTGTATGTAACTGTCTGTAACTGTCTGTTACTGTCTGTAACTGTCTGTAACTGTCTGTTACTGTCTGTAACTGTATGTAACTGTCTGTAACTGTAACTGTCTGTAACTGTAACTGTCTGTAACTGTCTGTAACTGTCTGTTACTGTATGTAACTGTCTGTAACTGTCTGTAACTGTAACTGTCTGTAACTGTCTGTAACTGTAACTGTCTGTAACTGTCTGTAACTGTCTGTAACTGTCTGTATCTGTCTGTTACTGTAACTGTCCTTAACTGTAACTGTCTGTAACTGTCTGTTACTGTATGTAACTGTCTGTAACTGTCTGTAACTGTCTGTAACTGTAACTGTCTGTAACTGTAACTGTCTGTAACTGTCTGTAACTGTAACTGTCTGTAACTGTCTGTAACTGTCTGTAACTGTCTGTATCTGTCTGTTACTGTAACTGTCTGTAACTGTAACTGTCTGTAACTGTCTGTTACTGTATGTAACTGTCTGTAACTGTCTGTAACTGTAACTGTCTGTAACTGTAACTGTCTGTAACTGTCTGTTACTGTATGTAACTGTCTGTAACTGTCTGTAACTGTCTGTAACTGTAACTGTCTGTAACTGTATGTAACTGTCTGTAACTGTCTGCAACTGTCTGTTACTGTCTCAAACTGTATGTAACTGTCTGTAACTGTAACTGTCTGTAACTGTAACTGTCTGTAACTGTCTGTAACTGTCTGTTACTGTGTGTAACTGTCTGTAACTGTCTGTAACTGTCTGTAACTGTAACTGTCTGTAACTGTAACTGTCTGTAACTGTCTGTAACTGTAACTGTCTGTTACTGTATGTAACTGTCTGTAACTGTCTGCAACTGTCTGTTACTGTCTCTAACTTTATGTAACTGTCTGTAACTGTATGTAACTGTATGTAACTGTCTGTAACTGTCTGTAACTGTCTGTTACTGTCTGTAACTGTATGTAACTGTCTGTAACTGTCTGTAACTGTAACTGTCTGTAACTGTAACTGTCTGTAACTGTCTGTAACTGTCTGTAACTGTGTGTAACTGTCTGTAACTGTATGTAACTGTCTGTAACTGTATGTTACTGTCTGGTAATGTCTGTAACTGTACGTAACTGTCTGTAACTGTCTGTTACTGTCTGTTACTGTCTGTAACTGTATGTAACTGTCTGTAACTGTCTGTTACTGTCTGTAACTGTCTGTAACTGTCTGTTACTGTCTGTAACTGTATGTAACTGTCTGTAACTGTCTGTAACTGTAACTGTCTGTAACTGTAACTGTCTGTAACTGTAACTGTCTGTAACTGTCTGTTACTGTATGTAACTGTCTGTAACTGTCTGTTACTGTCTGTTACTGTCTGTAACTGTCTGTAACTGTCTGTAACTCTCTGTAATTGTCTGTAACTGTAACTGTCTGTAACTGTCTGTAACTGTCTGTAACTGTCTGTAACTGTCTGTTACTGTCTGTAACTCTCTCTAACTGTCTGTAACTGTAACTGTCTGTTACTGTGTGTAACTGTCTGTAACTGTCTGCAACTGTCTGTTACTGTCTGTAACTGTATGTAACTGTCTGTAACTGTCTGTAACTGTAACTGTCTGTAACTGTAATTGTCTGTAACTGTCTGTAACTGTCTGTTACTGTATGTAACTGTCTGTAACTGTCTGTAACTGTCTGTAACTGTAACTGTCTGTAACTGTCTGTAACTGTAACTGTCTGTTACTGTATGTAACTGTCTGTAACTGTCTGTAACTGTAACTGTCTGTAACTGTAACTGTCTGTAACTGTCTGTAACTGTCTGTTACTGTGTGTAACTGTCTGTAACTGTCTGTAACTGTCTGTAACTGTAACTGTCTGTAACTGTCTGTAACTGTAACTGTCTGTTACTGTATGTAACTGTCTGTAACTGTCTGCAACTGTCTGTTACTGTCTCTAACTTTATGTAACTGTCTGTAACTGTATGTAACTGTCTGTAACTGTCTGTAACTGTCTGTTACTGTCTGTAACTGTATGTAACTGTCTGTAACTGTCTGTAACTGTAACTGTCTGTAACTGTAACTGTCTGTAACTGTCTGTAACTGTCTGTTACTGTATGTAACTGTCTGTAACTGTCTGTAACTGTAACTGTCTGTAACTGTCTGTAACTGTAACTGTCTGTAACTGTCTGTAACTGTCTGTAACTGTCTGTAACTGTATGTAACTGTCTGTAACTGTATGTTACTGTCTGGTACTGTCTGTAACTGTATGTAACTGTCTGTAACTGTCTGTTACTGTCTGTAACTGTATGTAACTGTCTGTAACTGTCTGTTACTGTCTGTAACTGTCTGTAACTGTCTGTTACTGTCTGTAACTGTATGTAACTGTCTGTAACTGTAACTGTCTGTAACTGTAACTGTCTGTAACTGTCTGTAACTGTCTGTTACTGTATGTAACTGTCTGTAACTGTCTGTAACTGTCTGTAACTGTAACTGTCTGTAACTGTCTGTAACTGTAACTGTCTGTTACTGTATGTAACTGTCTGTAACTGTCTGCAACTGTCTGTTACTGTCTCTAACTGAATGTAACTGTCTGTAACTGTCTGTAACTGTAACTGTCTGCAACTGTAACTGTCTGTAACTGTAACTTTCTGTAACTGTCTGTTACTGTATGTAACTGTCTGTAACTGTCTGTAACTGTCTGTTACTGTCTGTTACTGTCTGTAACTGTCTGTAACTGTCTGTAACTGTCTGTAACTGTCTGTAACTGTCAGTAACTGTCTGTAACTGTCTGTTACTGTCTGTAACTGTAACTGTCTGTTACTGTGTGTGACTGTCTGTAACTGTCTGTAACTGTCTGTTACTGTCTGTAACTGTCTGTAACTGTCTGTAACT
The DNA here is from genome assembly GCF_026437365.1 of Eucyclogobius newberryi. NCBI lineage: Eukaryota > Metazoa > Chordata > Actinopteri > Gobiiformes > Gobiidae > Eucyclogobius > Eucyclogobius newberryi. Next base: position 42,451 of record NW_027315912.1, on the reverse strand, counting down.
GTAACTGTCTGTTACTGTCTGTAACTGTCTGTAACTGTCTGTAACTGTCTGTTACTGTCTGTAACTGTCTGTAACTGTCTGTAACTGTAACTGTCTGTTACTGTGTGTGACTGTCTGTAACTGTCTGTAACTGTCTGTTACTGTCTGTAACTGTCTGTAACTGTCTGTAACTGTCTGTAACTGTAACTGTCTGTTACTGTGTGTAACTGTCTGTAACTGTCTGCAACTGTCTGTTACTGTCTGTAACTGTCTGTAACTGTAACTGTCTGTAACTGTAACTGTCTGTAACTGTCTGTAACTGTCTGTTACTGTATGTAACTCCCTGTAACTGTCTGTAACTGTAACTGTCTGTAACTGTCTGTAACTGTAACTGTCTGTAACTGTAACTGTCTGTAACTGTCTGTAACTGTAACTGTCTGTTACTGTGTGTAACTGTCTGTAACTGTCTGCAACTGTCTGTTACTGTCTGTAACTGTAACTGTCTGTTACTCTGTGTAACTGTCTGTAACTGTCTGTTACTGTCTGTAACTGTCTGTAACTGTCTGTAACTGTCTGTAACTGTAACTGTCTGTTACTGTCTGTAACTGTCTGTAACTGTCTGCAACTGTCTTTTACTGTCTGTAACTGTATGTAACTGTCTGTAACTGTCTGTAACTGTAACTGTCTGTAACTGTAACTGTCTGTAACTGTCTGTAACTGTCTGCAACTGTCTGCAACTGTCTGTAACTGTCTGTAACTGTATGTAACTGTCTGTAACTGTCTGTAACTGTCTGTAACTGTCTGTAACTGTATGTAACTGTCTGTAACTGTCTGTTACTGTCTGTAACTGTCTGTAACTGTCTCTTACTGTCTGTAACTGTCTGTAACTGTAACTGTCTGTTACTCTGTGTAACTGTCTGTAACTGTCTGTAACTGTCTGTTACTGTCTGTAACTGTCTGTAACTGTCTGTAACTGTCTGTAACTGTAACTGTCTGTTACTGTCTGTAACTGTCTGTAACTGTCTGCAACTGTCTGTTACTGTCTGTAACTGTATGTAACTGTCTGTAACTGTAACTGTCTGTAACTGTAACTGTCTGTAACTGTCTGTAACTGTCTGTTACTGTATGTAACTGTCTGTAACTGTCTGTAACTGTAACTGTCTGTAACTGTCTGTAACTGTATGTAACTGTCTGTAACTGTCTGTAACTGTCTGTAACTGTCTGTAACTGTCTGTAACTGTAACTGTCTGTTACTGTGTGTAACTGTCTGTAACTGTAACTGTCTGTAACTGTCTGTAACTGTCTGTTACTGTATGTAACTGTCTGTAACTGTCTGTAACTGTAACTGTCTGTAACTGTCTGTAACTGTAACTGTCTGTAACTGTCTGTAACTGTCTGTTACTGTATGTAACTGTCTGTAACTGTCTGTAACTGTAACTGTCTGTAACTGTCTGTAACTGTCTGTAACTGTGTGTAACTGTCTGTAACTGTCTGTAACTGTAACTGTCTGTTACTGTCTGTAACTGTCTGTTACTGTCTGTAACTGTCTGTAACTGTCTGTAACTGTCTGTAACTGTAACTGTCTGTTACTGTCTGTAACTGTCTGTAACTGTCTGCAACTGTCTGTTACTGTCTGTAACTGTATGTAACTGTCTGTAACTGTAACTGTCTGTAACTGTAACTGTCTGTAACTGTCTGTAACTGTCTGTTACTGTATGTAACTGTCTGTAACTGTCTGTAACTGTAACTGTCTGTAACTGTCTAACTGTATGTAACTGTCTGTAACTGTCTGTAACTGTCTGTAACTGTCTGTAACTGTCTGTAACTGTAACTGTCTGTTACTGTGTGTAACTGTCTGTAACTGTAACTGTCTGTAACTGTCTGTAACTGTCTGTTACTGTATGTAACTGTCTGTAACTGTCTGTAACTGTAACTGTCTGTAACTGTCTGTAACTGTAACTGTCTGTAACTGTCTGTAACTGTCTGTTACTGTATGTAACTGTCTGTAACTGTCTGTAACTGTCTGTAACTGTAACTGTCTGTAACTGTCTGTAACTGTGTGTAACTGTCTGTAACTGTATGTAACTGTCTGTAACTGTATGTTACTGTCTGTTACTGTCTGTAACTGTCTGTTACTGTCTGTAACTGTCTGTAACTGTCTGTAACTGTAACTGTCTGTTACTGTCTGTAACTGTCTGTAACTGTCTGCAACTGTCTGTTACTGTCTGTAACTGTATGTAACTGTCTGTAACTGTAACTGTCTGTAACTGTAACTGTCTGTAACTGTCTGTAACTGTCTGTTACTGTATGTAACTGTCTGTAACTGTCTGTAACTGTAACTGTCTGTAACTGTCTGTAACTGTATGTAACTGTCTGTAACTGTCTGTAACTGTCTGTAACTGTCTGTAACTGTAACTGTCTGTTACTGTGTGTAACTGTCTGTAACTGTAACTGTCTGTAACTGTCTGTAACTGTCTGTTACTGTATGTAACTGTCTGTAACTGTCTGTAACTGTAACTGTCTGTAACTGTCTGTAACTGTAACTGTCTGTAACTGTCTGTAACTGTCTGTTACTGTCTGTAACTGTCTGTAACTGTCTGTTACTGTCTGTAACTGTATGTAACTGTCTGTAACTGTAACTGTCTGTAACTGTAACTGTCTGTAACTGTCTGTAACTGTCTGTTACTGTATGTAACTGTCTGTAACTGTCTGTAACTGTAACTGTCTGTAACTGTCTGTAACTGTAACTGTCTGTAACTGTCTGTAACTGTCTGTAACTGTCTGTATCTGTCTGTTACTGTAACTGTCTGTAACTGTAACTGTCTGTAACTGTCTGTTACTGTATGTAACTGTCTGTAACTGTCTGTAACTGTCTGTAACTGTAACTGTCTGTAACTGTAACTGTCTGTAACTCTCTGTAACTGTAACTGTCTGTAACTGTCTGTAACTGTCTGTAACTGTCTGTATCTGTCTGTTACTGTAACTGTCTGTAACTGTAACTGTCTGTAACTGTCTGTTACTGTATGTAACTGTCTGTAACTGTCTGTAACTGTCTGTAACTGTAACTGTCTGTAACTGTAACTGTCTGTAACTGTCTGTTACTGTATGTAACTGTCTGTAACTGTCTGTAACTGTCTGTAACTGTAACTGTCTGTAACTGTCTGTAACTGTAACTGTCTGTTACTGTATGTAACTGTCTGTAACTGTCTGCAACTGTCTGTTACTGTCTCAAACTGTATGTAACTGTCTGTAACTGTAACTGTCTGTAACTGTAACTGTCTGTAACTGTCTGTAACTGTCTGTTACTGTGTGTAACTGTCTGTAACTGTCTGTAACTGTCTGTAACTGTAACTGTCTGTAACTGTCTGTAACTGTAACTGTCTGTTACTGTATGTAACTGTCTGTAACTGTCTGCAACTGTCTGTTACTGTCTCTAACTTTATGTAACTGTCTGTAACTGTATGTAACTGTATGTAACTGTCTGTAACTGTCTGTAACTGTCTGTTACTGTCTGTAACTGTATGTAACTGTCTGTAACTGTCTGTAACTGTAACTGTCTGTAACTGTAACTGTCTGTAACTGTCTGTAACGGTCTGTTACTGTATGTAACTGTCTGTAACTGTCTGTAACTGTAACTGTCTGTAACTGTCTGTAACTGTGTGTAACTGTCTGTAACTGTATGTAACTGTCTGTAACTGTATGTTACTGTCTGGTACTGTCTGTAACTGTACGTAACTGTCTGTAACTGTCTGTTACTGTCTGTTACTGTCTGTAACTGTATGTAACTGTCTGTAACTGTCTGTAACTGTCTGTAACTGTCTGTTACTGTCTGTAACTGTATGTAACTGTCTGTAACTGTCTGTAACTGTAACTGTCTGTAACTGTAACTGTCTGTAACTGTAACTGTCTGTAACTGTCTGTTACTGTATGTAACTGTCTGTAACTGTCTGTAACTGTCTGTTACTGTCTGTTACTGTCTGTAACTGTCTGTAACTGTCTGTAACTCTCTGTAACTGTCTGTAACTGTAACTGTCTGTAACTGTCTGTAACTGTCTGTAACTGTCTGTAACTGTCTGTAACTGTCTGTAACTGTCTGTTACTGTCTGTAACTGTCTCTAACTGTCTGTAACTGTAACTGTCTGTTACTGTGTGTAACTGTCTGTAACTGTCTGCAACTGTCTGTTACTGTCTGTAACTGTATGTAACTGTCTGTAACTGTCTGTAACTGTAACTGTCTGTAACTGTAATTGTCTGTAACTGTCTGTAACTGTCTGTTACTGTATGTAACTGTCTGTAACTGTCTGTAACTGTCTGTAACTGTAACTGTCTGTAACTGTCTGTAACTGTAACTGTCTGTTACTGTATGTAACTGTCTGTAACTGTCTGTAACTGTAACTGTCTGTAACTGTAACTGTCTGTAACTGTCTGTAACTGTCTGTAACTGTCTGTTACTGTGTGTAACTGTCTGTAACTGTCTGTAACTGTCTGTAACTGTAACTGTCTGTAACTGTCTGTAACTGTAACTGTCTGTTACTGTATGTAACTGTCTGTAACTGTCTGCAACTGTCTGTTACTGTCTCTAACTTTATGTAACTGTCTGTAACTGTATGTAACTGTCTGTAACTGTCTGTAACTGTCTGTTACTGTCTGTAACTGTATGTAACTGTCTGTAACTGTCTGTAACTGTAACTGTCTGTAACTGTAACTGTCTGTAACTGTCTGTAACTGTCTGTTACTGTATGTAACTGTCTGTAACTGTCTGTAACTGTAACTGTCTGTAACTGTCTGTAACTGTAACTGTCTGTAACTGTCTGTAACTGTCTGTTACTGTATGTAACTGTCTGTAACTGTCTGTAACTGTAACTGTCTGTAACTGTCTGTAACTGTCTGTAACTGTGTGTAACTGTCTGTAACTGTATGTAACTGTCTGTAACTGTATGTTACTGTCTGGTACTGTCTGTAACTGTATGTAACTGTCTGTAACTGTCTGTTACTGTCTGTAACTGTATGTAACTTTCTGTAACTGTCTGTTACTGTCTGTAACTGTCTGTAACTGTCTGTTACTGTCTGTAACTGTATGTAACTGTCTGTAACTGTAACTGTCTGTAACTGTAACTGTCTGTAACTGTCTGTAACTGTCTGTTACTGTATGTAACTGTCTGTAACTGTCTGTAACTGTCTGTAACTGTAACTGTCTGTAACTGTCTGTAACTGTAACTGTCTGTTACTGTATGTAACTGTCTGTAACTGTCTGCAACTGTCTGTTACTGTCTCTAACTGAATGTAACTGTCTGTAACTGTCTGTAACTGTAACTGTCTGCAACTGTAACTGTCTGTAACTGTAACTTTCTGTAACTGTCTGTTACTGTATGTAACTGTCTGTAACTGTCTGTAACTGTCTGTTACTGTCTGTTACTGTCTGTAACTGTAACTGTAACTGTCTGTAACTGTCTGTAACTGTCTGTTACTGTATGTAACTGTCTGTAACTGTCTGTAATTGTAACTGTCTGTAACTGTCTGTAACTGTCTGTAACTGTCTGTTACTGTATGTTACTGTCTGCTACTGTCTGTAACTGTCTCTAACTGTCTGCAACTGTCTGTAACTGTCTGTAACTGTATGTAACTGTCAGTAACTGTCTGTAACTGTCTGTTACTGTCTGTAACTGTCTGTAACTGTCTGTAACTGTAACTGTCTGTAACTGTAACTGTCTGTAACTGTCTGTAACTGTCTGTTACTGTATGTAACTCCCTGTAACTGTCTGTAACTGTAACTGTCTGTAACTGTCTGTAACTGTAACTGTCTGTAACTGTAACTGTCTGTAACTGTCTGTAACTGTAACTGTCTGTTACTGTGTGTAACTGTCTGTAACTGTCTGTTACTGTCTGTAACTGTCTGTAACTGTCTGTAACTGTCTGTAACTGTCTGTAACTGTAACTGTCTGTTACTGTCTGTAACTGTCTGTAACTGTCTGCAACTGTCTTTTACTGTCTGTAACTGTATGTAACTGTCTGTAACTGTCTGTAACTGTCTGTAACTGTAACTGTCTGTAACTGTAACTGTCTGTAACTGTCTGTAACTGTCTGCAACTGTCTGTAACTGTCTGTAACTGTATGTAACTGTCTGTAACTGTCTGTAACTGTCTGTAACTGTCTGTAACTGTCTGTAACTGTGTGTAACTGTCTGTAACTGTATGTAACTGTCTGTAACTGTATGTTACTGTCTGTTACTGTCTGTAACTGTCTGTTACTGTCTGTAACTGTCTGTAACTGTCTGTAACTGTCTGTAACTGTAACTGTCTGTTACTGTCTGTAACTGTCTGTAACTGTCTGCAACTGTCTGTTACTGTCTGTAACTGTATGTAACTGTCTGTAACTGTAACTGTCTGTAACTGTAACTGTCTGTAACTGTCTGTAACTGTCTGTTACTGTATGTAACTGTCTGTAACTGTCTGTAACTCTAACTGTCTGTAACTGTCTGTAACTGTATGTAACTGTCTGTGACTGTCTGTAACTGTCTGTAACTGTCTGTAACTGTCTGTAACTGTAACTGTCTGTTACTGTGTGTAACTGTCTGTAACTGTAACTGTCTCTAACTGTCTGTAACTGTCTGTTACTGTATGTAACTGTCTGTAACTGTCTGTAACTGTAACTGTCTGTAACTGTCTGTAACTGTAACTGTCTGTAACTGTCTGTAACTGTCTGTTACTGTCTGTAACTGTCTGTAACTGTCTGTTACTGTCTGTAACTGTATGTAACTGTCTGTAACTGTAACTGTCTGTAACTGTAACTGTCTGTAACTGTCTGTAACTGTCTGTTACTGTATGTAACTGTCTGTAACTGTCTGTAACTGTAACTGTCTGTAACTGTCTGTAACTGTAACTGTCTGTAACTGTCTGTAACTGTCTGTAACTGTCTGTATCTGTCTGTTACTGTAACTGTCTGTAACTGTAACTGTCTGTAACTGTCTGTTACTGTATGTAACTGTCTGTAACTGTCTGTAACTGTAACTGTCTGTAACTGTCTGTAACTGTAACTGTCTGTAACTGTCTGTAACTGTAACTGTCTGTAACTGTCTGTAACTGTCTGTAACTGTCTGTATCTGTCTGTTACTGTAACTGTCTGTAACTGTAACTGTCTGTAACTGTCTGTTACTGTATGTAACTGTCTGTAACTGTCTGTAACTGTCTGTAACTGTAACTGTCTGTAACTGTAACTGTCTGTAACTGTCTGTTACTGTATGTAACTGTCTGTAACTGTCTGTAACTGTAACTGTCTGTAACTGTCTGTAACTGTAACTGTCTGTTACTGTATGTAACTGTCTGTAACTGTCTGCAAATGTCTGTTACTGTCTCAAACTGTATGTAACTGTCTGTAACTGTAACTGTCTGTAACTGTAACTGTCTGTAACTGTCTGTAACTGTCTGTTACTGTGTGTAACTGTCTGTAACTGTCTGTAACTGTCTGTAACTGTAACTGTCTGTAACTGTCTGTAACTGTAACTGTCTGTTACTGTATGTAACTGTCTGTAACTGTCTGCAACTGTCTGTTACTGTCTCTAACTTTATGTAACTGTCTGTAACTGTATGTAACTGTATGTAACTGTCTGTAACTGTCTGTAACTGTCTGTTACTGTCTGTAACTGTATGTAACTGTCTGTAACTGTCTGTAACTGTAACTGTCTGTAACTGTAACTGTCTGTAACTGTCTGTAACGGTCTGTTACTGTATGTAACTGTCTGTAACTGTCTGTAACTGTAACTGTCTGTAACTGTCTGTAACTGTGTGTAACTGTCTGTAACTGTATGTAACTGTCTGTAACTGTATGTTACTGTCTGGTACTGTCTGTAACTGTACGTAACTGTCTGTAACTGTCTGTTACTGTCTGTTACTGTCTGTAACTGTATGTAACTGTCTGTAACTGTATGTTACTGTCTGGTACTGTCTGTAACTGTACGTAACTGTCTGTAACTGTCTGTAACTGTCTGTTACTGTATGTTACTGTCTGCTACTGTCTGTAACTGTCTGCAACTGTCTGCAACTGTCTGTAACTGTCTGTAACTGTATGTAACTGTCAGTAACTGTCTGTAACTGTCTGTTACTGTCTGTAACTGTCTGTAACTGTCTGTAACTGTAACTGTCTGTAACTGTAACTGTCTGTAACTGTCTGTAACTGTCTGTTACTGTATGTAACTCCCTGTAACTGTCTGTAACTGTAACTGTCTGTAACTGTCTGTAACTGTAACTGTCTGTAACTGTAACTGTCTGTAACTGTCTGTAACTGTAACTGTCTGTTACTGTGTGTAACTGTCTGTAACTGTCTGCAACTGTCTGTTACTGTCTGTAACTGTAACTGTCTGTTACTCTGTGTAACTGTCTGTAACTGTCTGTTACTGTCTGTAACTGTCTGTAACTGTCTGTAACTGTCTGTAACTGTAACTGTCTGTTACTGTCTGTAACTGTCTGTAACTGTCTGCAACTGTCTGTAACTGTCTGTAACTGTATGTAACTGTCTGTAACTGTCTGTAACTGTCTGTAACTGTCTGTAACTGTCTGTAACTGTGTGTAACTGTCTGTAACTGTATGTAACTGTCTGTAACTGTATGTTACTGTCTGTTACTGTCTGTAACTGTCTGTTACTGTCTGTAACTGTCTGTAACTGTCTGTAACTGTCTGTAACTGTAACTGTCTGTTACTGTCTGTAACTGTCTGTAACTGTCTGTAACTGTCTGTTACTGTATGTAACTGTCTGTAACTGTCTGTAACTGTAACTGTCTGTAACTGTCTGTAACTGTATGTAACTGTCTGTGACTGTCTGTAACTGTCTGTAACTGTCTGTAACTGTCTGTAACTGTAACTGTCTGTTACTGTGTGTAACTGTCTGTAACTGTAACTGTCTCTAACTGTCTGTAACTGTCTGTTACTGTATGTAACTGTCTGTAACTGTCTGTAACTGTAACTGTCTGTAACTGTCTGTAACTGTAACTGTCTGTAACTGTCTGTAACTGTCTGTTACTGTCTGTAACTGTCTGTAACTGTCTGTTACTGTCTGTAACTGTATGTAACTGTCTGTAACTGTAACTGTCTGTAACTGTAACTGTCTGTAACTGTCTGTAACTGTCTGTTACTGTATGTAACTGTCTGTAACTGTCTGTAACTGTAACTGTCTGTAACTGTCTGTAACTGTAACTGTCTGTAACTGTCTGTAACTGTCTGTAACTGTCTGTATCTGTCTGTTACTGTAACTGTCTGTAACTGTAACTGTCTGTAACTGTCTGTTACTGTATGTAACTGTCTGTAACTGTCTGTAACTGTAACTGTCTGTAACTGTCTGTAACTGTAACTGTCTGTAACTGTCTGTAACTGTAACTGTCTGTAACTGTCTGTAACTGTCTGTAACTGTCTGTATCTGTCTGTTACTGTAACTGTCTGTAACTGTAACTGTCTGTAACTGTCTGTTACTGTATGTAACTGTCTGTAACTGTCTGTAACTGTCTGTAACTGTAACTGTCTGTAACTGTAACTGTCTGTAACTGTCTGTTACTGTATGTAACTGTCTGTAACTGTCTGTAACTGTCTGTAACTGTAACTGTCTGTAACTGTCTGTAACTGTCTGTAACTGTAACTGTCTGTTACTGTATGTAACTGTCTGTAACTGTCTGCAACTGTCTGTTACTGTCTCAAACTGTATGTAACTGTCTGTAACTGTAACTGTCTGTAACTGTAACTGTCTGTAACTGTCTGTAACTGTCTGTTACTGTGTGTAACTGTCTGTAACTGTCTGTAACTGTCTGTAACTGTAACTGTCTGTAACTGTCTGTAACTGTAACTGTCTGTTACTGTATGTAACTGTCTGTAACTGTCTGCAACTGTCTGTTACTGTCTCTAACTTTATGTAACTGTCTGTAACTGTATGTAACTGTATGTAACTGTCTGTAACTGTCTGTAACTGTCTGTTACTGTCTGTAACTGTATGTAACTGTCTGTAACTGTCTGTAACTGTAACTGTCTGTAACTGTAACTGTCTGTAACTGTCTGTAACGGTCTGTTACTGTATGTAACTGTCTGTAACTGTCTGTAACTGTAACTGTCTGTAACTGTCTGTAACTGTGTGTAACTGTCTGTAACTGTATGTAACTGTCTGTAACTGTATGTTACTGTCTGGTACTGTCTGTAACTGTACGTAACTGTCTGTAACTGTCTGTTACTGTCTGTTACTGTCTGTAACTGTATGTAACTGTCTGTAACTGTCTGTAACTGTCTGTAACTGTCTGTTACTGTCTGTAACTGTATGTAACTGTCTGTAACTGTCTGTAACTGTAACTGTCTGTAACTGTAACTGTCTGTAACTGTAACTGTCTGTAACTGTCTGTTACTGTATGTAACTGTCTGTAACTGTCTGTAACTGTCTGTTACTGTCTGTTACTGTCTGTAACTGTCTGTAACTGTCTGTAACTCTCTGTAACTGTCTGTAACTGTAACTGTCTGTAACTGTCTGTAACTGTCTGTAACTGTCTGTAACTGTCTGTAACTGTCTGTTACTGTCTGTAACTGTCTCTAACTGTCTGTAACTGTAACTGTCTGTTACTGTGTGTAACTGTCTGTAACTGTCTGCAACTGTCTGTTACTGTCTGTAACTGTATGTAACTGTCTGTAACTGTCTGTAACTGTAACTGTCTGTAACTGTAATTGTCTGTAACTGTCTGTAACTGTCTGTTACTGTATGTAACTGTCTGTAACTGTCTGTAACTGTCTGTAACTGTAACTGTCTGTAACTGTCTGTAACTGTAACTGTCTGTTACTGTATGTAACTGTCTGTAACTGTCTGTAACTGTAACTGTCTGTAACTGTAACTGTCTGTAACTGTCTGTAACTGTCTGTAACTGTCTGTTACTGTGTGTAACTGTCTGTAACTGTCTGTAACTGTCTGTAACTGTAACTGTCTGTAACTGTCTGTAACTGTAACTGTCTGTTACTGTATGTAACTGTCTGTAACTGTCTGCAACTGTCTGTTACTGTCTCTAACTTTATGTAACTGTCTGTAACTGTATGTAACTGTCTGTAACTGTCTGTAACTGTAACTGTCTGTAACTGTAACTGTCTGTAACTGTCTGTAACTGTCTGTTACTGTATGTAACTGTCTGTAACTGTCTGTAACTGTAACTGTCTGTAACTGTCTGTAACTGTCTGTAACTGTAACTGTCTGTAACTGTCTGTAACTGTCTGTTACTGTATGTAACTGTCTGTAACTGTCTGTAACTGTAACTGTCTGTAACTGTCTGTAACTGTCTGTAACTGTGTGTAACTGTCTGTAACTGTATGTAACTGTCTGTAACTGTATGTTACTGTCTGGTACTGTCTGTAACTGTATGTAACTGTCTGTAACTGTCTGTTACTGTCTGTAACTGTATGTAACTTTCTGTAACTGTCTGTTACTGTCTGTAACTGTCTGTAACTGTCTGTTACTGTCTGTAACTGTATGTAACTGTCTGTAACTGTAACTGTCTGTAACTGTAACTGTCTGTAACTGTCTGTAACTGTCTGTTACTGTATGTAACTGTCTGTAACTGTCTGTAACTGTCTGTAACTGTAACTGTCTGTAACTGTCTGTAACTGTAACTGTCTGTTACTGTATGTAACTGTCTGTAACTGTCTGCAACTGTCTGTTACTGTCTCTAACTGAATGTAACTGTCTGTAACTGTCTGTAACTGTAACTGTCTGCAACTGTAACTGTCTGTAACTGTAACTTTCTGTAACTGTCTGTTACTGTATGTAACTGTCTGTAACTGTCTGTAACTGTCTGTTACTGTCTGTTACTGTCTGTAACTGTAACTGTAACTGTCTGTAACTGTCTGTAACTGTCTGTTACTGTATGTAACTGTCTGTAACTGTCTGTAATTGTAACTGTCTGTAACTGTCTGTAACTGTCTGTAACTGTCTGTTACTGTATGTTACTGTCTGCTACTGTCTGTAACTGTCTGCAACTGTCTGCAACTGTCTGTAACTGTCTGTAACTGTATGTAACTGTCAGTAACTGTCTGTAACTGTCTGTTACTGTCTGTAACTGTCTGTAACTGTCTGTAACTGTAACTGTCTGTAACTGTAACTGTCTGTAACTGTCTGTAACTGTCTGTTACTGTATGTAACTCCCTGTAACTGTCTGTAACTGTAACTGTCTGTAAGTGTCTGTAACTGTAACTGTCTGTAACTGTAACTGTCTGTAACTGTCTGTAACTGTAACTGTCTGTTACTCTGTGTAACTGTCTGTAACTGTCTGCAACTGTCTGTTACTGTCTGTAACTGTAACTGTCTGTTACTCTGTGTAACTGTCTGTAACTGTCTGTTACTGTCTGTAACTGTCTGTAACTGTCTGTAACTGTCTGTAACTGTAACTGTCTGTTACTGTCTGTAACTGTCTGTAACTGTCTGCAACTGTCTTTTACTGTCTGTAACTGTATGTAACTGTCTGTAACTGTCTGTAACTGTCTGTAACTGTAACTGTCTGTAACTGTAACTGTCTGTAACTGTCTGTAACTGTCTGCAACTGTCTGTAACTGTCTGTAACTGTATGTAACTGTCTGTAACTGTCTGTAACTGTCTGTAACTGTCTGTAACTGTCTGTAACTGTATGTAACTGTCTGTAACTGTCTGTTACTGTCTGTAACTGTCTGTAACTGTCTCTTACTGTCTGTAACTGTCTGTAACTGTAACTGTCTGTTACTGTGTGTAACTGTCTGTAACTGTCTGTAACTGTCTGTTACTGTCTGTAACTGTCTGTAACTGTCTGTAACTGTAACTGTCTGTTACTGTCTGTAACTGTCTGTAACTGTCTGCAACTGTCTGTTACTGTCTGTAACTGTATGTAACTGTCTGTAACTGTAACTGTCTGTAACTGTAACTGTCTGTAACTGTCTGTAACTGTCTGTTACTGTATGTAACTGTCTGTAACTGTCTGTAACTGTAACTGTCTGTAACTGTATGTAACTGTCTGTAACTGTCTGTAACTGTCTGTAACTGTCTGTAACTGTCTGTAACTGTCTGTAACTGTAACTGTCTGTTACTGTGTGTAACTGTCTGTAACTGTCTGTTACTGTCTGTAACTGTCTGTAACTGTCTGTAACTGTCTGTAACTGTAACTGTCTGTAACTGTCTGTAACTGTAACTGTCTGTTACTGTATGTAACTGTCTGTAACTGTCTGTAACTGTAACTGTCTGTAACTGTAACTGTCTGTAACTGTCTGTAACTGTCTGTAACTGTCTGTTACTGTGTGTAACTGTCTGTAACTGTCTGTAACTGTCTGTAACTGTAACTGTCTGTAACTGTCTGTAACTGTAACTGTCTGTTACTGTATGTAACTGTCTGTAACTGTCTGCAACTGTCTGTTACTGTCTCTAACTTTATGTAACTGTCTGTAACTGTATGTAACTGTCTGTAACTGTCTGTAACTGTCTGTTACTGTCTGTAACTGTGTGTAACTGTCTGTAACTGTCTGTAACTGTAACTGTCTGTAACTGTAACTGTCTGTAACTGTCTGTAACTGTCTGTAACTGTCTGTTACTGTATGTAACTGTCTGTAACTGTCTGTAACTGTAACTGTCTGTAACTGTCTGTAACTGTAACTGTCTGTAACTGTCTGTAACTGTCTGTTACTGTATGTAACTGTCTGTAACTGTCTGTAACTGTAACTGTCTGTAACTGTCTGTAACTGTCTGTAACTGTGTGTAACTGTCTGTAACTGTATGTAACTGTCTGTAACTGTATGTTACTGTCTGGTACTGTCTGTAACTGTATGTAACTGTCTGTAACTGTCTGTTACTGTCTGTAACTGTATGTAACTTTCTGTAACTGTCTGTTACTGTCTGTAACTGTCTGTAACTGTCTGTTACTGTCTGTAACTGTATGTAACTGTCTGTAACTGTAACTGTCTGTAACTGTAACTGTCTGTAACTGTCTGTAACTGTCTGTTACTGTATGTAACTGTCTGTAACTGTCTGTAACTGTCTGTAACTGTAACTGTCTGTAACTGTCTGTAACTGTAACTGTCTGTTACTGTATGTAACTGTCTGTAACTGTCTGCAACTGTCTGTTACTGTCTCTAACTGAATGTAACTGTCTGTAACTGTCTGTAACTGTAACTGTCTGCAACTGTAACTGTCTGTAACTGTAACTTTCTGTAACTGTCTGTTACTGTATGTAACTGTCTGTAACTGTCTGTAACTGTCTGTTACTGTCTGTTACTGTCTGTAACTGTAACTGTAACTGTCTGTAACTGTCTGTAACTGTCTGTTACTGTATGTAACTGTCTGTAACTGTCTGTAATTGTAACTGTCTGTAACTGTCTGTAACTGTCTGTAACTGTCTGTTACTGTATGTTACTGTCTGCTACTGTCTGTAACTGTCTGCAACTGTCTGCAACTGTCTGTAACTGTCTGTAACTGTATGTAACTGTCAGTAACTGTCTGTAACTGTCTGTTACTGTCTGTAACTGTCTGTAACTGTCTGTAACTGTAACTGTCTGTAACTGTAACTGTCTGTAACTGTCTGTAACTGTCTGTTACTGTATGTAACTCCCTGTAACTGTCTGTAACTGTAACTGTCTGTAACTGTCTGTAACTGTAACTGTCTGTAACTGTAACTGTCTGTAACTGTCTGTAACTGTAACTGTCTGTTACTGTGTGTAACTGTCTGTAACTGTCTGCAACTGTCTGTTACTGTCTGTAACTGTAACTGTCTGTTACTCTGTGTAACTGTCTGTAACTGTCTGTTACTGTCTGTAACTGTCTGTAACTGTCTGTAACTGTCTGTAACTGTAACTGTCTGTTACTGTCTGTAACTGTCTGTAACTGTCTGCAACTGTCTTTTACTGTCTGTAACTGTATGTAACTGTCTGTAACTGTCTGTAACTGTCTGTAACTGTAACTGTCTGTAACTGTAACTGTCTGTAACTGTCTGTAACTGTCTGCAACTGTCTGTAACTGTCTGTAACTGTATGTAACTGTCTGTAACTGTCTGTAACTGTCTGTAACTGTCTGTAACTGTCTGTAACTGTATGTAACTGTCTGTAACTGTCTGTTACTGTCTGTAACTGTCTGTAACTGTCTCTTACTGTCTGTAACTGTCTGTAACTGTCTGTAACTGTCTGTTACTGTCTGTAACTGTCTGTAACTGTCTGTAACTGTAACTGTCTGTTACTGTCTGTAACTGTCTGTAACTGTCTGCAACTGTCTGTTACTGTCTGTAACTGTATGTAACTGTCTGTAACTGTAACTGTCTGTAACTGTAACTGTCTGTAACTGTAACTGTCTGTAACTGTCTGTAACTGTCTGTTACTGTATGTAACTGTCTGTAACTGTCTGTTACTGTCTGTAACTGTATGTAACTGTCTGTAACTGTAACTGTCTGTAACTGTAACTGTCTGTAACTGTCTGTAACTGTCTGTTACTGTATGTAACTGTCTGTAACTGTCTGTAACTGTCTGTAACTGTAACTGTCTGTAACTGTCTGTAACTGTAACTGTCTGTTACTGTATGTAACTGTCTGTAACTGTCTGCAACTGTCTGTTACTGTCTCTAACTGAATGTAACTGTCTGTAACTGTCTGTAACTGTAACTGTCTGCAACTGTAACTGTCTGTAACTGTAACTTTCTGTAACTGTCTGTTACTGTATGTAACTGTCTGTAACTGTCTGTAACTGTCTGTTACTGTCTGTTACTGTCTGTAACTGTAACTGTAACTGTCTGTAACTGTCTGTAACTGTCTGTTACTGTATGTAACTGTCTGTAACTGTCTGTAATTGTAACTGTCTGTAACTGTCTGTAACTGTCTGTAACTGTCTGTTACTGTATGTTACTGTCTGCTACTGTCTGTAACTGTCTGCAACTGTCTGCAACTGTCTGTAACTGTCTGTAACTGTATGTAACTGTCAGTAACTGTCTGTAACTGTCTGTTACTGTCTGTAACTGTCTGTAACTGTCTGTAACTGTAACTGTCTGTAACTGTAACTGTCTGTAACTGTCTGTAACTGTCTGTTACTGTATGTAACTCCCTGTAACTGTCTGTAACTGTAACTGTCTGTAACTGTCTGTAACTGTAACTGTCTGTAACTGTAACTGTCTGTAACTGTCTGTAACTGTAACTGTCTGTTACTCTGTGTAACTGTCTGTAACTGTCTGCAACTGTCTGTTACTGTCTGTAACTGTAACTGTCTGTTACTCTGTGTAACTGTCTGTAACTGTCTGTTACTGTCTGTAACTGTCTGTAACTGTCTGTAACTGTCTGTAACTGTAACTGTCTGTTACTGTCTGTAACTGTCTGTAACTGTCTGCAACTGTCTTTTACTGTCTGTAACTGTATGTAACTGTCTGTAACTGTCTGTAACTGTCTGTAACTGTAACTGTCTGTAACTGTAACTGTCTGTAACTGTCTGTAACTGTCTGCAACTGTCTGTAACTGTCTGTAACTGTATGTAACTGTCTGTAACTGTCTGTAACTGTCTGTAACTGTCTGTAACTGTCTGTAACTGTATGTAACTGTCTGTAACTGTCTGTTACTGTCTGTAACTGTCTGTAACTGTCTCTTACTGTCTGTAACTGTCTGTAACTGTAACTGTCTGTTACTGTGTGTAACTGTCTGTAACTGTCTGTAACTGTCTGTTACTGTCTGTAACTGTCTGTAACTGTCTGTAACTGTAACTGTCTGTTACTGTCTGTAACTGTCTGTAACTGTCTGCAACTGTCTGTTACTGTCTGTAACTGTATGTAACTGTCTGTAACTGTAACTGTCTGTAACTGTAACTGTCTGTAACTGTCTGTAACTGTCTGTTACTGTATGTAACTGTCTGTAACTGTCTGTAACTGTAACTGTCTGTAACTGTATGTAACTGTCTGTAACTGTCTGTAACTGTCTGTAACTGTCTGTAACTGTCTGTAACTGTCTGTAACTGTAACTGTCTGTTACTGTGTGTAACTGTCTGTAACTGTCTGTTACTGTCTGTAACTGTCTGTAACTGTCTGTAACTGTCTGTAACTGTAACTGTCTGTAACTGTCTGTAACTGTAACTGTCTGTTACTGTATGTAACTGTCTGTAACTGTCTGTAACTGTAACTGTCTGTAACTGTAACTGTCTGTAACTGTCTGTAACTGTCTGTAACTGTCTGTTACTGTGTGTAACTGTCTGTAACTGTCTGTAACTGTCTGTAACTGTAACTGTCTGTAACTGTCTGTAACTGTAACTGTCTGTTACTGTATGTAACTGTCTGTAACTGTCTGCAACTGTCTGTTACTGTCTCTAACTTTATGTAACTGTCTGTAACTGTATGTAACTGTCTGTAACTGTCTGTAACTGTCTGTTACTGTCTGTAACTGTGTGTAACTGTCTGTAACTGTCTGTAACTGTAACTGTCTGTAACTGTAACTGTCTGTAACTGTCTGTAACTGTCTGTAACTGTCTGTTACTGTATGTAACTGTCTGTAACTGTCTGTAACTGTCTGTAACTGTCTGTAACTGTAACTGTCTGTAACTGTCTGTAACTGTCTGTTACTGTATGTAACTGTCTGTAACTGTCTGTAACTGTAACTGTCTGTAACTGTCTGTAACTGTCTGTAACTGTGTGTAACTGTCTGTAACTGTATGTAACTGTCTTTAACTGTATGTTACTGTCTGGTACTGTCTGTAACTGTATGTAACTGTCTGTAACTGTCTGTTACTGTCTGTAACTGTATGTAACTTTCTGTAACTGTCTGTTACTGTCTGTAACTGTCTGTAACTGTCTGTTACTGTCTGTAACTGTATGTAACTGTCTGTAACTGTAACTGTCTGTAACTGTAACTGTCTGTAACTGTCTGTAACTGTCTGTTACTGTATGTAACTGTCTGTAACTGTCTGTAACTGTCTGTAACTGTAACTGTCTGTAACTGTCTGTAACTGTAACTGTCTGTTACTGTATGTAACTGTCTGTAACTGTCTGCAACTGTCTGTTACTGTCTCTAACTGAATGTAACTGTCTGTAACTGTCTGTAACTGTAACTGTCTGCAACTGTAACTGTCTGTAACTGTAACTTTCTGTAACTGTCTGTTACTGTATGTAACTGTCTGTAACTGTCTGTAACTGTCTGTTACTGTCTGTTACTGTCTGTAACTGTAACTGTAACTGTCTGTAACTGTCTGTAACTGTCTGTTACTGTATGTAACTGTCTGTAACTGTCTGTAATTGTAACTGTCTGTAACTGTCTGTAACTGTCTGTAACTGTCTGTTACTGTATGTTACTGTCTGCTACTGTCTGTAACTGTCTGCAACTGTCTGCAACTGTCTGTAACTGTCTGTAACTGTATGTAACTGTCAGTAACTGTCTGTAACTGTCTGTTACTGTCTGTAACTGTCTGTAACTGTCTGTAACTGTAACTGTCTGTAACTGTAACTGTCTGTAACTGTCTGTAACTGTCTGTTACTGTATGTAACTCCCTGTAACTGTCTGTAACTGTAACTGTCTGTAACTGTCTGTAACTGTAACTGTCTGTAACTGTAACTGTCTGTAACTGTCTGTAACTGTAACTGTCTGTTACTGTGTGTAACTGTCTGTAACTGTCTGCAACTGTCTGTTACTGTCTGTAACTGTAACTGTCTGTTACTCTGTGTAACTGTCTGTAACTGTCTGTTACTGTCTGTAACTGTCTGTAACTGTCTGTAACTGTCTGTAACTGTAACTGTCTGTTACTGTCTGTAACTGTCTGTAACTGTCTGCAACTGTCTTTTACTGTCTGTAACTGTATGTAACTGTCTGTAACTGTCTGTAACTGTCTGTAACTGTAACTGTCTGTAACTGTAACTGTCTGTAACTGTCTGTAACTGTCTGCAACTGTCTGTAACTGTCTGTAACTGTATGTAACTGTCTGTAACTGTCTGTAACTGTCTGTAACTGTCTGTAACTGTCTGTAACTGTATGTAACTGTCTGTAACTGTCTGTTACTGTCTGTAACTGTCTGTAACTGTCTCTTACTGTCTGTAACTGTCTGTAACTGTCTGTAACTGTCTGTTACTGTCTGTAACTGTCTGTAACTGTCTGTAACTGTAACTGTCTGTTACTGTCTGTAACTGTCTGTAACTGTCTGCAACTGTCTGTTACTGTCTGTAACTGTATGTAACTGTCTGTAACTGTAACTGTCTGTAACTGTAACTGTCTGTAACTGTCTGTAACTGTCTGTTACTGTATGTAACTGTCTGTAACTGTCTGTAACTGTAACTGTCTGTAACTGTCTGTAACTGTATGTAACTGTCTGTAACTGTCTGTAACTGTCTGTAACTGTCTGTAACTGTCTGTAACTGTAACTGTCTGTTACTGTGTGTAACTGTCTGTAACTGTCTGTTACTGTCTGTAACTGTCTGTAACTGTCTGTAACTGTAACTGTCTGTTACTGTGTGTAACTGTGTGTAACTGTCTGTAACTGTCTGTTACTGTCTGTAACTGTCTGTAACTGTCTGTAACTGTAACTGTCTGTAACTGTCTGTAACTGTCTGTAACTGTCTGTTACTGTATGTAACTGTCTGTTACTGTCTGTAACTGTCTGTAACTGTCTGTAACTGTCTGTAACTGTAACTGTCTGTAACTGTAACTGTCTGTAACTGTCTGTAACTGTCTGTAACTCTCTGTAACTCTCTGTAACTGTCTGTAACTGTAACTGTCTGTAACTGTCTGTAACTGTATGTAACTGTCTGTAACTGTAACTGTCTGTAACTGTCTGTAACTGTCTGTTACTGTATGTAACTGTCTGTTACTGTCTGTAACTGTCTGTAACTGTCTGTAACTGTCTGTAACTGTAACTGTCTGTAACTGTAACTGTCTGTAACTGTCTGTAACTGTCTGTAACTCTCTGTAACTCTCTGTAACTGTCTGTAACTGTAACTGTCTGTAACTGTCTGTAACTGTATGTAACTGTCTGTAACTGTCTGTAACTGTCTGTAACTGTCTGTTACTGTCTGTAACTGTCTCTAACTGTCTGTAACTGTAACTGTCTGTTACTGTGTGTAACTGTCTGTAACTGTCTGCAACTGTCTGTTACTGTCTGTAACTGTATGTAACTGTCTGTAACTGTCTGTAACTGTAACTGTCTGTAACTGTAACTGTCTGTAACTGTCTGTAACTGTCTGTAACTGTCTGTAACTGTCTATAACTGTCTGTAACTGTCTGTAACTGTCTATAACTGTAACTGTCTGTTACTGTATGTAACTGTCTGTAACTGTCTGCAACTGTTTGTTACTGTCTCTAACTGTATGTAACTGTCTGTAGCTGTCTGTAACTGTAACTGTCTGTAACTGTAACTGTTTGTAACTGTAACTGTCTGTAACTGTCTGTTACTGTATGTAACTGTCTGTAACTGTCTGTAACTGTCTGTAACTGTCTGTTACTGTCTGTTACTGTCTGTTAACTGTCTGTAACTGTCTGTAACTGTCTGTAACTGTAACTGTCTGTAACTGTCTGTTACTGTATGTAACTGTCTGTAACTGTCTGTAACTGTCTGTAACTGTATGTAACTGTATGTAACTGTCTGTAACTGTCTGTAACTGTCTGTAACTGTAACTGTCTGTAACTGTCTGTAACTGTCTGTAACTGTGTGTAACTGTATGTAACTGTTTTTTAACTGTATGTAACTGTCTGTAACTGTCTGTTACTGTATGTAACTGTCTGTAACTGTTTGTAACTGTATATAACTGTCTGTAACTGTCTGTTACTGTCTGTAACTGTATGTAACTGTCTGTAACTGTCTGTAACTGTAACTGTCTGTAACTGTAACTGTAACTGTCTGTAACTGTCTGTTACTGTATGTAACTGTCTGTAACTGTCTGTAACTGTAACTGTCTGTAACTGTCTGTAACTGTAACTGTCTGTTACTGTATGTAACTGTCTGTAACTGTCTGTAACTGTAACTGTCTGTAACTGTCTGTAACTGTAACTGTCTGTAACTGTCTGTAACTGTCTGTAACTGTCTGTTACTGTATGTAACTGTCTGTAACTGTCTGTAACTGTCTGTAACTGTCTGCAACTGTCTGCAACTGTCTGTAACTGTCTGTAACTGTCTGTAACTGTCTGTAACTGTCTGTTACTGTCTGTAACTGTCTGTAACTGTCTGTAACTGTCTGTAACTGTCTGTAACTGTCTGTAACTGTCTGTTACTGTCTGTAACTGTCTGTAACTGTAACTGTCTGTTACTGTGTGTAACTGTCTGTAACTGTCTGTTACTGTCTGTAACTGTCTGTAACTGTCTGTAACTGTCTGTTACTGTGTGTAACTGTCTGTAACTGTCTGCAACTGTCTGTAACTGTCTGTAACTGTAACTGTAACTGTCTGTAACTGTAACTGTCTGTAACTGTCTGTTACTGCATGTAACTGTCTGTAACTGTCTGTAACTGTCTGTTACTGTCTGTAACTGTCTGTATCTGTCTGTTACTGTAACTGTCTGTAACTGTAACTGTCTGTAACTGTCTGTTACTGTATGTAACTGTCTGTAACTGTCTGTAACTGTCTGTAACTGTAACTGTCTGTAACTGTAACTGTCTGTAACTGTCTGTTACTGTATGTAACTGTCTGTAACTGTCTGTAACTGTCTGTAACTGTAACTGTCTGTAACTGTCTGTAACTGTAACTGTCTGTTACTGTATGTAACTGTCTGTAACTGTCTGCAACTGTCTGTTACTGTCTCAAACTGTATGTAACTGTCTGAAACTGTAACTGTCTGTAACTGTAACTGTCTGTAACTGTCTGTAACTGTCTGTTACTGTGTGTAACTGTCTGTAACTGTCTGTAACTGTCTGTAACTGTAACTGTCTGTAACTGTCTGTAACTGTAACTGTCTGTTACTGTATGTAACTGTCTGTAACTGTCTGCAACTGTCTGTTACTGTCTCTAACTTTATGTAACTGTCTGTAACTGTATGTAACTGTATGTAACTGTCTGTAACTGTCTGTAACTGTCTGTTACTGTCTGTAACTGTATGTAACTGTCTGTAACTGTCTGTAACTGTAACTGTCTGTAACTGTAACTGTCTGTAACTGTCTGTAACTGTCTGTTACTGTATGTAACTATCTGTAACTGTCTGTAACTGTCTGTAACTGTCTGTAACTGTGTGTAACTGTCTGTAACTGTATGTAACTGTCTGTAACTGTATGTTACTGTCTGGTACTGTCTGTAACTGTACGTAACTGTCTGTAACTGTCTGTTACTGTCTGTTACTGTCTGTAACTGTATGTAACTGTCTGTAACTGTCTGTTACTGTCTGTAACTGTCTGTTACTGTCTGTAACTGTATGTAACTGTCTGTAACTGTCTGTAACTGTAACTGTCTGTAACTGTAACTGTCTGTAACTGTAACTGTCTGTAACTGTCTGTTACTGTATGTAACTGTCTGTTACTGTCTGTAACTGTCTGTAACTGTCTGTAACTCTCTGTAACTGTCTGTAACTGTAACTGTCTGTAACTGTCTGTAACTGTCTGTAACTGTCTGTAACTGTCTGTAACTGTCTGTAACTGTCTGTTACTGTCTGTAACTGTCTCTAACTGTCTGTAACTGTAACTGTCTGTTACTGTGTGTAACTGTCTGTAACTGTCTGCAACTGTCTGTTACTGTCTGTAACTGTATGTAACTGTCTGTAACTGTCTGTAACTGTAACTGTCTGTAACTGTAATTGTCTGTAACTGTCTGTAACTGTCTGTTACTGTATGTAACTGTCTGTAACTGTCTGTAACTGTCTGTAACTGTAACTGTCTGTAACTGTCTGTAACTGTTACTGTCTGTTACTGTATGTAACTGTCTGTAACTGTCTGTAACTGTAACTGTCTGTAACTGTAACTGTCTGTAACTGTCTGTAACTGTCTGTTACTGTGTGTAACTGTCTGTAACTGTCTGTAACTGTCTGTAACTGTAACTGTCTGTAACTGTCTGTAACTGTAACTGTCTGTTACTGTATGTAACTGTCTGTAACTGTCTGCAACTGTCTGTTACTGTCTCTAACTTTATGTAACTGTCTGTAACTGTATGTAACTGTCTGTAACTGTCTGTAACTGTCTGTTACTGTCTGTAACTGTATGTAACTGTCTGTAACTGTCTGTAACTGTAACTGTCTGTAACTGTAACTGTCTGTAACTGTAACTGTCTGTAACTGTCTGTAACTGTCTGTTACTGTATGTAACTGTCTGTAACTGTCTGTAACTGTAACTGTCTGTAACTGTCTGTAACTGTAACTGTCTGTAACTGTCTGTAACTGTCTGTTACTGTATGTAACTGTATGTAACTGTCTGTAACTGTCTGTAACTGTAACTGTCTGTAACTGTCTGTAACTGTAACTGTCTGTAACTGTCTGTAACTGTCTGTTACTGTATGTAACTGTCTGTAACTGTCTGTAACTGTCTGTAACTGTAACTGTCCGTAACTGTCTGTAACTGTCTGTAACTGTGTGTAACTGTCTGTAACTGTATGTAACTGTCTGTAACTGTATGTTACTGTCTGGTACTGTCTGTAACTGTACGTAACTGTCTGTAACTGTCTGTTACTGTCTGTAACTGTATGTAACTGTCTGTAACTGTCTGTTACTGTCTGTAACTGTCTGTAACTGTCTGTTACTGTCTGTAACTGTATGTAACTGTCTGTAACTGTAACTGTCTGTAACTGTAACTGTCTGTAACTGTCTGTAACTGTCTGTTACTGTATGTAACTGTCTGTAACTGTCTGTAACTGTCTGTAACTGTAACTGTCTGTAACTGTCTGTAACTGTAACTGTCTGCAACTGTCTGTAACTGTCTGTAACTGTCTGTATCTGTCTGTTACTGTAACTGTCTGTAACTGTCTGTAACTGTCTGTTACTGTATGTAACTGTCTGTAACTGTCTGTAACTGTCTGTAACTGTAACTGTCTGTAACTGTAACTGTCTGTAACTGTCTGTAACTGTAACTGTCTGTAACTGTCTGTAACTGTCTGTATCTGTCTGTTACTGTAACTGTCTGTAACTGTAACTGTCTGTAACTGTCTGTTACTGTATGTAACTGTCTGTAACTGTCTTTAACTGTCTGTAACTGTAACTGTCTGTAACTGTAACTGTCTGTAACTGTCTGTTACTGTATGTAACTGTCTGTAACTGTCTGTAACTGTCTGTAACTGTCTGTAACTGTAACTGTCTGTAACTGTCTGTAACTGTAACTGTCTGTTACTGTATGTAACTGTCTGTAACTGTCTGCAACTGTCTGTTACTGTCTCAAACTGTATGTAACTGTCTGTAACTGTAACTGTCTGTAACTGTAACTGTCTGTAACTGTCTGTAACTGTCTGTTACTGTGTGTAACTGTCTGTAACTGTCTGTAACTGTCTGTAACTGTAACTGTCTGCAACTGTCTGTTACTGTCTCTAACTTTATGTAACTGTCTGTAACTGTATGTAACTGTATGTAACTGTCTGTAACTGTCTGTAACTGTCTGTTACTGTCTGTAACTGTATGTAACTGTCTGTAACTGTCTGTAACTGTAACTGTCTGTAACTGTAACTGTCTGTAACTGTCTGTAACTGTCTGTTACTGTATGTAACTATCTGTAACTGTCTGTAACTGTAACTGTCTGTAACTGTCTGTAACTGTGTGTAACTGTCTGTAACTGTATGTAACTGTCTGTAACTGTATGTTACTGTCTGGTACTGTCTGTAACTGTACGTAACTGTCTGTAACTGTCTGTTACTGTCTGTTGCTGTCTGTAACTGTCTGTAACTGTAACTGTCTGGAACTGTAACTGTCTGTAACTGTCTGTTACTGTATGTAACTGTCTGTAACTGTC
Organism: Eucyclogobius newberryi; assembly: GCF_026437365.1. Classification (NCBI taxonomy): domain Eukaryota; kingdom Metazoa; phylum Chordata; class Actinopteri; order Gobiiformes; family Gobiidae; genus Eucyclogobius; species Eucyclogobius newberryi. The sequence goes on along the minus strand of NW_027315912.1, from coordinate 17,668 downwards.
TGTAACTGTCTGTTACTGTCTGTAACTGTCTGTAACTGTCTGTAACTCTCTGTAACTGTCTGTAACTGTAACTGTCTGTAACTGTCTGTAACTGTCTGTAACTGTCTGTAACTGTCTGTTACTGTCTGTAACTGTCTCTAACTGTCTGTAACTGCAACTGTCTGTTACTGTCTGTAACTGTATGTAACTGTCTGTAACTGTCTGTAACTGTAACTGTCTGTAACTGTAATTGTCTGTAACTGTCTGTAACTGTCTGTTACTGTATGTAACTGTATGTAACTGTCTGTAACTGTCTGTAACTGTCTGTAACTGTAACTGTCTGTAACTGTCTGTAACTGTAACTGTCTGTTACTGTATGTAACTGTCTGTAACTGTCTGTAACTGTAACTGTCTGTAACTGTCTGTAACTGTCTGTTACTGTGTGTAACTGTCTGTAACTGTCTGTAACTGTCTGTAACTGTAACTGTCTGTAACTGTCTGTAACTGTAACTGTCTGTTACTGTATGTAACTGTCTGTAACTGTCTGCAACTGTCTGTTACTGTCTCTAACTTTATGTAACTGTCTGTAACTGTATGTAACTGTCTGTAACTGTCTGTAACTGTCTGTTACTGTCTGTAACTGTATGTAACTGTCTGTAACTGTCTGTAACTGTCTGTAACTGTAACTGTCTGTAACTGTCTGTTACTGTATGTAACTGTCTGTAACTGTCTGTAACTGTAACTGTCTGTAACTGTCTGTAACTGTCTGTAACTGTAACTGTCTGTAACTGTCTGTAACTGTCTGTATCTGTCTGTTACTGTAACTGTCTGTAACTGTAACTGTCTGTAACTGTCTGTTACTGTATGTAACTGTATGTAACTGTCTGTAACTGTCTGTAACTGTAACTGTCTGTAACTGTAACTGTCTGTAACTGTCTGTAACTGTAACTGTCTGTAACTGTCTGTAACTGTCTGTAACTGTCTGTATCTGTCTGTTACTGTAACTCTCTGTAACTTTAACTGTCTGTAACTGTCTGTTACTGTATGTAACTGTCTGTAACTGTCTGTAACTGTCTGTAACTGTAACTGTCTGTAACTGTAACTGTCTGTAACTGTCTGTTACTGTATGTAACTGTCTGTAACTGTCTGTAACTGTCTGTAACTGTAACTGTCTGTAACTGTCTGTAACTGTAACTGTCTGTTACTGTATGTAACTGTCTGTAACTGTCTGCAACTGTCTGTTACTGTCTCAAACTGTATGTAACTGTCTGTAACTGTAACTGTCTGTAACTGTAACTGTCTGTAACTGTCTGTAACTGTCTGTTACTGTGTGTAACTGTCTGTAACTGTCTGTAACTGTAACTGTCTGTTACTGTATGTAACTGTCTGTAACTGTCTGCAACTGTCTGTTACTGTCTCTAACTTTATGTAACTGTCTGTAACTGTATGTAACTGTATGTAACTGTCTGTAACTGTCTGTAACTGTCTGTTACTGTCTGTAACTGTCTGTAACTGTCTGTAACTGTCTGTAACTGTAACTGTCTGTAACTGTAACTGTCTGTAACTGTAACTGTCTGTAACTGTCTGTTACTGTATGTAACTGTCTGTAACTGTCTGTAACTGTAACTGTCTGTAACTGTTTGTAACTGTAACTGTCTGTTACTGTATGTAACTGTCTGTAACTGTCTGCAACTGTCTGTTACTGTCTCAAACTGTATGTAACTGTCTGTAACTGTAACTGTCTGTAACTGTAACTGTCTGTAACTGTCTGTAACTGTCTGTTACTGTGTGTAACTGTCTGTAACTGTCTGTAACTGTCTGTAACTGTAACTGTCTGTAACTGTCTGTAACTGTAACTGTCTGTTACTGTATGTAACTGTCTGTAACTGTCTGCAACTGTCTGTTACTGTCTCTAACTTTATGTAACTGTCTGTAACTGTATGTAACTGTATGTAACTGTCTGTAACTGTCTGTAACTGTCTGTTACTGTCTGTAACTGTCTGTAACTGTCTGTAACTGTCTGTAACTGTCTGTAACTGTAACTGTCTGTAACTGTAACTGTCTGTAACTGTCTGTAACTGTCTGTTACTGTATGTAACTGTCTGTAACTGTCTGTAACTGTAACTGTCTGTAACTGTCTGTAACTGTGTGTAACTGTCTGTAACTGTATGTAACTGTCTGTAACTGTATGTTACTGTCTGGTACTGTCTGTAACTGTACGTAACTGTCTGTAACTGTCTGTTACTGTCTGTTACTGTCTGTAACTGTATGTAACTGTCTGTAACTGTCTGTAACTGTAACTGTCTGTAACTGTAACTGTCTGTAACTGTAACTGTCTGTAACTGTCTGTTACTGTATGTAACTGTCTGTAACTGTCTGTAACTGTCTGTTACTGTCTGTTACTGTCTGTAACTGTCTGTAACTGTCTGTAACTCTCTGTAACTGTCTGTAACTGTAACTGTCTGTAACTGTCTGTAACTGTCTGTAACTGTCTGTAACTGTCTGTAACTGTCTGTTACTGTCTGTAACTGTCTCTAACTGTCTGTAACTGTAACTGTCTGTTACTGTGTGTAACTGTCTGTAACTGTCTGCAACTGTCTGTTACTGTCTGTAACTGTATGTAACTGTCTGTAACTGTCTGTAACTGTAACTGTCTGTAACTGTAATTGTCTGTAACTGTCTGTAACTGTCTGTTACTGTATGTAACTGTCTGTAACTGTCTGTAACTGTCTGTAACTGTAACTGTCTGTAACTGTCTGTAACTGTAACTGTCTGTTACTGTATGTAACTGTCTGTAACTGTCTGTAACTGTAACTGTCTGTAACTGTAACTGTCTGTAACTGTATGTAACTGTCTGTAACTGTCTGCAACTGTCTGTTACTGTCTCTAACTTTATGTAACTGTCTGTAACTGTATGTAACTGTCTGTAACTGTCTGTAACTGTCTGTTACTGTCTGTAACTGTATGTAACTGTCTGTAACTGTCTGTAACTGTAACTGTCTGTAACTGTAACTGTCTGTAACTGTCTGTAACTGTCTGTTACTGTATGTAACTGTCTGTAACTGTCTGTAACTGTAACTGTCTGTAACTGTCTGTAACTGTAACTGTCTGTAACTGTCTGTAACTGTCTGTTACTGTATGTAACTGTCTGTAACTGTCTGTAACTGTCTGTAACTGTCTGTAACTGTCTGTAACTGTCTGTAACTGTGTGTAACTGTCTGTAACTGTATGTAACTGTCTGTAACTGTATGTTACTGTCTGGTACTGTCTGTAACTGTATGTAACTGTCTGTAACTGTCTGTTACTGTCTGTAACTGTATGTAACTGTCTGTAACTGTCTGTTACTGTCTGTAACTGTTTGTAACTGTCTGTTACTGTCTGTAACTGTATGTAACTGTCTGTAACTGTAACTGTCTGTAACTGTAACTGTCTGTAACTGTCTGTAACTGTCTGTTACTGTATGTAACTGTCTGTAACTGTCTGTAACTGTCTGTAACTGTAACTGTCTGTAACTGTCTGTAACTGTAACTGTCTGTTACTGTATGTAACTGTCTGTAACTGTCTGCAACTGTCTGTTACTGTCTCTAACTGAATGTAACTGTCTGTAACTGTCTGTAACTGTAACTGTCTGCAACTGTAACTGTCTGTAACTGTAACTTTCTGTAACTGTCTGTTACTGTATGTAACTGTCTGTAACTGTCTGTAACTGTCTGTTACTGTCTGTTACTGTCTGTAACTGTCTGTAACTGTCTGTAACTGTAACTGTCTGTAACTGTATGTAACTGTCTGTAACTGTATGTTACTGTCTGCTACTGTCTGTAACTGTACGTAACTTTGTGTAACTGTCTGTTACTGTCTGTTACTGTCTGTAACTGTCTGTTACTGTCTGTAACTGTAACTGTCTGTAACTGTAACTGTCTGTAACTGTCTGTAACTGTAACTGTAACTGTAACTGTCTGTAACTGTCTGTAACTGTCTGTTACTGTATGTAACTGTCTGTAACTGTCTGTAATTGTAACTGTCTGTAACTGTCTGTAACTGTCTGTTACTGTATGTTACTGTCTGCTACTGTCTGTAACTGTACGTAACTTTGTGTAACTGTCTGTTACTGTCTGTTACTGTCTGTAACTGTCTGTTACTGTCTGTAACAGTATGTAACTGTCTGTAACTGTCTGTTACTGTCTGTAACTGTCTGCAACTGTCTGTAACTGTCTGTAACTGTATGTAACTGTCAGTAACTGTCTGTAACTGTCTGTTACTGTCTGTAACTGTCTGTAACTGTCTTTAACTGTCTGTAACTGTCTGTAACTGTCTGTAACTGTCTGTTACTGTCTGTAACTGTCTGTAACTGTAACTGTCTGTTACTGTGTGTAACTGTCTGTAACTGTCTGCAACTGTCTGTTACTGTCTGTAACTGTATGTAACTGTCTGTAACTGTCTGTAACTGTAACTGTCTGTAACTGTAACTGTCTGTAACTGTCTGTAACTGTCTGTTACTGTATGTAACTCCCTGTAACTGTCTGTAACTGTAACTGTCTGTAACTGTCTGTAACTGTAACTGTCTGTAACTGTAACTGTCTGTAACTGTAACTGTCTGTAACTGTCTGTAACTGTAACTGTCTGTTACTGTGTGTAACTGTCTGTAACTGTCTGCAACTGTCTGTTACTGTCTGTAACTGTAACTGTCTGTTACTCTGTGTAACTGTCTGTAACTGTCTGTTACTGTCTGTAACTGTCTGTAACTGTCTGTAACTGTCTGTAACTGTAACTGTCTGTTACTGTCTGTAACTGTCTGTAACTGTCTGCAACTGTCTTTTACTGTCTGTAACTGTATGTAACTGTCTGTAACTGTCTGTAACTGTCTGTAACTGTAACTGTCTGTAACTGTAACTGTCTGTAACTGTCTGTAACTGTCTGCAACTGTCTGCAACTGTCTGTAACTGTCTGTAACTGTATGTAACTGTCTGTAACTGTCTGTAACTGTCTGTAACTGTCTGTAACTGTCTGTAACTGTATGTAACTGTCTGTAACTGTCTGTTACTGTCTGTAACTGTCTGTAACTGTCTCTTACTGTCTGTAACTGTCTGTAACTGTAACTGTCTGTTACTGTGTGTAACTGTCTGTAACTGTCTGTAACTGTCTGTTACTGTCTGTAACTGTCTGTAACTGTCTGTAACTGTCTGTAACTGTAACTGTCTGTTACTGTCTGTAACTGTCTGTAACTGTCTGCAACTGTCTGTTACTGTCTGTAACTGTATGTAACTGTCTGTAACTGTAACTGTCTGTAACTGTAACTGTCTGTAACTGTCTGTAACTGTCTGTTACTGTATGTAACTGTCTGTAACTGTCTGTAACTGTAACTGTCTGTAACTGTCTGTAACTGTATGTAACTGTCTGTAACTGTCTGTAACTGTCTGTAACTGTCTGTAACTGTCTGTAACTGTAACTGTCTGTTACTGTGTGTAACTGTCTGTAACTGTCTGTTACTGTCTGTAACTGTCTGTAACTGTCTGTAACTGTAACTGTCTGTTACTGTGTGTAACTGTGTGTAACTGTCTGTAACTGTCTGTTACTGTCTGTAACTGTCTGTAACTGTCTGTAACTGTAACTGTCTGTAACTGTCTGTAACTGTCTGTAACTGTCTGTTACTGTATGTAACTGTCTGTTACTGTCTGTAACTGTCTGTAACTGTCTGTAACTGTCTGTAACTGTAACTGTCTGTAACTGTAACTGTCTGTAACTGTCTGTAACTGTCTGTAACTGTCTGTAACTGTCTGTAACTCTCTGTAACTGTCTGTAACTGTAACTGTCTGTAACTGTCTGTAACTGTATGTAACTGTCTGTAACTGTCTGTAACTGTCTGTTACTGTCTGTAACTGTCTCTAACTGTCTGTAACTGTAACTGTCTGTTACTGTGTGTAACTGTCTGTAACTGTCTGCAACTGTCTGTTACTGTCTGTAACTGTATGTAACTGTCTGTAACTGTCTGTAACTGTAACTGTCTGTAACTGTAACTGTCTGTAACTGTCTGTTACTGTATGTAACTGTCTGTAACTGTCTGTAACTGTCTGTAACTGTCTATAACTGTAACTGTCTGTTACTGTATGTAACTGTCTGTAACTGTCTGCAACTGTCTGTTACTGTCTCTAACTGTATGTAACTGTCTGTAACTGTCTGTAACTGTAACTGTCTGTAACTGTAACTGTTTGTAACTGTAACTGTCTGTAACTGTCTGTTACTGTATGTAACTGTCTGTAACTGTCTGTAACTGTCTGTAACTGTCTGTTACTGTCTGTTACTGTCTGTAACTGTCTGTAACTGTCTGTAACTGTCTGTAACTGTAACTGTCTGTAACTGTCTGTTACTGTATGTAACTGTCTGTAACTGTCTGTAACTGTCTGTAACTGTATGTAACTGTATGTAACTCTCTGTAACTGTCTGTAACTGTAACTGTCTGTAACTGTCTGTAACTGTCTGTAACTGTGTGTAACTGTATGTAACTGTTTTAACTGTATGTAACTGTCTGTAACTGTCTGTTACTGTATGTAACTGTCTGTCTGTAACTGTCTGTTACTGTCTGTAACTGTATGTAACTGTCTGTAACTGTCTGTAACTGTAACTGTCTGTAACTGTAACTGTAACTGTCTGTAACTGTCTGTTACTGTATGTAACTGTCTGTAACTGTCTGTAACTGTAACTGTCTGTAACTGTAACTGTCTGTCACTGTATGTAACTGTCTGTAACTGTCTGTAACTGTAACTGTCTGTAACTGTCTGTAACTGTAACTGTCTGTAACTGTCTGTAACTGTCTGTAACTGTCTGTTACTGTATGTAACTGTCTGTAACTGTCTGTAACTGTAACTGTCTGTAACTGTCTGTAACTGTCTGCAACTGTCTGCAACTGTCTGTAACTGTCTGTAACTGTCTGTAACTGTCTGTAACTGTCTGTTACTGTCTGTAACTGTCTGTAACTGTCTGTAACTGTCTGTAACTGTCTGTAACTGTCTGTAACTGTCTGTTACTGTCTGTAACTGTCTGTAACTGTAACTGTCTGTTACTGTGTGTAACTGTCTGTAACTGTCTGTTACTGTCTGTAACTGTCTGTAACTGTCTGTTACTGTGTGTAACTGTCTGTAACTGTCTGCAACTGTCTGTAACTGTCTGTAACTGTAACTGTCTGTAACTGTAACTGTCTGTAACTGTCTGTTACTGTATGTAACTGTCTGTAACTGTCTGTAACTGTAACTGTCTGTAACTGTCTGTAACTGTCTGTAACTGTCTGTATCTGTCTGTTACTGTAACTGTCTGTAACTGTAACTGTCTGTAACTGTCTGTTACTGTATGTAACTGTCTGTAACTGTCTGTAACTGTCTGTAACTGTAACTGTCTGTAACTGTAACTGTCTGTAACTGTCTGTTACTGTATGTAACTGTCTGTAACTGTCTGTAACTGTCTGTAACTGTAACTGTCTGTAACTGTCTGTAACTGTAACTGTCTGTTACTGTATGTAACTGTCTGTAACTGTCTGCAACTGTCTGTTACTGTCTCAAACTGTATGTAACTGTCTGTAACTGTAACTGTCTGTAACTGTAACTGTCTGTAACTGTCTGTAACTGTCTGTTACTGTGTGTAACTGTCTGTAACTGTCTGTAACTGTAACTGTCTGTAACTGTCTGTAACTGTAACTGTCTGTTACTGTATGTAACTGTCTGTAACTGTCTGCAACTGTCTGTTACTGTCTCTAACTTTATGTAACTGTCTGTAACTGTATGTAACTGTATGTAACTGTCTGTAACTGTCTGTAACTGTCTGTTACTGTCTGTAACTGTATGTAACTGTCTGTAACTGTCTGTAACTGTAACTGTCTGTAACTGTAACTGTCTGTAACTGTCTGTAACTGTCTGTTACTGTATGTAACTATCTGTAACTGTCTGTAACTGTCTGTAACTGTCTGTAACTGTGTGTAACTGTCTGTAACTGTATGTAACTGTCTGTAACTGTATGTTACTGTCTGGTACTGTCTGTAACTGTACGTAACTGTCTGTAACTGTCTGTTACTGTCTGTTACTGTCTGTAACTGTATGTAACTGTCTGTAACTGTCTGTTACTGTCTGTAACTGTCTGTTACTGTCTGTAACTGTATGTAACTGTCTGTAACTGTCTGTAACTGTAACTGTCTGTAACTGTAACTGTCTGTAACTGTAACTGTCTGTAACTGTCTGTTACTGTATGTAACTGTCTGTTACTGTCTGTAACTGTCTGTAACTGTCTGTAACTCTCTGTAACTGTCTGTAACTGTAACTGTCTGTAACTGTCTGTAACAGTCTGTAACTGTCTGTAACTGTCTGTAACTGTCTCTAACTGTCTGTAACTGTAACTGTCTGTTACTGTGTGTAACTGTCTGTAACTGTCTGCAACTGTCTGTTACTGTCTGTAACTGTATGTAACTGTCTGTAACTGTCTGTAACTGTAACTGTCTGTAACTGTAATTGTCTGTAACTGTCTGTAACTGTCTGTTACTGTGTGTAACTGTCTGTAACTGTCTGTAACTGTAACTGTCTGTAACTGTCTGTAACTGTAACTGTCTGTTACTGTATGTAACTGTCTGTAACTGTCTGCAACTGTCTGTTACTGTCTCTAACTTTATGTAACTGTCTGTAACTGTATGTAACTGTATGTAACTGTCTGTAACTGTCTGTAACTGTCTGTTACTGTCTGTAACTGTATGTAACTGTCTGTAACTGTCTGTAACTGTAACTGTCTGTAACTGTAACTGTCTGTAACTGTCTGTAACTGTCTGTTACTGTATGTAACTATCTGTAACTGTCTGTAACTGTCTGTAACTGTCTGTAACTGTGTGTAACTGTCTGTAACTGTATGTAACTGTCTGTAACTGTATGTTACTGTCTGGTACTGTCTGTAACTGTACGTAACTGTCTGTAACTGTCTGTTACTGTCTGTTACTGTCTGTAACTGTATGTAACTGTCTGTAACTGTCTGTTACTGTCTGTAACTGTCTGTTACTGTCTGTAACTGTATGTAACTGTCTGTAACTGTCTGTAACTGTAACTGTCTGTAACTGTAACTGTCTGTAACTGTAACTGTCTGTAACTGTCTGTTACTGTATGTAACTGTCTGTTACTGTCTGTAACTGTCTGTAACTGTCTGTAACTCTCTGTAACTGTCTGTAACTGTAACTGTCTGTAACTGTCTGTAACAGTCTGTAACTGTCTGTAACTGTCTGTAACTGTCTCTAACTGTCTGTAACTGTAACTGTCTGTTACTGTGTGTAACTGTCTGTAACTGTCTGCAACTGTCTGTTACTGTCTGTAACTGTATGTAACTGTCTGTAACTGTCTGTAACTGTAACTGTCTGTAACTGTAATTGTCTGTAACTGTCTGTAACTGTCTGTTACTGTATGTAACTGTCTGTAACTGTCTGTAACTGTCTGTAACTGTAACTGTCTGTAACTGTCTGTAACTGTAACTGTCTGTTACTGTATGTAACTGTCTGTAACTGTCTGTAACTGTAACTGTCTGTAACTGTAACTGTCTGTAACTGTCTGTAACTGTCTGTTACTGTGTGTAACTGTCTGTAACTGTATGTAACTGTCTGTAACTGTCTGTAACTGTAACTGTCTGTAACTGTAACTGTCTGTAACTGTAACTGTCTGTAACTGTCTGTTACTGTATGTAACTGTCTGTTACTGTCTGTAACTGTCTGTAACTGTCTGTAACTCTCTGTAACTGTCTGTAACTGTAACTGTCTGTAACTGTCTGTAACAGTCTGTAACTGTCTGTAACTGTCTGTAACTGTCTCTAACTGTCTGTAACTGTAACTGTCTGTTACTGTGTGTAACTGTCTGTAACTGTCTGCAACTGTCTGTTACTGTCTGTAACTGTATGTAACTGTCTGTAACTGTCTGTAACTGTAACTGTCTGTAACTGTAATTGTCTGTAACTGTCTGTAACTGTCTGTTACTGTATGTAACTGTCTGTAACTGTCTGTAACTGTCTGTAACTGTAACTGTCTGTAACTGTCTGTAACTGTAACTGTCTGTTACTGTATGTAACTGTCTGTAACTGTCTGTAACTGTAACTGTCTGTAACTGTAACTGTCTGTAACTGTCTGTAACTGTCTGTTACTGTGTGTAACTGTCTGTAACTGTCTGTAACTGTCTGTAACTGTAACTGTCTGTAACTGTCTGTAACTGTAACTGTCTGTTACTGTATGTAACTGTCTGTAACTGTCTGCAACTGTCTGTTACTGTCTCTAACTTTATGTAACTGTCTGTAACTGTATGTAACTGTCTGTAACTGTCTGTAACTGTCTGTAACTGTCTGTAACTGTAACTGTCTGTAACTGTCTGTAACTGTCTGTTACTGAATGTAACTGTCTGTAACTGTCTGTAACTGTAACTGTCTGTAACTGTCTGTAACTGTAACTGTCTGTAACTGTCTGTAACTGTCTGTTACTGTATGTAACTGTCTGTAACTGTCTGTAACTGTCTGTTACTGTCTGTAACTGTATGTAACTGTCTGTAACTGTCTGTAACTGTAACTGTCTGTAACTGTAACTGTCTGTAACTGTCTGTAACTGTCTGTTACTGTATGTAACTATCTGTAACTGTCTGTAACTGTCTGTAACTGTCTGTAACTGTGTGTAACTGTCTGTAACTGTATGTAACTGTCTGTAACTGTATGTTACTGTCTGGTACTGTCTGTAACTGTACGTAACTGTCTGTAACTGTCTGTTACTGTCTGTTACTGTCTGTAACTGTATGTAACTGTCTGTAACTGTCTGTTACTGTCTGTAACTGTCTGTTACTGTCTGTAACTGTATGTAACTGTCTGTAACTGTCTGTAACTGTAACTGTCTGTAACTGTAACTGTCTGTAACTGTAACTGTCTGTAACTGTCTGTTACTGTATGTAACTGTCTGTTACTGTCTGTAACTGTCTGTAACTGTCTGTAACTCTCTGTAACTGTCTGTAACTGTAACTGTCTGTAACTGTCTGTAACTGTCTGTAACAGTCTGTAACTGTCTGTAACTGTCTGTAACTGTCTCTAACTGTCTGTAACTGTAACTGTCTGTTACTGTGTGTAACTGTCTGTAACTGTCTGCAACTGTCTGTTACTGTCTGTAACTGTATGTAACTGTCTGTAACTGTCTGTAACTGTAACTGTCTGTAACTGTAATTGTCTGTAACTGTCTGTAACTGTCTGTTACTGTATGTAACTGTCTGTAACTGTCTGTAACTGTCTGTAACTGTAACTGTCTGTAACTGTCTGTAACTGTAACTGTCTGTTACTGTATGTAACTGTCTGTAACTGTCTGTAACTGTAACTGTCTGTAACTGTAACTGTCTGTAACTGTCTGTAACTGTCTGTTACTGTGTGTAACTGTCTGTAACTGTCTGTAACTGTCTGTAACTGTAACTGTCTGTAACTGTCTGTAACTGTAACTGTCTGTTACTGTATGTAACTGTCTGTAACTGTCTGCAACTGTCTGTTACTGTCTCTAACTTTATGTAACTGTCTGTAACTGTATGTAACTGTCTGTAACTGTCTGTAACTGTCTGTAACTGTCTGTAACTGTAACTGTCTGTAACTGTCTGTAACTGTCTGTTACTGTATGTAACTGTCTGTAACTGTCTGTAACTGTAACTGTCTGTAACTGTCTGTAACTGTAACTGTCTGTAACTGTCTGTAACTGTCTGTTACTGTATGTAACTGTCTGGAACTGTCTGTAACTGTCTGTAACTGTAACTGTCTGTAACTGTCTGTAACTGTCTGTAACTGTCTGTAACTGTCTGTAACTGTCTGTAACTGTATGTAACTGTCTGTAACTGTATGTTACTGTCTGGTACTGTCTGTAACTGTACGTAACTGTCTGTAACTGTCTGTTACTGTCTGTAACTGTATGTAACTGTCTGTAACTGTCTGTTACTGTCTGTAACTGTCTGTAACTGTCTGTTACTGTCTGTAACTGTATGTAACTGTCTGTAACTGTAACTGTCTGTAACTGTAACTGTCTGTAACTGTCTGTAACTGTCTGTTACTGTATGTAACTGTCTGTAACTGTCTGTAACTGCTTGTAACTGTAACTGTCTGTAACTGTCTGTAACTGTAACTGTCTGTAACTGTCTGTAACTGTCTGTAACTGTCTGTATCTGTCTGTTACTGTAACTGTCTGTAACTGTAACTGTCTGTAACTGTCTGTTACTGTATGTAACTGTCTGTAACTGTCTGTAACTGTCTGTAACTGTAACTGTCTGTAACTGTAACTGTCTGTAACTGTCTGTAACTGTAACTGTCTGTAACTGTCTGTAACTGTCTGTATCTGTCTGTTACTGTAACTGTCTGTAACTGTAACTGTCTGTAACTGTCTGTTACTGTATGTAACTGTCTGTAACTGTCTGTAACTGTCTGTAACTGTAACTGTCTGTAACTGTAACTGTCTGTAACTGTCTGTTACTGTATGTAACTGTCTGTAACTGTCTGTAACTGTCTGTAACTGTAACTGTCTGTAACTGTCTGTAACTGTAACTGTCTGTTACTGTATGTAACTGTCTGTAACTGTCTGCAACTGTCTGTTACTGTCTCAAACTGTATGTAACTGTCTGTAACTGTAACTGTCTGTAACTGTAACTGTCTGTAACTGTCTGTAACTGTCTGTTACTGTGTGTAACTGTCTGTAACTGTCTGTAACTGTCTGTAACTGTAACTGTCTGTAACTGTCTGTAACTGTAACTGTCTGTTACTGTATGTAACTGTCTGTAACTGTCTGCAACTGTCTGTTACTGTCTCTAACTTTATGTAACTGTCTGTAACTGTATGTAACTGTATGTAACTGTCTGTAACTGTCTGTAACTGTCTGTTACTGTCTGTAACTGTATGTAACTGTCTGTAACTGTAACTGTCTGTAACTGTAACTGTCTGTAACTGTCTGTAACTGTCTGTTACTGTATGTAACTGTCTGTAACTGTCTGTAACTGTAACTGTCTGTAACTGTCTGTAACTGTGTGTTACTGTCTGTAACTGTATGTAACTGTCTGTAACTGTCTGTAACTGTAACTGTCTGTAACTGTAACTGTCTGTAACTGTAACTGTCTGTAACTGTCTGTTACTGTCTGTTACTGTCTGTAACTGTATGTAACTGTCTGTAACTGTCTGTTACTGTCTGTAACTGTCTGTAACTGTATGTAACTGTCTGTAACTGTCTGTAACTGTAACTGTCTGTAACTGTAACTGTCTGTAACTGTAACTGTCTGTAACTGTCTGTTACTGTATGTAACTGTCTGTAACTGTCTGTAACTGTCTGTTACTGTCTGTTACTGTCTGTAACTGTCTGTAACTGTCTGTAACTGTCTGTAACTGTCTGTTACTGTCTGTAACTGTCTCTAACTGTCTGTAACTGTAACTGTCTGTTACTGTGTGTAACTGTCTGTAACTGTCTGCAACTGTCTGTTACTGTCTGTAACTGTATGTAACTGTCTGTAACTGTCTGTAACTGTAACTGTCTGTAACTGTAATTGTCTGTAACTGTCTGTAACTGTCTGTTACTGTATGTAACTGTCTGTAACTGTCTGTAACTGTCTGTAACTGTAACTGTCTGTAACTGTCTGTAACTGTAACTGTCTGTTACTGTATGTAACTGTCTGTAACTGTCTGTAACTGTAACTGTCTGTAACTGTAACTGTCTGTAACTGTCTGTAACTGTCTGTTACTGTGTGTAACTGTCTGTAACTGTCTGTAACTGTCTGTAACTGTAACTGTCTGTAACTGTCTGTAACTGTAACTGTCTGTTACTGTATGTAACTGTCTGTAACTGTCTGCAACTGTCTGTTACTGTCTCTAACTTTATGTAACTGTCTGTAACTGTATGTAACTGTCTGTAACTGTCTGTAACTGTCTGTTACTGTCTGTAACTGTATGTAACTGTCTGTAACTGTCTGTAACTGTAACTGTCTGTAACTGTCTGTAACTGTCTGTTACTGTATGTAACTGTCTGTAACTGTCTGTAACTGTCTGTAACTGTCTGTAACTGTAACTGTCTGTAACTGTCTGTAACTGTCTGTTACTGTATGTAACTGTCTGTAACTGTCTGTAACTGTAACTGTCTGTAACTGTCTGTAACTGTCTGTAACTGTGTGTAACTGTCTGTAACTGTATGTAACTGTCTGTAACTGTATGTTACTGTCTGGTACTGTCTGTAACTGTACGTAACTGTCTGTAACTGTCTGTTACTGTCTGTAACTGTATGTAACTGTCTGTAACTGTCTGTTACTGTCTGTAACTGTCTGTAACTGTCTGTTACTGTCTGTAACTGTATGTAACTGTCTGTAACTGTAACTGTCTGTAACTGTAACTGTCTGTAACTGTCTGTTACTGTATGTAACTGTCTGTAACTGTCTGTAACTGTCTGTAACTGTCTGTAACTGTCTGTAACTGTAACTGTCTGTTACTGTATGTAACTGTCTGTAACTGTCTGCAACTGTCTGTTACTGTCTCTAACTGAATGTAACTGTCTGTAACTGTCTGTAACTGTAACTGTCTGCAACTGTAACTGTCTGTAACTGTAACTTTCTGTAACTGTCTGTTACTGTATGTAACTGTCTGTAACTGTCTGTAACTGTCTGTTACTGTCTGTTACTGTCTGTAACTGTCTGTAACTGTCTGTAACTGTCTGTAACTGTATGTAACTGTCTGTAACTGTATGTTACTGTCTGCTACTGTCTGTAACTGTACGTAACTGTCTGTAACTGTCTGTTACTGTCTGTTACTGTCTGTAACTGTCTGTTACTGTCTGTAACTGTATGTAACTGTCTGTAACTGTCTGTTACTGTCTGTAACTGTCTGCAACTGTCTGTAACTGTCTGTAACTGTCTGTAACTGTATGTAACTGTATGTAACTGTCTGTAACTGTCTGTAACTGTCTGTTACTGTCTGTAACTGTATGTAACTGTCTGTAACTGTCTGTAATTGTCTGTAACTGTAACTGTCTGTAACTGTAACTGTCTGTAACTGTCTGTAACTGTCTGTTACTGTATGTAACTGTCTGTAACTGTCTGTAACTGTAACTGTCTGTAACTGTCTGTTACTGTCTGTTACTGTCTGTAACTGTCTGCAACTGTGTGTAACTGTCTGTAACTGTATGTAACTGTCTGTAACTGTATGTTACTGTCTGCTACTGTCTGTAACTGTACGTAACTGTCTGTAACTGTCTGTTACTGTCTGTAACTGTATGTAACTGTCTGTAACTGTCTGTAACTGTATGTAACTGTCTGTAACTGTATGCAACTGTCTGTAACTGTCTGTAACTGTATGTAACTGTCTGTCACTGTTTTTAACTGTATGTAACTGTCTGTAACTGTCTGTTACTGTCTGTAACTGTATGTAACTGTCTGTAACTGTATGTAACTGTCTGTAACTGTTTGTAACTGTATGTAACTGTCTGTAACTGTCTGTAACTGTATGTTAATGTCTGTAACTGTCTGTTACTGTCTGTAACTGTATGTAACTGTTTGTAACTGTCTGTAACTGTCTGTAACTGTATGCAACTGTATGTAACTGTATGTAACTGTCTGTAACTGTATGCAACTGTATGTAACTGTCTGTAACTGTCTGTAACTGTAACTGTTACTGTGTGTAACTGTCTGTAACTGTCTGCAACTGTCTGTTACTGTCTGTAACTGTCTGTAACTGTAACTGTCTGTAACTGTCTGTAACTGTCTGTTACTGTATGTAACTGTCTGTAACTGTCTGTAACTGTGTGTAACTGTCTGTTACTGTATGTAAATGTCTGTAACTGTCTGTAACTGTAACTGTCTGTAACTGTCTGTAACTGTAACTGTCTGTAACTGTCTGTAACTGTCTGTAACTGTCTGTTACTGTATGTAACTGTCTGTAACTGTCTGTAACTGTAACTGTCTGTAACTGTCTGTAACTGTCTGCAACTGTCTGCAACTGTCTGTAACTGTCTGTTACTGTCTGTAACTGTCTGTAACTGTCTGTTACTGTCTGTAACTGTCTGTAACTGTCTGTAACTGTCTGTAACTGTCTGTAACTGTCTGTAACTGTCTGTAACTGTCTGTTACTGTCTGTAACTGTCTGTAACTGTAACTGTCTGTTACTGTGTGTGACTGTCTGTAACTGTCTGTTACTGTCTGTAACTGTCTGTAACTGTCTGTAACTGTCTGTTACTGTGTGTAACTGTCTGTAACTGTCTGCAACTGTCTGTAACTGTCTGTAACTGTAACTGTAACTGTCTGTAACTGTAACTGTCGTTAACTGTCTGTTACTGTATGTAACTGTCTGTAACTGTCTGTAACTGTAACTGTCTGTAACTGTCTGTAACTGTCTGTAACTGTCTGTATCTGTCTGTTACTGTAACTGTCTGTAACTGTAACTGTCTGTAACTGTCTGTTACTGTATGTAACTGTCTGTAACTGTCTGTAACTGTCTGTAACTGTAACTGTCTGTAACTGTAACTGTCTGTAACTGTCTGTTACTGTATGTAACTGTCTGTAACTGTCTGTAACTGTCTGTAACTGTAACTGTCTGTAACTGTCTGTAACTGTAACTGTCTGTTACTGTATGTAACTGTCTGTAACTGTCTGCAACTGTCTGTTACTGTCTCAAACTGTATGTAACTGTCTGTAACTGTAACTGTCTGTAACTGTAACTGTCTGTAACTGTCTGTAACTGTCTGTTACTGTGTGTAACTGTCTGTAACTGTCTGTAACTGTCTGTAACTGTAACTGTCTGTAACTGTCTGTAACTGTAACTGTCTGTTACTGTATGTAACTGTCTGTAACTGTCTGCAACTGTCTGTTACTGTCTCTAACTTTATGTAACTGTCTGTAACATGTTTGTAACTGTATGTAACTGTCTGTAACTGTCTGTAACTGTCTGTTACTGTCTGTAACTGTATGTAACTGTCTGTAACTGTCTGTAACTGTAACTGTCTGTAACTGTAACTGTCTGTAACTGTCTGTAACTGTCTGTTACTGTATGTAACTATCTGTAACTGTCTGTAACTGTCTGTAACTGTCTGTAACTGTGTGTAACTGTCTGTAACTGTATGTAACTGTCTGTAACTGTATGTTACTGTCTGGTACTGTCTGTAACTGTATGTAACTGTCTGTAACTGTCTGTTACTGTCTGTAACTGTCTGTTACTGTCTGTAACTGTATGTAACTGTATGTAACTGTCTGTAACTGTCTGTAACTGTAACTGTCTGTAACTGTAACTGTCTGTAACTGTAACTGTCTGTAACTGTCTGTTACTGTATGTAACTGTCTGTTACTGTCTGTAACTGTCTGTAACTGTCTGTAACTCTCTGTAACTGTCTGTAACTGTAACTGTCTGTAACAGTCTGTAACTGTCTGTAACTGTCTGTAACTGTCTGTAACTGTCTGTTACTGTCTGTAACTGTCTCTAACTGTCTGTAACTGTAACTGTCTGTTACTGTGTGTAACTGTCTGTAACTGTCTGCAACTGTCTGTTACTGTCTGTAACTGTATGTAACTGTCTGTAACTGTCTGTAACTGTAACTGTCTGTAACTGTAATTGTCTGTAACTGTCTGTAACTGTCTGTTACTGTATGTAACTGTCTGTAACTGTCTGTAACTGGCTGTAACTGTAACTGTCTGTAACTGTAACTGTCTGTTACTGTATGTAACTG